>NC_092765.1:20228022-20869897 GCF_047496795.1 Chiloscyllium punctatum | reverse complement strand
CATTCCATGACTGTTTTTGTTGAAATGCTGTATTTCCTACCAGATCGAAGAGTGTGTCAAGCTGTCATTTGAGAGTTTTGTAAATGCTAACTGCTCACATCACTAAGAACCTGTTCTGTTTCTTGTATTCCCTCAATAACCCACAGGTTTATTGCAAGCATGACCAATCTATCTCATCACGGCTGGAGTTATCATCGCTGTTACTTTAGTGCTCCAAAAGTGCAGCATGACGGAGGAGGATCACATGCACCAGCAAGCCGAGGACCAAGCAGCAACCTTCACATGAAGTGGTCACGGCTGAAGTTCACTTCACGATGTGCAGGAGGTAAGGAAGGGTCAGAATTGTTCATCTCAATGCCATTTCCTCCGGTGAGTGAGATGTGATGTCGCCAGAGGATGCAGATGTCCAGGGACATTGACAAATCAGGGAGGAGGGGCTATGACTTGAAGGGGTGGGTGGCCATCCTATCACAGTGGTTGGTAAGGTGACTGTTCTGCTTAACTTTTATGTAACTGGCTCCATTGTTATCGAGACAAGTTTTGGATGATAGCACAAGTAACCGTCCATAAAACTCACCAAAATGACATTTAGCTCTTTTCCAGTAATATTCAACATTTTATATGCATTATGTCGACAATGTTTCCGCTCATTGCATACAGAAGAAAACTTGCCTCCCAATCTTCCAACCTCACCCCATTTCCTCCTCCCCCTCATCTCCCCCCAGATACAGAACAACCTCAGTTATCCAAACGAGATGGGCAGGGAGTATTTTGTTCAGGTAACTGATTGTTCGGATAGCTGCTTGTTTGGATAATGGATAACCTTTTTACAGGACCTTAAGATCTTGTTTGGATAATCCAAAGTTCAGATAAGTGATAATCAGATAACAGAGATTGTTCTGTATATCTGAAGGCATGAAATGTTTTCGAGTTCCTTCGTAGCCTCACTCTTCCCTATTTCTGTAGACTCGTATGTGTGCTCCCATAGTTCTGACCTCTTGAAAATCCTAATATCCTTTAGTCCACTTCAGCAGTCACATCTTTGGTTGCTGAGACCATCAGGTCAGGAAATTATTCTGCAAACATTTCCACCACTTTCTTCCCTTCAAACCTACAATTTTGCTCAAGTTTGTGATTACCCTTGCTAATAGCTCCTTATGTGGTTCAGTGTCAAGCTGCTAGATATAACATTCCTTCGAAATACCCTAGAGTGCTTTGCCCTGCTTATAGGACTATATAAATGCAAACTTTTCTTGAGCTTATTCAGTCTTATCTGTTTCATTCTCTGATGAAAATAATTCTTCTAATCTACCTTGATATTTTTCATTTTAATTCTACACCCTGTACCTCAGGCAAGTGACTGCTTATGTTAATGTTATCTCTGCCTTTGAACATTTCAATGACCTGGACACAGTCAATCTGAATAGATAAAGCTGTCACTTAAACCAATCCCCTGTACCCAACATCATTGTGAGATAAGAATCGAATCTGCAGTAGTTCAAGGAAAGGGCACACTGTCTATATATCTAGGCAATTTGAGATAGGCAAGGCATGGGAGTTTGCCAGCAGTAAAAATAATGCAATTGTGACTCATCTTACTGTAGCTCGAATGAGTGTCTCTAGGAGGAGCTGCTCAGTTCTTGCTAGTTGTCTGTGGTAGTTCTAGTCAGGCATACCTCAACTGTGAACAACCATGTAACTTAAATTAGCCTGGCATCTGTTCAGAGATAGTCGACTCTAACTTGATAATTTGGTAATTTAAGAGTATGTGTTGTCCAGATCTTTAAAAGACAACTATACATTTAAGGTGACCAAAACTGAAGGATACAGTTGTACTGAAGCAAGAATAAATTTGAGGGTACATTTTCTTGCTCTCAATAAAAAGTCTGCAACTGATTGAATTTAGAAAATAGAACATTTAAACGGTGCTGAAAGAACAGCTCCAACCTACAGCAGTCCAACTCCATTTAACGAAATGCAGCAAAATACTGTGGAAACAAAACGCCTCAGAAAAACACTTTGAATATTAACAGGAGTCTTCCCTTTGTCCAGAGGATGTTTGATTGCTATTTTTGATAACCTTGCTTGATTGTTTTTCTCAAGTGTGCTACTCAAACTGTTTTTAGACAGAAAAGCCATATCAGAGACTTTCAAAGCTACTTTCAACGTGTTTTTACAGGGAAAAAAAGAGAAGTGAAATGAATAAAAATAAAATAATCCTAACAATGGAAAGCAAAATCACGTCATGGATTGACTTTCCAAAGAGATTCTGTTAAGCTCTAGGTGTTTAAAAGAAAGAATTAATCTTTATGTTACGGATCAAGAAAGAACTGAAAAAAAATAGATAGGCAGCCAAGCGTCTTATTACTTTGAGGATTAAATTCTTCAGGATTTCAAGAGATGACCAGAAGATCCAGACAAATTTACCCACATTCTTGAAGGCCAACTTTAGGGTTCACAGTTTGAGATTAAGTCATACTGCCAACAGCCAGTGAAAATATTGGCAAATTCATAGGCAGAAGTCAATGCAATGGAACAAGATGTGAATTTACTGGAACTAACCTAGCTGAAAGAGTGATGGAACTGGTCATTGCCTTCATACCTATCAAATCTTTCTGGATGGCATTTCTGGACAAATCTAAAGACTACAAAATCAATGTCATGCTGGAAGAATGATGCAGGTTCAGTGCAGCTGTAGCAGGACAGTGGCATCTGCAGCTGCTTGATTTTGCAACTTCTATTGCAGCAATCAATAAGAACAGCAAAACCTCCACATCACAAATGAAATGTGGACTGTCTCATGCACAAAACAGGGTCCATATTCTGAGACAGATGCGAGTTATGCTTTACAAGGGGACTTTGGGCTAAAATGTGCAAAACGTTCGGGTGCTGAGAGAAGTCCAAAGTGCAACAGAAATCTCCATAACGGCAGGCAAGGAAGAGCCAACTAAGAACGAATACCAAAAATATTGCCAAACTTGCATTGATGGTACACAAGCATGTCAAGAATACAAGAGGCAACTATAAACAGTTGTCAAATCCTATGATGAAACAGAAATGCATCAAAGTTAGACATAACCAATTGTCCATTATACAAGATGATGACTCCAAAACTGAGTTTCACTCCTGGCAACAAACCACACACCCATGATATGCATCCATCCAAAATAACAGAGAGAACACTGCAGATTGAAGTTACAAAGCTGATTCATGATAATGGAGAAAAATTAGATCTGGGTGTATTATGTGTTCAATCAAAGCATTATTCTTATGTATAAAGATATAGAACATGTGCATCCTTTTGTATATTTATCAGAATAGGTTTCCTTGAAAAAGAAAACAGGAATGTTGTAATATTCCACAGGTCTCAGAAAGGCATTGCAGGTACATGCCTTAAGATAGCATGTGATGTCTAGTATATGAAGTATCAATCTTAATTCTCTACACAGTCATGAGTTGGTAGTTGATCTTTTATCAAATAACCAACTAGATAGTCAACTAAAAAAAATCCAAAGAACTGCAGATTGTGGAGGAAATCGAAAACTAAAGCAGAAATTGCTGAAAATACTCAGCAGGTCACAGAGTCATAGAGATGTACAGCATGGAATCAGACCCTTCAGTCCAACTTGTCCACGCCGACCAGCTACCCCAGCCCAATCTAGTCCCAACTGCCAGCACCCAGCCCATATCCCTCCAAACCCTTCCTATTCATATACCCATCCAGATGTTGCAATTGTACCAGCCTCCACCACTTCCTCTGGCAACTCATTCCATACACACACCACCCTCTGCATAAAATGGTTGCTCCTTAGGTCTCTTTTATATCTTTCCCCTCTCACCCTAAACCTATGCCCTTTAGTTCTGGACCCCCCACCCCAGGGAAAAGACCTTGTCTATTTACCCTATCCATGCCACTCATAATTTTGTAAACCTCTATAAGGTCACCCCTCAGCCTCCGATGCTCCAGGGAAAACAGCCCCAGCCTATTCAATCTCTCCCATAGCTCAAATCCTCCAACCCTGGTAACATCCTTGTAAATCTTTTCTGAATGCTTTCAATTTCACAACATCCTTCCGATAAGAAGGAGATCAGAATTACACACAATATTCCAACAGTGGCCTAACCAATGTCCTGTACAGCCACAACATGACCTCCCAACTCCTGTACTCAATACTCTGACCAATAAAGGAAAGCATACCAAACACCTTCTTCACTATTCTATCAGTTTGCAACTCTACTTTCAAGGAACTATGAACCTGCACTCCAAGGTCTCTTTATTTGGCAACACTCTCTAGGACTTTACTATGAAGTGTATAAGTCCTGCTAAGATTTGCTTTCCCAAAATACAACACCCCGCATTTATCTAAATTAAACTCCATCTGCCATTTCTCAGCCCATTGGCTCATCTGATCAAGATCAAGATCCCACTGTAATCAGAGGTAACCTTCTTCACTACACTTCCTGTTTTGGCATCATCTGCAAACTTACTAACTATACCTCATGCATTCACATCCAAATCATTTACACAAGTGATGAAAAGTAATGGACCCAGCACCAATCCTTGTCGCACTCCAGTGGTCACAGGACTCCAGTCTGAAAAGCAACCCTCCACCACCACCCTCTGTCGTCTACCTTGAGCTTGTTCTGTATCCAAATGACTAGTTCTTCCTGTATTCCATGAGATCTAACCTTGCTCACCAGTCTCCCATGGGGAACTTTGTCGAACACCTTACTGAAGTCCATATAGATCACATCCACCACTCTGCCCTCATCAATCCTCTTTGTTACATCTTAAAAAAACCTCAATCAAGTTCGTGAGACATGATTTTCCGTGTACAAAGCCATGTTGACTATCCCTAATTAGTCCATGCCTTTCCAAAATTGTGTAAACCCTGTCCCTTCGGATTCCCTCTAACAACCTGCCTACCACTGAGGTCAGGCTCACCGGTCTATAGTTCCCTGGCTTGTCCTTGCCACCCTTCTTAAACAGTGGCACCACATTAGGCAACCTGCACTCTTCTGGCACCTCACCTGTGACTATCAATGATACAAATATCTCAGCAAGGCGTTCAGCAACCACTTCCCTAGCTTCCCACAGAGGTCTAGGGTAAACCTGATCAGGTCCTGGGGATTTATCCACCTTACTGTGTTTCAAGACATCCAGCACTTCCTCCTTTGTAATAATGACATTTTTCAAGATGTCACCATCCATTTCCCTACTTTCTATATCTTCCATGTCCTTTTTCATAATAAACACTGATGCAAAATACTCGTTTAGTATGCTCCCCATCTCCTGCGACTCCAGCATTTGTGAAGAGTAGGGTCCAGTGACCTTTCTTCAGATCTGAAATGTTAACTCTGTTTTCTTTCCACAGATATTGCCAGACCAGCTGAGCTTTTTCCAGCAATTTCTGTTTTTGTAGCTAGTCAACTATGTATGTAATATAATGGCAATAGATAAGCTTATAACGAGGGCAGGTGCAAGTCTGAGATGGCATATTAATGTCAAAAATACATATGAAATGGCTAATAAAATTCCAGGTATCTGATTCAATACAATATGATTTTTTGCAGTATATGTCACAAGAGCTAAGTATAAAAATGCACAAAGCACATTATAGTGACAGCAAGTGATTATATCTATGAAATAAACCTCACTTATTACTCAAGAATTAGCCGCTTTTGCCAAACTTTTGTGTGGTCTGCCTTCATCATTTAAAATTGATAAGTCCCCAGACGCATGCTGGCAAGAGAGCGTAATGTCCAAGGGAGATCCTAGCAGAGCCAAGTTACAGCTGTGGGCATCTCTTACAACACACACCTCCATCTTAATGCATTCCTGAAGTCAAATTTCTATTGCACAGTGTGGGCGGGAACAGAGGCTGAAGAACATGCAAATTTTGTACCACCTGTGGCATGCTAGCTGCCCAATATGGTACCAATGCAAGATAACATGAATACTAACACCACGAATGTTGATCCAAAACCCACTCAAGATTGATCCAACAAATGATCCAGTTATTAGTTGAATAAGAGCTCATGTGTTACTTTTGAAAGGATGCAAGACATGCTCATCAGGAGAAGGCAGCAAAACAGCAGGAATTCTATGGTGGTAACACAGTCAGTGTGAAAGGGAGAAGGTTCTCAAAGACCTCGTACAGTGAAGGATTGTCAATATAATGAGGGCAGATCTGGCTGGCCACTAGGACTGTAAGCACAGGGACAACTGTAATATACTGGGCTGGCAGGGGTCACAGGACAAAACACAGTGGTTCCTGTGTGTAGCAGCAGAAGCAGACAGAGGTGAGGAGCAAGAGGTGAGAGAGGCAACAAAGTTCATTCCCTCAGTACATGTTGTATTGCCAAAGAATCAGTCAGAGCATCAAGAAGCTGAACTGACTCTGTCCTCCGCAAGGATCTCATTAGACCTCATAGCTCCTGTGTTTATAAACTCTTTCATCTCTGGCTCATTCCAACGATTGGCAGGAACGTGGGTGACATTTTTCAGTCAGCAGCAGCCAGGTCGTAGATGTCATGTTTGAAAGGGTAGAGGGGTCCATAGAGTTTCCTGACAGATGGGGCAACGTAAGTGAAAAGCAGTTGTATTCACCTCCATCACTGGATTACTGGTGGACAGGGTCAACGATTACATTCATGTGAGCACCAGGGCTACAAATGAGGAGCCAGGGAGATTCATCTGTGGGAAGGGCTTCCACTCCTAAACAAGCTGCTAGTCTACAGCCATAGCAAGCACTTTTTTTTCATAGAATATTCATAGAATCCCTACAGTATGTGACATATCCCACAGGTGTGTAACTGGTGTATTATCCCAGCAACTGCCATGAGGCCTTCATCCTTTGGCAATCGCAGGTTCCACAGTTCTACATGGCTTCTGTAAGAAAGTTTGAATGGCTGCTTGAGGTTAAGGCATATTTTCATTGAGTTGACATTTGACACCTTTCTGAAACCTGTCAATGCTAAGAGAGAAAGGGAAAGTCTCAAGACAACGCTGCTCTCCTGCACCCATTCTAATAAGACACTCAGACAAGATATGACATTGCCACCTGCTCCACAATAGCACAAGACCAGGATTCAGTCATGTCCCCGGACACATACTTATCCTACCTCCCAGTGTACTGTAGCCCCTCAGGCTGCTAGCACATGTGGATATGGCACTGTGCTCACATTCACCCCAGCCCCAGGACAATAATCTAGTACCTGCTAAATTTAAATGAATTTTCATTGGTTCAGTTTTCATCTGGCCTTTCCCAACCCTGACATGCAGTAGAAATAAGTCAAAGCCTGCATCATAAAACAAAACACAATGAAATCTATCACGTGCGATCTATGCTTTAGTGAGGTCAGTCATGGCTGGACATAAGTCTTGTTGTCTAGGCGGAAGTGAGGACTGCAGATACTGGAGATTAGAGTCAAGTGTGTGGTGTTGGAAAAGCACAACAGGTCAGGCAGTATCCAAGGAGCAAGGAAATCGACGTTTCGAAAATTGACCCCTGAAGGGCTTTTCCTGCTCCTTGGATGCTGCCTGACCTGCTGTGCTTTTCCAGCACCACACTCTCGACATAAACCTAGTTGTTTTGGCCTATTTGATACTGCGGTGTTCTAACTTGATCTTGCTCATAATATTAACTAAGATTTGAAAGACATAACAATTTCTAAATGTTTCCCCCTGGTGTGTTTTTTCAGCTAATGAGATTTCCAGCCGATAAAAGATAAACAAAATAATAATTGAAAAACTCAGCCCACATATAAAGTTTTGATAAGCCTGACAAATTACAAAATTGCCTTTCTCTATTATTCACCGAGATGCTCTGCCTGATGTCTTCACTTGCCTGATTTATTACTTAATTTTTCAATGCTTTCATTTCCTCTTTAACTTTAATGATTGCAATATATTTTGCTCAATTACCAATTAAATAAGCATATTTATGTATTATAAATTCTAGCACTAATACACCATAAATTCAAAGACAATATTTACCATCTAACATGTTCTTATTTTAAATAACGTCTTTCCTTTCATCTCTCTGCCAATGATTTGTGATGAATTCTGAAATTTTTAAACCTTTTCTTGGTTTGTTAGAATTTTTTAATCAAACATGATAGAGTAAGAGAGGGACAATATTTTTAAAGTGCTGAATCTGCAATAAGGGTACAGCTTTAAGAGGTTGCATCACACATCTAAACAATTATACTCCAAAGACAACCTTCAACCTTAATTGCTTTTAATCAGAAACAACTCTCAGGCTGAAAAGATATAAAGAGGAGAAATTGTTCGGTTTGAGAACAGAGAGTTGCAACATGTAGGTTGAAAATAATCACTACCACTGTCTTTCTAATTGTTACTTTTACTGACACCTCTGCCATGGATTAATAAGACCTCACCTGTTTTGAGCTTTATTCTATGTGTTTAATTATTTGGTGGGTCCTGGGCATGACTTAGCTTGTCACACCAGGTAGCAAGATATTTAATGGCCTATTTTCCTCTTACAAATGACAAACTCTCACAGCTTGGGTCTTCCCTACAACAACTGATCCAAGTGGCTATTTCTCCTGTGAGCCATCTATCTCAACAAGGTACTCAAACATGAGTACTGCACACAATTCTGTGTGCAGTAGCATAGTGGTTGTGTTACTCAGAGAGTTGAGTTCAAATCCCACCATGTTAGACTGAAAGTTAAAGTACAATTTTCTTTGTTAAATGTGGCTAGACATAAAAACTGGTATCAGTAGAAGTGGCAATTGAGATGGGGACAAGAGAAAAACAAATATTAGTTTTCTGATTTCTTTCAGTGAAAGAATCTCTTTCTAAATTGCTATGTTTGTTCTGTTCAATTATATATAATAACAATATTCAATTACACAGTAAAATATAAAGGACACAACATATGCCTTTGAACTGAAGGCTGAAATCTCTCTGTGTACTTGAGTGTAATAATATCCACCCTCTGACCCATACTCCATATTTGAATAATAGAATTAAAGAATCCCTACAGTGTGGAGGCAGGCCATTCAACCCATTGTGTCCACACTGACACTCAGAAGAGCATCCCACTCAGACCCACCTCACCTAAAACATGCAACCCCACATTTCCCATGGCTATACTACCTAGCCTGCATATCTCTGCAGACAATTTAGCATGGTTAATCCATTTAGCTTCCACGTCTTTGGTCTGTGGGAGCAAACCAGAGCACCCAGAGGAAACCCACACAGATACAGGGAGAATGTGCAAACTCCACACAGTCACACAAGGGGTGCAATTGAACCGAGGTCCCTGATGCAATAAGGCTGCAGTGTTAGCCACTGAGCCACCATGCTGCCTTATTTAGCCCTGATGCCTTCTCATCAGAGCAGAGGATGCAAAACATGTGCCACTCTTGCGCTTAATTAGCTCAACTATCGTATTCAGAAAACAGCCAAACAGGAAAGGAAACTTGTCAATAAATAGGCACCCTGTTATTAATATGTTTTTCAGAATTAAAGGCAAGAATTCTCCTCTCAGTAACTTTACAATGTGTCTATATACAGTACTTCGCCACAAACAGGAGATGCATGGTAAAGGTTGAGTTTTTACTGGCAGGGGACAACCTTGGGGCAACAAAGAGATAAGCCAATTAAGGCACTGCTTCTCCTGAGAGGGAGTCAGTTTTCTGCAATTTTGTCCTCTATGGGTTTCTTTCTCCAATGATTGAAAGTCCAACCTGTGTCCATTAGGCAAGGACTATTGAGACATAATGATTACTTGATCTATAATGTATATTATTCAAACTCTTCTAAACACTTTTCACTCAAACTGTATGGGGCCATTGGGACTTGAATGTGGATTTTCTGGCCCAGTAGTTGATACACTGACCTGTCAATCTATTTTAGTATTACACACAATCTGTTGAGTTTTAATTAATGTCCCCCAATATTAACAGGGAGTTAGTGGCTTCAAGATGGGTTTGGTAGGCTTTAAAAGTAGGGTTTATTTTTATTTAATAACGTTCATCAACCAGGAAGTCCCAGTGGTGTGCTGTATCGCTAATGAAATATCTTTTTCTTCATTCATTCATGGGATGAGAGTGTCACCACCTAGGTGCTCAGAGGCAATTAAGAATCAACCACATTGCTGTGAGTCTGGAGTCACATGTTGACCAGACCAGGTGGGGACATTAGTGAACCAGTTGGGTTTTTCCCAACAATCAACAATGACCATCATTAGACTCTTAATTCCAGATTTTCCTTTTACTGAATTCAAATTCCACCATGACAGGATTCAAACCCAGGTCCCCAGAACTTTACCTGGGTCTCTGAATTAACAGTCTAGCAATAATATCACGAGGCTGTCACCTCCCCTTTTTGAAGTACACTCACTAAACATGGTGACCAATTTGCACACAGCAAACTCCCACGAACAGCCATGGAATTACTGACCAAAACACCTGTTTTAAGTGTTGGTTAGACAGGATACATTTTAAAGTAGAGCACTGGCTTATAAAACCTAACAAGATAGCCAATGTCATTTTGAAAGGGCTTGCATGTCACATTGATATCAGCATATTAATGGGCCAATGAGTTTTCATACAGGCAAAGATTCTACATTGGAGATTCCAATCTGTTTTGAAATGAAATATTGCAATTGTCTTCATACATAATAAAATATATATCATGATTTGGCATACCAAATACGAAACAGCAAATGTTTATTAAAAAGCATTGCAATGTGTTTTTTTTGCTTCTAACTGCTGAATAATGTACCAAAATTTAATTCAACCCATGACAACTTCGAAATGGTTAAGTGAATCATTCATGTAGATAATAACAAATCTTCCTCAGGTCTGCGATAATTATTATTAGAAAGGACAGCTATTGAGTACAAGTCACTGAATCGTTCTACCATTAAACATGCAGTTAACCAAATATTCATTTGAGTATTCATATCCTGAAATGCATGTATTTAAACTGTCTCAGCAGTTTAAAGGAAAAAAATGTTTTCAGGCATTTGTCTATCAAAATTATTATAAAAGGTTTTGATAGACTCAATGTTTCTGGTGACTGAAAGGTCAGTAACCAGAGATGACAGATGTAAAATAATTGGAAAAAGAACCAATATTGAGAATTTTTTGTAAGAATTAAGTTGTCACGATTTAGAATGCACTGTCACAAAGGGTGGTCAAAACAGCTCCAACTGCAATTTCCAAGGGGACTTGGATATTTACTGAACAGAAGTAAAATTGCTGAGCTCTGGAGCAAGGATGGTCAAGTGGAATGAATTCAATAGCTCATTCAAAGACCCAGCAGAGGCATGATGGGATGTTTCTGGATTAGTGGTGCTGGAAGAGCACAGCAGTTCAGGCAGCATCCGAGTAGATGGGATGTTTGTCCTCTTCTTGTGTTGCATTATCTTGTGTATACTTTGAAGCCATGTCCACTAAAAATCTGTTTGTACATATGTAATAACATGTGTGATTTGTATTCTCCAATGTCTGCTGTTCCTACTTTGACAGTTATTTGAAAGGAACAGGTAGCACACAATTCATCCTAACAGTGCAGAAAATATCAAGGTCTAAAACAGAAAGCATTTGGGATTTATGTACGAGAATTCAACAAGAAAATTAGAAACAAATTTGTATCTTTCTTTCTTCAATAAACAGACAGGATTCAAACAGATTGATCAAGCTTATTTGTTCTCAGACTTAAATTCACTCAAATTTAGGACAAATTTCAATCAGCAGACATATTGGGCTAGGTGCCAATTTTGATAAATTTCATGGATGGGTCCTCTCAGTGAGGACTGGCAAGGTTACTCCCACTATCATTGCAAACTCACCTCATTAACTACCCTGACCCTATGATGTCCCTCTCATCTGATGCTTGCTGTTTCTACTACTCACCAGAGCTACTGCCCGAATATCCTAGAATGAACTGACCTCCTTGGCACTGGTGCCATCTTTAAAAGGCTGAAGTGCAATCTCAGGCAATTGGAGGATTGTTCAGTAGTGTAGGAAGAAGGTCTCTCAGAACCACCAATGTAAGTGCCACCATCTTCTCTCTGCTACTTCATTTTCACTCCATCTCTGCCTCTACACTCACCTCGTACCAAAGTTCATGCACTCCCAGTCTCACTGCTGCCTACAAAATCTTCCATCGCTCATTCTCAACTGTCCAAGCCCCTACATCATGAACTCTGCATGGCCTCTGTGTTTCCTATTCATTCGCATGAGACAACTTACCACATTTCCCCACCTGCCTCAGTACTAACACCAGTACCAGCCACTTCAATCTCCCTAATACCTCCCTTTCACACATTACAGAAGAAAGCAGTCCACAACAGGACAGAAAGAGGCGAGGTAGATGATGATCTGCCAGATATTTGGTTCCTCAGTCCGTATGAGGAGAGGATCCCAACCCCAGCTGCCCCAAATACATAACTGACAGTCCAGCTACTGGACTGGAATCAGAGGTGCCATTGAATTCCATTGTGCTGGAACCCCCTGACTGAAGGCTGTCTCTCTTGATTTGACTGAGGTTATCTGACAACCATGGCTTCCTGCCTTTGTGTCTGCACTAAATGGCAAGGAAACAGGGACAGCCTGGTGGCTCTGGATGAGGGTTAAAGTGCAAAAAGTAAAACAAAGTAGGGATGCCACAAGCATGTAGGTAGGCTCAGAATGAGAAAGTGCAAAGAGAATAGACAATCGGCTTTACAATACTGGTTGGTCGACTCTGTGAGCTGGGTGCCTGTCCTGTTAGAAAACATCCTTGCAGCAGCCTTGCCAATCATAGTCACCAGTCCACCCCAAGGTGCAGCACTCAAGTATACAAGCACACTGCAAGTGGCTCAGAGATGTACGATAGTAAAGCAGAGGAGCTGGCAACTCTTCAATGCCAAACGTAGACATCATTCATAAGTTCATATCAAGTCTGTTCTGCCATTCAATCAAGAATGTCATTCAATCAAGAATTCGATCACCCCATTTTCCTTCCTTCTTCCCATAACCTTTCAACCCATCACCAATTAAAAATCTGTCTAACTCCTCTTTAAATGAGTGTGTGCCTTCACTATCCATGAAGTGTGCCCTGAGATGATGCTATCAGGCATCCCAGATGGAGGTCCTCAGGAGCAAGACGCAAGCTGGAGTTGCCAGGTATTTGTTCAGACCTCCACTCAAGGTTTCCCAGCTCCTAGTTCATGTGTGGGGGCTAGTAGGATAGCAAGCTGCATAATAATGAGGTGAGATCTGAAGTTAATGTGGTAGTACTGTGTTTAATAGAGAGATTTATTCTGTGCTGCTTCTCTTACAGAGAGGTGTTGCCACAGTGATGACAAAATGTCTGTTTCAGAAACAGCAGGTAAACAACTTTGAGCTCCCTGAGTGTGTTTTTTTAAATTAGACAAAAAAAAAGCATGATGGATGGAGTCAGGCTCACCAGGGTTTTAGCTTTGCTTTCAGTTGGGGTTATGGATTTGGCTGCTGAAGCTGATAGATACCGCTTTCTCTCTGCTGCAGTGAAAGGCTTGGATTCTCTGTCTACTACTAAATGGTTTCCTTCAGTGTCTCCTTCTCCTAGATTGGAAGGGAGATAGCACCTGAAGAAAATCTGTTTTGCTGAATTTGCCTTTGCTAAGGGTGTGTTTATGGGATGCTGCTATATTGGAACAGTTAAGGATTATTAGTTAAATAATATATTATTTTATTAAGTATTTCAAAAGAGTTAAAGTTACGTCAATTCTTCTTTGTTTATTTGTATTTTAACAGTGTTGTAAGAATGAAGTGCTTTACTTAAAGCTTAGCCATGCATCAAGCAAATCACATCTGAAGCACAGTGCCTCACATTTGCCTTTAAATAACATAAAATGTTAGGGTCAAGGCTATCTCCTTGATAATTCTGTAGGAGTTTGGTCTGGTCCATTAAATTAATTAGGCTGACAGCAAGCAATAATCCCCATAGTAGGCATCTGACCGCTGCCTAGCAAGAATCTCTTCTCACTGTCTGGGAGTAATTTGGACAATATAATGCTCCTGACACTGAGATAATGCTCATTGGGCACCTCACCTAATTTCCCCAGATATCTCACCATAGCCACATCGTTTAGCCCTCTATAAGATTCCACCCATTGCTTTTATTGGGATGTAATCAGCTCAGAGTATGCTCCTGTTATAACAAAACAAATTGGTAATTCTTTAGTCTCGATTAGATTGAAAAACAGCTTGACGTTTTTCTCTTTTGGAAAACAATAGTGGAGAAGAGACCAGCAATTATGAAGGAGCTTTAATCAGGTTAAATAAAGATTTTCCCACTTATGGGGAGACCCAAAACAATGGACCATAGGGATATACAATATAACATAACCAACTCGGAATTCAGGAGAAGATCCTTTATCCAGAGAGTGGCAAGACCGTGGAATTTAAGAAGTTGAGACAAACTGTGTGGGTGCATTTGAGGGGAATCTCGATAAGCACATGAAGGAAAAAGGAATATAAGGACATACTATTAGAGTTAGGTGAGGTGGAGCATAGTAGACTCATAGAGAGTGATTAGATCAAATAGCTGGTATATTTTCAGATGTCAGCATTGGTATATGCTGTAGTCATGTCCACTGAAATCCTTTGAGGTGACTTAAGTAAATTCACTGCCACCAATTCTTCGTTTTTGGATCAGTCCAAGTTACTGATACCAAGTGGAGAAGGAGATCCACACAAAGTTTTTGGCAGAAGAGAGGCCTGGACTTGTTGAATCAAATTCACATTACATCTAACTTACATGATAGTCTATTGTAAGAAAGCCAGCTGGATTTAAGTGTAGCAATACCTTACTACTGGCTGCACAAACACACAATAAAGATTGGTTAGCTTCTCCCAGATATAGCCATTTATATCCTGATGGGTGAAACTTATCTCCAGATGTCAGTTAACCCTTTGTCATGGCTCACTGGGATACCTTGCTAGAAGTCAAGCCCCATTATTCCTGAAGTCCTCACAGAAGTTAAAATTTTTTGAAGTGCATAAAATTCCCCAAGTTACCTGTGTTCTTGAAGCAGGTTGCCTGAAATCACACAGCAAGTTTCTGTAATTAACAAAACTACTGTTTATTGCAAGTAAGTAGACTCTGGCCATAGTGAAACAATTGTGAAACATTGTTACATAACTCTACTAGTTAAAACTACAATCTGCTTGAATGGGTGCGCACACGCGCGCGCGCACACACACACACACACACACACACACACAAAGAGGAAACTGGGTACAGATAGAGGGAACATGGGTAAACAGTTCAGTCCTCTCTGCTTACAGGATGGTTTGTGTCCTCTTTGGAATGCTACTTCTCGGTCTTCCATTTACCAGATTCTTCTACCAGTTTGCAAGAGGCACAGGGTGGCTAATTCAATGATTAAAAAGGTCTCTAACTTACTGACCAAAAGTCATCACTTATAGCAACTGCTGAACAAAAGATAAATGGCTTAAAATAGGTTTTACTGTTCTGAGATGGTGTGATCTGAATAATTTCTCTAAGCTGTTCAGCTACCTGAGAACCAGCCACACAATTATTGGCAGGCAAAGGATTTTTATCATTTGTAACTGGTCACTAGTCTGCAAATTGATCCAATACTTATTTGGAACACAACCCCTCAGCTCCACCTTGTCTGCAGCCATTGCTGTAACAAGCAGCTGTGCAAACAATGCTCACAATGAGTATCATGTTACTTGTTTTCAAACCATGCAGCAGTCCTTGCAATTCCTGGTTTTAAGACAGTTCTTTTCGCATTTCAGTCCACAATTAAAACATACAAAAATAAAATGACACATTGTTTGCACCTTTCAACTGCTAGCTGTTTTACACATCAATGGCCAGTTTCTGTACTATGCAGTTTTATTCAATGCAAACTATTATATTAAAATAAAGGTGCTGCCTGTTTTTGACAGGAATTTATCAGACCAAGGATTTTGTCATCTGCAAACTTTGAAATCATGCCCTGTTCATCAAATCTGCATCATTAATATGCAAGACCTTGAATGAAGTAATTCCTCTAGCCTTCTAAATTCCAGTGAATAACCTAGTTTGTTCAAGAGCTCCTTACTACTTAACCTTTAGAGTCCTGATATTCTTCGGTGGTTAGCAACTCACCTCCTCACTCCCAAAAGTCTGTCCACCATCTCCAAGGCACAAGTCAAGGAGTGCGATGGAATACTTTCCACTGCAAGGTTTGTGTAAATATTTGAGCCTTGGGTGATGATTATTTTCCATTTGATTGGATGAGTCTGGCTACAACAACACTCAAGAAGCTTGACATCTTGCAGAACAAAGCTGCCACTTGTTTGGCATTGCATCCACTATCTTGAATGTTCACTCCTATGCACTGAAACCATTTAGAATATGCACAGCAACAATTCCTAGTTGCTATGATGTCACCTGCCAAACCTGTAATCCCTAACCTGTAATCCCTAACACATGAATGGACAAGGGCCGTAGATACAGTGAGATACTTTAAGCTGCAATTTCTTCTCCAAACCACCTTCCAGCCTGACTTGGAATTATACCACCATTCCCTCACTATCAACGGGTCAAATTCCATTCCTAACAAGTTGTGTGTGTAACCCACATCACAGGGACTGCAGCAGCTCAATTTGGAATGGATGATAATGTATGGCCTAGCTAGCATCACACACACCTCATGGATGAATTAAAAAAGAGTTACACACCACTTCCTCTAATACCACATATCATTCCTAAAATATGCTTCCCAGAACTGTTCATATTGCTCCAAAACAGTCTCATAAGGAATATGTTACATGGTTGTTGCTGAGAATGCAAATGGCACTTTCCAAATGTTTACCAGTTTCCCTCCTTCTGATCGACCAGATCATAAAACTCAAACTTGATATGACATGATTGTCAATTTCCCATTCATCTCTCTTTACATAGACTGATACTGAGGGATGGGACAATATTCAGCCTGTCATTCCTGCAGTAATGTTTTGAAAGCATGGACGGTGAGAAATTTGCAGGTGTTTTTTCCCTTAAGTCTGTAATTGTTTAACTTTTCAAGTGCAAGTTGTTCTGTTATGATGTGCATTTCGTCAGCACAAATTGGCTATAATGTGATCGATGAATTGTGGACGTTGTTTGGACAGTAGAAACTTTCCACCAAACAGGTTTGGCGATTTTCTATAGCGATCTTCTACAATGCAATTATATATTGCAGTTTTCATAGTGCAATGTTGCAGAGAAACACAACTGTCACATTATAGCAGAACGATTTCTATATTTATTTCCATTCTGAGAAATTTATTGAATCTGCTTGCACTACATTTTCAGGATACATTTTCCAGACCATAATTCATTGTGTGAAAAAAAATCATTATCCCTCCCTTAGTTCATTTGCCAATCAACGTAAATGTGAGCCCTTTGGTTATTGATTGTCCCAAGAATGAAAAGAGAGCTTCCTTAAGTTTGCTCGCTGCACTGGAAGGATTGTTTTCAGAAGCTTCGTCACCATGCTAGGTAACATCATCAGTGAGCCTCTAGTGAAGTGCTGGTGTTATGTTTATTTATGTGTCTTGGTCTCTGAAAGTGGGTGATATCATTTCTGGTTCTTTTTCTCAGAGATTGGTAGATAGGGTCCAAATCGATGTGTTTGTTGATGGAATTCTGGTTAGAATGGAAGGCCTCTAGGAATTCCCATGCATGTCTCTGTTTAGCTTGTCCCAGGATGGATGTGTTGTCCCAGATGTTGTGGTGTCCTTCTTCATCTGTATGTAAGGATACTAGTGATAGTGGGTCATGTCTTTTTGTGGCTAGTTGGTGATGGTGTATCCTGGTGGCTTGTTTTCTGCCTGTCTGTCCAACGTAGTGTTTGTTACAGTCCTTGCAGGGTATTTTGTAAATTACGTTTGTTTTGCTGATTTTTGTATAGGTCCTTTAGGTCCCTAACCCTAACCTTATCGCATGTTGGTAACAATTATGCATCTAGAGCTCTATAGAGTTTGTTATGAAATGTCAGTATTACATGCTTGCTTTGCACTATATACCTTAGTTTATTAAGCCAATGATCACTTTTTTTGTTTAAAGAGGCTTTTCAGCTTATCCAGCCATCTTTTTCTACTGTTTTTGTCCCTGGTGTCCCACACTGTCAGAGTAAACTCTTAATCTTGTTTCCTTCCAGAATAACAAGCTCTCACAGCACAGAAGGCCATTCATTCCACAGTGTCCATGCTGGCATTTTAATGGAGTCATCTAATATTAATACCATTATCTTGTGCTCTCTCTATTCCTTCACTGCATCAAATATTTATCCAACTTTCCCTTAAAAGAGGAAATGATTAACCACTCTCTGTTCCAAAGCATTCATGCTCCAACAATCCTCTATGTAAAAACATGTCCCCTGAGCCCTCTCCTTGTTTTCTTTGTGTGAGTTTGAAATTGACAGCCCTTCAACACTGACTCCCCAACCAGAGGAAATAGCCTTTCTTTGCTCACTCTATCAAAGCCTCTCAAAACCGAACAAATCTCAATTAAATCTCCTCAGCCTTTTTTGTTTAAACAAACAGAAAGACTCTCCATATCTCAAGACTCTCTTCCTAATAATGTTAGCAATAAGGCTCAAAAATGTGCGTAATGAAACAAGTTCCATTATCCATCATCTTGGACTAGATAATATATTTAATGAGATGCTAACTTCTTAGTTCTCAACAAATGGTTCAACCCTCAGGGTTTTAGAAGTGTTTTCTATTGAATATATATTTTAAAAAATTATCACTGAAAATGAAGGATCATTTTGACACAATCTTTAATGGAACTGAATTTTATGTCAGATTTTCAATTTTCATCAAAATATGTAGAAATAGTTGATATTGAAAGGTGGCATACTGTGCACATATACTATTTTATATCAAAAGGTAATGTATGAGCCCAGAGAACTGTATCAATGTGAACTATGAGTAGATTGGTAAGCCAGAGACCTGGTCTAATGATCTAGAGTCAGTTGGGTGGTAAGTTGGCTCAGTGGTTAGCACTGCTGCCTCATTGTGTCAGGGACCCAGATTCAATCCAACCTTGGGTGCATGTCTGTGTGGAGTTTGCACAATATCGCCCTGTGTCTGTACAGGTTTCCACCGGGTGTTCTGGTTTTGTCCCATGGTCCAGCAATGTGCAATTTAGGTAGATTGCCCATAGTGTCCAGGGATGTGTAGGTTAGCTGCATTAACCACGAGAAATGCAAGATTGCAGAGATGGGTCTGGGTAGGATGCTCTTCGGAGGGTCAGTGTGGACTTGGTGGGTTGAATGGTCTGTTTCCACACTGCAGAGATTCTATGATTTGAATAGGACTTCAAATTCCATTACGATAGCTCAGGAATTTGCATTCTGTTTGCTCAATTATTCAGGAATAAAAAAAACTGGTATCAGTAATGATGACCATGAAAACGATACGAGTTTACAGTTTTAAAGACCCGTTTGGTTCACAATTATTCTGTATGAAGGAAAATTTAACAGTTTTACCCAGCCCAGAGGTAATGTCTCTCCAAGCCAAAGTAATGTAGTTGACTCTAGGCTTCCTGCTGAAATAGTCTAGCAAGCCACGCAGATTTCTTAAAGGCACTACAGAAGTGAAATAAGAAAACAAAAGGGATCACCTGGCATCGACAGATGCGCAGAATATTATAGAGACAAACCCAGCTCAGTTGACTGTGCAAAGTCTTCCCCAATAACATCTGGGGTTTGCATCCATTTTGGGTGAAGTGACCCACCAATTAGCTAAGCAATAACATGACATAGTCATGCTCACAGAATCACAGTTTATAACCAATATTCCAAACCCCTGGACCAGCATTCCTACACACACCCAGCAGAGCTAACAACACAGTGGAATACAGTCAGAGGGGAGTGACAGTGGGAGTCCTCAACAACGATTCTGGTTTCATGGCACAGATGAAACATGGACAACGTAACCTCCTGTTCTTCCTCAGTTGATGAATCCATACATACCCATGTTGAATTATTGAGAGTTACAAGAGTACAGGGGCAAGTCCATCAAAGACACTAAATCCTAAATAACATAGCTGGAAGACTGGACTGCGGTAGGTACTGAGAGATCCTACACAAGTGGAGGACCTACTTAACCTCATCTCCGCCAGCCTCTCACACACAGACACAGCAATTCATGAGTGTGTCAGGAGGAGTGACCACTTCACAGTGGAAGATGGCTCCTGTTCATACCTTATTTTGTTGGGTGGTTTTACCATTGGTCAAAATTGGATAGATTCAAAAGGCCAGAAGGTCAAAACTGGGTATCTGTCAGGATGCTGCATACAATTAGCAGCAGCAGTGAATTCTTTCCATCACAATTTATATCCCTGTGGCCTGGCATACCTCTCATTCCACCACTGCCATTAAGCCAGGGGACCAGCCTGGTTCACTGAAAAGTGACCAACTGCATGCCAGCAGCAGGACCAGGCGTATCAAAAATGCAATGGAGATCACTTTAGTCTACCCATAACCACAGATCCACTCTGTCATCCTGCCACACTCCATTATGAAGGTTAATGGACAATTAGCCAATTAACAAGAGGATGCAGTGCCATAAATATTTCCACCATCAGAACGGGTGCAAAAGGCAGCATTAAAGCAATTATAGCTATTTTCAATGAAAATGACAAGTGGATCTCAGACTTCTCCTGATGAGCTCACCGCGACAGGTGCCATTCTTCAGCCAATTCATTTCACTCCACATGATAAGGAAATGACCGAGCTCACTGAATATGATACAGGCTTTGTGTCTGGAAGCATCATACCGTCGAGCTGAAGACTTGTGCTCTAGAACTAGTCTCTCGCCAAGGTCCTCCAGTACAACTCCAATGCTCTATCTACCCAACAAAGTGACAAACTTCCCAATTAGGCCCAGTACAAAAAAAGCAGATCAAATCCAACCTGGCAATGGCTTCCCCAACCAGTGAATGAATTATGACCACAATGCCATTCAATGCCATGAATGCTCTTCCCAAAAGCAAGACCTGGGCTCATTCCTACTGATGCTTCATCTTGTTTCTATTGACATTTTTTGTCAGTGATGGTTTGTCATTTCTTTTCAATCTTAGGGGCAGAGAAAGAAACTGTGCATGTTCATAGCTCCTTGAAAGTGGAGTTGCAGGTAGATGGGACAGTGAAGAAGGCATTTGGCGTGCTTTCCTTTATCAGTCAGAGTACTGAGTACAGAAGTTGGGAGGTCATGTTCTGGCTGTACAGCACATTGTTTAGACCACTGTGCAATATTGTGTGCAATTCTGGTCTCCTTCCTATCAGGAAGATGTTGTGAAACTTGAAAGGGTTCAGAAAAGATTTACAAGGATGTTGCCAGGTTTGGAGGATTTGAGCTATAGGGAGAGGCTGAACAGGCTGGGCCTGTTTTGTCTGGAGCTTCAGAGGCTGAGGGGTGACCTTATAGAGGTTTACAAAATTATGAGAGGCATGGATAGGATAAATAGACAAAGTCCTTTCCCTGGTGTGGGGGTGTCCAGAAATGGAGGGCATAAGTTTAGGGTGAAAGGGGAAAAATTTAAAAGAGACCTATGGAGCAACTTTTCCACGCAGAGGGTGGTACGTGTATGGAATGAGCTACCAGAGGAAGTGGTGGAGGCTGGTACAATTGCAACAGTCAAAAGGCATTTGGATGAGTATATGAATAGGAAGGGTTTGGAGGGATATGGGCCAGGTGCTGGCAGGTGGGACTAGATTGGATTGGGATATCTGGTTGGCATGGACGAGTTGGACTGAAGGGTCTGTTTCTGTGCTGTACATCTCTATGACTCTATGACTCTAATTCTAGATGGATGTCTCCTGTAGCCAGCAAGTACTGAAGTAGAACTTGAACTGAGATCTTCAGGCTCAGAGATAGTTATGCGTTATGCAACTAGACCTCTGATTGATGAGGAGTTAAGTCCATAAGACCTTAAGACATAGGAGTGGAAGTAAGCCCATTCGGCCCATCGAGTCCACTCCGCCATTCAATAATGGCTGCTGGGCACTTCAACTCCACTTATCCGCATTCTCCCCGTAGCCCTTAATTCCCCGAGACAACAAGTCCCACGTCTACTTCAGCTGGAGTGGGAATCCATCCCACACTGTTGATTTTATTCGACACCACAAAGTTGCTAACTGGCCCCGATCGTCCATAATGATGTTGATAAAATGGACGAAAGTTTGCTATAGAGCCAAATAATCCTTTTGGTTCTGATCCTGATCATATGTGATGCACTATCCACCAAGAGAGATCAGAGAGAAAGATGGTCCAGCCGTTTCTTTCTGTTTAAATTGCACCTCTATTGTTACAGTAAGCTACCACAAGACAGTTGAGATGATCAACAAAAACATGCATTTATATAGATTTTTAATGCAGTTAAATATTTCGAGGTATTTTTGGCAGAATAGAATACCATTCAGCACAGGGAGATACTAGGATAGGTGAGCAAATATTTTGTGAAGTTTGTAGGTTTTAAAAAGAGTCTTAAAGGAAGTCAGGGAGGCAAAAGGTCACGGGGGTTTAGGAAGGAAAGGCAGAGCTTAAAGCGAAGATACTGGAAATCCTAATGAATTGTGGAAATAATGAAAATCTCTTTTGCAGTAGTGAAGAGAACAGAAGAAGCATACAGACCCAAGAGTGTTGTGAAGTTGGGGAAGGCTGAGGAGATTGGGAGGGATGGGAATATTGATGAATTTCAAAACAAGAATCAGCCCCATCATTCAACCAGGCTAAGGTGGGTCAGCAATCACAAGGGTAAACAGGACTTAGTGTGATTTAGGATAGATACAGTAGATTTTGAATGACTTCAAGATTGCTAAGAAAAATGGAAGATCATTGAGATAGTCCAGTCTAGAATTGTGACAAGGGTGTGGATAAGTATTTTGAGGACAATGAGCAAGGAAGGGACCAAAACAGGCAACGTTGTGAAGGTAGGAGGAGGTACCATAATGGCCAAAAGGATGTGGGATCAGAAACTCAGTGACAAATACAAACCCGAACATGAACTTTCCAATCGACATGAATCCACTCATCATTGGATAAACTGGCTGAGTCACTGTAGGAGTTTTGTATTTTGTTTTTAACTAGAGGGGGTTGTGAAGTGCAGGAAGAAATTCAACTTTTAATCTATATTGTGTGTGGGTAGAGTTCAGAAATAAGAGCCTTTCTCCTGCTGTTAATTATATATTGTAACAGATCTCGATCCTTGCAAAAAGAGTAAAAGCCTGGAGGTGTGAAAGCAAGACAGTGAACAAACTACTTAACACATTTCAAAACATGTTGCTCCATTGTACTTTAATTTATATCCTTAACATTTTACACCCCTGCCTTTTCAATTTTGGAATTTTGACCAAAGTCCTCCTGCCTGCCTCATGCAGCACCAGGGCCAAGTGTTGATTCTGGTCAAGGTGAGCAATTTACTGGCTTCCAAAGAAATTGAGGAAAGAAACTAAAAGTAATTTGCATTCTATAGCATCTTGCATAAGGGGATGCTGTACAAGTGCAGGAGGGGGAAAGGAATAGACAATTATGGTGACAGTATTAAATAGAGAAAGCTGGAAAAGATGTCTGTGAAACATTTGAAAGAGTAGGTCTTAATGTGTGTGTATATATCTTGTATATTCCATGTAGGATTCTTCTCTGGACAGGGGCCATGACTGAAATCAGGAATTATTTGTATGAGAAATGATAACCACACACCGACATCCCCCGACTTCACAGCTCAACTAATCAGTGCTTCAATGAATTGCATAACTGTAAAATGCATTTTCTGATCTTCTCGATGAGCTATCACTGTAAAAGGTGAAAATATCAAGGTGAATGTACTTTTCTATTTGACTCCCTCCCATAAACTATCCCCACCCAAGTCATTCAGACTGCTCAACATGGTGACATTCATGGAGTACTGTCTTTCCATTGGTGGTCTGTCCGAAGTGTGTCATGACTCCTTTTACACATTCAACTCCAATGCTAGGCTTCTGTTATTTTACCATGCTGCTTACATCATCCTCAAATCTTCAAATAACAACATAATTGTTTACTATATTACCAAAGTTTCATAACTTCCAGAAATATTATAATGTTGCTCTTTGAACCTGTGTTTTAATTATCTACTGAATCATTTTATGAATACGGAATCAAAATTATGTCAGAGAGATAAGAATTCTACCCTCTTGGAATATGAACAACTTTCAGAGTGGATATCATGTCAGATTGCTTTATTCTATGCTTTAGGCTATTGCTGCTAATAACATCATTAGATACTTCTCCTTAATATTTCAAGGTTGTGAAAATTCAAACACAGACTTTTAGATGTTGCTGGTTCCTTATCTTAAAGGAAAGGCCCTTCAAATCTGTAACATTCTTGATCTACACCTATACATTACAAGCTATTGACTACAGCACCCAGAATGATGCCTTCGACTTTTCTCTTTACATGTTTCTTTCTAATCTGATGTTATCTTCTAATTGGATAATGTCAGAGTAAAATGATCAGCTATACTATCACCATTTCCATATTTGATTATAATCCTTCAGATTTTTCCAAATCCTTTCTGGTACCATCATGACATTACCACTCCTCAGAAGTGTGTGCCTGACAAGATTGAGATACAATAATGGATCATCGTACTTTTTTAATCTCCAGACCCTACTGTTTAAATGCTTTTCTGGCTATCTTCCTACCTTCCACAAACCTAAATTCACCAAAACCTCTGCTGCCCATGACCTAATGCAAACCAAATCCTGTGCACCCATCATTCTTGTGCTCTTAGAAACGAGGAATCAACATAGATCAAAGTGCTTTGATTCATAAGTTCTCATTTTCATGTTTTGGAGCCTCTACGATACTTACCCCCTCCATAACTCTGTAATCTTCTCAGCCTTGCGACCTGCTGGGAACCCTGCATTTGTCAGAATCTTCCTTCTTTTTGATCTCCTACTTGCTTTACTGAAGATCGTGCCTTCTGGCTCTAAGATTTGAAATTAAACCTCACTGCCTTGTTCCCGAGCTTATCTCCTGTAAGACACTCGTTAAAAATTGCCTCTTGAGCCATGCTTTTAGATACCTCTCCATGTCTCCTTTGTTATTTTTGATCCATTTTACTCCATTTTAAAAGTTGCAAGTTTTTGTTGGTTTTTACAGGGAGACTGTTTGGATGGACAACAGAAAATTAAATGTGAGAGAATTGTTCATTTCTCCTGCTGTCCAGGACAATTCAAGAAAACTTTGACACAAGTGCATTTGTTATGGCTCCATACCTGAGGGCTTCACGAGTGCATTTATTTTCAATTCATTGCACACCAATAAATATTTTTCAATATATGTGTTTAATTTATGTGATTCATTAAAATTTCTATACTTACTTGTAGCCTGTTTGGGTGTCACTAATCATTTTTATTACTCTGGAGATATATGTTATAAATTGCAGGATTATAGATTTTCCTGAAAGAATGAGCTAAGTGAGTGGAACAGCCTGCCTGGTAGATGCTTATGTTTTGTGAGAGGGCAAGAAGCTTTTTAATATTTATTTGCAATTGCATCACATGCAAATATCACAGTGACTAGTTTTATGTCAGAGATGGAGAAGTTGGATACTGACAGCAAAGAAGCAGCAAGGTGGGAGCAGACTAGGCCCTGGTTTAGCAGCTTGTCCATAAGATGAACTTGTGGTGGTCCTACGATGCTGTCTAGATTTTGTGTTCAAGTTGCTCGAGTGAGGCTTGAACCCAGAAATTACTTAATTCTGATTGTAGTCAAGTAGCAAATAAAACACGAATGGCAAATTACTGTGCTTAGAGAACTGCCGTTTGCTGACATGTTATTGAAATTGTGAGAGCATGGCTTATCTTCACTTTCCTGGAGTCTGGTGAGACCTCTGGTTTTCAGAATAGTAGGACAAATGATCCAGTTTATCTTTATCTGCTTCAGATCGCTCCCATATGAATGAAATGTCATTATATTTGTAATAAAAGGAATAGGTGATGAAGATGTGCATCCTGTTCCCCTTGGTTAGATGCATCAATCAACATTTCATCACTGCATTCAAGCCATCTGGAATTCATCAGTAACTTGTCAAATGATACATCAAAATATCTATGCTAGTGATTCAAAAATTAATCTTCCATTTCACTCAGGCCAATGTGTGTTGTCAATATTGTAATTTAGCAGCTCTCTTAATCTATGTCTGACTGATAGCACATAGTGACAGCACTAAAATAACTATTCAATATGATAAGTCTATGCCAGTATTCATAGTCCAGATGAACCTCCTCCCAGTCCTCTTAATCCAACCCTGTTGATATTCACTTCTATCAGTATTGCTTTCTCCTTTCCAAACTTATCTGGTTTCCCCTTCTCCATGTGGTAATATGGTCTACTTTATTACCACTCTCTGGAAAAAAAGACAACGTTTTTCCCTGAATCAAGATCACAAAAAGTCAGACTATTTGGTGATTAGCGAGTTTTGAGAAGGTTTGCAGCTCAGGTTGAGGTTCTGGATGTAGGCTTGCTCGCTGAGCTGGAAGCCTCGTTTTCAGCCATTTGGTGATTTTCACCTTGTCATTTCTTGACATCAATTTGTTCCTGTATTTGCTGCCTCAGCACTCCAAAAGTCAGTGCTTTCTTTCTGTGTTCATATCTACTCCAAGATGTATATTGTTAGGGTTTTTCAACCTGTAGATCTTCCTTTTAGCAAACATCTAAGGTACCAGATAATCTAAGGTACCAGATAACCTGAGTTATACTCATAACCTGGTTAAAAATCACACAACACCAGGTTATAGTCCAACAGAACTATTTGAAAGCACTAGCTTTTAGAGTGCTGCTCCTTCATCAGGTGGTTGTAGGAGCAGCACTCCAAAAGCTAGTGCTCCCAAATAAACCTGTAGGACTATAACCTGGTGTTGTGTGATTTTTAACTTTGTCCACCCCTGTCCAACACCGGCACCTCCAAATCATTCATAACTTGTATTACCTACCACATCTTTTCAGTTTGGAACAATCTGTGTTCATAGAAGAAATGGTGCCCTGTGATGATGTAATGCCATAGGAATTGTCCATGGAGGTGGTAATGTGCAGTGTAATCCTTGCATAACTGTTCACAAAATGAATATCTATCAATTCCAGATTTGATGAGAGAGCATTTGTCTTGAAACCCTAATCCTGATTTACTTCCTCTGCATTTGCTACTTGCTCAGTGTTTCCAACATTTTCTGTTTATATTTTCGATTTCCAGCAAGTGTGGTATTTTGAGTTTGTATGTAACTGCATTTGTCTTGTTCTGTCTGTTATAATGTGATTGATATGTTTGTGGTATTTTGCTGAAAATCGAAATCATCAGCTATGTCTTCCTTAGCTGCTAGATGGCCTATATCATTTCCAGTGTCTGACAGTCTGTCAACTTTACTTTGCAAATGTTCTCTTTAGTCATGTAAAATCAAAGTTTTTGTCTGTATAATATTGGTATTACAAAGTCTCCAAGACAAATACAAACTGCCTCATGCAGGTTGTTCAACTAAATGTTACTCAAATAGGTACTTGGTATTGTTGGGATGTGTGTGTGTCAGCCAATATACAGAATATTTTAGCATGGGATTGCATTTCTCCCTTCCATTGATAGATATCTATGGTTGTGGCACACTTTAGACTGACAAGGGCCTATAACGTAAATTACAATGGCATCTGCTGAATCCTATTCATGTTTTGTGAACTCATCACAGTTCATGTACTAGCTTGTAATTAATATTTTTTAATGATGCTTACCAGCAGGACAGCTTTATTCATCTTTACAAACAAACTTATGTACAAAAAATTAGTCTTTGAACCTTAAAACACATGTGTTGGTGACATGCTTTTTAATTGCCATGAACCACATTTAATTCCCAACCTACTAGTGCCTTGATCAAAGCATAAGATTAACGGAAATTTAATTATGATAAATTAACAATTTCTTTACTGTTTGACAATCAATCAAGCAGTACCAAGCACTCACCACTGTTGCAATCAACAGCAAGAATCAAACAGATCAGTGTCAGTTGAAATTCAGCATGCGTGAATAAAAGGTTAACTAGCAGGACTACCCAAAGTGGAGCGAGGGACATGAAGTGGGGTTGCAAATTGAAATGCTGGTGTCCCAAACTCAGGTGTATCAGTGGCCGCTATGGAGCACTGAACAAAGTTACAAAATCCATGCCCCTATTCTAACACTCACAGATACCTCCCTCAGTTTCTCAGGTCTCCACCTCAACTACAGTTTTCCCAACATCTCCAATCTCAGAGATCGCTCTCTCTCCTGCCCCAGACCAAGCCACCCATCTCAAATGATCTCACTGAAAACTCATGGTAATTTTCAAAGCTCAACACAGTGTCATGGTGGGAAAACATTTGGGAAGCACTGTTTTGCAGATTAAGAGAAAAGTTCCCTGATGGTGGTAAATAGTTGAGTGTGATGTTCACAGGACCATATGCATTCTTAGGCCTAGTCATCAAACTTTCCAATTAATATTGGCAGCATTCAAAGCAAAGATGCCTGAGTTCTGCTGGAATACCCCTGTTTCCTCCCACAGTCCAAAGATGGGTAGGTTAGATAGTTTCGTCATGGTAAATCCAGGGTTACAGGGTTAGAGTATGGGTTTTGGCTCTGGATAGGATGGTCTTTGGAGGATCAGTGTGGACCCAATGGACCAAATGGCCTGCTTCCACACTGTAAGGATTCTATGAATGTGTAATACAAATAGGAAGATGTGATGCTACAATTCTCTAGTTGAATGCATCTTGTTTTGTTCACTGTGGTGCTGAAAGAAAGAATAACTACGGTAATTCTAGCCTGGTTAACCAGGCAGGAAATACATGGGATAGGATAATATGCCACTTTTATATCTCACTAGATGTTGTCCTCTGATTTCAACTCCATTGAACCCAACCTATTAGTTTATCTGAGAGGCAAGTTAGGTTAAAGTGATCCCCCAATGAGCAGATTGAAGTCTGATTAAAGATAAGAAAATCAAATTCTTCCATCTTAAACAAAATTAGCACATAAGAGCTGTTATAAAAGTAAATAAGGTACTAACACTGAGGAGAAAAGCAAAATCCAGAACATTATTTTGAGTGTTAATTGCAATAATATGTCAACTGAGTTCACTTGAGAAAAAGCAAATTTTGGATCAATGCTCATGAAAGTTATGTACCTTAGGGAAAGAGCATAAAGCAAAACATAGAAATTCTAGAGATCAATGATCACAATTAGTGACATCTTGTGTTATTGCAGGTGAGTGAGGCAGATAATAATTGGACAACCCTGCTAAAATAATGCACGTTTTTAAAGCCGTGCTTTCTACCCTTATTTTTAGATTTCCTTTATAAATTCCACATCCATAGTAATAATAGAGACTGCCTGTGTAAACGTATCCTAGTACAATTCTACCATATCCTGGAATTAGTGCAAATATGCATTCAATCCTATTCTCCCTACTTGCACTCTGTCACTCAGCATATAATCAATGCATTCTTCTCCCACTTCCACTGACTTGCCTGAGGTTTTCTCTTGAATTCTTTCTCTTGTTCCCTCGAATTCTTTGCTCCCCTACCCTTTCTATTTAAGATCAATTTTAATTGAAAACATCAAATTAATATGAGGAAAGAAACATCCAGTCTGTCTTTCTGATTTATTGATCACTCCCTCTTTCCATCCAACACAGATATTATAAATTTGAGTACCTTCCTCACAGGTAAAAGCAACTAGTATTTAGTTTATCTTAGTGGTAAGCAGAGCACAGTTATTAATTAATTAATCAGCCCCAAAACCTAACTTTATAAACAAAAGTTGATGCTACATTACCTGAAGATGTGATACACTTTTTTTGTCTCTCATCTCTTGTTTTTATTTGATATTTCACCCTAGTTATTTTTCTTCTCTCACCTTCTTTCCTTTACTTTCTGAAACTTATAGAACACAGGGACAGGCAATGGCAAGGTGAGAGATAAGAAAATGATTTTCCTTTCCGAGGTAAATATGAAAACTGAACATGAACCATTTCTCAGTCTGTATGTCATTGGCTTTCTTCAATTAACATTGGAAAACCTTTGAGTAGAAGCTTAAAAAACGTCCTCACTATTGTTGACTGAATAATGCTGGTGCTGTAATCAACCTTGGTTTGGTGAATGGCCAGCTCAGAATGCTGACAGATCAAGCACCACTCCAGAGGTTTAAATACAAAGATCTAAACTGATACTCCTGTGTTGTACTGGGCCTGTGCCCCACTGTCAGGGGAGATGTTAATGTATGTCCTCTGAGGTGGGTATAAAGGATGAATATAATGTCCTCTCTTGGGATCAAGGGTGTGTTTAATCTGACAGGAGGGCCACCTTTCCATGCTCCCATTAGATCCATGATGGGAAGACACATTGAAGGCCTACACACATGGCACCACCGGTGCAACGGATATAGTCTTAAGGGCATCAGGCCACTGCTGATCTATGGTGGCTGATGGACCATAAGGGAAGCCCAAAAAGCCAAAAGCAGCTATTTGTGGGCTTTTGGTGGGTGAGGGGAGGGGAGCCTGGCATCAGGATGGGGTGCATCCAAGAGCCCTGCACTTACCCTCAGTCCATCTTGCAATCTTCTCCACAATACCCGCCCAGTGATCACTCAACTGTGAGGCAATGACAGCAACAGGCATCATCTCCCTGGTGGCATTGCCGAGTAATGCCCAGCTTCCAGTCACGGATTGGCCCACAGATCCCAGGCTAAAGGTGTGAAAGTGGGATTTTTACACCCATAGACCTTGAATTTGAGGAAAAGCAGCTGCCTCATTTGATGGAACCTCCTGAGAGAAGGCAATACAGGATTCTTACCACTCTCCAACTAGTAGCAAGATTCCTGTCGTTACTTTGAATTCTTCTCAAAAGATTCCGAAGTATTATTTTGACAAAGAGCAGGGGAGTTCTCCCCAGTATTCTGAGCAATATTTATTCTTCATTTACAGCTTTCTTGGTCATTTACTACACTGCTACTTGTGGGACATTGAGAATCTTAAAATCCCTATAGTGTGGAAGCGGGCCATTCGGCTCAGTGAGTCCACACTGACCCTCTGAAAAATACCGAATCCAGACCCACCCTTCTACCCTAGCCCTGTAACCCTGCATTTTCCCCTGACTAATCCACCTTGTCTGCTCTGTACAAATTACTGACCACACTCCTGTATTACAATAGAGGCTTCAGTTCAAAAGCTGGTCATTACCTGTAAAGTCCTTTGAAATGCTCCAAAGTCATTAAAGGCACTGCGTAAATGTAAAACTTCTGATGGATACATCTCAGGATTGTTCATATGTTTCAGATGCCCATACCAAATTCAGCTCAAACTACCATTGGCTCTGAGCACAAGTACCAGCTCAACCCTGGTGTTTGGAATGATGTTGAAGCCTTGAAGTAAATGTTTTAATTAAGATATTAAATGCACAAAAGGCATGTCCACTGGTTAAAATTAATCATTGTCATAAAACGGGCATTGTTTTTTTCAAAGAAGTTCATTAAACCAATTTGTGGGCACTGGTTTTCTTGCAAATCCACCCGGGAGACTGTGAAGACTGTAGATGCTGGAGATCAGAGTCAAAAGTGTAGTGCTGGAAAAGCACAGCCAGTATCAGAGGAGCAGGAGAGTCGATGTTTCGAGCATCAGGACATTCCTTGATGAAGAGCTTATGCTCAAAAAGTCAACTCTCCTACTCCTCGGATGCTGCCTGACTCGGTGTGCCTTTCCAGCAGCACACTTTTTGATTCTGCACATCCACTTACCTTACCAACTGAGTCTGTTGCTCTCGATGTGGTCTGCTCTACATCGGGGAGACAGGATGCAAACTCACAAGGCGGTTCAGGGAACATCTCTGGGACACACGCACCAACCAACCCCACAACCCTGTTACCGAACATTTCAACTCCCTTCATTTTCTCCAAGGACATGCACGTCCTGGGCTACCTCCACCACCAAATCCCAGCTACCCGACGATTGGAGTATGAAGGTCTCATCTTCCACCTTGGGACCCTTCAACCACATGGCATCAACATTGACTTTATTAGTTTCCAAATTTCCCCTCCCCACTACCTCATCCCAGATCCAACCCTCCAACTCAGCGCCCCATCTTGACCTGTCCTACCTGTCCATCTTCCTTCCCACCTATCTACTCTACCCTCCCCACCGACCTATCACAATCACCTCCCAACTGTATACACTTATCGCCATCTCACCTGCCTTCCCCCCAAGCCCACCCCCACATTTATCTTTCAGCTCCCTTCCCCCACCCCCATATTCCTGATGAAGGGCTTATGCATGAAATGTCAACTCTCCTGCTTCTCGGGTGCTGCCTGACCTGTTATGCTTTTCCAACACCACCCTTTTCGACTCTGACTCTCCAGCAACTGCAGGCCTCACTTTCTCCTACATATTGAAGGATAATTTGGGGCTGAAAAATAATCTGGAGAGAATTGGGGTATTCCATAATTGGATGCAGTGAGAAATGGCAAAGGCATTTTTATAATGACTGCAAGGGGAAAAAGTTGACACAAAATTGGCCCCACAAATGTGACAACAAGAAGCTGATCCTTCAGATCAAGCCTACAAATGAGGTACTCACTGTATAGTGGAGGTAGGCAGATATCAGGAGGATGCCTACATTTCCATTGTTAAACGGGAATAATAAGTTGAGGTAAAGCAAAGCAAAACTTAAGGTAAAGAACATTTGTATTTTCAAAGCACCTTTAACAGCCTCAAGATGTCCCAAATTATTTCACAACTAATCAAATACTTTAGAAATGTTGTCACCTTTGTCATGCTTCTCTTGGTCCATGAGGAGTGCTGCAAAACTCTCCCTTAGCTTCTCCACAGCCTGCTGCAGCTTACAGGGTCCTGAAAGCCCAGGGAAAACAGTCAGCCACAGTTCAACCTCTGCAGGAAGCTAAACCTGAGCCTTCCACCCACATTAACATGCTTAAAATATCAAATCGCTTCCCACAAGCAAGTTGGCTGCCCATTCTTTTGCCTCTGCCTGGGTGAATGTTGGAGGGGGTCAGAGAGTTATAGTGCCAGATTCCCTTTGACTTTTTCTGTGGAATTAACACCTCCTCCATCCCCAATTCCACTTAATCACTAACCAGACTAAAGATCCTTTCCTCTGTCTCTTTTTGGAGGCGCCCAGGGACAGATAAACTAAATTTTTCACATTGCTACTTCTTTCAGTCAGTGAGTTGAAAGCATTGATCTTGAGCATGAATGCAAAGATCACAGGCCCTTATGCCTTCCTCATGAATCAACTTAAGATCTGACACCAAATAATACAGCTGTATCCGTTCAGCATTGACATTTCATGATGTTTTGCAACTATGGATATGTGGGCACTGTGCAGTGAAATGAATTCCATGCAACAAAAAAGCTTAGAAATCCTGCTCCAGCACAGAACCCAGGCTGACAAAACCAATGCAATAACCAGGGAATGCTACTAGTCAGAGAAGCCATCTTCCAGATGAGATGTTTGATTGACCTTTGACTACCGTCTCAAAGGGGATTCTCCCCATTGTCCTGAACTAAAAGAGATGATCTTCTCATCCTTCAGTTGTGGAATCTAGCTGAATGCCAATTGATTGCCATGTCTTTTTTTAAAAAGATCACAACAGTGACAGCATGTTCACTGGGTATAAAGCATTGTGGGAATTCCTGAAGCCTTGACAAGATGTTCTACAAATTTCAGATCTTTCTTTCTGTGTCATGCTTCATTGAGACTGTAAAGAGGACAAAGGACTCTGATTGAAATCAAGTGATACTTCAACCTTGATTTGGCTTTGACACCTATAGATTATAAAACCAAGGAAGAACTTGGATCTTACAACTTCACACTCTTAAAAAGAGTGGTAGACTTCTGGCAAGTCTCAGTAATAATGAAATGCATAAACCACATGTGGAGTTCCAAAGTAATGACAAGAAAGTTCAAAGAAGCAATGATTACAATAAAAGCAAAACATTGTAAATGCTGAATATGTGGAAATGAAAACAGAAAATGTGAGAGAAATCAGCATTTGTGGAAAAAGAAACAGAGTTAATGCTTCAAGGCTGGTGTAAATCTTCGGAACAGTTCTGAAGAAATGTCATACCAGACTCAAACGTTAACTCTATTTCTCCCTCCACAGATGCTGCCAAACCTGCAGGGTTTCTCCAGCATTCTCCCTGTTTGTTTAAGCAATGACCACAATTGTTTTTTTAAAAACATTGTGATTGCTGAGGGAGCAGTGTACAGTTTCAAACTTCTCAAAGTCGTCAAGGATTATCTCAAGGGAGATGCTATTCACACAGAGTATTCACACATGCTGTCAAACTATGACATGAGAAAAGGTGAAGAATGCAAGAAGGGTAGGGAAGAACATCTGGCCAGGGCAAAGAGTCAGTCAGTCCAGTGATCTCCATCTCTTTGTGAGAAGGAACAGGCATTCACTAATAAGATTTAATACTGAGTGCAGAAGGCTTGAAAATCTTTATGTCAGGAAAATATCATTATGAAATTTTTAAAAAAGCCTTTGTTACTTTCAAAGCAAACATAGAAAAACTAAAAGCCTACAGATATTACTGAATCACTACTGGTCTCTCCATTGCTATATTCACTCTGTTAAATATTCAGTTCTGTTTTAACAAATCAATTGGTCATGAAGTGAGTTATATCTGACTCTTGACTATTCAACAGTGTCTATGACAGTGTAAAAACCCAAGATAACAACATTGTCCCAGATCTCCTTCAGCCTTCATTAATAGCCTGCAAATCACCATGTTCTATAATCATGAGTGAACAATTAATGTTACTACTCAAAATTCTTAATTCAATGACAACATAAAAGGATATTCTAATTGAAAATGAACATTAGGCTGAATTAGTGAATTGATGAGCAACAGTGTGGTATAATGGGAAGTGAATATGGTAATAATGGTGATAATGATGTGACTGTCATTTCAGCAGAGACTTGTGATCAGGGCTCAAACAGAAGAATGTGAACACTGTATCGTCAAGCTGGAGTCAGTATAATATATACCAGGATGTAAATAAATAATTTATAAGACTTACTGAGAGTGAAGGAGAGTTAGGCCCCAATTTTTGTTACCAGGTCTGTTTGTAAGAATTTGGGAGAATTCCTGGCTCTGTGGCCCAGATCTTGAAAAATCGCTGTGAGCACTTCATATTTTTGGTCTGGGGAGGGGATTGCAGGCTCATATTAGAATATGGTTAGTATATATATATATAGTAGAGTGTTTTACTTTTCGAATGTTATCTATTTATTCAAAACCATTTTGTTGCTTTATTCTCTTATTAACTTGGATTTCAGACTTTGTGTACTTTAAATGAATATTTGCTATTGGTCTCTAACCAGATTATAACGTAAGTGTGGCATCTTGTCTGTGATTAAAACTGTTATGAAAAGCTTCACTGTACAATACAACAGCAATCCACTACTTTAAGATCAAAACCGTAAAGCTCACTCACAGTTTCTACTGTTCCAAGTCTCTTAGCAACCAGTTCCGCATCAGTTATGCACAGTTAAGAGACCTCAGAATATTAAAGAATCTCATCAACATTTCTTCTTATCACATCGTGAAGGTTTGTCATGCCGATTACCTTGGAATGCATTTGTTTATAGGTCATTACTATCACATTCGCATTCAAGTGTGTTTTTCGATATTTTGCTCTGTTATATGTGGCATTCATTGACGTAATTTAGCTGCCAACAAGCAACACCTCTATTTTAAAATTGCCATCTTTGTTTCAAAAGCCTCCACAACATCAGCCTGTCTTCAGATTTATCGCATCCTTCAAATTTACAGCCCTACAGGATCTCTGACTTCCTCATATTTGGTCTCTTGCACAGCTCCAATTTTCCCTTGGTGGTCTCAGCCTTTAAGTCAGGAGTGCCCTCCATAAATCTCTCAGTCTCTATATCCCTCTCCTCCATTAAAATGTTCTTTAAAAATGACCTCTTCTTCCAAGCTTTTGGCCTTTTGTTCTCATAATTCCCTACTGACTCAAAGTCAAAGATATATTGTCAGAAGTCACACGACACTAGCTTTTAGTCTAATAGGTTGATTTGAAATTACAAGCTTTTGGAGCAGTGCTGTTTCTTCAGCTGAATATATGCTGATAATACCACTATGAAGCAATATTTCAATCTATCAAATGCTCTATATAAATACAAATCATTGGCACAATTATTCATACTGAACAAGGTAGTGATTTGGAGAAATGCAAGGCCACTTTGAAAGCCATTATTAGGTTGGCTCTGCAAGTTACAATTGTAACAAAATGAAGTTGAAGTCCACCTGACCCAACTATTTTTCTCAATGGTGCTAATTGGCCACCCTTTAATTAAGAAAGACAGAAAAGAAAATTGCTGAGCCAAGTTGCAGAGTGGTTTGTGCAACTAGGAGTTGAATTGGCACATTAACTCTGTTCTTCAGAATGTGATTCATTCCAGTCTACGATTCTGCAGAACCCAAATGCAGAACATTCATTGAGATATCTCAACAATAAATGTGGTGTGTTAGGTACTGACTTCATGCAAAGTGTGTAAAAGGTGATAGTGAGGCAGCTGTTTCACATGTCGCGTAACATTTCTATTGAGTTGACATTTGACAAGGTCCCTCATGGTAGGTTGGTCCGTAAGATTAAGTCATATGGCATCCATGGTGAGGAATATAAAATTGGCTTGGTCATGGAAGACAGAGGGTAGACATGGAAGGGTCAGTGATCAATGGTGTTCAGCAAGGATCAGTGCTGAAAACTCCGTTGTTTGTAATATTTATAAAGGACTTGAATGAAAATGTAGATGGTCTGATTAGTAAATTTGCAGACATCAGGATGGAGTTGTGGATAGTGAGGAAGGTTTTCAAAGAATACAGACCAGTTGGAAAGTTGAGTAGAGTAATGGCAGGTGGACTTTAATCCAGACAAACGTGAGGTGATGCATTTTGGGAGGTCAAACACAAGAGGAAAGTATACGGAAAATGGCAGGACCCTGAGTACCATTGATATACAGAGGGATCTTAGGTGCGTGTCCATAGCTCCCTGAAAGTGGCAACAAGAGTAGATAAGGTGGTAAGGAAGGCATACAGTATGCTTGCCTTCATCAGTCAGGGCAGTGAGTACAAAAGTTGGCAAATCATGTTGAAGCTGTATAAGCTTCAGTTAAGCAACATTTGAAGCATTGTGTGCAGTTCTACCAGAAAGATGTGGAGGGTCTGGATAGAATGCAGAAGAGGTTTACCAGAAGTTGTCTGATTGGAGCATATTAGGTATAAGCAGAGGTTGGGAAAACTTGGATTGTTTTGGTAGAACATAGGACATTGATGAATGATCTGATACAAGTATATAAAATGAGGAGAAGCATGACCAGGGTAGAAATGTCCAATACCAGGGGGCATAGGTTTAAGGTGAGAGGGTGCTAATATAAAGGAGATGTGCAAGGTAAATGTTTTACACAGAGGTTGGCAGGTGCTGAAATGCACTGCCAAGGGAGGTGGTAGAAGCAGAGGCAACAGTAGCACTTAAGAGGCATTTAGACAGGCACGTGATTGGGCGGAGGAAAGAGGGACATAGATCATGAGCAGGCAGATGGGATTAGTTTAGATTTGCATCATGATCGGCACAGTCATGGTGGGCTTATTGGCCTGTTCCTGTGCTGTACTGTTCCATGTTCTATAACTTCTACTCCAATCGAGGTCAATCCCCTTCTGCTTGTGCATCCAGTCCTTATCATATTGTTGTTTGCGAAATTGGGCACAAATTGGCTTCAACATTTTGTGCATTACAACAGCAAAAAATTACTTCATTGGCTGGAAAGGGCTTTGAGCTCCCCTGACATGGAGAAATGCACTATATAAAATGCAATTTCTATCCTTGTTTTCGGGGGGAATGACCAGTGAATTTCCAATGCTGATGATACCGACTGTAGCCTTGGTACTCATTTGAAATATGCACAGCCCTGTTTGGTCCTAAGGCTGTTCTTGCACAATGGGGTTTATAATTTAAAACATGTCATAGAAATAATCAAAAGATAAGTCTCTGCTGAATGCTGTTAGTACAGCTGCATTTCCCTGAAGGGGTTTATTATAGATGTTGCTCAGTTTTCAGCTTTCAGATTTTCCTAGTGTTCAGCAGACTCAGACCTGAAACATGCAATCTTATGAACGTTTTGCATTTTTAAGAAACTGACACAAATTAGAATTTAACTTTCACCATGCAATAAAAATACGCAAAAATCTATATCATCCTTCCTTTTCTGCTCTCCTCTTCAAAATACAGGCATATTTTAATTCATTCTCAGGATGTGGGCATCTTTGTCATAGTCAGTCATGACTGCCCATCCTCAGATGCCCTCGAAAAGGTGATGGTAAGTTTCTTCTTCAACTGCTGCAGTCTGTGTGGTGAGGATGTTCCCACAGCAGCGCTGGACAGGACAAACCAGAATGTTACTCAATGACAGTGAAGGAACAGCACATGTAAATACAGGTGAGGTTGGTGTGCCACCTGGAAGGGAACGAGACGTGACAATATCTGTACCTTCCTACGGCCTTTTTAAGTGCTATGACTCACTAATATTCAGAGGTTCTCTTTCAAGTGGCTTAAGTTCACTTGGAAGCTTGAACTGTCATTTAAAGCAGACCATTTAACTGCAGGAGTAGTATATTTCAGGAAGTCCAGCAGTGAAGGCTAGAACTGCAGCCAGTGCTGATTCACATTATACACATGTGCCTTATTACCCAATGTCCACAGTTTCCATCTATTCTTATCCATCAAGCACAAGTGAATCTTCAGATAACGACCACCAACCACAGACAATGAAACGCAAATGATTTCCATACAACACTGAAGAGTTGAACCGAGAGTTTTACTGAAAGGTTTTGAATTTCGGTATATGATACATTTCAACAGTACAGATGAGAGGTCCCTGAACTTTAAAACAAATATTCGATCATTTTTTGTCCACGGTGCAAACATGCCCTTCCTACTGGAACTGAAATGCACAATAACTGCACTGAGCCTGATAACTGATTTAACTGTTGCTTAGTCCAGCCGATTACATATAGCACGAACATCACTCACAGACAATTTACTGTTTCTGTTCAGACATTCCAAAACAAACTGAGTTTCTGAACTGAAGCTGATGTCAGCACAGAAATCTTAAATGTGATCATTAAATATCAAGGCAGCTAATCAATGAAAGTAATTCTCTGCAGCAGTGGTTATGAGAATAGCTGTACCCGACCACTTCTCTGATATTATCATGGACCACCTCACTCACCAGCTATTGGCTTGGATATTCCAATGGTCAGGTAGTCATTGCAACAGCACAGACGATAATTGTGTGTCAGAGTTGTGCAGAATTCCCCTCAATGCAGCTGACTCGGTGGAAACTTCCCAAAAAATTGACATTTCTGAAGACCAATTCTTCTGAACTTGGAACTCTTCTAACTTAATGTCACTATATTTGGAGATTCCAACTCAGATACATTTTATAGTTACCCAGGAAATGTTAGTGGATTAGGATCTTACACAAACTTTTGAGTGTGGAGGTGCTGGTGTTGGACTGGAGTGGACAAACTCAGTAATCACACGACACCAGGTTATAGTCCAACAGGTTTATTTGAAGTCACAAGCTTTCAGACCACTGCTCTTTCAACAGGTGAGGTAGAGATAAGCACACAAGCACAGAATTTATAGGCGCAGAGATCACTGCCAGGTAATTCTATGTAATTAAGAGAGTCAAAAAATAGCACAAATGCTGCAAGTGGAGTGTTGACAGACTGAATAACAAGTCTCTGCAGGTGATTGAAAGTGTCAGATTATGTGAGTAATGTGCCAACAGCTGAATAACAGGTGAAGGAATGATCTACAATTCAATTAATTAAGGCAGAGAGATAATTATTAAAAAATCAAAAATAAGATGGTGCTAGAGACAAACCAAATGGCTGGAATAACATGATAGAGTTGCATGACAAGGATTTAACCAAAGTAACAAGTAATCCAAAACGGTACAAACTGATCAAGGTAGAGCGATCATAACAAGTATCAAAACAGGTCAGTAAGGAAGATTTTACAAACACAGAACAATGTAGTGGGGTGACATGTAGAGTGACATGAACCCAAGTTCACGGTTGAGGCCATCTTCGTGGGTACGGAACTTGGCTATCAATTTCTGCTCGGCAATTCTGCGTTGTTATGTGTCTTGAGGAGGCTTACCTGAAGGTGGGAGACTGAATGTCCTTGACCACTGAAGTGTTCCCAGCTGGGAGAGAACGCTCCTGCCTGGAGATTGTTGCATGGTGTCCATTCATCTGTTGTTGTGACATTTGCATGGTCTCGCTGATATACCATGCCTCGGGGCATCTTTCCCTGCAGCATACGGGATAGTTATACGAGTGTTTTCTGTGTCCCTGACAACCCCTGACAGACCTCATTCTACTCCTGGACAGACCCCCACCCCCATCCCCCATCTACCAAGCTGACCTTACCAACCTCACACGCAACCCAATCAGCCTCCATTGCCAATCCTTTTCTCCTCAGCCAGCCACTGGAACCAACATCCACCACTTCCCACCCCACCCTATCCCAACCCAACATTAACATGCTCCCAAAGACCTGACCTGAAAATACCCCACCTGACTTGTCCCCTGCCCAACCTACCTGGAACACATATTTACTCACAGGCACCTTGATGACCTCCACACCTGGCATCTTACTCACCTCTGCCCATAATGCCCCACCCCTCTCATGTACCTGGCATTCTACTCATATGGCTCTCTACAACGCACAATCTCCCAACCAGGCTCCCTCACCAGCCAGGTAAAAACAATGACTACAGATGCTGGAAACCAGATTCTGGATTAGTGGTGCTGGAAGAGCACAGCAGTTCAGGCAGCATCCAAGGAGCTTCGAAATTGACGTTTCGGGCAAAAGCCCTTCATCAGGAATAAAGGCAGTGAGCCTGAAGCATGGATAGATAAGCTAGAGGAGGGTGGGGGTGGGGAGAAAGTAGCATAGAGTACAATGGGTGAGTGGGGGAGGGGATGAAGGTGATAGGTCAGGGAGGAGAGGGTGGAGTGGATAGGTGGAAAAGGAGATAGGCAGGTAGGACAAGTCCGGACAAGTCATGGGGACAATTACTGAGCTGGAAGTTTAGAACTAGGGTGAGGTGGGGGAAGGGGAAATGAGGAAAATGTTGAAGTCCACATTGATGCCCTGGGGTTGAAGTGTTCCGAGGAGGAAGATGAGGCGTTCTTCCTCCAGGCATCTGGTGGTGAGGGAGCGGCGGTGAAGGAGGCCCAGGACCTCCATGTCCTCGGCAGAGTGGGAGGGGGAGTTGAAATGTTGGGTCACCAGCCACCCTAACCTCTCGTCTATGTTGCATGGTTACCCTCTTACAGAGGGAAAAAAAAAGGAATAATTGGAAAGAAACATACCGGTCGTGCTGGAGCTACATTTTGAAAAATACAAGTCAAGCCTTGTCATTCATAAGTATTCATTTTTGTTCCTAAAAGAGTCTAACTATGCTGCTGGCCATTTAAATCACGCAACCCAGCACACCGATTGTTGCAAAGGGAGTAGGTGGTTTCCACAGAAGCATTAAGCAAAAAATAACAAAGAACTGCAGATGCCAGAAATCAGAAACAAAAGCTGGAATTGCTGGTAAAACACAGCAGGTTCTGGCAATATTTGGAGATAAAGCAGTATTAATGTTTCGGGCCCAGTGACCTTTCTTCAGAACTGGGATTGGAAGTGGACCTGAAAGGTTCAACATTGCTTTCTCTCCACAGATGCTGCCCGACCTGGTGAGTTTTCCCAGCAATTTTGTTTTTGTGTCAACAGCAATTTTGTTCACTACTGAAATGAAACAACTTCATAACAGGTATCTATTGTCCAGGAATGTCCAATTCTGAAGTCAACTGAAAACAAGCGAGTGGTTTTTAATCTGATTTGAGTCCGAAAAAGTGTTTTCGATTCTACTCAGATTATCTGGGCCATTAAGGTACCAGTCATGGCTTAATGATAATACTGTAGCCAAAGTTGGAATGTTGTGCATTTACTCCAGGAATCAATCGCATTATGAAAGCTGGTGTCTTGGTGCAATACTGAGTTATGACTGCAGTATTGGAGATACAATAGTACAAATGAAACTCACACCTCATTTGCCGTCATAAAAATGCAAAACATTCCATGACACTATTTCAATGAAGATAGTCTCCTGGTGATATTACTAAATCAGATTATCTTGCCATTATCACTTTGCTGTCAGGGAAGTACCAACTTGTGTAAATTAACTGAAATATTTCTGGATGTAGGTTTGCTCGCTGAGCTGGAAGGTTCATTTTCAGACTTTTTGTCACCATACTAGGTAACATCATCAGTGAGCCTCCGGATGAAGCACTGGTTGTATGCCCTCTTTCTGTTTATGTGTTATATTTCCTATACCATTTGCTGTGACATTGACTACTCTTCTTTGGCTACGATTTGCTTTAAGATGTCCAGAGATTGTGAGACACTGCTTATAATGCAAGCTTTCCTCAAATACGGCTGCAACCTTCATTTGACATGACAGATTCGAGAGCCATCTATATCCATTCAACCAGCAAGGGGTCAGCAACTAAGCATCGGGGACACTTGAAAAGTCAAGTAACCAGAAATGGCCTGGCAATTTAATATAAAAGCTAAGAAAATACCTATTTTGGTGAGTATGAGTAGGTTTGCTATTCAAGCCATGATGTACAGATTTTCTTTGCTTGAAATTTCACCTCAGTGTTTAGATCCTTCCCTGGTGAACCCATCACTCTTATAACATGAATACTTACAGAACTAGAGGAGGGCGTTTAGCCCGTTGCATTTGTGTGGTTTCCTTGCAAGAACAATCCAAAGTTAATTCTATTGCACCTACTTCTTCCCAGAACCCTATAAATAACTAGTTTAGTTGATTCATCTCTAGGACATGAGAGGCATTTTCCACTTTCCTATTTTTGGCCTAAAGAAAATAAGAAGATCCCAGACAAGGATTCTGTGACCAAATATGAGAGCAAATGAGCCCATTAGTTGTGAAGTAAAACTCTTGAACAGTAGGATAAAATGCCCAAGATATTCAGTTCAGTTGACTTTGGGATAGGAAGCTCCACTAATAATCAACAGTTATCAATGATCAAAAGCTGAACTGGACAAGTTAAAACAGACTTCTAAACCTCGTAGGGATCAAACCATCTTCCATCTGGACTTCTCTTTTATGAGACCAACAGATTGAGTTGAGTGACAAATGAGTGACTGATTAGCAACATTGTCCCAACAATTAATGTATTAAGTTAATATTTTACATTGTTAGACCACTGATGCTCAGCAGAGTCAAAGCCAGGCAACAATGCACTGAATTAAAGCAATTAGAAATTGTTTCTTTAACTCTGAATCCCCTGGAGGAGATTGTTAGAAAAGCAAAACAATGATAAAAAAGAAATGTACTTTTAAAGAGGATGACTCTCTGATAAAAAAAAAGTCAATTTATATACAGCTCCAGTCTGTTTAATCTTCCTGTTATGTACAATCTCTCAGTTCTGGGATCAGTTTGGTGAATCATATTTGGACTGCCTTCAGCCTCTCAATATCATGTTTATAATATGGAGACCCAAAATGCACAGAATATCCAAAATGTGCTCTTACACAGATTCTGTACAAACTTGGCAAAGTCTCTTGGTTTTCCAATTCTTCAGTGTAGAAATTGTTCCCTGTGTGCTGCTTGCTTTTATTCAGGCCTTATTAACTTGTATTTCTACTTTCAGTGATTTGTTTATCTATATTTGTTTTTCCAGCTTTCTCTTTTGTGCGGGTCCAATACAGTAACTTGCTAAGTTGGAGCAATATGTACTATAATGCCACTCAGCCACATAATCGCAAAAGACACAAAGGGGCTGCTACACAAACCATTGGCATTGCTAGGAGAAAGTGAGGACTGCAGAGATCAGAGTTGGAGTATGGTGCTGGAAAAGCACAGCCAGTCAGGCAACATCCAAGCAGCAAGGGAGTCGATGTTTCAAGCATAAACTCTTCATCAGGAATGAGCCATATTTTCTCCTAGTTGATTTTAACCTTATTGTGAAGCCTCTTCCAAGGATGCCTACCTTGAAGAAATTCTCCTCCTCCCTCCACAAGGATCTCAGTGAGTCTCTCTCTCTCACTGCACCCCGCCCCCCCCCCCCCCAACCCCCCACCCTAGGTCATCTCCTTTGCCCTGAAGCTCTTCAGCCACATTCTGAAGCAGACTTGCTACCACAGCCACATCTCCTTCCTCGGTGTCTGCCTACAGAACCGACTGATCCCCCATGGACTGCAGACTACATTCAGACCATCAGATGTTGGACCTGACCAGGACAACCACTACCTACCGTTATTCCTGATGAAGAGCTTATGCTCGAAACATCGATTCTCCTGCTCTTCGGATGCTGCCTGACCAGCTGTGCTTTTCCAGCCACACTTTTCGACACTGTTAAGAGAAAGCTGGGTAAACAACTATAGATAAACAAACCACTAAAGTAGAAATGCTGGTTAATAAGGCCTGAATAAAAGCAAACAGCACACAGGGAACATTTTCTACACTGAAAAATTGGAAAACAGAGAGACTTGGCCAAGTTTGTACAGAATCTGTGTAAGAGCACATTTTGGATATTCTGAGCATTTTGGGTCTCCATATTATAAACATAATATTGAGAGGCTGAAGGCAGTCCAAATCTGATTCACCAAACTGATCCCAGAACTGAGAGATTGTACATAACAGGAAGATTAAACAGACTGGAGCTGTATATAAATTGACTTTTTTTTATCAGAGAGTCATCCGCTTTAAAAATGCAACAAGCATAAAACACGGTAATGGAGTGCAATTAGTAGTCAACTAACCAATATCTGTCAATTTTATGTTAATTTAAGACATTCTTGATGCTAATTAAATCAAGAGGGAATCATCCTTTTGACTTTTGCTATTAATGTTGAGTGCTCGTTTCCACTTGATATAGGAGTCTTTTGAAACTAATCACAGCTGAAGAGACTGAGACTTTACTGTGGAGTCCTTCATCTGCAGGTCCTCAGGTCTAACAATCTTGACTACTCGGAAATATAATAAGTTCAGTAAACAGAAAAAAGAACAAACACACAAATCATGTTTCCAGCTCTAGTGTGGAAATAATAATTGCCTGTGCCCCATAAACACCAGGGGGTAAATCTAATTTTGGGCAAGAATGTAAAGCAGGCAACGTCAGAAAAGCCATCAATTGTGCAAATTATCATAGAATTTTGTAGCCCAGATGGAGGTCATTCAACTCATCACAGCTGTGCCAGCTCTTTGAGTAAGGTACCTAATTCTCACACTCTTGCTCTTTTTCCACGGCTCTGCGATTCTGCTCTCTCAAACTTTGCTTCCATCACCTATCAGTCAGTGCATTCCTGATAACCTTTAACCTTTTTCACCCTTTTGTGGGATATGGATATCATTGGTTAGACCAGCATTTATATCTCCTTCCTCGTTGCTCTTAAGGCTATCAGGGAAGGTGTTCCAGGATTTTGACACAATCATAGTGAAGAAACAGCAACATAGTTCCAAGTCAGGCTGATGTGTAGCTTGGGGGGGATCTTGCAGATGGTAACATGCATCGCTGCCCTTGTCCTTCCAGATTATTGGGGTCGTGGGTTCGGATAGAGGTAGCAAAGGAACCTTTGCGAGTTGCTGCAGTTTATGTTGTAGCTGGCAATGGAACTATATAATCTAAGTTCACTTACTTTGTTGTGAGGGCACTGTCTAAAAATGGAAGCAGATTCAACCATAACTTTCAAAAACAGAATTAGCCAAATATTTGACAGGGAAATATTTGAAGGGTGATAGAGAATGAAGACAGGAGTGGTAAAAAATTTAAAAACCCTTTTATCATGCCTTGGGAATAATAGGCGAATGATGAGTTCCTTCCACACCCTATATTTTTTAATTTTTCCATCACGATTACCTTTGCTTGAAAATTTACACTTTTAATTATCTAACATTTTCCTCTACAGAATAGAGAAATGTAACAGTGCTCCACTGACAGATGTAGAGACTGATTGCCCATTCAGTGTCTGTGAAGAATGGTGATCTATTGATAGGTTGAGATGGCTTTAAGGTTTTAATGCTTTAAGGAGGGGACTGACGCCAACCTTTTCAGGAAGCACATTGACCTTTCTTCAAAGTGAGATAAACTTTCAGCTTAGAGTAGAAGTTGCAGTTATCTTGAGCAGTAATTACAGCCAGTGAAAGACTGAGCTGATGAGCACTCAGAACACCAAAACCCTTGTGATGAGAGGGAATGGGTCAGAAGGAATCGGTTCTCGTTAGCTGTACTATCTGTAGGAGAGTTGTCATGTGCATGTGATGGAATGGCAAGGCTTTTTAGTGAGGTATGATTTAGTAGCCAATTATGCTTTATCGCATTCCATTAAAAAGTTAACCTTTCCTGCTGTAGCACTGGAATATTGCAGAACAATAATGCATGTCATTTTTTAAATATATCAGGCCAATTTGTAAGAAATACTAAAGTAAAGGGAGAAGAGTATTTAAACTGTTTGAGAAGAGAATGCTGATTATTGGCCAAGTGGACTCTGATAAGCACAGGTATTACCATATACCAGTTAATGATGACTGATAGTTCACTGCTAGCTTTCTTTAAACATCAATCAGCCTCTTATACAGCATGGATGTTGTTTTCACTTTCTTGGTATTTCGAATTATCCTGATGAGTGTAAGACAAAAAACTTTGACAAAATGTCACTTTGGTTCACCAATATCAAGTTAGCCTCTTGAATTTAAAAGGTAATACTTTTGAACCATTTAATTCAACAGACACTGTATTAACTCTTCACATTGAGAACATGGAGGGACGGATGGGGAGTGAAATATGTATTCAGCATCAGTGGAAAATGCATTCATTGTGAATCAGCAACTGATTTTGCTTTATTGGCAAAGATCGATTCCATTCCCTAAGTTTACAGAGTTTTGAGTCAACAACTTGCATTTCTATAGCACACTTAACACAGCAAAATATTACAAGGTGTCTCATAGGACCATTATGTGACAAAAGGTGTATAATTTATATCCATATGAAAACCATTTTTGGAGTTTGTCTTCAAAATAGTGGCATATTGATATTGGTTACTTTTATGAAAGGTTTTCTTTAAAAAGAAACAAAGTCACAGAATCCTTTTGGAACAATGACTTAATACAGTACATAGCAGGCATCTGGTGACTGGAAATCCTTGTGATGTTCACGGAAAGATGTTTATACTGTGAAGTTTATGACAGCTAGAGTAAACATGTTCTGTTCTGAAGAAGAGTCAACCTTGACTCAAAACGTTAACTGTTATCTCTCTACAGATGCTGCCAGACCTGCTTAGTTTGTTTCAGATTTCCACCATCTGCAGTATTTTGATTTTATTATGTAAGACCATTCCCTTAGTATTAAGTTTAGAAGAATCTCGGATGCACTTTTTAAAATTCAGTTCAGAAGAAACCATTTCAGTTAAGCACAGAACTAGTGTAAATTTTAGATGACAATTTAGTTTCTTCCCTAGGAGAAAGATACGGGATGATTCATGGAGTAAGTGACTTTAACAGAAGGGTAGTTTCTCATCCAGACCAGGAGGGTTTGATGAGAAATCTGCAGGTTATTAAAATTGAAAAAGTTTAGTCTGTCAGATTTGCCACACAGCAGCAGTGACCCAGGTTTGATTTCGCCCTCAGGCAACGGACAATGTGGAGTTTGCATGTTCTCCCTGTATCTGTGTGGGTTTCCTCCGAGTGGTCCACTTTCCTCCCACAGACCAAAGATGCACAGGTTAGGTGGATTAACCATGGTAAATGTAGGGTTACAGGGTGGGATAGGGTGGGGTGTAGAGTGGGAGGATACTCTTCGGAGGTTTGGTGTGGACTTGATCGACCGAATGGCCTGCTTCCACACTGTAGGAATTCTATTATCTCCTACACCAACCAATAGCATTGTACCCACAATCCTGAACCTTTATTATCGGTGTGTCTACTCATCCCAACCCATGTCCCATACCCAGCATCGACTGCCCTCCTGCTATCCATGGCAACTGACATAGCATCCACCATGGATTAACCTCAGGAGCTATCTTGGCACAGATATGCGTCTATTGATCACAGTGGCAACAAGAGCAGGTCAAAGGCTAGGAATGTTGTGGCAAGTAACTCACCTCCTCACTGCCCAAAACTTGTCCATCATCTACAAGGCACAGCTCAGGAGTGTGATGGAATACTCCCCATTTGTCTGCATATGTGCAGCTCTGCCAACACTCAAGAAGCTTGACACCATCTAGGACAAAGTAGCCTGCTTGATTGACACCACATCCATAAGAATCCACTCCCTCCACCATCAACACTCAGTACTATCTACAAGGTGTGCTGCAGAAATTCATCGAACCCAGGACCATTATTATCTGGAAGGACAAGGATAACATATACATGGGAACACCACCACCTTCAAGTTCCCCTCCAAGTTACTCACCATCCTGACTTGGAAATATATCACTGTTCCTTCATTGTTGCTGGGTCAAAATCCTGGAATTCCCTTCTGGACTGCGGCGGTTGAAGAAGGCAGCTCACCCCATCTTCTCCATGCACAGGCAACTAAAGCTGCCCGGCCTGAAATGGTCAGGTCCTACAAGTGAATAAAAGAAACTATTTTAAAAATACTGTCATTATTCAATGCATTGAGATTACTTCAACTAATCTCTTATGCAAACTCGTTTTGGTATTCTAAGTTGTGGAGATCCCGATGTTGGACTGATGTGGACAAGGTCAGAAGTCACATGACACCAGGCTATAGTCCAACAGGTTTCTTTGAAATGACAAGCTCTCACCTGGGCAGCGCTCTGAAAGTTTGTGATTTCACATAAACCTGCTGGGCAATGTACCTGGTGTTGTGCAACCTCTGACCGTATTCTAAGTTGTTTGACAGCTTTGAAAGATCGGTGACAGCTGTAATAGTTCTTTAACAGCTTGGACAGTTTCAATGGCTTTACACCCCTATTAAGCGCATTGTTGTCTATGTCTTGCAATCCCAAAAGGTTGCCTGGTCTCTCCCACCTCTCTTAAAGGGCTTTCCGAGGCCACCTGACAGTCTCCCACAAGAGAGTCTGGCCTACGTAGGTGCATCTGAACCTCCTAAAGGTATCCAGGAATCATATCCATGAGAATACCTGACCTCTCCAAAGTGGTAGCCTGACTATCCAAACTGTATTCACTAAACATATATGGTTTCACCTTGTCTACTCTGTGAATTCTCGGTTCTAGACTGCAGAGAGAACAAAGTCTGATTTAAATGGAAATAGCTGATCATTGAGATGACTAACATCTCCAGGAACCAGAAGTGCAGAATGATCAGAATACTTACCACATGCCCTCCTGAAAAGTGGGATCAGGACTTCTGATTCATGGGGACTTTCAGCACCATAACCATGACGGACAGACTCTCGACTGTGCTGAAAATCTGGGTGTATCTTTGTGAATGAATCATTTTTTGTGTTCATCAGTTGTTTAATAAATTAACAATCAATTGCACAATTAAGGAACAGATGACACTGAATTCAATCTATCCAGACTGAACCAAAATATAGTTTGCTCAGTTAGTGTAGAAATCAGCATCAGACCTACTAGGAAGATATGAATTGAAAAAAATAGTCCAACCCTCACTCATCTCAACCTTGCGATTTGCAGTTTGAATTAATTATCTTTCAGTTTATACTCTGTAGAAGTATAAATTGTACTAACATGTCCAAATTGTGAAACAAAGGAGTACCCATGCATTTGGTATTTGGCAGAAGAACTCCACTAATGTGTTAAAACTTCTAAATTAAGCTTCCTCATTTATATTTAATCCCAAAAGCTAATCTATTTTAAGTAATGTTTTCACGGAGATATATAAACCTGCATGAGACATCCTTAGTACCACAGCTGTCTGTATGTCTGTACATTAGAATGTCCACAGTCCATTATGGCTATCAAATGGAGGGGGGAGAGAAAAGGAGACGGACTGGATACAGACAAAAGCTTACGCTCAATAATAATTTACATTAAATTTGCAGCGCACAAGTGGGTCAATTTACACAAGTGGGTCCATGAAAATGTTCATACACCACATAAGTCTCCTCCCACTGTATTTCACCTCACTGTCTGCATAAGATCATTATATAAAACAGTCAGCCTGAAAGGGTTAACTCAGAAGATTTGGAACAGTTCTGACCAGTGATAAATAATAATTATCTCTGGTAAGCAATTGGTTGATCTAAGATGATTAATCTAACATTAGTTGTTACTCAGTTCCATACTATACAACCATAGTATAGACCAAATTCTTATCTTTCAGCAGATAAAATGTCTCTAACTAGTGTAATTTAATTAACCAATCTTAAGCCAATGTAGCCGACTGTCTAACTATTATGTAATAAACTATTTCTTGTCATTCAAGTACATACCTCTTCTGCAGAAGATGTTTTAATGGTTAATTGTTCACCACTTAATACTGGTAGGACTGTTGATTAGTATTCTAAGAATAGTTGGTGCTAACATTCCTGTCCAAAGAAAATCCGATCACAACCTAGTGCTAGCTGCAGATATCTTTTAAAACCTATCTGTCTACTCTTTTCTCCCTTGTGTACTTATGTAGCTTGCCCTTGAGTGAATATAATCTAATTGCCTTAACTGCTCCTTGTGGCAGTGAGTTCTATATTCTCATCACTCTCTGAGTAAAGGCTTTTCACTGGAATTCCCTATTGAATTGGTGGTGACTATTTAATGGCCTGTAGTTTTGAACTCCTTCATAAATGGACACATATTCTCAATATCTGTTTTAACCCCATTCATAACTTTAAAGGTTTCTGCTAAACTACTCATAGAAAATTCATATAATCCCTGCAGTGTGGAAACCAGCCCTTCAGCCCAACAAGTCCACACTGACCCTCCAAAGACTATTCCACCCAAACCCATTACTCTAAATTTACCCCTGACTACACCATGCACCGAACCTACACATCCCTGAACAGTTTGGGCAATTTAGCATGGCGAAGTCGCCCAACCTTCACTGGGAAATCAGGAGATTGGGAAGGCTACAAAAACAAACAGAGGATAACAAAGAGAGAAATAAGGAAGGAGAGGATCAAATATGAAGGTAGGTGAGCCAGTAATATTAGAAATGATAGTAAAAGTTTCTTTCAATACATAAGAAACAAATGACAGGCAAAAGTAGACATCGGGCCACTTCAAACTGATGATGGAAGCCTAGTGATGGGAGATAAGGAAATAGCTGGAGAACTTAATAAGTACTTTGTTTCAGTCTTCACAGTGGAAGACATGAGTAATATCCCAACAATTAAAGGGCGTCAGGGGGCTGAGTTGAGTATGGTTGCCATTACAAAAGAGAAAGTGCTAGAAAAGCTAAAAGGTCTTAAAATTGATAAATCTCCTGGCCCTGATGGGCTACATCCTAAAGTTCTGAGGGAGGTGGCTGAGGAAATAGTGGAGGCATTAGTTGAGATCTTTCAAAAGTCACTGGAGTCAGGGAAAGTCCCGGATGATTGGAAGATCGCTGTTGTAACTCTCTTGTTCAAGAAAGGATCAAGACAAAAGATGGAAAATTATAGGCCAATTAGCCTAACCTCGGTTGTTGGTAAAATTCTAGAATCCATCATTAAGGATGAGGTTTCTAAATTCTTGGAAGAGCAGGGTCGGATTAGGGCAAGTCAACATGGATTTAGTAAGGGGAGGTTGTGCCTGACAAACCTGTTGGAATTCTTTGAAGGAGTGACAAGTAGATTAGACCAGGGAAACCCAGTGGATGTGGTCTATCTAGACTTCCAAAAGGCCTTTGATAAGGTGCCACATGGGAGGCTGCTGAGTAAGGTGAGGGCCCATGGTGTTCAAGGTGAGCTACTGGTATGGATTGAGGATTGGCTGTCTGACAGAAGGCAGAGAGTTTGGATAAAAGGTTCTTTTTCGGAATGGCAGCCGGTGACAAGTGGTGTCCTGCAGAGTTCAGTGTTGGGGCTGCAGCTGTTCACGTTATATATTAATGATCTGGATGAAGGGACTGGGGGCATTCTAGTGAAGTTTGCCGATAATACGAAGTTAGGTGGACAGACAGGTAGTACTGAGGAAGTGGGGAGGCTGCAGAAGGATCTAGACAGTTTGGGAGAGTGGTCCAGGAAATAGCTGATGAAATTCAACGTGAGCAAATGTGAGGTCTTGCACTTTGAAAAAAAGAATACAAGCATGGACTACTTTCTAAACGGTGAGAAAATTCATAAAGCCAAAGTACAAAGGGATCTGGGAGTGCTAGTCTAGGATTCTCTAAAGGTTAACATGCAGGTTGAGTCCATGATTAAAAAAGCGAATGCAATGTTGTCATTTATCTCAAGAGGGTTGGAATATAAAAGCACCATTGTGCTACTGAGACTTTATAAAGCTCTGGTTAGGCCCCATTTGGAGTACTGTGTCCAGTTTTGGTCCCCACACCTCAGGAAGGACATATTGGCACTGGAGATTCACACGGATGATCCCTGGAATGGTAGGTCTAACATACGAGGAACGGCTGACGATCCTGGGATTGTATTCATTGGAGTTTAGGAGATTAAGGGGAGATCTAATTGAAACTTACAAGATAATACATGGCTTGGAAAGGGTGAACGCTAGGAAATTGTTTCCGTTAGGCGAGGAGACTAGGACCTGTGGACACAGCCTTAGAATTAAAGGGTCTAAATTCAGAACAGAAATGCGGAGACATTTCTTCAGCCAGAGAGTGGTGGGCCTGTGGAATTCATTGCCGCAGAGTGCAGTGGAGGCCGGGACACTAAATGTCTTCAAGGCAGAGATTGATAAATTCTTGATGTCACAATTAATTAAGGGCTACGGGGAGAATGCGGGTAAGTGGAGTTGAAATGCCCATGATTGAATGGAGGAGTGGACTCGATGGGCCGAATGGGCTTACTTCCACTCCTATGTCTTATGGTCTTATCATCTTATGAGCTTACCAATGTGGGGAGGAGACTAGCACAAGATATAAACATTGAATCAAATTGTGCTAAATGAAAGTTACCATTACACTGATGTCAGAGGTGGAGGCATTAATCTAAGTTTCCATTTATAGATTGCCCATGATCATGCTGAATGCCTCTTACAGATAAAGAACAAGATTCCTACCTATTGACAATAATTCATTTTAATTTCTCTTTAAGGCCTATTTTGGTAAAGAAGCTGATAACTTCAAACCTGACGTCATCAAGAAATAATTGAAATTTAACAAAAAAAAAGTGAAAACCAAGTTTAAGTTTGGCACTAAAGCATTTGATTTTATACCTTAGTTAAATGGCACGTTCATTTCTATTATTTTGTAGCTACTCTTTAATTCTTTGTTTTAATGACTAACACATTGATGGAAGACTTTCATCTCTAAGATATACATATATAGTAAAAGAAGGAAGAGGAAGAAATGTCTGCCTAATGATCTTTGCAGTAGCTGCATTAATGAACGGAAGAGAAAGACTTGTTTACGATTCAGGAAAATGACTGTCTAACAAGTCCCTGGAGTGCTGATGCATGGCAGAAGTCCAAACCTAAACATGGCATTTACTAAAAAATGAGCACAGAAATAAAAGGCTACCAAGCAACGTCATGTTTTGCCTAAGTGACCAATCACAAACCAATCTGTGCTCCACCCTCCCCTCTCTGACCAGATGGCACAATGTCACATATATGTGTCAGCAGTGAAGGGCCAATATGTGGGCAGTAAGTATCAGTAGCTTTAGTAATTAAGTTTAGTGCAAGAAAAAAAACAGATAGGTTGGGGAAAAAAACACAGAGAAGAACTTTCTCAGCCCCTGAATGACCTGGAGAGGTATTCAGAAAAATATGGCAAAATTGGAAAAATGAAATTCTCTACATTGAAAGAAAAAATTGATTTTTCACCCTAAGCTTTAATGGCGAGGTGTGAGTGACAGAATTTGCATGCACTAACATCTCATACATGTTGGTGTTCAGGAATGGTTCATGTCCCCAAACCAGGTATCTGTGTTGACCTCACACTGTTGAACAAGGCCATCCAAAGGGATAAAATCCTGGTGACGCTTGTAAGGAACATGATGTTTACAAGGTTGGTGTTCTCAGTCGTTTCTGGCAGCTAGCCTTAGACAAAGAACCTAAATTACTCATATTTATCACACTGTTTGGGAGATATTGCTCCAATTGGCTGACATTTGGAATGGCCTCCTCACTGCAGGTCTTTCATCAAACCATGACTAACATTTTGGAGGGACTAGAAATGTTATCTGCCACATGGACAACATCACTAACTAAGGATCCACTCTGCCGTAACATGATTCTCAGGCACATGCAGTGTTTCACTGTTTGCGGGGCTCAGAGCTCACACAGAACCATAAATGTTAATTGTTACACCTACAAAGAACTTTTAGGACATTATGTTCATCAGGCATCAGAGCTAACTCCAAGAAGACAAGGGCCATTAAAAACTTTCCACTATCTCACAATGCTACAGAGCTTCAGCATTTTGATATGGTGACTCATCTAGGGAAGGTCTTCCCAAATTTGACATAAGTGAATAAGCCATTACAGAAATTACAAGGTAGCACTGTGCCTGATATTGGAATGATCTCCAACAAATGCATATCTCAACTTAAATATTTGCTCATTATGATCCATTATCATTGCAGCAGATGTCCATTGGCTTAGGAGCCATAGTGTTTCAGTTCCAGAAAGCAATGCAGACACAGGCTATTGGACACAGAACAACAATATGCAGTCATTGAAAACAAAGACTTATCCATCACTTGAGAAATTCTCAGAGTAAATCCTCGGACTCAAGTTCACCATCTAGCCAGAACATAAACTATTGGTCACCTGGATCAGAACTAAAGAACAGGAGAAGATGCTGCACCAAGTAGACAGATATTTTTTCTTAGATTCATCTATTTTGATGCCACTATAGAGTCTGTTCAAGGTAAACATCAACCAACAACAGCCACGTTGTTCCACATCCTGACAGAAATGCCCCTACCACAAGACAACAATTTTATCAAGTATGTTGAACTCCACACTTTTTGACCATATGACTTCTACCTGCAAACTATATTCAATGAGTCAAGGAAATTCCAGAGTTCAGACAGCAAATGTAGAGTATGCATAGATACAGAGCTAAGCAGTGTATGGTCTCAATGATTTTATTCTCAAACGATACTTTAAACAACATCCAGACATTAGCACGTGGATGAGTTGTTCTAGAATGAAAGAGCATAGTCACACCAGAGTCCTAAGGCTCAACATCCTTCAACACTTCCACCCATGGTACCTGGGTGTCACCAAATGTCAGGCAAGTATCTGTAATTTGGTTTGGTTTGATGGCTGGGATCTCCAAAGCCATTGAGGACATGTTTTCTTGCTGTATTACCCGCTCAATTATATCCAAGATCAGCAGGAGCAACTCTTTATTCCCATCTACACCATGACAGCACTTCAGGATGGAAAGTTTTACTTTCAGAAACAAAATATTCATCATATTCATTGTTACTCCAGATGGTCCAAGGTCAAATTACTGTCAAAATTAGAAGTGGTGCTGGAAAAGCACAGCAAGTCAGGCAGCATCCAAGGAGCAGGAAAATCGATGTTTCAGGCCGGAGCCCTTCATCAGGAAATTACTGCATAGTCTGAGGGCTGACATAGCACAAATCAAAGAAATTTTCACCAAACACAGCATTCCAGGTTTTGTCATTATGGATAATGGCTCATGGTTCGCAGTGCTTTAACTTTATTTATGGAGACCTACTGATTTACTCACTAGCTCAGCTAGATATCTGTGGGCTAATGGGGAGGCTGAGAGAGATGGCCAAACAATAAAGTCTTTTTTTTCAACAGACACACTACTACGGCACTGCTCATCTCCATCAGAACTTCTCTTGAATTCCCAACTCTTCCTCACACTCTCTGTCCATGCCTCAAGGTCGCAGGAATACAGAGGGTAGGAAAGGACAAAAATCATGCCCACCAGACCACAAACAATAATCATCCCCATAAAGCAAGGGACTTATTTATTTGACTTCCTGATAAGAGAGTCAGTAAGGGTTTGTGAGCTGAATTGTGAAGGTCAAGTTCTGGCACACGCCATAAATCTTTTACCTGTAGACCATGACAGTCAGAAGAAATGGGCTCATAGTGATTCTTAACCTAAAAAGGCTTTTGAGGGACTCGACCAGATACTTCAACATTTTAGATTAGAGTGGTGCTGGAAAAGCACAGCAGGTCAGGCAGCATCCGAGGAGCAGGAAAATCGACATTTTGGGCAAAAGCCCCTAATCAGGAATGGAGGGCTTTTGCCTGAAACGTCGATTTTTCTGCTCCTCGGATGCTGCCTGACCTGCTGTGCTTTTCCAGCACCACTCTAATCTAAAATCTGGTTTCCAGCATTTGCGGTCTTCACTGCTGCGCAGATACTTCAACAGTCAAGAGTCCAAGCAGATTGCCCTGTTAGAGGATTAACATACCCCTGTGAGAGAGACAGTACTCCTGTGCCTCTGAAGGAGCTGAGAACATGATCAAACTATTTCAATCCTTGTCCATCCACCTCTGGAGAGTGGCAGAGACTTCATAAGGAGGGGGGAGGAATACAGATCAAAGAATGAGAGCAAAAACACATTGGGATGCAAGTCAATGATGAAAAGATGTAAACGTTAAGGAACAGAAGGAGGAAGCGTTAGAATACTGGAAGCAGCAATCAACAGACTTGTTGCTGATGCAAGAAAAAATCCATCTAATCTGCTAATGTCTTTTAAGAAAGGAGATGTGCCATCCATTTCTGATTTGGCCTACATATCATTCCAGATCCACAAAAATGTAATTGCCTCTTGACTGTTTTGGAAATGACCTCACCAGTCATTTGATCGAGAACTTTTAGGGATGGGTCGCCTTTGTCAATTTTACAAATGTCACCCACATCTCATGAAAAGAAGATAACCAGGGGCAATAATATCAGGGCACCGTGAGAAACAGTGAGTAGAAGGGTTTCTGTAAAATAACTGAGGCTCCCTCTCTGCTGTTTATGTATTGTATATTAACTTCAATAAAATACTTTGGTTACATAGACCTGCCCCATGTCCATCTCTGAGCACACTTGCAACAACAAGCAGTCTCAAAGTGCTGTCCCATAAATGTTGAAAAAAACGGCATACCATACGATGGCTTTGTAAAATCCCAGATTGTTACTCATCCTATTTTAACGTGACATTGTTACAAGGGATAAATAAATGAAAACTATTTATTTCCTTCATGTATCTAGTGGAGTGTGATGATAACTTCTACATGGTATATAGCTGGCCAAGAAATAAAACATCTGCAGCCATTATAAATAATTAAAGTAATTTTTCTTTACCTTATATGTAATTTGTCATTTTAGTGCCTTCTCTCCTGAAGTTATTGACTCTTTCGTTTCCATGATTATGAAGTTCCCTCAAGAAACCATGATTCATAACCCATGCCTATTGACTATATGGCTATAGTGGCACCACAGCCAAGTCCAATCATATCCCCAACAGACACCCATATATACATTTGGACATACACATTCTCTTTCCCTGTCCCTCTCTCCTTCCTGTCTCTCTCCCCTCTCCCGTGCTAAGTTGGACAGCTCAGAAGTATCAACCTAAGCTAACTGCTTAGTTTCCCTGCCTAACTCAGAACTATTTGTTCCTAACATTCAATTAAAAACATTTCAGTCAGTGAGCAGGGTCATTCCAAAAACTGCAGCTGAACACGTTTTACTTGTTCAATTTTTTTGTGGTGAATGATAGATGGGTCACGGAAAGAGGCAGTGAGCTTTGCAAAGGCTAAACACAAAGGCAGCAAAATAATTGAAATTGGTATTTGTGATTTGCGTTGTAGAATAAGCATGTTTCGACACTATTCTTTCAGCTCAGGCTCAGGCCAAACCAATGAGATGCGCATGTTTGGTCTATGAGAAATATGTTTGTAGTTTCTACGCATTATGTGCATGTGCATGTGCAACTGTCTTTAACTTGGTACGAAAATTGAAATCTCACTTAGAGAGAAGGGAGAGAAGGAAATAAAGAGTTATATTTATAAATTAGGTATCACCTTTCACAAACTCAGTATACTCTGTGGCCAGTGAACTGTTATCACTATTGTAATGGAGAAAATATAGTACGGTCCCACAAACAACAATTAGGCATCTGATACAATCCATTTTAATCATTGTTGTTAAACAGAGATACATAGTGGACAGGACAATGAGGGCATCAAAGGCCAAAGGGACATGGTTCTTTCATTCCAATAACATGTCATAAACTACACAGCAATGTAGTTCATATATGGTAAATGAGAAACATAGAAACTAGGAGCAGGAATGAGTCAACCAAGTCTGCCCCACCATTCAATATGGTCAGGGCTAATCCTCTGTCTCAATGCCATATTTGCCCTTTCTCTGTGTACCCCTTGATGCCATTAATATGGAAAAATATATCCATCTCTTTCTTGAATAAACTCAGTGACCTGCCTTCCACAGTCTTTTGTGGAAGTGAATTCCATAGGTTGACCACTCTCTGAGTGAAGGAAAATATCTTTTATATCCCTGTAGTCCGACAGGCACAGTGGAATTCTTCAAATTGCACTCTTCAAAGACTAAAATTGATTTAAAAATCAATCTCCACTAGGCAATAAATTTATCCCTAAAATTGTGGTATTCAACTTCTAAAGTGATGGAAACCTTTATTCTTTCACTTGGTCTCTGATAAGATCTTTCTCTGATCCAATTCTGCTTGATTTTAAAATGATCCAAAAGATTCCAATTGAATTGACATTCCCAATAAAGGTGCTTTATTCATGAAGGATTTACAATACATTCTGCAAGTATAAAGTCTTTTCAGGCTAAGAGCCAGTGGAATAATTCAATTAAAATCCTTTATTATAATGAGTTGCTCTTTAGTGCTCAGGTCTGTCTCAGCATCATACCCTTTACCATTTAGCTTTTCTCATTTTAAACAGTTTACATTAATGATGAAAGCAAATAGATCTTTTGCAGCAGCTGCACAGCTCCCACGACACTGGCTCTTAATATCACGGCACTGTCAAGCTCTACACCCCTTTGTACCATAACCGGCCTCCAAATGCATATTGTATTGTAGTATATTGTATGTCACTGAGACATCTGTGAAGAAACATGCATTCTTGAATTTTGTAGAAGATACAAATTAATGCAAACTGAGAAAACAGTCACCAACATTCACAAATTTCAATGAGGTGTGGAGGAGTGGGAAAACAGGCACGACAATAAACCTAATTGTTTGCTTCTCCAAATATGCTGACAGCATGTCATTGAGGAAACAACTTTTATTATGATTAAAATAAAATGAGGAGAATAGTTGGGGAATATACAAATCTCATTAAAATGGTAGAAAAAAAAGAGGCTTATTTCAAATATGATAAAAAGAGAACTCCTGGATTAAAGGCTCCACGCTCCTACAACTTATATAATGCAACAAAAAGATCACAGAAACATTGCTCACAGAATGAGAATTTGGAGAGAAAATATAGAGTGATTCAGTTCAGGTATTCATAACTTGAATACAGAATTATGATCCGGGCTGCAATGGTATTTTACTTCTCCATGGTCCTACCAGTGGCCACTGGGATTGAAGGTTAATGGTTTTGATGTAAGCTGAGATAAGCAAATGTCGCATAGGACACAGTAAGAGATGAAATGGGTACAAAATTGATAGCTCAACAGAGTAGAAAGTTCAAAGGGTAGAGTAGCCTTTTTTTTTACCTATTATAACCTTGTTAAGGTTATAATAGGTAAAAAAAAAGGCTACTCTACCCTTTGAACTTTCTACTCTGTTGTTAAGGTTATAATACTCTGCAGTTTGTCCAATATCAGTGATCCTGTTCTGCATAGATATTGATGACTTGAGGGAGAGTTTGTGAATTTTACAACCTTGTCTTTCAACATCACTTAACGATAGTGAATGAATATTGAACACTCTAAAGAAAAGGGATACCTTCCATCAACTGCATGGTACATTGTATAGAATCATTCATGTTGAAAACTTGCATTTGTATACAACCTTTCATAGCCTCAAGATGCGCCAAAAACACTTTAGAGAGAGAGTATATATAGAGAGAGAGAGAGAGCGAGAGAGCGAGATAGAGAGAAAAGCTTTTATTTGTCACTTCTACCATATACAATTGATACAGTAAAAATGAGACAACGTTCCTCCAACACCGAGGGTGTTACATGGACAGCACAAACTATGCAATCGTATATGGCATAAAGTGCATAAGAAGTACAAACCACGCAAGTTACAGTGTAACAGAAGAACAATAAATAATAGACATTTTTCTAGCAGCAATTCGAAGTTGTGCAAAGAATTTCAAATGGGCAAGAGTCTGATCATACTGTGTTAAGGAGCCTGATGAACTGTTGTACAGTCTGGCCATGAGAGACCGAATGCTCTGGTATCTTCTGCCAGATGGCAGGAGGGAGAAGAGTTTGAGTGAGGAGTGTGTTGGGTCTTCCACAATGCTCTTAGCCTTTCAGATGCAGCTTGGGGAGTAAATGTCTGTAATGGAGGGAATAGAGACCCCGATGATCCTCACTATCCAGTTTAGGGTCTTACAATCTGAGATGATGCAGTTCTTGAACCAGGCAGTGATGCAGCAGCTCAGGGTACTCTCATTGAACCCTCTAGAATGTGGCAAGGATGGAGGGTGGAAGGTGGGCTTTCCTCAGCCTGTGCAGAAAGTAGAGACACTGCTGGGCTTTCTTGGCTATAGAGCTGGTGTTGAGGAATCAGGTGAGATTCTCCACCAGGGTGTACACCAAGAAATTTGGTGCTCTTCACCATCTCCACGGAGGAGCTGTTGATGTCCAGCGGAGAGTGGTCGCTCTGTGCCTTCCTGAAGTCAACAACCATCTCTTTCATCTTGTCCACATTCAGAGACAGGTTGTTGGCTCTGCACCAGTCTGTCAACCTCTGCATCTCCTCTCTGTATGCTGACTCATCGTTCATACTGATGAGACCCACTACAGTCGTATCATCAGCGAACTTGATGATGTGATTCGACCTGTACATCAATGCACAGTTGTGTGTCAACAGGGTGAACAGCAGTGGCCTGAGCACACAGCCCTGGGAGGCCCCCATGCTCAGTGTGACAATGAAAATACTGTTGAAATACAAAAATGCAGCAGCAGCCATTTTTCACAAGCTTTCACATACAGAGGTGTGAAAGTGACCAGATAATCTACTTTAGTAATGTTTGATGCAGGATAAATGTTACGCAGGACAATATTGACACTGAGAACAAAAGTAAGGATTGGACATGCACTGTGTATTGCATCTTCTGTTTAAGTAGTGGAAATTTCAAACGAATATTTCTCAGCTATCACCATCACGACAAAAAAAAAGCTTTTAGGACTGTCTAAACTGTTGAGGTCGATTTATCAGCTTCCTGCTGAGTGTGAATTTCCTTGAGACTTTTCAAGCTTTGCCACTGGAACTTTGATGAAAGTTTTCCCTGAAGTCCATCTGGGAGAATATCAAAGGAAATTCTCATCCCTACTTGTCACCACTCCACCATTGGCTGTCATGCCTTCAGCTGTTACGCTCTGGCTCTGAGACAAGAAATACTGCACATGCTGGAATCCAAGGTTGACAAGCAGGAGGATGAAGGGTTCTGAAGAAGGTTTACACCCGAAACACTGACTTCTCCTCCTCCTGATACTGCCTGGCTTGCTGTGTTCTTCCAGAGTCCTGCTTGGCTAGGATCCAGCTCTGGCATTACCTCCTCAATCTTTAAGATACACCTTAAATCCTACCACTTGCTGTCACCTCTTAGAATGAATGATAATTTTGGATAAGTACGCGAAAATAAAAGAATTTGCATTGCAGTTGGCAAAGAGGAGGTGGTTGGGAACACCTGGGTATCTCTTTTGCAGAGCCAACACAGATGCAGGGGACAAAAGATCACCTTCTTGGCTGTATCATTCTAAGAGGTGATAGCAAGTGGTACCTCCTCAATCTTTAAGATACACCTTAAATCCTATCACTTGCTATCACCTCTTAGAATGATACAGCCAAGAAGGTGATCTTTTGTCCCCTGCACCTGTGTTGGCTCTGCAAAAGAGATAGGAGCTGAAAATATGTTGCTGGAAAAGCGTAGCAGGTCAGGCAGCATCCAAGGAGCAGGACAATCGATGTTTCGGGCATGAGCCCTTCTTCAGGAATCCTGAAGGGCTCATGCCCGAAACGTCGATTCTCCTGCTCCTTAGATGCTGCCTGACCTGCTGCGCTTTTCCAGCAACACATTTTTCAGCTCTGATCTCCACATCTGCAGTCCTCACTTTCTCTGCAAAAGAGATACCCAGGTGTTCCCAACCACCTCCTCTTTGCCAACTGCAATGCAAATTCTTTTATTTTCGTGTACTTATCCAAAATTATCATTGAATCTGTTCCCACCACCCCTCAGGCTGTCGTTTTACCATCAATGTAGGTTAGTATTTTGCTCAGTAACACTCTACTAAGGTGCCTTTAGGCTTTTTTTGTTTATGTAAAGATGCTTAAAAATTGCAATTACAATACATAATAAAACAAAACAGAAAATGCTCAATATTAATTGCAACCTGAAAACTTACTGAAAGATTGTAATAAGATGTGGATCACACACATCAGAATGAACATTAACAGGCATTAGTGAAAATTATTGAAGTAGAGGACAGTACAGAGAACATTTTTTTCCTGGAGACCTGCAGACCCACACACCAGCTCCAAGTGACTTTTGCACATGGTCAGTCGCTACACCCAGAGTAAAGATAAAATCACAAAATAGATCATTCAGACATTCAGCTCAGGAAAGTCTCTGTATTGAATTAACAGTGGTTATATTGAGTCCTAATGTCTCTGAGCTTTATTGGATTATAATGCATAGATCTGCTAATGGAACGTTGGTTTGTATTAAGGGGTGGGAATCATGCCTTCGATTTATCAGGCTAACATTGAAGCCATTTGGCCAACTGTCTTCACATGTGAGCAATATACCTTAAGAAGAATATATTTGTCTTGAGCAGGTTCAAACACAGATTCACCTTGAACAGGGTACATCACAAATTCACCTTACACGGTGCATTGCACGTTCACCTTGAACAGGGTATATCACAGATTCACCTTAAACAGGTACATCGCAGATTCACCTTGAACAGGTACATCACAGATTCACCTTGAACAGGGTACATCACAGATTCACCTTAAACAGGGTACATTGCAGTCAGGCAGCACGTTGGCTCAGTACTCAGCACTGCTGCCTCATTGCACCAGGGACCCAGGGTCAATTCCAGCCTCAGGACGACTGTCAGTTTGGAGTTTGCATATTCTCCTTGTGTCTGCGAGATTTTCCGCCAGGTGCTCCGGTTTCCCCCCACAATCCAAAGATGTGCCAGTCAGGTGAATTGGCCATGCTAAATTGTCTATAGTGTTCGGTGCATTAGTCAGGGGTAAATGTAGGGGAACGGGTCTGGGTGGGTTACTCTTCAGAGGGTTGATGTGGACTTGTTGGGTTGAAGGGCTTTTTTCCATACTGTAGGGAATCTAATCTAATCTAATCTAAACAGGGTACCTTGGGCAGGTTTAATGATGATGTCAGGTTTACAATGCTTCTATTCCAGCCCGATTAAAAAAATGAGAAATGACATCACTGAGGTATTTAAAATGTTGAACAATTGATAGGGTTGATAAAGAAACTATTATCTTTGGTTGAAAAATCAAGAATGAGCTGGTGTGATTTTTAAATTGGAGCCAAGCCATTTAGGATGGAAATTACAAAGCAAATCTATACATGCAGTCATAAGTATCTAGAAGTCTCTCCAGCAAATAGTGAGAAATAATGTAACTATCATGAGATCATCTGGTTATTGTTGGGTGAGAACATCAAGTGATAAGCATCCAAGGACAGGGAATGGAGTTGGGATTCAGGTCAGCCAGGATCTAATACTTTATTTTAGACGATGGGATGTGAGTGTTCATGGCAATGCAAACATTAATTGCCAATCCCTAATTATCCTTGACAGTATTGGGGTGAGCTGCTCTCTTGAATGTTGTTGTCCATGTGGGTAGCTGGGTGGTTTCTTCTGCCATTTCAGGAAGCTGTTAAAAGTCAACCGCTATGGGACTTGTAGGTGACACGTATAGGTCACCCAGGCAGAGTTGACAAATTTCCTTCCTGAAGAAGGGCTTATGCCCAAAACGTTGATTCTCCTGCTCCTCGGATACTGCATGACTAGCTGTGTTTTTCCAGCACCACACTCTCAACCCAAATTTCCTTCTCTGTGGGACATTAGTGAACTGGATAGATTTTTATAACAATTTTTACTAGCTATTTTTTTAAATAGATTTTTAAATACTACAACAGATACAGAACAATACAATTCAAAACAATACAAAGAAAGAACAAAGAATTTTTAAAAACCCAAACCGCCCTCATGTACAAATATATAAATATTTTTTAAAACCCCTAACTATTTAATTAAATAAATAAAAGCAACAAACTAATAAATGGTAATAATACAACTCAGCAAAACAAAATGCTCACTGTCGAATATCATTAATTTTCACATGTTCATACGCTCGCAGTTTCCCCTGTCTGGATATTGGACTCATAAAGCACAATCATTACGGCTATATAAAAGCCCTTATTAGTGCAGCAGACTAATCTGCGTCCAGGTAGTCCAAAAAGGGCTGCCATGTCTTACATATATTTTCAGTTTTGTGGTGTACCATACTTGTAAGAAAATCCAAGGGGATATGCTCCATTATAACCTTACATCAACCCGACAGATCCGAGGTGTTTTTGGATACCCGCCCTAACAGGATATTCTTTCTTGCGCACAAAGTGAGGATGTTGAAAATTTTTTTTCTTATGTGCATCTACAGGGAATACACTGGGCAGGCCAAGAAGAAGGGAGATCGGGTCCCTCTCTACCCTTACACCCAAAATCCCCTCCATTGCATCTGTCACAGTGCTTCAGTATATTTGAAGCCTGCCCCAGGACCAGAGACAATGGGTAAGAGTGCCAGTACTAACTTTATACTTGTGACATGTTGAAGATACCCCGGTTTAAATTTTGATAAAGGATCCGGAGCTAAGTGGACCTTGTGGAGTATCTTCAACTGTAAAGCATGGGTCCTGTTGCAAATTCTGATCTTTCTTGCATTTCCCCAAATACACAAATGTTGCGATGCCTCCGAGGAGACCTCAACACCAAGCTCTCTCTCCCTCACCCTGCAGAGTCGATCGAACTCATCTAAGGACGCACCCCCAATTTATGATATAGTTTGCTGACACAAAGTGTACCCTTAGCACGGAGCACCCTCCTCTCTCTGTCTGACTTGTAGGGATCAGTCAAAAATGTGGTCTTTTGTTGAATAAAAACCCTAACTTGAAAAAAACAAAAGAGGTTCCTGTTAGATAGCTCGTATTTCCGCACTAACTGATCAAAGGATATCATTGTGTCTCCCTCAGACAAATCAACCATGCAAGACACACCTCTAGCTGCCTAATGTTTGAATCCTGAATCCATTATCCTAGGTTAAAACCTGGCATACCCACTGTAGGTACCCACTAAGAAGATATTGCCAATATGCCTTCCCTCTGCTGAATTGCCCTCCATGTCTTAACAGTATTGATAACTATTGGGTTATGGCAACATTCCCTAACTGTCCTCATTTTGTCCAAAAACAGCAAGCTAGTAAGGGGCGCCCTGCCTGAGAGTCTTTGATATCTAGCCATATTGAAAGAGGATCCCCACAACCCCAATCACTCACATAAGATAAAAGTGTGCTTAGCTGACAGCTTTTAATGTCTAGGAGATCCACTCAACACCCCAACCCCCCCCCCCCACCTGTGAGGCAATGGCTGTTTAGCTAATTTAGTAAGGGGCCGCTTACAATGCCAAATAAAAGAGCTGAACCAGCCATTCAGTCTCCTGAATGTTTGCTTATCGAAAATCGGGGGAGCATCCATATAGGATACAACAAACCAGAAAGAATATTCATCTTAATATGAGCTATCCGACGTAACTGTTCAACAGAAGTGCCTCCCAATTGAAGGTCATGTCTGATTTTGTCGAATAATTGAACAAAATTAGCTTTAAACAACCAATCAAAAGCTTGAGGGATGAACATGCCCAAATACATAACCCCCCCCGCCTCCCCTTGACCATTTAAATGGGATCACGATTCACCCTCAAGACCTAGCACCTTCATAAGATCACCCATAGGCATGGCCTCTCATTTTGCAAACTTAATCTTGTACCCTGAAAAGGTGCCAAACAAACTGATGCATTGTATCAGGTGAGGCTCTGAAACTGCTGGACTTGACAAAAAAAGGAGGACATCGTCCACGTACAACAATTTATGTAATTTTGATCTCACTTTTGGAACTGATATATTGGGATCCATACAAATGGCCTCCGTCAATGGTTCAATCACCAATGTAAAAAGCAACAGTGAAAGGGGACAGCAGTGTCAACAACCCCTAAAAATACTAAAATTGCTTGATTGTACCACATTGGTGATGACCGCAGCTAGAGGGTCACTGTAGAGAACCTTTACCTATTGTATAAAGGATTTGCCCAAGCCAAACCACTCTAGAGTATAGCAAAGGTATGACCACTCCACTCGGTCAAATGCCTTCTCTGCATCTAGAGAAATCACCAATCCCTGTATTGACTGTTGTTGACGTGCCTGAATTACATTAAGCAGCCTCCTAATATTATTGGAGGCTCTGTGGACCTTTATGAAGCCCGTCTGGTCCTCTTTAACAATAGAAGGTGGCACAGTCTCCCGCCTTAATGTAAGAGTCTTATAGAGGTTTTTAAAGTCAACATTTAAGAGTGAAATGGGCCTGTAAGAAGCACAGTCCTCTGGGACCTTCCCTTTTTTAAGAATAAGCGAACCGTTAATCTCTCTTAGAAATGGCAAGAGATGATTATGGCTGTACGAGTCATTGAACAGGTTGAGCATCGGGCCTGACAATATACTTATAAATTCCTTATAGAATTCGCTGGGAAGTCTGTCAGCACTGGGTGCCTTTCCACTCTGAAGCTGCTTCACAGCCTCCTGCACCTATTGATCTGATAAGGGGGCGTTGAGAACAGACTCTTGTTCAGGGGTCACACCCAGAAGCTCCACATCCTTGAAAAAGGGCTCTGTCTTGGCCCACCCCACCTCACAACCTTCAGATTGGCATAATTCAGAGTAAAATCTCTGAAATGCCACAAAAATCTTTTTAGAATCACATGTTAGGTTCCCAGCACCTTCCCTAATCGAGTATTTAAATTAGTAAGGTTGGGGGTGGCACCCAGGGAAATAGTGAGGAAAGAGATCAATCTGAGACTGGTACAGTCGAGAACAGAAGTGAGTCCAACAGTCAGGGCAGGCAGGGACAAGGCAGAACTAATAAATTAAACTGCATTTATTTCAATGCAAGGGGCCTAACAGGGAAGGCAGATGAACTGAGGGCATGGTTAGTAACATGGGACTGGGATCTCATAGCAATTACAGAAGCATGACTCAACAATGGGCAGGACTGGCAGCTTAATGTTCCAGGATACAAATGCTACAGGAAGGATAGAAAGGGAGGCAAGAGAGGAGGGGGAGTGGCGTGTTTGATAAGGGATAGCATTACAGCTGTACTGAGGGAGGATATTCCTGGAAATACATCCAGGGAAGTTATTTGGGTGGAACTGAGAAATAAGAAAGGGATGGATTATTGGGATTGTATTATAGACCCCCTAATAGTCAGAGGAAAATTGAGAGACAAACTTGGAAGAAGATTTCAGCTATCCGTAAGAATAATAGGGTAGTTATGGAAGGGGATTTTAACTTTCCAGACATAGACTGGGACTGCCATACTGTTAAGGGATTAGATGGAGACGAATTTCTTACATGCATACAAGACAATTTTCTGATTCACTGTGTGGATGTACCTACTAGAGAAGGTGCAAAACTTGACCTACTCTTGGGAAATAAGGCAGGGAGGTGACTGAGGTGTCAGTGGGGGAGCACTTTGGGGCCAGTGACCATAATTCTATTAGATTTAGAGTAGTGATGGAAAAGGATAGACCAGATCTAAAAGTTGAAGTTCTAAATTGGAGAAAGGCCAATTTTGATGGTATTAGGCAAGAACTTTCAAAAGCTGATTGGAGGCAGATGTTTGCAGGTAAAGGGACGGCTGGAAAATAGGAAGCCTTCAGGTATGAGATAACTGGATAAGTAAAGAAATTGAGAGTTTGGTTAAGAAAAAGAAGGAAGCATATGTAAGGTATAGACAGGATAGATCGAGTGAATCCTTAGAAGAGTATAAAGGCAGTAAGAGTATACTTAAGAGGGAAATCAGGAGGGCAAAAAGGGAACATGAAATAGCTTTGGCAAATAGAGTTAAGGAGAATCCAAAGGGTTTTTACAAATACATTAAGGACAAAAGGATAACTAGGGAGAGAATAGGGCCCCTCAAAGATCAGCAAGATGGCCTTTATGTGGAGCCGCAGAAAATGGGGGAGATACTAAACGAGTATTTTACATCAGTATTTACTGTGGAAAAGGATATGGAAGATATAGACTGTAGGGAAATAGATGGTGACACCTTGCGAAATGTCCATATTACAGAGGAGCAAGTGCTGGATGTCTTGAAATGCATAAAGGTGAATAAATCCCCAGGACCTGATCAGGTGTACCCTCGAACTCTGTGGGAAGCTAGAGAAGTGATTGCTGGGCCTCATGCTGAGATATTTGTATCATCGACAGTCACAGGTGAGGTGTCGGAAGACTGGAGGTTGGCTAACGTGGTGCCACTGTTTAAGAAGGGTAGTAAGGACAAGCCAGGGAACTATAGACCAGTGAGCCTGATGTCGGTGGTGGGCAAGTTGTTGGAGGGAATCCTGAGGGACAGGATATACATGTATTTGGAAAGGCAAGGACTGATTAGGGATAGTCAACATGGCTTTGTACGTGGGAAATCATGTCTCACAAACTTGATTGAGTTTTTTGAAGAAGTAACAAAGAGGATTGATGAGGGCAAAGCAGTAGGTGAGATTAGATTAGATTCCCTACAGTGTGGAAACAGGCCCTTCAGCCCAACCAGTCCACACCGACCCTCCGAAGAGTAACTCACCCAGACCCATTTCCCTCTGACTAATGCACCTAACACTATGGACAATTTAGCATGGCCAATTCACCTGACCTGCACATTTTTGGACAGTGGGAGGAAACAGGAGCACCCGGAGGAAACCCACGCAGACACGGGGAGAATTTGCAAACTCCACACAGACAGTCACCCGAGGCTGGAATCAAACCTGGGATCCTGGTGCTGTGAGGCTGCAATGCTAATCACTGAGCCACCGTGCTGTCCATATTGATGTGATCTTCAGTAAGATGTGGACTTCAGTAAGGTGTTCAACAAGGTTCCCCATGGGAGACTGTTTAGCCAGGTTAGATCTCATGAAGTAAAGGGAGAACTAGCCGTTTGGATACAGATCTGGTCTATCCTTTTCCATCACTATTGTAAATCTAATAGAATTATGGTCACTGGCCCCAAAGTGCTCCCCCACTGACACCTCAGTCACCTCCCTGCCTTATTTCTCAAGAGTAGGTCATGCTTTGCACCTTCTCTAGTAGGTACATCCACACAGTGAATCAGAACTGGCTCAAAGGTAGAAGACAGAAGGTGGTGGTGGAGGGTTGTTTTTCAGACTGGAGGCCTGTGACCAGTGGAGTGCCACAAGGATTGGTGCTGGGTCCTCTATTTTTTTGTTATTTACATAAATGATTTGGATGCGAGCATAAGAGGTACAGTTAGTAGGTTTGCAGATGACACCAAAATTGGAGGTGTAGTGGACAGCGAAGAACGTTACCTCAGATTACCACAGGATCTGGACCAGATGGGCCAATGAACCGAGAAGTGGCAGATGGAGTTTAATTCAGATAAATGCGAGATGCTTCATTTTGGGAAAGCAAATCTTAGCAGGACTTATACACTTAATGGTAAGGTCCTCGGGAGTGTTGCTGAACAAAGAGACCTTGGAGTGCAGGTTCATAACTCCTTGAAAGTGGAGTTGCAGGTAGATAAGATAGTGAAGAAGGCGTTTGGTATGCTTTCTTTTATTGGTCAGAGTATTGAGTACAGGAGTTGGGAGGTCATGTTGTGGCTGTACAGGACATTGGTTAGACCACTGTTGGAATACTGTGTGCAATTCTAGTCTCCTTCCTATCGGAAAGATGTTGTGAAACCTGAAAGGGTTCAGAAAAGATTTACAAGAATGTTGCCAGGGTTGGAGGATTTGAGCTATGGGGAGAGGCTGAACAGGCTGGGGCTGTTTTCCCTGGAGCGTCAGAGGCTGAGAGGTGACCTTATAGAGGTTTACAAAATTATGAGGGGCATGGATAGGATAAATAAACAAAGTCTTTTCCCTTGGGTCGGGGAGTCCAGAACTAGAGGGCATAGGTTTAGGTGTGAGGGGAAAGATATAAAAGGGACATAAGGGGCAACTTTTTCACGTAGAGGGTGGTACGTGTATGGAATGAGCTGCCAGAGGATGTGGTGGAGGCTGGTACAATTGCAACATTTAAGAGGCATTTGGATGGGTATATGAATAGGAAGGGTTTGGAGGGATATGGGTCAAGTGCTGGCAGGTGGGACTAGATTGGGTTGGGATATCTGGTCAGCATGGACAGGTTGGACCAAAGGGTCTGTTTCCATGCTGTACATCTCTATGACTCTATGACTCTAATTGGTAGATCAGGGCAGAATTTATACACTTAGTGGTGAGGTCGTGGGGAGTGCTGCTGAACAAAGAGACTCTGAGTTGCAGGTTCATAGGTCCTTGAAAGGCAGGTAGACAGGGTAGTGAAGATTTGGTACACTTGCCTTAGTTAATCAGTGCACTGGGTTTAGGAGTTGGGAAGTCATGTTCCAACAGTACAGGACATCAGTTAGGCTATTTTTGAAATTCTGTGTTCCGTTCTGGTCTCCTTGCAATAGGAAAGATGTTGTAAAACTTGAAAGGGTTCAGAAAAAAGTTACAAGGATATTCCAGTGTTAGAGGGTTAGAGCTATAAGGAAAGACTGAATAAGACAGGGCATTTTTCCCTTGGAGCGTAGGAGGCTAAGGGGTGACCTTATGGAGGTTTATAAAATCATGATTAGCATGGGTGAGGTAAATTGTCAAGGTATTTTCCCCGGGGCAGGGGAATCCAAAACTGGAGGGCATCTGTTTAAGTTGAGAGGGGAAAGATTTAAAAGAGACCCTGAGGGGCAACATTTTCACACAGAGGGTGGTGCATGTATAAAATGAGCTGCCAAAGGAAGTGGTGGAGGTTGGTAAAATGACAACATTTAAAAGGCATCTGGAATGAGTATATGAATAGAAGGGTGAGGGTTAGGGGTCAAATGCTGGTAAATGAAACTAGATTAATTTAAAGTATCTGGTTGACATGGACGAATTGGACCTAAGGGGAAAGTGCGGACTGCAGATGCTAGAGATCAGAGTCGAGAGTGTGGTGCTGGAAAAGCACAGCAGGTCAGGCAGCATCCGAGGAGCAGGAGAATCAACGTTTTTGAGCAAGAGCCCTTCATCAGGAATGAGGCTTGTGAGCCAAAGGAGTAGAGAGTTGGACCAAAAGCTCTGTTTCTGTACTGTACAACTCAGTAATTCTATGACTCTTAATACTTTTGTTGCTATCTACCCAAATTGTTTTTATTTCCCACCATTTTGACTGGAAAAAAATATCACTTTGAGGGGGAAGGGCGACAAAATCATTGACAATACAAAACCACTCCTTTCCAAGGTAAGTACATTATAGTTAATGTCCAAAGTGTAAGAGCCATCCATTAGTCTTCTATCTATTGGGAACACCTCTCAGGTTTCTTGATAAATCAATAATTTTGCTGCTCAGCCACAATACATCAATTTCCTCAATGTTCAGTTTCATTAAGAACCTTCTCATTAAATTGATATTCTTTCCTGACTCATGTTGAACACAGACACAGAAGTTGAGTAATGTTCCATTAATGAGGGATCTTGCTTGTCTAGTTGCAGACAATCAATAGTGACTCAGAGAGTGTTGTAGCTGAGTGAACCCGCACCACGTAAACTTCTATTAACATTGTGGCAAATGGATAGGTTTTAGGCTATGGTCTCTATTATCCATAATAGGGCTATGATTTATTGAAGGAAATGTATGTTTTTGTATTCCATTGGAGAATCAGGAAAACAAGATTAAAGCTACAAAGTCAAAACAGAAGGGCTGAATTAGACCTGAGTGCCACCTACAGTCGCACAGAAACGATGTCTTTCAAATCCCACCATCACAGCTAACTCGCCTCATCTTTCGTACGCGCCTGCTCTTGTCTCATAGTAACTCCATCAGAGCTGTTGGTCTAAAAATCATTGAAATGGTGGATGGGGCTATAAGTAGGTGTGTGAGGGGTTGTATTCCAGATTGTACCACACAGTCATTGGGTATTACTTAAATGCATCCTGATATAGATGTGAGATGAAGAATCAGATCTAAACAGAAATGGCCTCGATTTCCTTCGAGTTAAAAAAAAACTTGTGGTAATTTAAGTATTACAAAATTCTCCCAGCCAAGTTTCCCCCCAGTGATTTTAACACCCTGTCAGTAAAGACAAAAGTCTACCCAAAATGTCTTTTTTCCCCAAATCCTAGTTCATGTTTTGAATCCAGTGTGATTCTTCTTCCAAGTTCTGAGTTGAAACATTATCTTTATCTCTCTCCACAGATGTTGCTAAACCTACTGAGTTTCTCCAGCACTTTCTTTTTTTTTAGATTGCCAGCATCTGCAGTCTTTACTTTTAATTATATCAGGAGTCTGGGCTAATTATCCTGTGACACAAGATCAAATCCAGCATGGTAGCTGGGGAAAATTCAATTCAATTAATAATAAATGAATATAAAGTCTAATTAATAAAACTAGCAATTTGGACCAACATGTATTGAGAAATGTTTAAATCCCATGTGCTCTGAAAGAGCTCATTGTAAATCTAAATTAATAAACTCAACTTAAATTTGTATTTCTACTAATCGTGTCTTATCTGTTAGACTGCACTGAATCTGACAGAGTGGATATTTCCAAATGATGAACAGAAAAGGTGAAAAGTACATAAAAGACATTTGCCAATAGCAAACTTCACAAGAAGTGTGCTAAGTTTAAGATTAGAGATTACAGAGGATAATAGAATACATGGAACAAAACCTAGAGAAGGGCAGGTCATTTTGGAATCAATAGGCACCTTAAAACTGCATTGATACCAGTGGAAAGAAAGCTTTGCATTTCTACATTTATATCTCGAAGAAACACCTCAAAGAAAAATCACACAAGTTAACTTTGATATATAATTACTGTTGTCTTGCAGACAAACATGGTAACTAATTAGAGCACAGAACTGCAAAAAAAATGGGATTAGTTATAGCTCAGAAGGATGCTAGTTGGCCTATCATGCTTGTGCTAGCTCTTTGTAAGTGCTATCCAATCAAGCTCAAAACTCCTGGTTTTCCCACGGCAACCCAGCAGATATTTCCATTCACAGAATATGGGAAGTTGGCACCCAGATCCCACAGCAAAATCTACAGGTAAATGTCATCTTAGAACTGAGAATTTTAAATAAATACATTTGCTATAGTGAACTTAGATTAAAACTTCACGCCTTAAAGAAACAAAAGACATCTGTGCTGTATATTCTTTTGTATTACAGCTGTCCCCTTTTATGTTGTACACACGAATGTTTGTGTGATTGTTTACATCTGTGTGAGGTTTCTATGGAGGGAAGTAACTGCATAAAGATTACATGTTTGGCATTCTGTTTACAGAATTTTTCTTGGGATTAACAAATAATAAATTTGCTCTTTCATCAACTGAAGAGATTCTGTTGACTGACTCCTTATGGCACACAACAAAATATTTGCCCAGGTTTTTCAATGGCCATATAATCATTTCAGAAACATGGGGACCCTGTGGAATCCCCATTATAGCCCAAAAAGTTCAATATTCCACTGAGCAATTCCTCTATGACTGTAATCTTCCAAAATATCTCATTAAATTAGAGAATTTGGAAGGTTCCGATGAAGTTAAATAAATAATTACTCAGGACAGTTTACAATATTGAAAACCTAATCTAAATCCTGCATTTTATTCACCTGACACCCCCAACTTACCTCACACACCCCCAGAAACACTTCCCTCATGCAATGATCTGAAACCCCTTCTCATATCAGGATTTCCTTTACTGTCCAGCACCCAACAAGACTTGACATTTCCCCTTCCCCTTGCAAACAACCCCACAAGACGAGATGTCTTTCGCCCACCCTGACCTACACAAACACGTCATCACTTGCCTGGCCACACTGCAAGCTGGTATTCTACTTATCTGACCTCTGCACACTTGGCACACTATCCACCTGGCACCCCTACATATCTGGCACCCTACTCACTATCCAGCTGGCACCTTATCCTCCGAGCATCCTAACATCATGCTTACCTTCTATACTTGCCTTTTTGATAGAAGCTGTTAAAAGTCTGTGTGTGATTCTGCAACTTTGCTTTTCACAATATAACAGCTGAGTGCTGTACGAAAGGAGATATGGTTTGTCTCCCCCTGACTCTTCAACACGATGAGAGCACTGTCCAAATACAGTTCCAAGATTGCTACTCAGTTGACTACATTTCTAACCGGAGGGGTTTAGCCTCATGATAATAAGAACTGAAATGTTTACTCTTATTAACTGAGGAGGTTGCATCAAGTGGAGCTGGTTTACCCTTCTCACCTGGTCATAACATGGTTAGTTCATCCAGGTTCAGTAACAGTACAAGCCTAAATTTACAAGCCATTTCTTTTAAACAACATTCAGTGAAATCGGATTTTCCTCAGGCTTGTTAACTCTGGTTTGGCCTATTCCATGAGGATTCAGCACAGGACCTCATGTCCCCAACTGCCTTGTTCAGTTAAAGCAATCTTTCTTCCTTCCACCAGCACCTGAAACAAACCAAAGGAAAGCTATGGTGAGAAAACGAAGATTATAAAACATAATAGTTTCATGGACTTTCTGTGTTTTTTTTCCTTTTGGCTGTTGCTTGTGACACGATATCCAAAAGAGTTCATCTTTAATTCCTGCAGATTCCAAGATTATCATCAGGAGGTGAAGGTAATGGAGGGGAAATGGCACAGCTTTTTAACAACTATGGTCTTCAATCCTCTGATCAGTAAATTGCAACATGATCCACACAGCCTCACACTTGTTATTTTTCAAGATTGCTGTTCCTTTCACATTTTGTCTTTCCAATCTGATTGGAATTGTTCTGAGATCAATTTCAATCCAACAACCTGTATTTTTCTAACTCCTTAATGCAATACAACATCCCAAGGAGTTTAAAGAAATGTTGTTATCAAATCAAAAACTTGAAGCCATGCAACAAAAGCCATACTAGATGCCTACATTTTGGCCAAAGAGGCAAGTTTTAAGGAGAATCTTAATGAGGAAAAAAGGCAGACAAAGATGGAAATCTGTCAGAGAAATTTGCCCAATAGGTTAGAGATCACAAAACACAGCTCAAAGTGAAATTGGCAAACAGTGTATTGCACGCGATATCACTGGAAGAGAAACTGACTAGGTTGCCACTGAACTGACAGTCTGTACAGGTAGATCAGACTTTCTTTTCCCAGGTCTGAGGATGAGACCAATTTTATAATAATGCTGCACAATAAGGCTAATTAAGAAATGGGAAACTACAATGTATCTGGAAATGGAGAAATCTAGTTGCAAGGATGCTAATTGGAAAACAATTATCGGATGAATGTCCTGTTCCTTCGCACAATGCAACATCCTGACAGTATTGATGGTTCCATTCCTCTTCACAGGTAGGTGTTAATGTCTCCTCTGAAGTGGTGAGGTGCTTCCATTGCCCTGTTCCTGGAGCATATCCTTGCTGCTGCCTCTTGTCTGGGCTGCTCTTTGTGTGGCTTTGGAATTGTTAGGTTATGAAACTGCCCTTGGGGCTTTGAGATATCTGTGGTGCTCTTTCATTGTCAGCGAGCTTAAAGTGTATTCTCTTATCTACATGGGCTGTCTGATTTGGCTTGTGAGCCTGCTTGGGAATTCTGGGTGTTTTTGATACAGTTTGGCCAATTTTGCATTTGTGGGCCTATCGTGGGTTAGCAGATCTTTTCCCACAAGATCGAATTAGGAAAGGAATTTACAGACTTTAGAGCTATACAGCTGAAATTTTCAGGTCTCCTGCAGCTTTTATAATTTGAAAAGACTTTAATTAACATAACCACAGCATAGGCAGAATACCAGAAAGCTGCTATTTCAACACACACCCCAAATTAATATTTCCACCAGTCAAATATCAGCATGTCCCTCTGTTCATTTCATATTCATCACTTGATTAGATGCTTCTTCTGCTAATTGCAATTTTGGAATTGTGATTGGTTAGAGTCAAATGTTCTGTAACATAAAATGGCAACTATGTCCAGTAACGTCACAAACAGAACTTGTTGAGGTGATGCAGTTGCAGAGTGAACTCTGAGTCTTTTGCTGTAGCACAGTGCATCACATTACATCAAATGTGCAGCACAGAAACAGGTTATTCAGTGTAACTGTGCCCTCCCTGTGTTTATTCTCCAAAAAAGACACCCCTCATCTGTCGTCACCTCACCCCATTCACATAGCCTTTTGTTCCTTTCTCCTTTATATGCTTATCTACTGCTCCCTTAAATGCAATCATTCTATTTACCACAACCACTTTATCTGGTGACATATTCCACATTTTAAACATTCTAGGGTTAAGGAAGTTTCCCCCGAATTTCTTACTCGATATATTAGTGGCTCTGGTATATATATGGCTCTAGTTTTGGTTTTCTCAATAAATGGAAACACCATTCTCTACAACTGCTCCACAAATTCGTTCATGTTTCTAAAGACAGCAAGCAGTTTGCCCCCACATTATCTTTTCAAGGGAAAGGAGCCCCAAGCACAATTTTTCCCAAAAGGTATAACTTCTCAATTTTAGTATCGTCCTAGTAGAACGTGTTCCCAATTCCCCACAGAATGCAGCCGTATTTCTCTGGGACAAGCTTGACCCTTTTTCTTGGGGAGTGAGGAAATTGTGAGGAAATGTAACATGCCACTCTGGTATGCCCCCAGTGGTCAGATGAAGAGGAGCACTAGTAACTGCTCAGAAAGGAGCCACGCTGGTGAATGATGTTAAGTGCAAAGTTAAGAAAAAAAATTAAAATCAATAATAAAACCAATCAGGCTGCACACTAAATTAATCATCAAATTTCTCTGAATCAGGGATTAACTCTCAGAGGTGTAACTGTTTTTTTGAGAATGCAACCTTTGATGAAGATACAAATTCGTAAAAGCTTCACAGTGAACATTAATAACAACATTCTAAAAATCTTAAGTAGACAGGAGACGGGGGTTGCAATTGCTCTTGGCTGCACTTGGGAGTCAACGTTCCTATTAGTGATTAATGTTCATGTCATATGTTTATATGAACCCTTATGCTACTGTGAGCTCAACATGAGCGCCAGAGTGTAAGTTCTTATACGTATGTGTATTTGTGTGAGCATGTGTTCGAGTGAGTACTGTATGAATGCATGTCTTTTTTTTTACCGAGTAAGACAAACGTACCAAAGTCAGCAATAATTCTGAAGTCTTTACTATCCCTACACTGCTACCCTCTGGACAAGAGAAGGAATGGCACTTTTGACAGCAAAAAAAACATCAACATGAAACAATGCATGTTCATGCAACAATAGAGGGAGTATTTAGGAAGTGTCCATCAACATATGCAGTTTTATTTAATTAATTTTTAGGATGTGGATATCACTAGTGTCCATTCATTATCCATCTCTAGTTGCCTTGAAAGGAGGAATGGGAAGGAATATTTGCACAAAAGGGTGCCTTTCATGACATTCCAAAGTACTTCACAACTAATGAATTGGTGTAGCCACTGTTGTACAACAGGAAGCATGAAAACCAATTTGCACACTGTAAGGTACCATAAACAGCAATGCAATGACACCACTTAGTGATATTGATTAAAGGCTAAATATTGGCTACAATTGCAAGTATCATTCTGTAGTGATTGTGACGAGGTAGCCAAGTGGACCTCATAGAAATATGAGTTCCTTGATCGGGGCTGTTAACCTGATCCAGTCAGGGAGCCCTGGCTGCCATATATAAACAGGAGGGTCAGAAGTTCCATTCACTCTGAGAGCCGGCTCTGAGGAAGCCAAGGATTCTCCATTTGGAAATAAAGGGTGACTTGGTGACAGGATACTGGCCTTTGTGGAGTTAATTCAGTGGTGATGAAAGAAAAAGAAGTTTGCTCACAACAGTCATCTTTGAGTTGGGGTCAGCATTTCTGGCACTATGCCGTTATTTGGAAAGATTGACTCATTCAAGGCTACTGTCAAAGACAGGGCCCAGTATGTGGAAAGAATGCAGTATCTTTTCAGGCTAAAGACATTGAGGCAAATGAAAAGCAACTACTGACTTTTCTGACAGCTTGTGGACCCACAGTATTTTTGGTTATTAGGACCCTAACTTTCTCTGATGCACCAGAAATCTTTCAAAAGCTGACGGACTTAGTTAAGGCATATTATAACCCCAAGCCACCTCTAATTCTGAGACATTCTCGATTTTACTCGGCAGTTTGAGAACCAGGGAAATCCATATTGGGATTTTTGACAAAGTTAAAGTGACTGGCAGAGGTATGATTTAAACCTTAATGAGATACTGAGAGACCATTTGGTATGTGGGCTTAATGCTGTAACCATGCAACTAGACTTCAAACGGCAGTACAACTGCGTTTGTCATTAGAAAATGTAGCAAGTGGAGCATGAGTTGCAGGGTATACCAATGGAAGTGAATGCCCTCGCCAGGTTGACTGGACTTGGGGAACACCACCTGAAAGAAGGCAACTGCATAGCCTCACTCAGACATATCCTGAACAGAGAGATTTTAGGTCAGTCCACAGCTAAACCCCAAAGCAAAGCAAAGCCAAAAGGTTACCATTTCTTCAGGATCCAGGCCAGCAAGCCATTGTCATTGCTTCCAGTATGTGGACTCCAGACAGCGAAAGAGTCCTATTAGACGTGAATTGAGTAAGAGAACTCATAGGAGAGTACACATTCTGGTAAATCCACCTACATCTGGCTTGGAACAGTTAAATTGCTTAGCAACATCCAAATCAGAACCAATCAAAATAAATGTCTGGTTAAATGATCACATGATTCTAATGGAGGTCAACACCAGCACTGTTGTTTCAGTGATCACAGAACCAGTCTTAAATAAAATTCACTCTGCACTCCAACCCTAAAGTTTACGCAAGACTCCAGCTTGACTGAGAACCTATATTGGAGGTACAACTTCGGTTCTGGACTCTTATGAAAAGCAGATGGTTGAGTTATTGCTATTGTAGTAAAAGGCTAGGGCCCAAGTCTCACAGGATGGCATTGATTGAGAAAGATTCTCCTTGATTGGTTCAACATTTCTCAATTAGTTAATGGCTTCCTGAGCAAAGTCCTAACTAAAAACCCAGACATTTTTCAGGAGGGTCTAAGCACTGTCAAAGGAGCTCAGGCCATCTTGCATGTTGACCAGGAAGCAATTCCACGATTCAGCAAGGCCCACCCAGTGCCATTTGCAAAAGGAAAGGCAGAAATCAGGAGGCTGGAAAGGGATGGAATCATCAAACCAGCCCAGTTTGCGGAATGGACAGCACCGGTCACATTGATTCTGAAGCAACAGGTCGGGTTGTCTTTGTGGGGACTTGAAACAAATGGTAAACCACTTCTCGTCGCTGGATAAATACCCGATCACTTGCATAGCTGGCAGGAGGGTGCTGTCCTTCATGAAGTTGATCATGAGCAATTGTGGTTAGATGAGGATTCCCAGAAGTCTGCTACAATTAATACTCATTAGGGTTTGCACCAATACACAAGACTGCAATTTGGGGTATCATCAATCTCTGCCATTTTTCAGTGGACAATGGAGAACATTTTACAAGGTCTACTCCAGGTCACCATTTATCTGGATGGCATGCTAATAACAGGAAAGACCAATAAAGAGCACTTAGAGAACTTGGATATAGTCCTCAGATGTTTCTCTGAGATGGAAGTATGCTTTAGAAGTGAGAAATGTGTGTTCCAGGCAGTCTAAGTGACCTACTTGGGTCACAGAGTCAATAAGACTGGCTTACACCCATTGGAAAATAAAGTGAGGACAATCAAAGGTGCCCTGGCTCCCTTGGCTGCACTGGAGCTTAGGTTTTTCCTTGGACTGGTAATTTATGGAAAATTCATATGTATCCTTGCTTCCATCCTGGCAGCCTTACATCTACTATTAAAAAATGGTCAGCTCTGAAAATGAACTCAGAGCCAAGGAGTGGCCTTTAGAGAAGTGAATAAGCAGCTATCATCACCTGATGTGTTGGCACATTATGATCCCAAGCGAGATCTGGTGCTGACATGCAATGTCTCCCATATGGTATCAGGATAGTGTTGCCTCACCCACAGCCCAGTGGAGAGGAACGTATATGCATCCCAGACCTTGGATGATACAGAGAGCAAATAAGCCCAGATAAGTGTGAGAAAGTTCCCCAGTAACTTTACGGATGTAAATTTTTAATAGAAACAGACCACAAGTCCCTGGTAGGGCTACTCAAAGAGGACAAGATCATGCTACCCATAGCTTCAGGTCAAATTCAGTGGGTGGGCTCTCATTCTAAGTGCATACAATCACAAGTTGGGACACTGTCCAGGAGGCCAAGTAACAAATCTGGATGCCTTGAGCCACCTCCAGCTGGCAGATACTCTACTGGTGATGACATCACTGGAAGAATCCGTTCTGGTTTTAAACTTTCTGGACAACCTTCCAGCCACCAGTGATAATATCAGAGTGTGGACGGAGAAAGATCCAGTGCTGGCAAAACTAAAGTAGCTGGTGGTGATGGTGGAAACAAAAGGGCCATCACAACTAGAACTTAAACCTTTCTGGACCTGGCCAGACCAGATCACCATAGAGGACGGCATTTTACTATAGGGAGTAAGAGTGATTGTCCCAAGCAAAGGTCACTGTCAGGCACTGACTGAACTCCATCAGGTACATCCAAAAAGAAGATGTTGGCAAGAAGTTATGTCTGGTGGCTGGAATTGGATGCAGACATAGCCATGTTAGTAAGGCAGTGCCCAGAGTGCCAACAAGGACAAAACTTACTGGTAGCAGCTCCCCTACATTTGTGGGAATGAGGTTGGATAAACCCCAGACTCAGTTATATGTCAACTATTCTGGCCCTTTCATGGACTCAACTTCCTTAGTCATTGTGGGCACCCATTCGAAGTGGTTGGACATGCATAGAATTCATTCATCAAACACATGGAAGATGTTTGAAAAGTTGCGAGCATCTTTTGTAATGCACAGACTCCCGCAAGTTTGATCACAGATAACGAGCCATCATTTGAGTAATTCCAAAAGTGGAATGGCATTCGGCATATAAAGACAGCTCCATATCATCCGTCGTCCAATGGTCTGCAGGAAAGAGCAGACCAAACTTTGAAGGCGGTCTTAAAGAAACAGTATACAGCTTCACTTAATACCTAACTCTGCCGGTTCCTATTTGATTATCAGACCATCCCTCATTCAACTACAGGGATAGCTCCAGCAGCATTGCTAATGGGGAGAAGACTCCACACCAGGTTAAATCTGATCTTCCTGGACCTTGCAATGCTACTCACAAGACTCTTCTAAGCGAGAGAGACAGTTTACTTCAGGGTAAAGGTTTGGTGCCGAACTCATGGAAATGGCCCTACATGGGTAAGAGGCAAGATTGACGCAGGGCCAGGTCCTGTGATGTACAAAATTCTGGTAGATAATGTGGACCTGAACAGGCACATGGACTACATGAAAGCTGCAAACTCACAAATGTGGCAGGAGCAAAACATATCCTGCTTCTCAGAGGAGCAGGAAAAGGTCCTCCCCCTCCAGTTAGCATCAATGAAACTTTGGGGTCTGAGATGGACACAACAGATGTCACACCCTTGATGCCTTTACCACCTGAAGAAGATGATGAATTTCTGTCACAGTTCACCGGAGGCAAGAGGCTATGGTCCAGTACATGCTGCTCATATCCAAGGCTGAGTAGGAAAAACTGGGCATGGTGCGACATGGCCCCAGGAGATGCTACAAGGAAAAGAACCAGCCTATGCCCCAGGAAGTGGGTGCAGTGATTGTAATGAAGCCAGCCAAGTGGACCTCATGGAATATGAGGTTCCTGATTGAGGCTGTTAAGCTGGCCCAATCAGGGAGCCCTGGCTGATAGTTATAGGCAGGACTGTCAGAGGTTCTGTTCACTCTGAGAGCTAGCTCTGACGAAGCTGGATCAGTTCAAGTATTATGGCTATGTAAATAAAGGGTGATTTAGTGATGGGACACTGACCTCTGTGGGGTTATGAGCTGAAAATGTATTGCTGGAAAAGCGCAGTAGGTCAGGCAGCATCCAAGGAGCAGGAGAATCGATGTTTTGGGCATGAGCCCTTCTTCAGGATTCCTGAAGAAAGGCTCATGCCCGAAACGTCGATTCTCCTGCTCCTTGGATGCAGCCTGACCTGCTGCGCTTTTCCAGCAACACATTTTTCAGCTCTGATCTCCAGCATCTGCAGTCCTCACTTTCTCTGTGGGGTTATTTCAGGTCAACATTTTCTTCACGATCCAGGCCAGAAAGCCATTGTAGTCACTGCCGCTATGCGGACTCAGGATAACAAAAGAATCCCAATCGGCCTGAATTGAGTAAAATAATTCATAGGCCAGTATCCAGGAGAGTGCACATACTGGAACATCTACCTACATTTGGCTTGAAACAATTATAATGCTTATCAACTGGCAAAATAGTCATTAAGTTCTACTGGAGGCTGACCATGTACCATCATTGGGAAATGTTACTGGGATTGGCTTTGGATACACTTCTAGCCGTAAGGAGAATGGAATTTTTTTGTTATGTGGTTTTATGTCCCTGTATGAGCTTGGCTTCAAGACAGACTGGTCGAGGAGAAGGTAAGATCAAGAAATATCTTCAGTCTTGGGCTTCTCTATCATTCTGTTTAATACATATTAAGACCAAGTGTTACAATATACAGTATGGCAATCAAAGATGTATCAGGCTTTAATCTTACTGTTACATTATTGAAAAACCATTCCATAAACTTTACTATCTCTTTTTAGTTGATGTACTCTACATGCTTCTTTCTTTAACTCCACCTATACTGTGCTATTTATGCCCAAAGAGAAGCAGCTCCATGCCATTGTTGCAAGGTTCCTCTAAGCTCCTAAAAACCTTTCACAGCAGAAATCCACAGTAAGTATGATATTCTTGGTCTCATTGTGCTGCTGTAGAATTTTCTGAGGTGAGGAAAACATGGGCTTTATTTAGACATATGCTACCAGATCTACAACTTCTTGCACAGAAAAGTTGGATGTGCCATTGCCTTAAGAGACAGAAGTCTCTTCTTGCTTCCTCCAGCTGTACCACTACTGTTGAGAACTTCCTCGGTACAACTGTGAGTATGCTGCGTGGTAGGAACAAAGCCCAATCTTAAGCATCTTGAAATCCAATCATTTAAGAGGTTACTGCTGATACTCTGTAATCCAAACCTGTGGCCAGGGTTCAGCAGTAGTGCATCTATCCTATTTGGTGGATTATGTTCCAGAGACCAGGAGGAAAATCCAGAAAATGGCGAGATTAAATCCCACCAAGGCAGTTTGAAAATCTGAATTTGCTCTCAAATACCTGGAAACAGAAAGCTGATTTCAGTCAAAGTGCCCATGATTGGTTTAAAAACTCATCTAGTTTGTTCATGACCTGTAATAAAGAAAACCAGCCTTCCTTACCCCATTTGAACCTGTCTCATTCCAGTTCCACATCGAGGTGCTTTCAGTTGTTTGCTGATATGGCCTAACTATCGCTCAGACATATCATCACATTTTCAGGGCAACTCAGGATGGGAAATAATTGCCAGTGACTCCTATATCCTGAGAATGAGTTTTAAGATGACACCGCTTGCCTGACCATACACAGCAAGGTGCTTTTATAGTTGAGATGATACTATTTTACCAGCAAGTGAGCAGGGCAGCAAAATTATAATTGCTTTAGGTTCTAAGAAGTTATTAGCTTCATTATTACGCTTTGGTGATGCTGCAATTTATGATATCAAATGAACCCATCAACTCAAAAGGAACAGAGTAACTGTGATGCCTTGGGCCTCCTCCAGTTTTGTTTATTTTTATACAGAACATTGGATCAAGAAGAGGCAATTCCACCCTCAAATGTGTTCTGTGTTCAATTACACCATTGCTGATCTGTATTTGAAATCTATTTTTGTATCTTGGATCCATAATCCTCAATATTGTTACCTTACAGAAATTTATCATTAATCAGTTTAGTTTTGACATTTTCAACCAAACCCCAGATTCAACAGCTTTTTGAGGGAGAGAGTTCCAGTTTTTCAGTCCCTTCATGTAAGGGAGTACTTCCTGCTATCCCTCCTGACTAGTCTAGCTCTCATTTCAAATATATGGCTCCTTGGTTTGGTCCTCCTAACCAGAGAAAGTGGTTTCTCTCTATTTACCTTAATTCCCTTTACTCGTGATAAACATTTCAACTAGATCATTAATTTGACTTCTGGTTTATTGTAATCCACTTTTCTCGAGAAGCAGGGAAATAGTTCTCAAAATTAGCAAGTTTGGGAAACATATCTAGGGTAGTATACAGCTGTTTGGGTAGATGAAGGACATTGTAGTCATTATATAAATGGAATCGAACCAACATTCCATGTTATATACTTTCCAATTATTAGCCCTGTTGGGTTCAATAGAAGTAAAAATAGAAAATGTAAATTGGGATGTTGCTGTTATCACATAACTTATGAAGTCAAGAGCTACCTCATTTAGTCTGACTCCTACATTAATGTAACATGCAGCTAGGTTTTCTTCCAATGCTTTGCTTTTTCAAGTCCTTTGAAGGTCTCTGTCTGATAATAGCTGTTACTTGCTGCTTTTGTTTATCCTATAGTTCAGTACCATCTGGTCCAGCCTGCTTAGCATTGATGGAAGATCCTTCGTTCATCATGCGGTTTGATGCCACACTGAATTTGGATTTGAGACATACTCATCAAGGAGAAGGCAATATCAAAAACTGTACTCATGCTTAAACTTCAAAGTAACATTATTTAATACATATTAATGCTCAATAGTGCTCTACATGGTAATCATAGATATACCAAGATCTGACCTATAATTACTTTAGGTGAAGACTGTTCTATGTTCTTCATGTGTTCATGTCCATGTGCTCACACAAATCTTCCAATCTATATCGTTGCAATCTGGTGATATTCTTCCAGAGTGTGCATTCCAGAATACAATACTCTGACTGCATCCACACTGTCCTATTTGTGCTCAACAATATGCAGTTCTGTCGCAAAGTTGTTCCAGTATCATAAATGTGTTACACAGCACCCTTCCCGAAGCGTTTTCCTCTGTAATTAACATTGACTAAGTTATGCAAATGAATTAGCTAGATTATTCATTTTGCATTTACTTTTTTTTTGCATTACTTCTACTCCTCCCGAAATCGTTGACTTGATTTATCTACTTCAATAGAGAGATCAAGAAAGTCTATAACCAGATATAGAAATATTTGAGGGAATGGTAGTGATCTTGTTTGACCTGTATTGGCTTCTGTAACATCAGAGATTCTATTGGTCTAGCTGAAGAAACTTATGAAGATGTAACTTCAGGAATGTATGTGACTTATGAGCTGGTTATACATCTTCTGCTCCATTATTAGTGTCATATTGCATTATTAGACTCCCTAGGGAAAAAATAGTCTATCCATGAGCTGTTATCTTCAAGTAAAGAAGTTTGTTCCCTTCAAAGGTGACATCCTTCAAAGTTCTATTCCAAGAAATGAATGTACATGTTTGACTGGTTATGATTTGATTAACATTTGATATGTTCTTCAGACTGTAGCATATCTTTGAATCATAGCCCATTTTACTAGAATAAGGTGGAAGCTAGACACTTTTGTCCTTCCTAAAGGTGAGTCTTGGAGCTACATCCCTAGATGGCTGTTGATGCTGTCACATGTAACATTTTGTTCAGATGAGAAGTTTTTCTCCTCTGGTTAGACGGTTTGTTTTGTGTTAAGTAGTCTACACTCTCTGTAGACTGTTCTACATTAGATTGAATGTTTGCCATGCAGAGCTTGTTGAACAGTCTTTTGGGTCTGTATTAATTGCTCTTTAGACTGCTGCTTCTGGAGATAAGATTCTCTTATGATTGAAGAAGTTCAGTTGCTAATCTAACTAAGAAGCCAATGACACTTCTGTCACAAATAAGCTATTTTTGTACGTTTTCACAGCACATGGTTCAGATGGTACATAGAGGTCAATAATGAAATTATATAAAGACTATCTGCTAATAAAGCATGATTGCATCAATGTCATATTTGTTCTTGAAGTGAAATATTGATCAAAAGCTGTTTTGAAGATATCAAATACAATTTGTTTCTCACTGTAGGACATTGTCAGATTATGTTCCCATGTCACAGAGAAATATGCAGATTGTTCTGCACTTTATTGGTTTCCAATACTGAAGCTGTCTGATATCTTTAAAATTATGCTTTCCACATTTGCCAAATTGCTGGCATTTCAAATGAATCTGGTATCCTGAATTTGTCTGATGGAAATATTGGTATTGGTAAATTTTGTTGCAATGTTTAGTTGTTGATGGACAATTGATGTTGTTGATTATTTTCTTGATTTTTAAGAATATTGTTAGCATTTTGCTTTCTTTTTGTTGCCTTGTTGGTTTCTTTGTTAATAAAGTTGATATTGAATCATTGTTGTGATAAAGGTTGATACTAAATCTGGAAATTGCTGAAGTTTTGCAGTTCTCAATATTGTGTTCAACATAAAAGTCAGTTTTCCGTTACTAATATGGCATATTCTAAGAGATAAGTTTAAGGTATTTTTTTCCAGAATGCCTGGAGGATCTCCCAAAGAGCTGGGAGCATAATTTTCTCAAAATAGCTTTCCTCAATAAGATTCAATGTATTTTGACTATGTCAAAAATGGCTGCCAGGATATAAATTACATCAATATTTTTCTGTATCCAAGATATTTTCACACTAAATTTGATACTACATGAATAGATTTGTGGTTTTCTTTGTAATCCGATTTCTCGCATTTTAGTGAATAAAATTGGTAAAATTGTTTAGTTGTTGAATAAAGCATTGAATTTGTCTTTCAAACCATCAAAGATTTCATCAGCTTCCATGTTATTCCCTTTGATACTTCGAATTTTTTTTAAAATTCTGATTTTTTTTACAATTGGTTTACTTAAACTGGCACCTGAAGAATTATCTGAAATTGTTGTCATTAACTTTGTCATCAAGTATATCACTCAGAGATATGTCCACTCACTGCTAAATGTCAAGACTCTGCCCCTCAGCCCAGTTTTACAGATGCTCCCTTCCCTTAATGGATTGAATCTGTTTTAATATCTGATAATTGGCCTCTTGGCACAGGTTCTCAACTTGAGTGGCTTCTTTTAGTAGCCATGGGCTTTCACTGCCTTTTTCAAGATGTGTTTCACTTATCCCTGACTGTCAGAGGTTTTTTGAGAGTATTTACAGTGTTCCAGTGATTTCTCAGGAAGAGTTTCCTGTTCAGAGATGTTTACTTCACAACAGCTGTTCAGCTCTGTTGATTTTCTAGCTGCAAGCTGGCTTTAAAACGGACTGCCGATTCCTTGACAAAATTCAATTTTTTGAAACTTTCCCTTCCTCAGGAGATCCCAGATCTGTTTCTTGATTTTCACAATTTTCTGGATAGTGTATCCTGTAAACCATCTTTTATTATGTGGTTTGATCATGCCCTATGAGTTCAGGTTTGAAACATACTGCACAAGGAGAAAGTAAAGCAAAGAAATGTCTATAGTGTTGGAATTCAAAATAGCACTACTTATTATACATTAATCCTAAATGCAAAACACATCATAATCATAGATATTCCTTGCTCTGATTTACAGTTAGTTTAGGTGAACACTACTCCATCTTTCTGTGTTCATATCCCCATGTTCACATGAATCTTCCATTTTGATGTGTGTTGCCGTGTGGTGGTGTTCTTCCAATGTATGAAGTGCAATGTGTTAACTCTGCCCAAAGTATTTATGTTCAATGTTTGCAACGCTGTCACATCACCACAAGATTGCTCCAGGGACCTGAACACAATAATCTTCCTCCAGGGAGTTCAATCAAGTTTTGAATATGTTCGCACAAAAATAGTTAGATTCACAATGTATATTTACATAGAGTCAGAAATATGCAGCACTAAAAGAGGCCATCCATTCCATTGTGCCAGCACTTTGATAGAGTTATTGAATTAGTCCTAGTTCTTTGCTCTTGTCCATAATGTTGTAAATTATTTCCTTTCAACTAATTATTCAATTCACCTTTCAATATTGCTGTTGAATTTGTCTCCACCACACTCTTCAGCTGTGTGTTTCTAATCACAATAAATCCTATGTCCCTCTGGTCCTTTGGTCTTGAAGCTGTGTTCTCCAATTACCTTAAAGCTCCTCTTCCTGTCAATCATCACAGAGTCATAGAGTCAAAGAGATGTACAGCATGGAAACAGACCCTTCATGCATCAAATTTGACCAAAAAAATGGTTTGGCTTGTCCAATGCTTTGGATAACAATTACTTTCTGGCTTTACAAAATAGGCTTATTTTCTTCTACTATAATACTTGGTTTCTGGAAATTTGATGAATCAAATCCAGTGAACTTAAAGAAGGATCGGGAGGTGGAGAAGCTGAAAGCTTTAGAGAGGAATTTCGAAAGTGTATGAAGATCTAGATAGCTGAAGGTATGTCCACAAATGAGCTGGCATAACAGAGAGGCCAACTCAGGGGAACAAGAAGTTCTGGGGGATAAGATGTAGGATTGGATGAAATTACAGACAGATTGTGAAGTGGTTTTAAGCATGCAGATAAGAATTTTAAACTGGAAGCATAAAGGGGCCAGAAGCCAATATAGTTCGCTGTGGTGAACAAGACAAGTTCCAGTTATTGTGAACTCATAGGAGCAATTGGGGTAGGAAAGGGGGAGATCTCTGTCTCTAGTTGATTGCTGATCTCAGAAACCAGAGTAAAAATGTCCTGATTTGAATTGGAAATGAATTTCTGCTTCCCATGATTCAGCAAAGGCAACCAGGGATTTTTCTAACTAAATCCATCTCTTAAGAGCAGTGTGATAAAGTAGCATTTCGAACTGACAACCAAGGTGCAATTTTGTTCATGAGCTTCTCGTGTTCATTCCGAAACAACTGTGTGTCTTGTTTCAGCATAGCCAATGCTCATTTTCACTCAGTTGTGACTGTGGTCATTTTGAAAGTTGTTGATGTACTTTGTCCCAATTTATGGGCTTCCTAAATTGGAGAACGGGATGACCAAAACACTTGAGTTGAACTTCTGGCAATGGGAAGATGTTACACCAGCTAATCAAGAAGATGGAGATTTTCAGATTTTGAAGTTTTGCAGCAATAGTAACAAAAGAAAGCATAAATATTGTAAAGCAATGCAAAAAACAAAACCATGAACAAGCACATAGTCTCAACACTTAAACCATACCGCTCCCAAACCCATGACAAGAAACCCCATGATACCACCTTGCCAATTCCAAGAATAACCTCTGCCCATGAAGCAGAAGATAGAAAAGCTTAAATACACTTACGAACAGGATCAAGAGCTGCTTCTTCCCTGCTATTATTACACTGTTGAATGGACCTCTCAAATTTCAAATTTAATGTTCATCTTGCTTTTGGACATTCTACGTAACTTTGTATAGATTAGATTAGATTAGATTACTTACAGTGTGGAAACAGGCCCCTTGGCCCAACAAGTCCACACCGCCCCGCCGAAGCGCAACCCACCCATACCCCTACATCTACCCCTTACCTAACACTACAGGCAATTCAGCATGGCCAATTCACCTGACCTGCACATCTTTGGAATGTGGGAGGAAACCGGAGCACCCGGAGGAAACCCACGCAGACACGGGGAGAATGTGCAAACTCCACACAGAGAGTCGCCTGAGGCGGGAATTGAACCCAGGTCTCTGGCGCTGTGAGGCAGCAGTGCTAACCACTGTGCCACCGTGCCGCCCACGTATACCTAACTCTGTTCAAGAGTCATAGAGATAAATAACACAGAAACAGACCCCCTCGGTCCAACTCGTCCATGCCATCCAGATATCCTAAACTAATCTAGTTCCATTTGCCAGCATTTGGCTCATATCCCTCTAAGCTCTTCCTATTCATTTACCATCCAGGTATCTTTTAAATGTTGTAATTGTACTAGCTTCCACCCCTTCCTCTGGCAGCTCATTTGATACATGCACAACCCTCTGCATGAAAAAGGTGCCCTTTAGGTCCCTTTTAAATTTTTCCCCTCTCACCCTAAACCTATGCCCTCTAGTTCTGGACTCCCCCATCCCACAGGGAAAAGACTTTGTCTATTTATCTTATCCATGCCCCTCATAATTTTATAAACTCTATAAGGTCACCCCTTAGCCTCCAATGTTCCAGGAAAAACAGCCCCAGCCTGTTCAGCCTCTCCCTATAGCTTTAATCCTCCAACCCTGGCAACATCCTTGTAAGTCTTTACTGAACCCTTTCAAGTTTCACAACATCTTTCCTGTAGGAGGGAGATCAGAATTGCACACAATATTCCAAAAGTGGCCTAACCAATGTCGTGTACAGCCACAATATGACATCCCAACTCCTGTACTCAATACTCTGACCAATAAAGGAAAGCATACCAAACGCCTTCTTCACTATCCTATCTACCTGCAACTCCACTGTCAAGGGACAATGAACCTGCACTCCAAGGTCTCTTTGTTCAGCAACACTTTCTAGGACCTTACCATTAACTGTATAAGTTCTGCTCCGATTTGCCTTTCCAAATTGCAGCACCTCACATTTATTCAAATTAAACTCCATCTGCCACTCCTCAGCCCATTGGCCCATCTGATCAAGATCCCATTATATTTGGGGTAACCTTCTTCGCTGTCCACTACACCTCCAATTTTGATGTCTTCTGAAAATTTACGAACTGTACATCTTATGCTCGCATCCAAATAATTTACATAAATGACGAAAAGCAGTGGACCCATCACCAATCCTTGTGGCACACCACTGGTCACAGGCCTCCAGTCTGAAAAGCAACTCTCCACCACCACCACCTTCTGTCTTCTATCTTCAAACTAGTTCTGTATCAAATAGGAGTTCTTTCTGTATTCCAGGATTTCTAGCCTTATTAATTAGTCTAATGAAGTCCATATAGATCACGTCCACCACTCTGTCCTCATTAATTCTCTTTGTTACTTTTTCAAAAACCTCAATCAAGTTTGTGAGACATGATTTTCCATGCACAAAGCCATGTTGACTATCCCTAATCAGTGCTTCCCTTTCCAAATACATATCAATCCTGTCTTTCAGAATTCTTTCCAACAATTTGCCTACCACCGATGCCAGGCTCCCCTGTTTATAGTTTTCTGGCTTTTCCTTACCACCTTTCTTAAATCGTGGGTCCTTGTTTGTTATGGTGTGCCTGTACTGCATGCAAAACAAAACCTTTCACTGTACTGAGGTACATATGACACCAATAAATCAAATCCAAACAATATGCTATCTTGTATAGAATAGCTCCACATGAATAAATCAGAATGCATTGTCATGTCAAATAGCATTATTTCTGTCTGAACCCGTGCTGTTGATACTATATTTCTGTCCATGTGTTGTCTTAAAGTTCTGAGAAATAAAAATTCAAATCATCTTTCATCAAACAATGGTCCTTAAGAGTAGGGAAGAGCAGTGACTTTTTGATAAACAGAAATCACAGCTTTTGTGAATGTTAATGAATAAGAATAGAACATCCTCTCACATCACCAGGATAAAAGAAGAGATTCACAGGTCATTTATCTCACTGCTATTTGTAGGTACCTTGTTAGATTTTAATTAGCTCTTTAGTTGGTCAATATAACAGTAATGACACTTCAAAAGTACTTCGTTTTCTGAAGGTACTTATTAACTTAGGTCAGTTTATCAGAGAGATAACTAAAAGAAATATAATAAAATATAATTTAAAAAACAACTTAGTTTTATTAGTGTCTGTAATGTATGAAAGTGTTCCACCACGACCTACAGTCTGGTTGATTGAGCCAATAAACACTAAAATGGGAGGGAGGCAAAATCTGAGCCAAACAGCTATGTTTTATTTCACCCATGCCCTTACCCCAATCCCCACACACCAGGCCTTGTTATCATATGGTCTGCTGTTACACATAGCCCATTCAGAAGTCACATGACACCAGGTTATAGTCCAACAGATTTGAAATCACAAGCTTTTGGAGTGCTGCTTCTTCAAGGCACTTCACCTAATGAAGGAGCAGTGTTTTGAAAGCTTATGACTTCAGGTAAACCTGTTGGATGATAATCTGGTGTCACGTGATTTCTGATTCTGTCCAGCCCAGTCCAATACCGGCACCTCCACAACGCAACCCATTGTTAGCTACCAATTGTCCCCATTGGTAGCTATTCATTCTGCTACACTGATCCACTCTTTTGTCTGTCCGATGGTTCTTCTGTCTTTGGGCTCTATCACTACCTATTGTTTACTCCTTACCCCCGCCCCCTTCCACCCTATCTTCTGCATAAAAAACAACTTTTTCCTAGCTGCCATCAGTTCTGAGGAAACGTCAATCGATCTGAAACATTAACTTTCTGATTTCTTTCCACAGATGCTGTCAGGCAAGCTGTGCTAATCCAGCAATTTTCTGCTTATCCAGCATTTGCCGTTCTTTCAGTTATTTAGCTGTGTTTTTCTACAGGGCAGGTAGGAACAGAAGTGGCAAGAGAGAGACTTTAAAAAGGGAACTAAGGAGCACACTGTCCAGGGGACTGAAGGCTACAGCACCAATGCAGGGTCAAACCAAGGGTGGTGATGAACAAATGGATGGAGTTAGAAGAACAAACAATTTTTGGGGAAGGGGTTGAACTGTGGACTGTGGTTAGGTAGTTAGGGCGAGTGTTCTTACAGGACTCAGGCTGGGTGATACCCTCAAAAGATGTGAGTTTTCCAAAGTTACAGCCCAAAGGATGGATATGTGTTGAAGCATGGCTAAATAGAGGGAGGCAGGTGCTCCAGCCAGAAAAGTCCAAGGTACATGGTTCATGTTATCTGTCTGTCAGTGGATTTTATTGCCAATAGGTTCATGTTACTGTAGTAAGGTATTAAATAGCAGTAGATGAACTGTCCCCCGATTGTGAGTTAGACCTGACTACATCCTAAAGGCAAATTATTGCCATGCACGTCTTTATGATTCTGCTCACAGAAGGCATCTCTCAACAACAGGTCTTTTTCACAGAAAAACAAATTCCGGACCATCACTCCCTCCGAATGCATTGTCCGCACACCTTCTGATTATTGTTTAGGAAGGAGGCGGACGAAAAATAAAGTGGGGCAAATATTCGCATTGGCTAAGGAGAGCCGGGAATGACCACGCATGCGTCTCTCCAGCTGAAACTGACATCTTCAATCAAAATTGTTTAAAAAGACGGAAAAAGATCAGGATGGATTTCGAATAGGAAGGAGGGAAAATCCAGTTCTGCAACAAGTCGAAATATGATCTAGCGACTGTAAGTACTGCTAACTTATCCTTGTGTAATGAGCCAGTGTTTGAACAGCCTCTTTAATCCATTGTGACATTTCTAGGCATGTTTTTTTTTTAATCTCTGGCGAATTTGTTTTGTGATATTGACGTGAGAGAGCAACTCCCTTTTCCCTTTGCAGTTGTCTGCTGGTGTTTCTCATCGATATGCGATGAAGATCGCCCGGCAGAGTTGAATAATATATATTCTTTAAACAGGAACAAACCAAAGCACGTTTCCAACAGCGGGGCGTTGTAGTCATTTAAATAGTTTGCTTTAAATAAAAACTCTGATATGCAGCAGATAGCTTTGAAGTCTCGATACCTGTTCAATACACGATATAGCGCCAGTGATAATTAATTCGTAGGAATATGTTCTGAGGACGGTTTCACTGCTGATTATTTAGGTCCATCTCAAGATTTTATTTTCAGGTTTCAGTTCAGGGCTGCAGTGTATTGTGTTTTCTCCATCAACGCTAAATATCATCTAAGTCCATGATGTTCTATGGCCAGAAGATTGAGCATTCAGATCTCACAGACAACAGAATCAATTTAGGATTGTTTCTCAAATTGCTGCACTGAGGGAGTGCTGTATTGTCACAGGTGTTGTCTTTCCAATGAGAGTTTAAGCCAAGTGTATGTCATGCCATGGTGCCATAGAACTGGCTAGCTGTCCAACTCCTCCAGGCAGACCAAATGTCTTAAATTAACCTAGTCCCATTTGCCAGCACTTGGCCCAATCCTTCTAAACCCTTCCTATTCAGGTACTTTTCCAGTTGCCTTTTAAAAACTGTAATTGTACTAGCCTCCACCACTTCCACTAGAAGCTCATTCTATACATGCACCACCCTCTGTGTGAAAAAGTTGTCCCTCAAGACGCCTTTAAATGTTTCCCTTCTCACCTTAAACCTATGCCCCCTAGTTTTGGAATCCCCTACCCTGGGGAATAAAACCTTGCCTATTCACCGTATCCATTCCCATCACAATATTATAGTTCAGAAGTTCAGAGGTTTCCTGGCCAATATGCATCCCTCAACCACAAAAAAGCAGGTGGTCTGGCAGTGCAGTGAAAGCACCCCTACCTATGTGTTCGAACCTCTGGGTTCAACTCCCCATTGGGACCTGTAAGATACACAGGAGCATACATGATATAGTTCGGTAGATTGATAATCAGCATGTGAATGCTTCAATCACTTGCCACTAATGCCCAAAGGAGAAGAAAATGTATGCATGAAGACATGCAAAGATCAAAAAGCAAACACTGGAAAACTTCGTGAGGTCAGACTGAATCTGTCATGAGAGGAACAGAGTTAGCATCTCGGGTTAGAACTGGAAAATATTGAAGTTTATTTCAAAGAATGCACAAGGCTTCAGTTGCTATAACACTTGACCACATTCCTGCCTCAGCTGCTAAACCTGTATCTGTACCTTCTTTAACACTTCACTCAACAACTCCAACATCTCTTCTTGGCTTCTTGCCTTTTATCCATATTACTTGAGCTCATGGAAAACTCAGTTGCCCATCGTCTCATGTGAACAAATTCTTGTTCACCCAGCACCCTGGTGTTTATTGAACTATACTTGGACCTGGTCAAACAAAACTAGATTTTAAAAGTCACATTCTTAATTTTTGAACCTTCCCTAACCTTGCTCCTTCCCTATACTAGAACCTCCAGACCAGCAGCCTATTAAGATTACTGTGTCACTCCATTTTTTTTCCCCATGTACACCTCTGTTTTGCATTGAGCTATGTTTGGCAGGCATGCTTTCAATTATCTGAGCACTTGCTATCTTCACCTTTCCATCCTTCTTTCCTCCATTCTGGCATGCCCTTACACCAAAGATTTTGACAAAACTTTGGCCACCTGCCTCAAAATATACGTATTTCACTCTGCCAAGTTTTATTTGCAAAATATTTTGGAATTTTTTTTTGCTGAATTGAAGGGCCATCACAAATTCAAGTTGAAATTCTCCACAAATTTGGAAAATAAATAGCAGATTTTAAACAAGTGTTCAGAGGTTGTCAAAAATTGCTCCCAGTGCCCAAAAAAGTAAGGTCTCTCATGGGAAAGTCATTGCAAATTTTTTGCATGGCTTGTGCAATATCTTACCGGTAGTTAGTTAAACTACACTACTGTAATATTTCCTGTTGGGTAAACACTTATGAATATGTAATGAACAGTTCTGCAAAACATCAAGCTGTGACGCAATAAGGAAAAGTGAAAACTGTAAACTATTTTACAATTCAGACATCTCGTTCAAGATTGCTGTAGACATTAACATGGGAAAAAGATCAACTACTTTTCTCAAGCCAAGTAGTCTCAGACCTGAATATGGATTCTGATTGAAAGACTGTTTCAGCTTGAAATTGGTGACAAGCTTCCTTTATTGAGCAGGGTCTAACGTCTCACTCTCTAACAATAGTAATCAGACATCAAGCCACTGATGCGATGCAGCTTTATCCTGTGCATGGACAAGAGGAGTTTCAGAAAACAGCCAGCTCTGAGCAAGGGGAGTTTACTGCCTTTTGATGTCCATCACCAGTTGAGTATTTTCTTCTGCTCCTTCAGATGAACAGGCCTCTAGACTTTCTGCTGCCCTGGAATGCTGGTCTTCTACACAACCCTAATATTCACACCCCACCATTAGTGGCTGTGTCTTCATGTGCCTAAACCCTAAGATCTCTAATTCCCTTTCAAAACTTATTTATTTCTCTCTACATCTCTTTCATTCTTTCGTTAAGATGCTTAAAAATAACCTCTTTGACCAAAGTTTTCACAAGATTTCCTTTCATAACACAAAACTAAATTTTGTCTGCACCTTTAGAGCACCTTGAGATGTTTTAGTACATTATAGATGCTAGTATGTTTTGCTGCTGTTTGGAGATTGTATTCCAGAAAGCAATATTTAGAGGGCTGGAGGCACCGATGCTGTGGAAGTTCAAATACAGAAAGATGTTGTTGTATTCATTGTAAAGTATCTCTCTCAATACAACTTGATTCCTTTCAATGTTTAATTTAGTGAAATATGTTATTGCCTGCTGAGACAGCACAGTTTGAAACTGTAGAGGTGTATCTTTTAATCTCAGTGCAGTAGATTTCCTGCAGTAACCTGTCACCCAAACCTGTGACTTCTGACCCCAAAAGGGCAAAGTCTGCAGGCACACGGGAGCACCATCATCTCCAAGGTCCCCTTCAAGTCACGTATCATTCTGCCATGAAAATATATTGCTGTGCCTTCACAGTCACAGAGTCCCTCCTTAACAGCACTGTGGGGTATACCTGCACCACCTGAACTGCAAGAAAATGTTTCATCTACAAACATCTGAGTGTTGAAAATTCATTGTTCAAATATTAAAAGCCTTTATTTTATTCTTTCTTCATGACTAGGATCATAAGGCAGGGAGGAAGCCACTTTGCATCGTGTTGCTTTGAAAGAGCAATCCAATCTGTCTCACACCTCTTTTCTTTGCCCATAACCCTGAAACTTTACTGTCAAGCACTTACACAACTACCTTTGAAACATTATTATTGAATGTACCTCCACCCATTCTTCCCATTCCTGTCTCAGGTTCTTTTTCCTATTAAATCTGTGTGTTCAGATCACTGACCTCCTGTCACTAGAAGCTCCTCTCGCTACCCTTTTGAAACCCTTATGATGATTGTGTATGTGTGTATCATTTCATCATAGGGGTTAAAAAAATCAATCATATGTGGATATATAGATTGATTTTTGTAAGGTCTTCTAATGCAGGACTCCACATTCCCAGAAAGAAATGACCGCTAATAGTGCATTTGATTATTAATTTTATATCAATGTGAAGTTACTCTGGGCTCTCCTCCGTCTTTAAACATGCTAAGAGTAAATCAGGTGTCAAGCCCTGAATGCACTCAGCAGAAAGATGGAGTGATATTGCATTGGGAGTCATCCAGTAAGACAGTGCCTAATGTCCATCACATTGACTGAACTCAGTTTTGCTTTTTATTTGGTTATTGATTCTGCAGGTGCGCGCATTGCAGGCATTTATTGCCCATGACTAGTTCTCCATAAGAAGATGAGATGAGCTAACTGCTGCCATCCATATGGGTGTAGATCCCCCCACAGTGCCTTTTTCTAAGGCACTATGAAACAATGGAATGGTTTGCTAGAGCATTTCAGAGAACATTTAAGAGCCAATCACATTGCTGTGAGTCTGGAGTCACATGTAGGCCATATCAATTAAAGAAAACAGATTTTCTCCCTGAGCACCATTAGTGATAATGTCCCGACCAATGATCCAGTGATGAAGCACATATCCTAACATGATGATGAAAGACAGGAGGATCCCAAGTTATTTGTTGAGTTAATTAACCTCAGCAACAGTGAGGCTCCTGAAATTCTTTCAATGCTTCCCACTAGAAAATCTGTAATAGTGAATGTTCCCCAAATCTCTACTATGATGACCCTCCCCAGTACCTGCTGTAGTCAAATAGTCTGCCAAAACTTGCTGTTCATGAAAGGTAGTCATTGGGGAGAAGTATTCAAGGTGAGGCAGGAGTATAGTGGTAATGTAATTGGATAGTAATCCAGAATCCTAAGCCAAGGTTCTGGGGAAATGGCTTTAAACCCTCCCTAGCAGATGGTGAAATGAAAAGCTAATCCAGTGCCAACTATTATTGCTTGCTTGAAAAAATCCACCTTGTTTATTAATGATCTTCAGGGAAAGAAAGCTGCTATCTTTACCTGATCTGGCGGACATGTGACTCCAAACCCACAACAATGTGATTGACTCTTAACTATCCTCTGGGCAATTAGGGATGGGAATTAAATCCTGGCCTAACTAGAAATGCTCACATCTCATGAATGAGTTTTAAAAATCAGTCCTATTCTACGAAGGGCCAGTAGCTTCAATCAGAAAAAAAAATCAGTCCTTATGCAAATCCACAAAGAAAACTAGAATAGATTAATGTGAAGAAAATGGTTAGGAATATCTATAGAGAGGAAAACAGAGGCAAGTCTTCAGATCAATGAGATTTCATCAGAATTGTGTATATATCTCCTGCACATCAGACCTGAACTAATTAGGTTTTTAATCATTACTTTGGTATTAAAGGTAGTTTTAGCATTGTATCCACCATCCCACAGGGCAGCAATCTTTTTTGTCTTGTCTTTTTTCCAGGCGATGGCTTCTCATCAAGCACAACTAAGAAGACAGAGTTCACAGTCAAGCAGTAATTCCAGCTCCAGTCGCCTGTGCAGGAGACATCCAAACACTTGCTGTTTCTGCTGGTGCTGCTGTTGTTCCTGGTACAGATCTGAAATTGTAACGGAAAGACGTTTTTGTAATTGGTCAGGAGGTGACCTACGTGTGCCAGATGTTAAAGAATGACAGTAGATCCCTCTCCAGAGACCTGAGCACAAATTTACTGCTGGCACTCCCTCTGACAATACTGGAGGAAATGCTACAGTGTCAGAGGAAAGCCAGTTCACCAAGCACTCTGCTTTCTCAGGTGGATGAAAAAGACCCCCATATCTTATTTTGGAGATGAGAGCAGCTTGTGTCCCCAGTATCCTCAATAATTATCCCTCAACCTACATCAGATTATCTGATGTTGCTCTTACTTTCTGGGAGTCTGAAATGTGTAAATAATGTGCTGCATTTCCGATATTACAACAGTGACTACATTTCACGAACATGCTTTATTGCCACTGAGGCATTGAACGGCTCCGTGCTTATGAAAGGTGCTGTATAAGTGTAAGTTTTCTTCCATATGGAAGGTTCCCTCTTGGTCCAGTAAACAAACATATCACACCATTTGCAGTAGAAGGTCCTAAGGTTGGTATCTGGTCTACACTGAGGTATAGAATGTAGCTGAGGCAGTGGTTAGATTACTTGTCATCAGCACTCATGGGACAGGAGCGAACCAGTTCCTGTTCATGTCATTGACTAATAAGCACTCTTGGAAACTATAAACATGTCAATATCAGGGCTGCATAGGATTGGATTTAAATGTGATTTCTCCGATCTCCCCCACTATCGAGAAGTAGCCAGTTGGCAATAGCTAGCTACACTCACAGATGACAACTCAGTTGATTCAAGGTGACATATACTCAGTCAAAATGATATCTGTATGATGTTGGAATCATATCCCACTCTGAGTAATTATGTTCAAAATAAATCTGTTGTGCTTAACTATTAATGCACCTAATGACAGTTTGCAAACGCACTTCTAGAAAATTTGCACAAGGAAATTTTGGGGTCTACAGGCATGTGACTCCAAACCCACAATAATGTGATTGACTCTTAACTATCCTCTGGGCAATTAGGGATGGGAATTCAATCCCCAGTCCTTAAACAGCAAGAAAGTTGGGAACATCAGATCAGATGATCAGTGAGGACATTCCCATCCCTGAGACCAAAAAGTCCCATTTACAATCAGTGTTGGTCGGCAAAATGTGTTTCTCAAGAGTGAGCAGTGAGAGGCCTTTTTGCTTGAATGATCAACATTACTACCTAAGCTTGTCTTGTGTAGTTTTCTGTTCTCCACTGCCAGGTAGGAACTAGAAGCCAAGAAATCCCACCATCAAAGTCAGAGCGGGTAACTGGCAATTCCACCTTAAAAATTGTTCCTCTGGACCTTAATCTTGGACACCCGTTTCCACATCTCTGAGCATGTTCCCTGGGCAGTGGCTACTCCAATCCACAGACATCAGCAGCCAACATGTACCAGCATCACTGCGTCATTGTAATATCTCTCTGATCCATGCACACTATGTTTCTGCATTTCAACACTGCACTTTGGTACTTTTCATTGGAATGCTGCTGCAAGGACATTTTCCATGCAGGGACAGGCAAACATTTCCTGGTTTGTAATTGAGAGCATCTCAGGTTGGCTTACTCACTCTCTTAGCACTCATTAGGGGTGGCACAGTGGTTAGCACTGTTGCCTCACAGTGCCAGAGACCCGGGTTCAATTCTCGCCTTGGGCAACTGTTTGTATGGAGTTTGCACATTCTCCCTGTGTCTGCGTGGGTTTCCTTCAGGTGTTCTGGTTTCCTCCCACAGTCCAAAGATGTGCAGGTTAGGTGAATTGGCCATGCTATGTTGCCCATAGTGTTAGGTGAAGGGGTAAATGTAGGGGAATGGGTCTGGGTGGGTTGCTCTTCAGAGGGTCGCTGTGGACTTGATGGGCCGAAGGGCCTGTTTCCACACTGTAAGTAATCTAATCTAATCATTCCCTCTGTGCCTATTTCGATGCTCACAGAATTGCTGTTTTGTGCTTTGCCCTCTCAGCCAGGCTCACAATACTTACACTTTGCCTTCCAGCACTGGCACAAAGCCAAGCTTCTTGTTATACGTAGTAGCAGTCATCAGTCATGAGGCATGGACATTTTGTTGTCCAGCATTGTGCTGTGTCATTCTCACACTTGATTCATGTACCAGTTGAATTCACAACAAACATACTCCATGTGTTTCAACCCAATGGCCATGTCTCAAAGTCTACAGTGAGTAATCCTGTCCTCTCAAGGAACACATCCTTCAGGCATGGGATCCCTGTACAGTAGATCAAGGGCAGCCTCAAGGGCAGAGTCAGTAGTTAGGAAGGCAAAGACAATGTTGTCATTCATCTCGAGAGGACTACAACATAAAGTACTTCTGAGGCTTTATAAGACCACATTTAGAGTATTGTGAGCAATTTTGGGCCCCATACCTCAAGAAAGATGTATTGGCCCTGGAGCAGGTCCAGAAGAGGTTCACAAGAATGGTCCCAGGAATGAAAGCAGGTCAGGCAGCAACTGAGGAGCAGGAGAATTGACATTTCGGGCTTAAGCCCTTCATCAGGAATGAGGCTTGTGGGCCGGGGGACTGAGAGATAAATGGGAGGGGGGGTGGGGTTGGGGGGAAGGTAGCTGAGAATGCATTAGGTAGATGAAAGTGAGGGAGAAGGTGATATTTCAGAGAGGGGGGTGGAGCAGATAGATGGGAAAGGTGATGGACAGGTCAGGAGGGCAGTATTGACGTGGAGGTTTGGGACTGGGATAATGTGGGGGGAGGGGAAATGAGGAAACTGTTGAAATCCACATTTATCCTGTGTGGTTGCAGGGGCCCAAGGTGGAACATAAGGTGCTCTTCCTCCAGGCCTCATAGTCCACCTTGGGACCCTGCAACCCCACTAGACATTGCAAGGGGAAACCCTCCATAAAACTCATCAAAAATGACAGTCATAATATGATAAGATTCAGCCCTACATAGGTTGGAGGCAGGGAAAGGTGGAGGAGTTCTTTTTTAATCACATCTTTAAGGCATTTTATCCGAAAGCGGTAGCCCCCTTCACCAGCTGTTTCGAAGATCAAAGCAAATTGAATACCGCAGCAGAAAGAACCCAAAACATTTCTCTAACTTGACTAAACTTTCATTATTCCATCATTGACAACCATATCTTCAGTCAGCTAGACTTTCAGCTAGGTAATTCTGTCTGTAATCCTCTCTGTCTTTTCCAATTCTTTGGGATACTCTTTAAAATCTACATTTGTGTCCAGTTTTTTGTTTTGGTCACTTCCCTTATGTGGAAAACAGCTTGGAAATCCCACTTGTGAGAATAAACACGTAATCTAAGCACCAATTTGTACCTGATAGTGCTCTTATGCAAACCCTAGAATAATGTTTCATTTTTTTGAAGGCATTATATAACTGTGAGCTGTTGAATAAAGATACAACCTGGAGAGAGGTTAGGGTGAGAATTGTATGTCAGATTGCCATTATGCACAATGAAATAAAACTTCTTGTTACTTTTCAGCCTAACTGTCAGAAATGAAGATAAACATGATTGCAACAGAACACCATCTCTAATTTCCCAGATGGAAAGTCTTCAGAACAAAGAAGAAAGGTGAACATTCACTCCTGAGGTGGTGATCTCTTTTCAATTCGAACTTAATTTTTTGAATCACACCGGACATGAAACATCAACTTTGTTTCTCACTCTGCAGATGCTGCCAGACCTGCTGAGTTTCTCCAGCACTTTCTATTTTTATTGAGTTAAAAAAAACTCATATCTGGTCAACATAACACATGGAATTGTTAGAAACATACCTGCTATATACAGGAGGGTGAGTCTGAGTTAGGAATATTTTGAAGATTTATGAGAGGATAGTCAATGAAAGATTGTTCCCACTGATTGGTAAATTGATTACAAGGGATTAACGCCAGAGCAACAAAGGAGGAAATTACATCAAATGTACATCACAGAAACAGGCCATTGGGTGTAACTAGTCTCTGCTGTTATTTATGATCCACATAAGCCTTCACCAAATCCTCATCAACACACCTCATTAACCCTAATCTTCTCTGTAAAACCTGCAGGGCTGAGAATCATAAATTAAAGCAGAAAATACTGGGACTACCTAACAGGTCAGACAGAGAGAGAGAAACAGAGCTAAGATGTTGATTTTCCAGTCAGGCTACGGTCCAGATGTCAGCTTCAATTCTGCCTCAAACCTAAATGTGGCCATAGTGTGACATCTTTTGCGAATGTCTCAGGGATAAGCAGTTAGTGAACTTCCACAAGGTCCTAGCAGACCCAGTTGTTTGCCAGTTCTGTCAATATTAGGCCCAAACAGTTGCTCATGAATTCCAGGAAGTTAATTTCTGCAGCCTTCACCCCACCTTTGGCAAGATAGCGTGGAGGTAGGAATGCAGCTTTCCTGCTCTTGCTCCTGGTCCTGCCTATAGTTTTGTTTGTCATTTACGTAAATCATTTGGATGAGAATATATAAGGCATGGTTAGTAAGTTTACGGGTGACATCAAAATTGGTAACATAGGAGACAGTAAAGAAGGTTTTCTAAGGTTACAAAGGAATCTTGATCAAATGGGTCAATGGGCTAAAAAATAGCAGGTGGACTTCAATTTGGATAAATGTGAGGTATTGCATTTTGGTAAAACAAACAAGGACAGAACTTGTACAATTAATGTTAGGGCCTTGGGTAGTGTTGTAGAATAGGGGGACCTAGAGGTTTGGATACATAATCTTTTGAAGTTTACGTCACACGTAGGCAGGATAAAAAGACATTTAGCACATTTGGTTTCATTGTTCAGTTCTTTGAATATAGTTGGGAAGTCATGTTGAGGTTATACAGGACATTGGTGAGGCCTCTTCTGGAGTACTATGTCCAGTTCTGGTTACCCAGTTATAGGAAGAATATTATTAAGCAAGAAAGGGTTCAAGAGAGATTTGCCAGGATATTGCTGGCTATGTAAGATTTGAATTATAAAGAAAGGCTTGTGTAGGCTGAGACCTCTTTCACGGGAGCATAGGAGACTGAGAGGTGACTGTATGGAGGTTTATAAGATCATGAGGGGTATAGATAGGGTTAATGGTAGGTGTATATTCCCTGGGATAGGGAATTTCCAGACTGAGACATATCTTTAAGATGAGGTGGAGAGATTTAAAATGGGGCATTCTTTTACACAGAGAGTGGTTTGCATGTAGGAGAGGTCAACTTCCTGAGGAAGTGGTGAATGTGGGTGCAGTTACACTTAAAAAGACACTTGGATAAGTACATGAATAGGCAAGGTTTTGAGGGATATGGGCCAGGAGCAGGCAGATGGGACTAGTTTAGTTTGGGATTATGTTCAGCATGTACTGGTTGGACCGCAGTGTATTTCCTCGTGCTGTATGACTCTATGATTGTGTGACCAAATTGTCTCTGTGAGATTGGGAAAATTCAGGGTGGCTAAAGTTCAAAATGCAAGATGTTGAAGATTAATTCAGGAAAGACAATGGCTTAGCAGTATTGTCATTAGATTATTAACCCAGAAACCAAGGTAATGTCCCAGGGACCCAGTTTCAAACCTCACCATGGCCAATGGTGGAATTTTAATTCTTTTTTAAAATGTGGGATTAAGAGTCCAATGATGATTATGAAGCCATTGCCAATTGTCAGGAAAAACTCTCCTGGTTCATTAATACCCTTTAGGGAAGGAAATCTGTTGTCACTGGTCTGGTCTACATTTGAATTCAGACCCAGAGTAATGTGGTTGAGCCTTAATTGCCTTTGATTTGATTTGATTTAATTCAGTTTATTACTGTCACATGTACCGAGGTACAGTGAAAAGTGTGTTAATTGTTTTACAGGCAGATTGTATTTAACAGGTGTAGCAGGGTAACAGAACAGAGTGCAGGATGCAATGTTACAGCTGCTGAGAAGGGAGAGAGAAAAAAAAGAAAGAAAAATCAACATTAACATTGTAGAGGTCCATTCAAAAGTCTGACAACAGCAGGGAAGAAGCTGTTCTTGAATGTGTTTGTGTGTGTATATAAACGTTTATATCTTCTACCCAATGGATGAGGCTGGAGGAGAGCATAACCAGGGTGGGAGGGGTCTTTGATTGTATTGACTGCTTTCCCAAGGCAGTGGGAAGTATAGATAAAGTCAGTGGATGGAAGGCTGATGGACTGGATTGTGCTCACAACTCTGTAGTTCCTTTTGGTCTTCGGAAGGGCAGTTGCCATTTATGCTGTGATGCATAAGGTAGGATGCTTTCTATGGTGCATCTATAAAAATTTGCAAGAGTCTCTAGGTAATTAGGGATGAGGAATAAACACTGGCCTGGCCAGAGACATCTACATCCCATGAACAAATTGAAACTAAAATAGCTTTTGTGTACATTTGGAGGCAAGGAAAATTAAAGTGGCAGTGGGGAAAAGAAAAGATCAAATGGGTGCTAGGCTAAAGGGTGTGAGTGACTAAATGACAAAAGATAGAACAATCTCAGGGGCTGAATGGCTGACTCATGGTCCAATATGAAGGGATTGATAGTGTAAAGTAACAAGAGATGGTAATGGGTCAAATATAGCAACACAGCATGTGCCCAGAGGAACTTTAAATATTTAGTGCACAGTGGCAGAGGTCAGACTGGGAAATTGCATGGGGAAAATGTCAACATGAAGAGGAAGAAAGGTGATGGAAGAAAGGCAAGGAGATCATAGAGATGTGAATCACCCAACCATCTCTGCTCTGATAGGAGATTCCAAAGCTCCAACTATTGAGCATGTTTGATCAAACTGGAACTGGCTTGAGGCTCATTTACAGCACTCCCCACCATCACACTGTGGCAATACTGAGATCAGAGATTTCTATGAGGTCACTGGTGGTGCTAACAACTATTTATTGGTACTGCAGACCTCTGGAAAATATCAAACACCATCTTCATTTTCCAAAAGAGGTGACATTTAACTGCAATAATTTATAAGCCTGTACAAGTGATTTGATAAATATTGAAAGGCATGGTGGCTCAGTGGTTAGCACTGTTGCCTCATAGCACCAGAGACCTGGGCTCAATTCTAGCCTTGGGTGACTGTGTGGGGTTTGCAAGATCTGTGTGGGTTTCCAAGTTCTATGTGGCTATGCAAAATTGCCCATAGTGTAGGTTATGAGTCAGGGGTAAATATAGGGCAGGGGAATGGGTTACTCTTCAGAGGGTTGGTGTGGACTTGTTGGGCCGAAGGGCCTGATTCCACACTGCAGGGATTCTAATTCTAATTGAGGGTAGCTGAAGAGTTTATAAATTATCAGGAAAGACAAAACAAATTGGAATTTGTTTTTCTTGCAAAGCAAAGACTGAGGGGTTAAGGGTTTTGAATCAATGAATTTGTCCATGAGGTAGATGTGTAGAAGCCCAAAATGTGCACACGTATAAGATATTCACAAAAACAAAAGCTATATGGAATTCAGAAGAAACCAAGAAAGTGGAACTCACAAAAATAAGGAGGAGCAAACAATAGGCAAACATTTAAAAGGAAGCTAGATAAATACATGAGGTGGAAAGGAATGGATTATTATACTGTAGGGTTAGCTCATGTGGAACATTAACACTAATACAAACCAGTTGCACCCAGTAGCCTGTTTCTGTGCTATGAAGTTCTATTGACTAATTCTAGAACTCAGCCTTTGATAACATCACGTATGGAGCACAATGCCTCCAAAAGTTATGAGAAGTACATGAGTATTCACATTGGGAAAGGATTAACAAACTGGATCTCCTTTCCCTTTAATAAGAAGGCTTAGTAGTGACCTGATAGAGATGTTTAAAGTTATGAAAAGCTTTGGCAACATCAATACTGTTTCCTTTTGTGGAGAACAGAATATCCAGAAGCTGTCAATGCAAGACAGCCAGTAAGAAATCCAATAGGAAATTCAGAAGAAACTTTGTTTTTTAAATCAAGGGGCAAGAAGGCAGAACTGGTTACCACAGGGAATGGTTGAAGAATAGTATAGGACTGCTGAAAAATCTTCAAAGTGTGTCTTTTCTCAAGTTCTGTAATACAAAATATCTATTAGAATAGTGAAAAGGGAAACCAGACAAGCATATTAGAGGGAAGGGAATAGATGGTTACACTGGTAGTTTTAGGTGAGGAAAAATGGGAGGAGATTCAAGTGTAGCAACAACACCACATGGACTGGTCGGACTAAATGGCATGTATTTGTGCCATATCGAAGGTGGCACAGTGACTAGCACCGCTGCCTTACAGCACCAGGGACCTGGGTTTGAATCCAGCCTCGGGCAACTGTCTGTGTGGAGTTTGCACATTCTCCCTGCGTGGGTTCCTCTAGGTGCTACAGTTTCCTCCCACAGTCCAAAGATGTACATCTTAAGTGAATTGGCCATGCTAAATTTCCCTTAGTGTTCAGGGATGTGTGGACTAGGTGTATTAGTCAGGGGTAAATGTATAGTAATAGAGTAGGGGAATGGGTCTGGGTGGTTTACTCTTTGGAGGGTCAGTGTGGACATGTAGGGCCAAATTTCCACACTGTAGGGATTCTATGAAATATTGAATGGAAATTCAAGATGAAATTAGTAATATTTATATGACTATTTATGAATAGATAAAAGGTCAATAGCCTGTATGGTGTCAGGTGGTTTTTGTAAAGATTTATCTCAAATATTCCCATGCTCACTCAACTCTCTAGAATCATGGAATTTTGTAACAATGATGGAGGCCGTTTAGCTCATTATGTCGGTGCTGGAACTTCAAAAGACCTATTTACTTCATCCTACCCCTTGCCTTTTCTCCATTCTTTTCAAACATTTATCTATTTCCCTTTCAAAAGCTATTCTAGGTCCTGCTCCCACCACCTTCTCTGGGTGAACCTGTCATTATCCAACAAACTATTGAGTAATGTATTTCTTATTATATCTTTTAGTTACCCAGTCACTAACCAGCGGAAACAGGTTTACTAATTAATTTTAGAAGAATTCCTCTCGTTAAATGCCATTTATTTCTCTCAAAATTCATCTCATTGCCTGTATGACCCAATAATGTTGTCTGCCTCAATGCCATCCTTTAATAATTTATTTTGTAACAACTACCTTTTTGCAGGAGAGCTTAGTTTTATTACGTCTCTGTGGCATAAGGAAGTAAAGATTAACATTCCATAGACTTGTACATGAGAGGCCATTTGATGTATTCTGTTTCATATTCCTTCATATTCTTAAGTTTCCCAGTATTTGACTCATATTTCACGATAAAATAAACTCTTCGCCATCGTGAGTATTATTTCTGAATAATTTTGCCACTTTCAGTTCATAAGACTAGGAAGCTTCTTTACCAGAGAGAATAAACCAGTTGCAATTTCCTTCACCTTCCCCTGTAACAGATACATTCCTAAGAGCTGGCATCTCCCCTTTTGATTCACAGTGGGATTCTGAGCCTGGAAGAGGTCACTGCTTGGTCCCAGTCATTTGAACAGCTTCTGAAGAATTCAGCTGGAAGGAACATTTTAATGGAATTCTTACAAAGTGAACACAGTGATGAAAACATTCTCTTCTGGCTTGCTTGTGAGAAACTTAAGCAGGAAGATGACAAAGCTATCATTGCAGAAATGGCAAAATCAATTTACCTAGACTATATCTCAATACTGTCTCCAAAGGAGGTGAGTGATATGTGAAAGAATTGGAGCACGTAAATAAAGAGGATGCACATAAAAGAAGTAATTTGCATTTATCTTTAATTACCTTATTGCATCCCAAAGTGCCCAACAACTATTGAAATACAGTAACTATGGGAAACAAGGCAGACAATCTGTGTACAAGTTCCTACAGAAATATATTAAATAAGCAGACAGTCTTTTGAACAATGTTTGTGGAGGGACAAATGTTCATTGGTGCATGAGGAACACTGCACTCAAAGTCTTCAGAATGAGGCAATGTAATCATTTATATCCACCTGATATGACATATAGGTTCTTGGTTTAACATCTCAGCTGAGAGGAAGCATCTCCAATAGTGCAAACCTCCCTCAATCCAGCCTTTGGAATGTCCCTGAATTGGGATTGTGGAAGCCCATAATTTTCTGACTTTGGAAGTGTGCTACCCTCAGATCCACAGCTGAAATACAGTCACATCTCTATTTCTTTGTCCATTACATGTTTCCCCCAAAAATTGGTTCAATGCTGTACCAAAGGAGTAAACTCTCATAGTAATTGCATAGGTACCGCACCCAAGTGCCCAGGTATTTAATGCAATAGATATCCCCAGCTCTCTCTGTTCTTGCACAACTTTCAAATTGTACTGTTCAGCATGCATTTCTTTACATATTCTTCACACCAAAACATATCACCACAGGGCCTATGTCTTTTTAAAATCCATTATCCTCCCTAATGTTTACTGTCTTGCCACCATCTGAAAAATTTGGAAATCGTGCTCTGATTCCCCAAGTTCATACTATTAAGATATTAGTGATTTCTGAGAAGATTTGTAGTTCAGGTTGATGATAAGTCTGTAAGTTAGCTCACTGAGCTTAAAGGTTTGTTTTCAGATGTTTCATCACTATACTAGGTAACATCATCAGTGAGAGCATCAGGTGCAACACTGGTGATATGTCCCACTTCTCTGTTTATAGGTCTTGGTTTCTTCAGGTGGGTGATGTCATTTCCAGTTCTTTTTCTCAAGGGAAGGTAGGTGAGATCTAAGTTAAGGTGTTTATTGATGGAGTTCTGGTTAGAATGCCATGCCTCTAAGAATTCTCTTGCGTGCCTTTGTTTCGCCTGTCCTAGACTGTGTGTGTTGTCCCAATCAAAGTGATGTCCTACTTTATCTGTATGTATGGAAACTAGTGATCGTGGGTCATGTCTTTTGGTAGCCAGTTGATGTTCGTGTACCCTGGTGGCAAGTTTCCTGCTAGTTTGTCCAATGTAGTGTCTTGCATGGTATCTTGTAAATGACGTTAGTTTTGCTGGTGGTATCTAATGGATCCTTTTGCAACTAATGAACCTAAAGGATCCTTTTGCAACTAATGAACCTAAAGGATCCATTAGATACCACCAGCAAAACTAATGTCATTTACAAGATACCATACAAAATCTGTAAAACACATTACATCTGGCAAACTGGCAGGAAACTTGCCACCAGGGTACATGAACACCAACTGGCCACCAAAAGACACGACCCACTATTACTAGTTTCCATACACACAAAGAAAGACACCACTTTGACTGGGACGACGCATACATTCTAGGAAAGGTGAAACAAAGATATGCACGATAATTCTTAGAGGCATGGCATACACCATCAATAAACACATCAACTTAGATCCTACCTAACTTGCCTTGAAAAAAAAAGAACCGGAAATGACATCACCAACATTAAGAAACCAAGACCTATAAATAGAGCAGTGGGACATACGACCAACGTTTCAACAGAGACTGTCACTAATGATGTTACCTAGCCATGGTGATGAAACATCTGAAAACAAACCTTCAAGCTCAGCAAGCTAACTTAGAGCTATTAAGATATATTGAAAGTGCAGTGATTGAGTGCTGATCCTTAAGCACACCACACAGCCAATGTGCTTTCAAAATCCATTATCCTCCCTAATGTTTACTGTACTTTCAAACTTGCCACCAACTCATTACCTCCCATTATAGACTATGAAACAGCCATTTGCAACCATTCTGTTTGCTATCGTGGCCAGCTGGATATGTTTGTAATGTACCATCCCATATTTAAAAGGGATCGGTGATAGCATCTCCCTTACTTTAAAGAGAATATATTATGGCAGAATTCCCACTTTGTCAGTGTCTCTGATTACAAGAGTCTTTCTTTAAATAATTAAGCAATGTTGAGTTTCACATGTGAGTTTCTTTCCCTAGGTCAGCATCGATGCAAGTGTACGAGAGACAATCAACAAAAACATGGTGATGCCAACAGCAGACATGTTTAACGAAGCACAAATGCAGATATATGCACTGATGCACAGGGACTCCTACCCAAGATTCTTGAATTCACCAATGTACAAATCACTTTTACAAAATGCAACTGCCTCAGGCAATGCCCTGGATTCTAAACTGTAACAGTCATTCCAGCATTGTGCGCAAGACCAAAAACCGAGGCGATATGAAGATTGATGAAGAATCAAACTCTCAGGCCTCCTATGGCAATCCTTCTCACACTTCTTGAAGCAAAATGGGGCCATCAATTACTCACCAAAATAACCACCACTTGCCTTACTGATATAATGTGGACAAAATGCTGTATCCTATGAAGTCTCCAAAACCTTCCATAACTTCTAAGTCTACACATACCAGAAGATTGGAAGGCTTCAACATCTCATTGACTCTGTTTAAATTTCCACTGGGCTATTGACAATCCCATAATATGTAGATCCACCCCAAGTTAAGCAAAATTCAGTCTTGTTGAAAGGGTTGATCCTGGATGATAATCCATCTCTTTCAAAGACCGTTTCATTTGTTGTGCTATGGATGTTTTAAGTTCAGGTTTTCCCTTTCACAGCTTTACTTTTCATCTCATTAGTCTTTATATTAATATGACATTAATAAATATTAATATGTGGAAAGTTTCATATTGCTGATGGCTAAACCTCAATAACCCATTTTGCAGAAGTGGCCAAAGATAAGTCTTTGTAAAAAGTTGTTTTAGAGATAATTTAATCAACTTGCTTTATTGTTGAGGCAATTTTGAAATATTGGGTAGAGTCAACCAAATTACTATGAATCTGGTGTCACATGTCAGCCATACCAGTTGAGGATGGCAGATTTCCTTCCTTCAAGAGCATAATAAAACTTATCTGGTTCAATGGTTTCACGATCATCATTACTGAGAATAGCTTTAAATTTCTGATTGTTCTTAATTGATTTAGTTTAAATTCCCACCAGCTGCCTCAGCGGGATTTGAACTTGTGTTTCTAGTCTCGGCCTGTGGATCACTAATCCAATTATATTATTACTCGCCACCATCTCCCTATTAATTCATATGGTGAGGTATAATTAGAGTCCTAGTTAAGACACTCAAGCATCTGATCTACCCTTCTGGTCCCAGCACAGTACAGAAGGAATATTGCACTGTCAGGGCTTCTGTTTTGGGGATAAGATGTTAAACCTAAGCTTTACCAAACCCTCTCTGAAGTTTGTAAAAGATCCAACAGTGTGATTCTGTAGATGAGGCAGGATCTCCTTCCTGATGTCCTGGCCAATCCTTATCCCCAGTCAAATCTCAAAAAACCAATCTTCTGCACTTTTACAATACTCCCCATGGAAGCTTGCTGTTTTACATTAAGTGCTATATTTCCCATATTACAACAGTGGCTGAACTTCAAGAATATCCCATTAGCTCGAAAATGCTTTGAGACACCTAAGGCCATGAGTTTAGGCCTATGCAGTATTTGAGTTCACTGGGAACAATGCTCTACTTTATTCCAAATGCATGCACTGAACCTTTCCTTCAAACTATGCAATACTAGTCTCCTCACAAGTGAATACAGAATAGCTTGATAAAAAGAATTTTCACTTAGGTTTAGGCCTTTTTTTTAGATTACTTACAGTGTGGAAACAGGCCCTTCGGCCCAACAAGTCCACACCAACCCTCCGAACAGCAGGGTCTCTAAGTTTATCAGTTGGTTTGTATCCAATATTAATTTGTATCAGCTGGTTTCTGATAGATCAGCTTGGCTTAACATTAACCTTCAGAATTATAAGGTCATAGATTCACCTCAGCCTGCAATGTATCTGGACTAACAAACCAGTATTGCTCAAGGGAGCACTGCATTGTTCAAATGAAGGCATTGTGAATGAAATGCTTAAACCAAAGCCTGTTTCTAATGGTTTTAACCAATATTTAAATTCCCATATTCTGGATTGAGATTTGTTAGTTGCCAACCACAACACCAACATCTGTGTTTTCAAATCCCACCATGGCTTCACCATTACTATATCACCATAACCTCCTCCATCCTACAGCACTGAGATCTCTGCAGTCCTCAAATGCTGGTCTCCTGTGCTTTCCTGATTTTAATCATTGCACTAGTCATGGCAATGCCTTCCATTGTCTAAACTTTGAAGTCACCTGTTTAATATCTCCTTATATGATTCAGTAACAAATTTTATTCCTGATTTGGACCATTTTACTAGTTTAAAGGCAGTACTGGAATGCATGCTATTGGTGTTAATTCACCCAACTGCAAAGACCTGAAGTCCCTATATTGTAACGTTCAACAAACAAAGAACTACAGATGCTGAAAATTAGAGGGAAAAAAAATGTTGAGAAAACTCAGCAGATGTGGCAGCATCTATAGGGATAAATCAATAGTGAGAATCTTTTAGGAGGTATTTAATACCAAACAATACATGCACATAGTCCAAAAGGACAATGACTCCACTTGTAGTTAACTTTAGACAGTTTGATATCCTTCATTAAGGATGGATATTAGACAGAGTGAAACATTTATTTTAAAAGTGCACTAGATTGAATAACTTCCTCATCTTGGGAACAAATATTGGAGCAAACATTACTTCCTCTTCCTCCTGCTACCCATACAGCCCAAGCAGCAAATTTCATCAACTTTGTTTGTAGTGAGCCTTGTGAATGTTGAACTCCCTAACCACAGGGAGTAATTGAGATAAATGTTATAGATGCAGTTAAAAGACAGCTAAATAAACACACAACAAATACAGGAACATAAAATATACTGATAGATGAGATAGAGTGCAAAAATGTTCATGTAAAGTGTAACAAAGGCCAACCTAGGCCAAAGGAACTACATCTGTGTTGTGAATTCAATTTTGAATCCTTAAACCCTCTCAGACCCACGACCTTGGAATCTCACGCTGCTTATGAAAGAAACTGGAACAACCGTTGTTTAAAATGAAAAAAAGTTTAATTTAATCATTGATTGACACTCATGTTTCTAAAGAAATTTGAGTGCAATTACCAATTACTTGAGTTCATTGAATTCTAATGCCAGCATCTGGTCTGAAGCAGGGGAAGAAAAAGTGACAATTTAAATATTAAATATTTCATTTTCAGCAGAGCAACAAGCCAGCCTTAAAGAACAGCTTAAAAAAAAGCACACATTTAAGTTGAAATATCAACAGGAAATACCTCACACAAATTAAAACACAGGTCATATGTCAATGTTTAAATGGGGTAGATGGAGGACTTGACCACCTGCTGGAGTATCAGTGAGTAACCTGCACTGTCTCTTTTTAAGAAGACCCAATGCATCATTGGAGAGACAGGGACACAGATGACAACTGGCCTTCCCCTGGAACTGAGAACCCTGGGCAAAACTCCAGCCGGCTTGAGAGCAGCCAGCCAATCAAAGATTGATAGATCCATTCATTCACAGTTTCAACCAGAGGTAATGGCTACTGCTGGTATGACACCCATCTGGGACCTTGCGTCACCACTGGATCACAGGAGAGTGGTCAGAGTGGGGATTGCAGATAGGACAGCAGCAAAAAGGGGTAAAGGACAGACTCTCAAGAGGGCCATCCAATGCCAGGTCAGCAACACAGTGACTTTGAATGAAGGATCCCAGCTTGGGAGTCTGGAAACAATCCCTTACTGGGCTAATACCAGCAGTACCATTATAACTGTACCAATTACCTAGTTAAGGCCCTTGACTGGTAGCAGGGGAGGAATCCACAAGACTTCCTACACAGACTTAATCCAAGTGGAAGTGGGGAGGTGGGGAGGTGGGAAGGACAGGGTGTTTCGCCCCGCCCTATCTGATTAAATGCCTCTGTTAGCAATCTCGCTACAGGTGGGGATATTAAATTACCACCCACAAATATTCTTTTAGCATGTGGAGTAGGGTTGCCCATCTCGGAAGATAATCCTGGAGTCTCTGAGAATTAAAGATCACAATTCAGATAAATACTGCAGGAAACATTGGGAGAAAAAAAAATCACAGTGACAATATTGACTTTTTTTTAAAAAAGTGCCTCATTAAAATTTTGTTCCTAGTTATAAAAAGATTAGACGATGGGAAGAGAAAGACTATTTCCCTGACAGCGAAGAATCAGCCAATCGAGTAACCAAGCGGACACTCACACTGCACTTGGCTATGGGAAACAGAACGCAGTGAGATCAGGAATGTTTAGCATTCTCAATGGTGATGGTTTGGGTGAATTGGCCAGATGGTCTATATATCTAACCAGAGTTGGCCATTCTTGGCAAATCACAGCCTGGCTACACAGTCAAGGGTTTTCAGTGACTCCAATTGTGCACACGTGCAGTCACCAGGCAAGAGTCAGGACGATGAAACCCTCCCAACCAAACAGCTCCACGGGTATCACCCCTGAAGAGTGGCTGCTTCCGTGAGATATTGAAGGGCAATTGTATCGCATGAAGCAGCTCTCTGCAAAAGGAAGAAACATTTGGAAGGGGATGCGGGTGGAATATTTGAAGGCAAGGCAAGGGATAGAGCACTTTTCTGAAAAAGAACAAAACAAATCAGCAACTAACAAATCAAAAGAACAGATTTTTAAGGCGTAATGGCAGCAACTGGCTTTCAGATTCAGGTGGTACTCCCCTGCCAGTGTGGAATTAGTTTCTCATTACTCATTATTCTAAGGAGAATTGGTTCCAAATAATTCTAAATCAAAATCAAACTACTTTAGTTCAATGTGAAATCAAAATCTAGTTTTGCAATCTCTAAACTAAAATTAAGTAAGAAATATCCTGCCTATAAACCTAGTTCCTACAATAAAATTAACATCTGCAGTACCCAGCTTAATTTTCCTGCATCAAGAAAATAAATCTCAAAAATGGTTTCTAGAAATTTGAAGAATGCCACAAAATTTGGTTTGCAAATGATTTGAATAAATTCACAGGGATCACCAGGAACAGAAGTCAGTTTCCTTGTAATGCAATTTACACAACAGGAAAGCTACGACATGCAAAAGCTACAGAAGTCATTCAGTTCTTGAAGATTGATGTTGAAGAATCAAATTGCTCTTCCATTGTCTGACGTAAAGGATAAAGGAGCCCAGCGAGAGTCTCTGGCCTTATTGAATTATACCTTTTTCTCTCCTCACAGAAGACCGTAATTCAAATGGTCGTGAAAATGTTTGTGTCCTGTTCCATCAGCAGAACTGAAATAAGTGGTAAAACAAAAATCTTGAGGAGGTATTATTTACTATACACTCATTAAACAGCAATGGCCCTTTGCTAACGGTACGGCACAGCAGTGACATATCAAATCTTTGACAACAGTCTACCAAAACAAAGCCAAGCCTAAACGTTTTAATCAACATTATCAGTCTGTAGTAATAGGCAGAATTGGGTACTGCAGATGCTGGAGATTACAGTCAAGATTAGAGTGGTGCTGGAAAAGCACAGCAGGTCAGGCAGCATCCAAGGAGCAGGAAAATCAACGTTTTGGGCAAGAATGATGAAGGGCTTTTGCCCAAAACGTCGATTTTCCTGCTCCTTTGATACTGTCTGACCTGTATGCTTTTCCAACACCACTCTAATCTTGAGTCTGTAGTAATAACCAAGTGACATGTTCCAGTCTATTATCTCTACACATTATTGGGAATAGTTACAGACTAGGCAAATCTGAACATTTGATGGCCAGTGTTTACTAATCCCAGCTGGGATGGTAGTAAATTGGCTATAACTGGCATCAGTGTCCAATGCCAGTGAATGGTGGAAAAAGTAGTTACAGAGTTTCTTATCTGGAAATGGGTGCTCAAAGAGACATTGGATGAAAACAGATTTAGTTCTGTCCTGTGGAATGTATATCATGGAAGTATTTGTCCATACACATTAAAAATGGTCAGTCTATTGTGGTAACAATGTTGCCAGCATTCCTGAAATTATAACCCAGTTTGGGACAGCATTCTTGAGAGGCAAGATCAAATTGATGGAAAGAGAAGGCGGGAGCCTCCAGCAACATTGGAGTGGAGTCGGAAGTATTGACCAAGACTCTTACGCAATGACTTCTGCTGGAAAGTGTATGCCTACGATTTTGAGAAAAGAATCCGACTTGTAAGAGCCTTCACAGTTGAATAATAAGCCAAAACCCAGGCTGTTATCTCACCCAACACACATGAAAAATGGGACCAAAGTCCACCTTGTCTACTTGTATAGGGGAGGGACGGATAGAGGTTGGAGGTTGTCAAAGAGAGAAGGGAGGAAGGAAGAAATAAAACAAAATATAAAGAATGAAGGAATAGTAAGACATACCTTCCAGCGGTTTCCGCATTCATTACACAGGACGAACGTGGTCATTGGTTCATCAGCACTACGGGTCTGGACCTATGGTGTCAATTTAAAAAAAAATTAGCCTTTGGTCGGTGTATGATAATAACATAGGTTCAATTTATTATCATAAGTATAAATGATTGTGAGGACCCCTAAAACTGATTCTCAAATCTGTGTTCCATGGATCAAAATATGACATGTAGCCTCATTCAGTTGGTGAAATATTAATCAGTGAGAAGTAGTAAAGTATTATTAAGGTTGGACATAATGGCATAGCATGAGGAAAGTTGAGTAAGATGTATCACACATCTAGAACATTTAAGAACTTTTGTAGTGGCCTTCTTACAATAATGTCCATCTACCTGATTATAGGTACAATTTTTCTTCTTGCATTTTCCACATTGAAAAAGATTAGACTGAGTTCCACCCGTCTTTGCCATTTGATGTTCCCTGATAGCTTCTTTGGTTATCACGTTGCGAAGCTCCTTCAACTCATCACTGGCCATCTCCTGTCAAGACAAGAGTAAATGATAGTCTCACGAATGACAGTCGAGTTAATGGAATGTCAAAACTCCATAAATAACCCACGTTAGAAAAGGACAAAATTGGCTTGCGTCTTCACCTCAGCTGGTTTCTATGAGCAAACAGCCCAATTAAATTGAAACCTAAGACTTTAATCTTGAGTCAAGGTCAACAGAGGTCAGATTCAACTCTAAAGACTTCACAGAAAATTTGATTTTCAGAGAAAAATGGAGGAAGTGTTGCCTTCCGCTAAGAAAATCATAATATAGTGCCATCTCTATTTGATCCAAACTTTGTATATGCAAGCAGAACCACTTCAGAGTGTGATAGTTGTACAATAAGCTGTACAATACAATAACACTGAGTAAGTATTAATAAGCTTCCCTTTGTCAGCTCTCCTCCCCTCTTTTACAAGATTGGTGCTCCCACCACAGAGCAGTTCCACGTGCATCTGAAGCACTTCAATCCCTTACCCAAGTGTCCGGCTCCTGATCAATACAGTGAATGCAAGTTGGCTGGAGGTGGTACTGCAACTGGGCTAATCTCATAAGATACTAGGTTCTCTTATCATCTCTTCACTCCAGGTGTTACCATGCACCAAGAAGCCATCTCACCTCTGCAGTCATCTTTGCCAGATGGAACAAGTCAATCGCACCAGCCAACACGTTCTTTCTCAGGTTAGGGTTCTTTGGGTCCTTCAGGTTACTTATTCTGCTTCGAACACGGTTTTTGTATTTCATGTCTGTTTTCTGAAACTCCTGGTAGATATGTGAAATGGTTCAGAAAAACAGAAGGGCAAATGAAATGGAGCTGACAAGAGAAAATAAATAAAAATCTTCCAGCATCAGGAGTAAACACGCTGCGTGAAAGGTTGGTGAAAGTAAATGTACTAGCAACTTTCAAAAAAAAGGGAACTTAAGTTCTTCAGGGGAAGGAATGTACAGGGCTGTAGTGAGAAGGCAGAGGAATGTGATTAATTGTGCTCATTCTTCTAAAGAGCCACTGCTGCACCGAATGGTGTTTTTATTCTTCTTCGTGGGATCTGGGTATCACTTGTATGACCAGTATTTGTTACCAACCCCTAATTGAACTTGAACAGACTTCAAAAGGCAGCTCTGTAACAGTCAGAGATTGTAAGATCTTTGTATGCTCTCAGGTGTGCATAAAAAATTCCATTAAGAAGGGTAGGGAGTTCCTCCTGATGTTCTGTGCACAACATTTCTTACATGACAACAGAGATAACACTCTGAATATACTTCATTGGTTATAAAGGGCTTTGAGATGTGTAGTTATGAAAGGAACAGTGTACTTTTTTTTCTTTCACTCTTTTTTTGATTTTGGGACACCTTCACACCTTAGTTTCTGTGCCGTCTAATTCAAAAGGATATAGTCTTCAATTTCAGCACCCATCTTGTCACAGTTCGCACCATAGTCCTTGTAATCATCTGTGGAAATAAGCAGCAAATTATTCCAACATTCCAAGTAGAAAGTCACAGGATGATGCACGATCCAGTATTGCCAGCTTGGAATGAAATTCATAGGGAGTGCCGGTGGGGAAGATGCACATCTAGGATTTCCCACCCTGTTCAACATGGCAGGGAGTTTGGAAACTCCCCTACAATTCATTCCAAAGCCCAGCATTTACTGCGCACATTATAGATGGTGGTGAATCAATTGAACTATAAATAATATATAAAATTATGCTGAGATGAGAGCATGTGACAACAAGATTTTATTGCTATTTTGATTGAAAGTTGAGTTAACATGTTCAAGGCAAGAAGTCTAACCACATAAAATATTACCTCAACACAACAGTACTAATGCCACTGGTGATACTAGCCTACTCCACCAGCAGTATTGATAACCTCACCCATTTCTTTTCAATTATCATTCTTTTCCAATGCATCTCGGTTCCAAACAAGTTACTACCATAAGTGAGCCAATTGAAGAAAGTTTTAAGTGACAGAAAGTCTTTTGGCATCCAATTAGAAGTTGGCTCTGAATTATTTTACTAATACCCCTAACCAAGAGTCAAATCTCACACCAGAGACATGAGCCCAAAGCCTAGGTTGGTACTGCCAGAACAGTACAGAAGGAATGCTGCATTGTTGGAGAAGATATTGTTCAGATCCGATATTAAGTCATAGCCTTTTGAAACCTGTTGTGGAAAAGCACTATATAAAAGCAGGTTCTCCGTGGTGTTCTAGTCAAACCTTTTCCTTCAATTAACATCATTGTTTGGATTAGCTCGTCATTATCATGCTGCTGACATTGTGGGACCATCGTTTGCATAAACTGGCCATTGCATTTCCTTTGATAGAATTGTGATGACACTTTGAACATACATAATTGTCTATAAAATCATTTTGAGATGTCTATGGGACAAATTGGAGGAAGAAATTTTGTCTAGTTTAGGCATTTACAAGTTCAAGGTTCTTGTGGTTCAGTGGTAGTGTCTCATCTCTGGGTCAGAAAGTCTGCATTCAAGTCCCATTTGCCTCAGAATTAACATAAATTGTCTGAAATAAATTCCTTTTTTTTATTCCTTAATCATGAAACTCTTTGAATGTCAAGAAATGAAGAAAATTCATTGTTTTAATTTCAAGAAACTTCAAAGTGAATTTGTTCTGCTTTGTTTTCTTGTTCAACCCAAAATTGTCAAGATATCCTTGAGCTTTTACACTCATCACCCACTCTACACACTGCCATCTACTGGCACTGACCAGTACACGTTTAGAACAAAAATAACAATTTAACATGGAAAAAGTATCTCACCATCAGTCTTCAAAGCTGCTATTAACATCTCTATACATTTGTCACGGATGGACTCCCCAGTTGACAAGAAAGGAGGGAGGATAGTTGGTGTGGAGAAGGTAGGGCTAGTAGGTGTGGAAAGTGATTCCATCTTTCCCTTGCTGCCAATACCACTGTTAAAACAGGTAGAAAAAGCATCAAAAGAGCAAATCTCTGAAAGATGAAGCTGGACGTGCAAGTTGCAGTAAATCCCCAAGAATCCCAAAATGTCTTTATTTCTATGATCAACAGGGTACATAGAGGGCAACCCAAAAGAACAAGAGGTCCAGTAAATTTGAAAGCCCACCTCCATTCTCCAAGAGCTTGATTTAACAGACTATTTTGCGACACCTCAGAAACTGAAGCAGTCTATGTCCAAATGCAGTAAGACCTGGACAATATCCAGGTTTGGCTTGTCAAGTGGCAAGTGATGCCCGTCTCCAACAGGACAGATCGAACTATCGTTCCTTGTCACTTAATGGCATTGTCGTCACGGCTAAAGATGATTAAAGGATTGGATCGGTAAATAGATTTGGAGTGCAGGTTCATAGCTCCTTCAAAGTGGAGTCGCAGGTAGATAGGATAGTGAAGGAGGCGTTTGGTATGCTTTCCTTTATTGGTATAGTATTGAGTACAGGAGTTGGAAGGTCATGTTGCGGCTCTACAGGACATTGGTTAGGTCACTGTTGGAATAATGCGTGCAATTCTGGTCTCCTTCCTATCGGAAAGATGTTGTGAAACTTGAAAGCATTCAGAAAAGATTTATAAGGATGTTGCCAGGGTTGGGGATTAGAGCTGTAGGGAGACATTGAACAGCCCGGGTCTGTTGTCCCTGGAGCATCGGCTGAGGGGTGACCTTATAGAGGTTGGCAAAATTATGAGGGGCATGGATTGGATAAATAGACAAAATCTTTTCTCTGGGGTGGGGGAGTCCAGAACTAGAGGGCATAGGTTTAGGGTGAGAGGGGAAAGATATAAAAAGGACCGAAAGGGCAACATTTTCACGCAGAGGGTGGTACGTGTATGGAATGAACTGCCAGAGGAAGTGGTGGAGGCTGGTACAATTGCAACATTTAAATAGCATTTGGATGGATATATGAATAGGAAGTGTTTGGAGGGATATGGGCCAGGTGCTGGCAGGTGGGACTTGATTGGGTTGGGATATCTGGTGGACATGGACGGGTTGGACCGAAGGGTCTGCTTCCATGCTGTACATCTCTATGACACTATAATTTTATTGAGGGACTCTAGAAGAGTAATTAGGGATGCAGAATAAATGCTACCTAGTGACACTTATATTCTACAAAAAAAGATTAAATTTACAGACAGTAATGAACATCTGGAAGTTTTTCCCCTAAAAAGCTGTTGAGCTGGGGTCAACTGAAGAAGATTTCAAAACTGAAATTGATAGGAATCCTATTTTAATGAACAGTAAGGTTGAAGGAGCCCAGGGGACAAATGAAATCAACATGAATGACCATGATCAAAGTAAATGAAACAGGGCCTTTGAGCTGAATGATCTGTTCTTATCCCAAGGGCTAGTTTTTACGTGGTCCCAGCCCACTTGGATGGGTCATTCCAAAGTAATTTTATAGCCATTGGGCTATTAATTAGCTCAGAGCAAGAAGTCTGCTCCCATTCAGGAAGCAATCCTGTCTCAGATGTCTACCGGCTGCAGCCTAATCTCATTTGCACCACTGGGAGCAGCAGTAGCCAATTCTGGAACAGCATGCAGTCCCCTTGCTGAGGAGTCATGCAACCAAATCGCAAAGGTAGGTTTGTATGGGGGCAGGGAAGGCAGGCATCACTCTGGGACAGCCACCTTTAGGAGGGCATTGAAGAGCTGGAAGCAGATTTGGAGCCGGTGAGGGGCGGGTGTATTGTGGCTTGAGGCACAAGGTGCTGAAGAGGATGGACCCCCATTCATAGCTTACAAAATGCTTCCCAGGTACAACTTAAAAGACCTTAACTGTCTCAAGGGTAAGCAGATTGGCTGAAACCTTTCTCACTGTTAGTAAAAGTAGGTACAGACGCGGCACTGTCTCAATCCTCAGCACCCAATTTTATGTGTCTCACCTCAAACCCACTCACCTGAAAGCCTACTCCTAGGGAGGTATAAAGCTCTACCCTATGTTTCCATGATACTTGAGGCAGTGAGTCAACAATGAAAGATCAGAAATGAACAAAGGTAAGCTTTGGCTAGGTCCAGAATGTGAACACAAGGCAGCAACTGGGAATTAGCACATGGCCCACAACTGAGGAAATGAGTAACAAGACCATTCTCCTGTACTTTTACATGAAGGTGTGACCAAAATCATCAAGAACAAAGAAAAACAAAGAACAAAGAAAATTTACAGCCCAAGAACAGGCTCTTCGGCCCTCCAAGCCTGAGCCGAACCAAATGCACTGTCTAAACCTGTCGGTCAATTCCTAAATATCTGTATCCCACTACTCCCCACCTACTCATGCATTTATCCAGACACATCTTAAGTGAATCTACGGTGCCTGCCTCTACCACCTCTGCTGGCAGCGCGTTCCAGGCTCCCACCACCCTCTGTGTGAAGTACTTGCCCCGTGTATCCCCCTTAAACTTTCCACCTCTCACCTTGAAAGCATGACCTCTCATTATTGAATCCTGCACCCTGGGAAAAAGCTTGTCTCTGTCCACCCTGTCTATACCCTTCATGATTTTATAAACCTCAATCAGGGACCCCCTCAATCTCCTTTTTTCTAATGAAAATAAACCTAACCTACTTAACCTTTCTTCATAGCTAGCACCTTCCATACAAGGCAACATCCTTGTAAACCTTCTCTGCACCCTCTCCAAAGCGTCCACATCCTTTTAGTAATGTGGCGACCAGAACTGTACACAATATTCTAAATGCAGCCAAACGAATGTCTGATCAGAACTGCTGCTCACTACATCCCAAATACTTTGAAATTAAGATCCACTACATGGAATTGTACTCTCAAACATTTTCCCAGGAATTAAAATCTTTTCCTCTCTCAGTCTTTCCTCTTTGAGTCTGTCCAAACTGAAGCTTTTAATCACTGAACCATTATTCAGATTCACTTTGTGTTCTATTTGGCTTTCCTTCCAGCTATCCTGCATTGTGGTCCTGGTTGGATTTTGAATTTTAAAGAAGTCTAGCACAGATAGTTAACCTTTCTTCTTTCGAACTATCCACTGAAGTTCTTCGAGCTGGCGAGGTCACTGCTGATGATTTGCTGTTGTATGAATCCTTCCTACAACACAGAATGAAGGGTATGCTGGCTGTTTAAGTTTAGCTAGTGTACATCACAAGATACAACAGATAACACACCACCAGGACAGATTGCCACTAGAGCAGGGACTAGTGAAAATGGGATCTTTTAAAAAAAAAGTATTGGAAAGATAGGGGGAAACAATTTTGTCTAGGTTAGGATCTCAGTGATTGGGAGTTCTCTATTTACTACTGTCCCTCAGAGTAAGCTAACCTGCTTTATTCAGAGTATTGTTGGAGAACAGATTATTTTGCCAAGGGAAATGCTTGAGGCAATAGCCATTGTACTGTTTCCACAAAAACAGAGTACATATTTTATTCACAGGAAGATAGAGTGTATGCAGTTTTTGTTTAATTCATCAACAGGATATAGGCATTACAGCGAGATCAGCATTCATTCACCATCCCTAATTGCTCTGCAGAAGCTGGTGATGGGAACTGGCCTTGAACCACTGCAGTCCATGTCATGAAGCTAATCCCATCAGTGATGAGTCCCAGGATTTTGAGATAGTGATATTGTTCTAGGTCAGGACAGTACAGTGGTTGAAGAGGAACTTGCAGCTGAAAGTGCTCAAATGTGTCGGCTCACCTTGTCCTTCTAAGTATTGGTGATGCAGAAGGACAGAGGAGCCTCAGCGAGTTGTTACTGTGTATCTCCTCGATGGTACACACTGCTGCCCCTGGCGGTTGTGAATGTTTGAAGTGGTTGTTGGGATACTAGCCAAGTGAGCTGTTTTATGTTGACGTTGTCAAACCTTCTTGAGTATTATCAGAGGAATACTCATCCAGCAAGGTGAGGGTATTCCATCGCACTCCCTTTACACATAATGGGCAAACTTTGGGAAGTCAGGAGGCAAGTTACACACTTTAAAGTTTCTAGGTTCTTAGCTGCACTTTTAACCACAGTATTTATATAGTTGGTTCAGTGCTGAGGTCTAAAGGGATCACAGGGCACAGGGAGAAATTGGGAACAGGATGTTAAGTTGGCTGATCATCAAGAATCATACTGAATGGCAGTGTAAGCTCAAACAGCTCAATGGCCTATTTTCTATGTTCCCATGTTCAGTATCTGAGCAATGGTAACCTGCAAGGTATGAATAGTAGGGGATTCAGTGGTGGTAGTGCCACTTTAGTGGAGGTGGTCATTGGCTGACACTTGTTTGGTCCAAGCCTGAAATGTTGCACAGGCCGTGCTGCATATGGACAGACAGCTTCAGAGCAAGAGTGGGAGGGAGGCATAAAGCAATAATTTCCAGATCATAAAACAAAACTCGTCTTGTCTCTGAGTCTCTCAGTTTAAATCTGTGCCCATTGACAAACCTGCCAATGGAAACAGTTACACTTTTAAAATTCTACTTGATCCGAACCAGTATATAAGATCTCTCCTTAGCCATTTCTGCTCCCAAGGAGGAGGGGAATCAGCCCCACTCCACTGAAGGACCTCATCCCCAGCATCATTCCAGTGAATCTCCTCTGCATTTGGCTGGCTTGCTCTGGAATGGAGACAGCACAGACAAAATGCATCTTTCTTCACTGTAAACATTCATGGTCCCAAGAAAGGATAAAACAAATACACATTTCCCTTTAGATTTGCAGCTGGTTGGCAATTTAAATTATGTACTTACCAAGATACAATATTTACCATTCACTAGGGCGTATTTAAGTAAACAACATCTCTTGCAATAACCTAGAATCATCTATAAAATATTCAACTTATTCCTGCAGTTTGTATGTTCAAGACTGGCACTTGGCAATAATATGCAACAAGCAAGGATTGGCACTGCCATGGTCTTCATTGGCAATGTATTCTGTTCATTGTACAGTGGTATGTTCTGGTTCAGTACTGTTAAAGTCTGTGTAAAGCAATATAGGAGTTGGTTTGTAACCTTGTGGCTGTACCTTTAGTCTAATTGCTCTCAATACAAGATGATACTGGAAGCTTTTGTTGATTTTAGGTTCTCTGCAAAGCAGGAAGAGGCCATTATGGAATACTACACATAAGGGAATGTCTAAGCTTCTGGTTTCTCAACTGATACCGTGAAAATGAATGGGATCTTGCCTCCCAGAGTGACTGGAATAATATCATACTCAATGGTACAGCACCTCAAGGCCAGATAACTCTGACGTGTGGTCTCTGGTGTAGGCTGGGTAGCTCAGGATGTGCCTGGGAAGCAACACCTACCAAAGGGAATGGGGGATAAGGATCAGTCAGTGATCCCACTCTTTATTATAATTCATTGACCTCGTTGCATACTATGGTGAAAACAAGAGATGAAAACAGATCTGAAAAGTTTGATCTCTGTCAGTGCTTTTCATAACCATTTAAATGTTATGGTTTAACATAACATATGGTTTAACACTGCCTCCTTAGGTGACAAAAGGCAGTCTCCTGCATGATGTACCATAAAATAGCTGCATTAGGAAGAGTCAAGATTAGATTAGATTAGATTAGATTAGATTAGATTACTTACAGTGTGGAAACAGGCCCTTCGGCCCAACAAGTCCACACCGCCCCGCCGAAGCGTAACCCACCCATACCCCTACATCTACATCTACCCCTTACCTAACACTACGGGCAATTTAGCATGGCCAATTCACCTGACCTGCACATCTTTGGAATGTGGGAGGAAACCGGAGCACCCGGAGGAAACCCACGCAGACACGGGGAGAACGTGCAAACTCCACACAGTCAGTCGCCTGAGGCGGGAATTGAACCCGGGTCTCAGGCGCTGTGAGGCAGCAGTGCTAACCACTGTGCCACCGTGCCGCCCATCAACATCTTCAAAAAGAGTGTGAAGATAATTAAAGGCAAGTGAAGATGAGACTATACTGGTTTTGCTCTGTATTTCTAGTCTGATAATGAGATAGAATCCAACAGTTATCGTTCGTCCTTTTTATCTGTTGAATGTTTCCTCGACAACTTCAAGCTGATTGTGGGGATTTGCTGAACGATAGAAGTAAATGGTGCACAGAGCATTTTCAATGTTAACCTTTCATGCTCAGGCAGATGATGTTATCACTGCATGGTGTTCACTGCTTGTAACCATGTAACTCTTCCTGTCTCTCATTCCCCAGTAAAACATTCACATGATTAGTGAAGAGAAGCATCAGTGTTCTTTAAAGCTACTGTGAACTCAATGAGCTTGAAAAGTAACACAAGAAATCTTTAAACTTGGCAAAAGTGTTAATTTTATCCAAGTAATTATCACGGATGTGCTAACGTCAAAAGATCCTCAGACTTTAACCTTCACCTGGGATTTATCTTTTCTGAACCAGAGACCACGTATCAGAGTTATCTAGCCTTGAGGGGCTGCACCATTATACTATTCAAGTCACTCTGGGAGGCAAAATCTCATTCATTTTCCTGATAAGCCATTAGTATCAGTCTGCTAACATGGTACAAATGGGACCACATTTCTTAACAGATGATTTTGTCATCTTTGTTTAACACCTCTTTTGCCAAACTTCTAAAATAGGTCATTATAAATGGTTTGATCGAGCAGATCTGATGAGAATAGCAGAACAGGCTTGAGTACTCCATTCCTGTTCTTATATTGATAACAACATAGCTATCTTATGCTCTCCTATTGGCTCATTGCTGGCAGAACATCTTCTATAATGGGATGAGGGCATCACAGCTAAGCCAGTATTTATTGTCCATCCTAATTGTCCTTGAAAAAGTGGTGATGAGCAGTCTATCTGACTGCAATGTATAGGAACTCAATGTTAGACAGGGAGTTTCATAAATTGACTCAATGGCAGTGACCATTTACAGTCCTGCGAAAGGACTTTGGAACAGGTAAAGTTTCCATATAAATCCAAATTTGATGAGGGGACTTTGATGTGTCTGAGAGATCTGATAAGGCGCTTTATAAATAGGCATCTCCATTTCTTTCTCAGAGCCATTTGATTAGAAATCAAGAGATCAAAGTCATTCCTACTGACAGTTCAAGTGAAGACAAGATCAGGCTCAAAATGTCTTCCTAAAGCTTGTCCAGGTTCTCAGTTCCAGAACAGTCAGAGGACCTACCCCAACACAAGTTAGTGCTGTCACAACAGAGTGGACAGGGCTACTTGGATGCACAATGTTCCAAATCTTGGAAACGAGGCATTGAACTAATGAATAAATCTTTGTCCCCACTGATGTTAACCATGTCGTTTTCTAATTATATACACAAACAGTGTTGCTGGGAGAAGCAGAGCTAGTTACTATGAAATGTGTCAGCAACAAAACTGTGTTGAATTGCCACAGTCCTTGAACAAAATCATGAAACAGACGTTAATGTCACCTGAGTGAAGAATACATCACAGAAAAGACCACAGCTCAGCAATATGCTCGAGAATAAAACTTTTTAATTGACTATAACTTCAGTTACTGTATGATTTTTAAGAAGTGGCAGTATTCAATAGTTTAAAACTTTTAACATCTTTGCTTTCCCTGCATTCAAGAAGAATAAATCACTGCCATCTTGATGAATGTTATTCAATTTGTGGTGCATCTTGGCAAAAACATGCATCTTTCTGCTCCTCATTCACAAAGAAAATAGAAGTCTGCCAGATATTTCTTCTAATTTTTTTTTACTCCCTTTCATAGCAAGCCAGGTATTATCCTACCTCTCTTCAGTATCTGTAGAGTTTTTCCTGGACATAGGTGAAAGAGTCATTGGTGACATCGAGCTCGAGGAATCACGTCTGCAAAATAAGAGCCATTTCAAAAGCCCTCAAGGAAAATAAATAAAGCAGCAGTTATACAGCCATTTATGCATCGTTAATAGTTTACTTTACAGAACAGCCCGATAACTAATTTCATTTTCCAGTAATGCTCTGAAAATCCATGATAATTAGCAGGAAATGAATGACTTCTACTCTCAGTTTAGCAACAAACAACTTTCAAACATTGTCCACTGCACTATCTATCTAGAGCCGTTCCTATTTCAAAAGAATATCATCCTTTATATTTATGAATTAGACATGACATTCACTCACAGTGCCTGCTAACTGTATAACCATGCACATAGCAACCTGGAATGTATCCAAAATCAGAGATTTTCTTTGGAATCTGAAAACTGTGTAGTCGATCTAACTGTGATCCCTGCATTTTGGAAATCGCTCGATACTGTTGGGAGGTGATGGAAGGATTCATGTTTGGAGAGGCAACCTAATAGGAGTTAAAGTGTTTTCTTCATGCAAAACTAACTATGACGTTGTGGTTCAAGTGGAACTTACTAAATCGTTTCAATTACGAGAAAAGTACTTCCTCAGCCAGACAATGTAATTAAATAGCAACTTCAGACTAGCAAACAACTTCATTCAAGGACAATTAGGAATAGGTTCTGCATGGGTTTCCTCTGGGTGCTCCGGTTTCCTCCCACAATCCAAAGATGTGCAGGTTAGGTGAATTGGCCATTCTAAAATTGCCCAGAGTGTCAGTGGTGAATATAAGGTAGGGGAATGGGTCTGGGTGAGTTACTCTTCAGACAGTCAGTGTGAACTTGTTAGGCCGAAGGGCCTGTTTCCATACCATAGGGAATCTAATCTAATCTAATCTAAAACATGCTGGCTTTATGAGCAGTGCTCACATCCCAGGAAATAACTTTTTTTTCAAATTGTCAAACTGTTGCTTAGCTTGGAACTAGTGGAACCACGCTGTTCCTGTACAGTTAACACATTAAACATAATGGCAATGAATGAGATTGACTATCTCACCAATGGGCCTAAGATTCCAATTTTACCTGGATGGGGTAGCTCACCTGCAGAGTTAAGAAAGGCTAACAATCATTTTCTCACCTCTGATGGTCCCGCTGTCCATCTGTGGAGTTCTTCCTGGACATGGGTGAAGTTGTCAGTGGAGGCTTGGAGCTGAATAAATCTTGCCTAGAAATCAAATTAGAATTAATCAAACCTATTGGTGAGAAATGTTTAATTCCTTTTCTGCTAATCACAGACTAAGATTGACATTCTCTGAACATCTCTGATGTAATGCTAGCCAAAGCAGGCATGAGCCACTGGGTTTGCCCTCCAGATATCTTTAAGATAGAGTTAATCTAAAGATGGGCCTTAAAGGTTTCCATTGATAGATTGTGACTGTTTCCTTTGGCAGCTTGTTCCATTATGGGATCATCCTTGGAAAGTGAAAAAAGTGGAAGTCCCAAACATTGCATGATGACCCTGAGGGTCATTGTACCTCAGGTAATGTTGAGATGTTAAGGCTATCATGGTGACATTCGTCAATACAGGAAATGAACCCATACTGTTGGCATCATTCCACATCACACATCAGCCATTCTTCCAGGAAGAAAGACTGTTAGCATAACTGTCTTTGTAGTTAGTGTGTGGATGGCTACCTCATGTTTTGTCATTGCTGGAGGACACCAGATACTTATTTTAATCAATTCCCACCAATGCATTCAACATTGCATAGAATAAGGACAGTCTACATATCCCTTTCTATTCATTTACCTCAACTAAACTCTTATTCCTATGGAAAAAAAAACTAGAGTTAACCTGAGAGCATTTAAATTATGAAGAAACAGCCAATGAACATACTCCAACAACAGTGAGAATAAAATCGACAGAACTGGATAGTTACAATGGCAATAACAGCTGGACGGTCATTACATCATCTAGCACAAGTGGTTAAGAAAGAAAAAGGTTAACAAATCCATTCATGTCTTCAGGACATCACAATGCCCTTTACAGCCAATGAATTAACTTTGAATTGTAGCCATTCTTATAATGCGGGAGAGACAATAAATGCACAGATTGTTCAAAAAGTGACTCAAAGTGACTCAATAAATTTTGATGATCTCTTTTCTCAGAGGATGAAGACAATGAACTTGATGGGTTGGAAAATGTTTTGATTATGGTCAAAGGTATCTTTGTAGAATTAATTCATTCCACCTTAACATGAATTACCATTGGGTTTTTTCACATTTCAAAATGGCGACCATTCAACCCTCACCAACAGTTCAACTTTACACCTTGCAAAATGTCAACCCTTGCTTTTGGAATGATTTTTGAAGGATTTTTGAAGGCTTTCCATGTTGACTTATGTACTACAACCCGCAGAATAATCACAAGGATACAGCATTAGGAATGTCTTTTCAGTGCTCCAGCATAAATAATTTCCCAAGACATGCAAAAGCATGTTCAGTACATTCGACTCTTAGAATTATATCAAAACAAGTACATAGAAAGTTCCTAAAGAAATGTATGTATCAGATTCTGATGTTCCAGGTTATAACAACTCTGTGTGAAAAATAATTCTCAATTCTGTTCTCAATATTTTGCTAATTATACTAACTTTATGACCTCTGGTTACCTAATGCATCTGTCATTGTTACTTTAACTAGATCATGACAGTTCAGTGCAGAATGGTGACCTGTTCCATTACCTCTCCACATATTTCTCTTTGGGATGTTTTCGGGGTGCTGGGGACACAGTTGGTGCTTTCTCTTTCTTCTCACCCTCTTTTCCTGCTGCTTTCACAGCCTTGTGATCAGCTGGGATTTCTGAGGCTGAAAGAGAAAATGTATTGAGATTCATTCTGATCCCTCCTTTGTTTTTATTGTGAACCAACAGTAATCATGAGGACCAACAATAAAAAGTTAAGACATAACAGAGGTGTCCCTTGTAATCAACGGATGAATGTAAAAATCTTTCATGCATATGATAGAGCAACATAATCTCCAGGGAGAGGCTTCAGAAAAGCATTCAAAAGCCATCTGATGGTCACAGCCTGTGGCCCCATTGTGACAGCTAATATTGCAAAATGTTATTCGATACAATGTGAACAAAACAAGTGTCAATAGGAAGTAACACTTAGGGAGAGGAGATGGACAATTAAAGTGCTACAACTTTATGAAAATTATTTTCAAAGAGGGGTATGATTGCAAAATTATTTTGGTCATGCAAAATCAAACATTGTTGGATGCGTATTATCAAGAATAGGCCATCTACCAATCAGCATGTCCTTCCATTCAATTAGATCATAGCTAATTTATACCCCAATACCACTGACTTTTTTTTTGATTCTGCAATTCCAAGAGTCCATTAAACTCAATTTTGAAATTTTCATCTAACCACCCCCACCCAACACACAGCTCACAGCTTTTGGGAATTGGAGAAGAAAATGAGATTTTTATGAACTGACAAAGTGCTCTCGACTCCTAGTCCTAATTTCATAGTTTCTCCCCACTGTTTTAGTCTCTTCCAATTATCACCTCCCCCCAGATCAGAAGAAATATTTCCTCACATTTTAAATTCTTCTAGTCATTTTATATACCACAATTAGGTCACTCTTAAAGTTCTATACTCACCATTGTCTTCTCAATAGCAAGTAGAGATGGACAATAAATACTGGCCTTGCTAACAATGCTCATAGGCAATTGGAATAGAAACCCAGTCTACAGAATGTATCCTAATAATTTAACCCTCTCAGTGTGAAATGTGGATGCAGGATGTTGTTCCAAGAAAATGAAAAATGTAAGTTTATACAACAAAATAAAACAAAGAACTGCAGATGCTGGAGATCTGAAACGAAAACAGAAATTACTGAAGAAACTCTACAGGGCTGGCAGCATTTGTGGAAAGAAATCAAAGTTAACACTTCAAGTCCAGCAATCATTCTTCAGAATTAAATTTACAAAGTACCTGATTATATACAATTAGCAATTCTGATTCGCATTAATTGTTTTTATAGCCAGTCAATTTTTCACCAAGTAATGTAATTGCAAAGAAGAGTGAAGTGAATATTCAGGCAGAGAGGAATGCTGGCCAGGTCAGTTGAAAAATGTGTACATTTCTTTGAATAATGCAATGGAACCTTCAACATTTATGTGAACTTACAAGATCACAATTTGGCTAAATTCTTCATGAAGTAAAAGAACATTCCCTCATTAATGCATTCAATCAGCACTAGGAAAAATAAAACATCTTTGTTCACTGTCACACTGCAGTTTATGGGATCTAGCTTTATCAAAAACTGGAAACCTCCTTTCCTAAATTACAACAAAGATAACAACTCAAAACGAATGCATTGCCTGCAAAGCACCTTGGGACATCCTGAAATTATACATCTGAAATGAACACAGCAACCACTTGAGCAGATTAATTGTTTTCGTGAAGTTGAGGGATAAAAATTGGCCAGCCATAGGGAGGGCAACTCCTCTATTCTTCTTCAAAACACCCAGGCTTGGGCCGACAAATGGCAAGTAAGATTCTCGTCACAGTACTGACAGTCTAACACAAGAGAACATAAACATCGGCATGTGACATTCAATGTCATTCCATTGCTGAATTCCTTCATTATCAACATCCCAAGGGTTACCATTGATCAGAACCTCAACTGGGCCAGCCACATAAACATTGTGGCTACAAAAGCTGGTGAAAGATTTAAAAATCTGCAGAGAGTAATCAACCTTCTGTCATGCTGAAGCCTGTCCACCTCCTACCAAGGTTACTGTTGGAATTTCTATTTGCCTGGATGGGTGCTGCTCCAACAATACCCAAGAAGCTCAGCATTATCCATGACAAATCAGTGCCCCATTCACCAGCTTCCATATTCACCACTAATGTACAATGACAGCAATGTGTGCCATCCCATACCATTGTCTACCCCAAACTCATGACCTCTACCCAGAAAGACAAGGACAACAGTTACACGGGAAGACCAAAGGTTGCAAGATTCTACCGCACCCCAGCCAGTCACCTCCCCTCCTTCCTGAAATGTAACTATATCAATGTTCCTTCACCACTGCCTGGTCAAAATCCTGGGACTGCCTTTCTAAAAGCGAAAGGGGTGTCCCCACACCTCAAGAACTGCAGCAATTCAAGAAGGCAGGTCAGCACAATTCAGTGGTAACTGGGGATAGGCATTAAATACTTAATGAATTTTTTTAAAAATCAACTGAGAGGGAAAAGAGGGTCTTAGTTTATTGACTTCTCAATAAGAAAGGCCCCCAAGTTTGTGGAGCATGCTAATGTGTCAGCCCAGACTTCTCACCTTGGAATGGGACTTGGGCCATGATCTCCTAATTCAAAGGCCGTGAACCAAAGCCATCTTTACAGGACCTCATTAAATCCACACACACTTAGTGATTAGACACAACACCGATGTACAGTACTTGTTGATTTTAATGTTTTAAGATGAATACTCAGTCAGTAACATTTTACCATGATAGTTGTAGTTATCTAGGCAACAGATAAAGGACACTGCCTTTTGTTGGTGTTTTCAGATTTACTTGTAGATAAAATACACTCTTAACAGTTGCGTTTGTACACTTACCTAGAAGCTTCTTCCAGTTTTTGATGAGGATTTTAGCGAGCGCGATGACTTCCTCATCCGTGCTATGCTTACGGATTGCATTTACAGACATGCCAATTTTTGTACTCTGGTCAGAGATAAAAAGGGAAGTCTAACTCAATCAGAACAACTCGAGCAGTCCTCACCTAACATGCAGGAACTTCACTGACATTGCAATAAGGTGGATTAAAACAAACCAACCAAATGCACTTTGCTATACAACAGCAATTACGCACGTGAGACAAGGTTATCGATTCTTATCACCAACAGTCTGCAGGCTTAGTCATCCTTCCTTATCACCAAAATGTATACAATAAAACAAAAAATATTAAATCACATATCAAAATACGTATTTTTTCTTTAGAAAATCTATAAATCTCCTCAGCAGTGCCAGGGTGATTAATCTTCAATTCCTGAAGATTTCAGGGTAATCCTGGAGTGTTGAGAACAACTTCAAGGACATTATTTGGAATTGCTGTGAAGATTCAGGTGTCAACCTGTCAGCTGTATTTATTACCAACCAAGAAGAACATGAAGTCAGATGTCTGCAATGTCCAGGGGACTTTGCGCTCACGTTTTTGTTTTATTCATTCATGGGATAGGGGGCATCACTGGCCAGGCCAGCATTCATTGCCCAACACTAATTGCCCAGACAGCAGTTAAGCATTAACTACATTGCTCTGGGTCTGGAGTCACTTGTAGGCCAGACCAGGTAAGGTTGGCAGTTTCCTTCCCTGAAGGACATTCATGAACCAGCCAGGATTGTCCGACAATTGACTCATGATCATCGTTAGACTCTTAATTCCAGAATTTTAATAAAGGCAAATTCGTCTCAAAGCCAGGTCCCCTGAACATTACTCAGGTCTCTGGATTAACAGTTCAATGATAGTATCACTAGGCCATCACCTCCCGGGTGCACCTTACCTATCACTGGTACATGTTTCTGGTATTGAGAATGTGGTGCAGATTTTACAAACAGAGAATCATTTTCATTTGGCTGCAGTCCTTTCATCTATGGTTTTAGTCTTTACTGAGCCAAGTCAATAAAGCTTTTGGCCAGCAGCATTCTATTCTCAATACTAATCTCTGCCAATTCATTTTTGTCCCTGCATCAACTCTTCACATTTTGCAATTTAAAGTTTTTTAAGAATAGCCATTGGTGGGGGAAAGAGAGTTGGAAATACCTTCATCAAGAACCAATGCTGGAAAGGTTAACATTTTGTTTGTATCCTGTCTGAGCTCAGGTCAACTAATGGGAACTCTGGTTAAAAATTACACTGCACTGCACCAGAAATAACTAACTTTACCCTCAACCTCACAAGTGCAGCTTCCCTGCACCTTTTGTGAATCTTACCAATTCCTAAGATAGTTATTACTGGCTGCTAAAGAGATTTCTCACTACATTGAGTTGTGAATGAGTGTTTATTACAGGATTAACATCTAAATTTATTTCACTTCAGAAACATTACAGCCAACAAAATAAAAATGTGTTTATCAGATCAGGTTTTGCTGGAATTGAAAGTTCTGCAACTTCCAAGTGGGAACTGAACACATGTTAGCAATATGGAATGGGAGCCTGTCCAAGAGCTCATCTGCTTAATTGTTTCCAGCTTTACACACTTCATTTTATTTAGCATTATTGTATACTCGATGTTCATGTTTCTCTCCCACACATTCCATACTTCCCAAAGTCCAGAAGATTTACTGGTGTCAGCCAAACCTCTAACAACAAATCAAGGTGTGATCGATAAATTTAACCCAAGCAACAAAAGATCAGTTTATGTGGAATAAATGAGATCTTGGTAAGGAGGAGCCAGGAAGGAAAGAGGTCAGTTATAGGTATAGCTAGAACTGAGCTAGGTCTGCAGTTATAATACCTGTTGTGTTTTTAATCTAAGTATACCTAGGAATTTTGTAATTTAACCGTGATTACAAACTGGATGGTTACTTGTCAGCTGACATGAACATAATCAGCTGAATCGCCTTCTCCCTTGTTGTAAATGTTTATGATTGCACATGTATATGAATTTAAAACAAGTGTTTAGTATGAAACAGCATTGAGGGTCCCCATGACAATATGGACAATGTCGGAAAAGCAGCTCATCCAGACAATTCACAAGAAAAAACAAGTGCAAGATAAAATATGTCTTTTTTTTAAACAATACTCAAGTCCAATATTGAATACTGAATTTGAACATTTCCTCATTCGCAATTTAGCCAGGAATCCAACTCTCACTTGTGTACTGCATTTTAGAACAGTTTGTCTTTATCATTAAAGCAATTGGACACTGCAGAGTGTAGTGTTGAAACTGATATAAACATTTTAGCACAAACTTATGTTTGACATTGCCAGCCTGTGAAGTCATGTTCAAATCCACGTGGCTGGCAATAACATGTGCCAAACCATTTTTTTTTCATTCTCCAACATCTATTTCCTTTCAAAAAGGAAGTTAGACGAGTACAGCAGAGAAAGTTGGGATACAAAAACATGGTGAAGTACTGAAGTGTGATAGGTGGGATAGAGTGAGACTCCTGCCGAATCTGAACAACAGCACAGACTGGCAGGCTAAATGGCTTGTATCTGTCAGCACGTTTTATTGAATGTGATGGCAATACAGAGCTGGAGAAATAGATCATGGCAATGTCTTGCCCCCGGTGTGCTGTCTGGGGAGATGAAAATAGGGAAGCTTTCTGCCATCCATTACACTCTCGGGGAGTGCTCTGACCTTGTCTGCCTATGAAAGCCATACATCCTTCAGCACCAGGTCAGAGCACACAACTCCCAGCATTGGATTAGAATCAGAATCAAGGTCAGTGCTTTGACTTGTTCTCCACAGCCCAGGGCATCGAGGTGAACACAGCACCTCCTACTGCCATTCCAGGAACTACACCTGGAAATATCCTCGTGTCCACATGACTTCAATTCCAAACTCAACAGTCTTGAGTCACTGAGCCACAAGGACAGACGTAGCTACACCCACAAAAGTACCTTTAAACAGGAACTTGCATTTTTGAGGTAATAAAAACATCCTAGGGCAAATTAAAGGAACATTATCAGACAGAATTGAACACCAAATCGACTAAGATGATTAGAACAGAAAGCCAAAAATCCTTAAGGCACAACTTAAAAAGAGAAAAGAAAGGGAGAAACAGCAAGATTTAGGGAGGGAATCCAGGTTACAGAAATAGAGAGGCAGCGAGTCGATCAAATGATGGTGGGGGGATGATGAGGGGCATTGTCAAATAAGGATGAGAATTTTAAAATTGAGGTTTTGCTAATCCAAGAGTTAATGTAGGTCAGTGAGCTGAGGGATGATGGGTGAGCAGGACTTGGTATAAGTTAACATCTGGACAACAGAGATTTTATTTTAAACCAGATCAAGATTACAGAAGACACAATGGGAGGTCAGCCAAGTGAGAAACAAAATAGTTGTGGAAGCAGCAATATACAATAAGACAGTTGCAAAAGTGGATGAGTTGAGGCAGGAATGGATTTCGGTGATTGCTGCAGTCATCCCAGGGCACCTCCCACAGAAACAGAGGGAAATGGCCATTTGGTAGTGTTTGTATCATTAAGTTACCTGCAACAACTTTAGAGTCATCTTTATACCTCGCAGTTCCTGGAGCAGATCCAGAGCAGCATCCTATTCAAATAAAATTGAAATGATGTTTCATTATGAAATTCTGGCAGCCTTTGATTTTTTTTAATGAGTACAACTGTTCATTGGCTGTCAATGTTGAACATCTGCAAGATTTTCTTTCCCAGAATCTCTACAGTGTGGAAACAGGCCTTTGGCCCAACAAGTCCACACTGACCCACTGAAGAGTGATCCACACAGACCCAATCCCCTACCTATTATCCTATATTTACCTCTGACGAATGAACCTAATCTACACATCCCTGAACACTATGGGCAATGTATCTAACCTGCACATCTTTGCATTGTGGAAGGAAATCCACACAGATGCGGGGAGAAAATGCAAACTCCACATGGTCACCAGAGGCTGGAATCGAACCCGGGTCCCTGGTGCTGTGAGGCAGCAATGCTAACTAGCATGCCACTCCTATTGGAAAGCACACAATGGAGAGTCATAAAGTCATATTGCATGGAAACAGTCCATGCTGACCATAATCCCAAACTAAACTAGTCCCACCTGCCTGCGCCTGACCAATATCCCTTCAAACATTTCTTATTTATGTACTTATTGAAATGCCTTTCAAATGTTGTTGTACCCTCATCCACCATTTCCTCTGGAAGTTCATTCCACACATGAACCAACTCTGTGTAAAAAAAAAGTCCCTTATGTCTTCTTTGAACTGTTCTTCTCTCACCTTAAAATACGACCTCAAGTCTTGAAATTCCCCAACGTAGGGAAAAGGCATCTGCCATTCATCTTCCTCATGATTTTATAAACCTCTCCAGTAAGGAAAAGGTCTCAGCCTATCCAGAGGGATGCATTGAACCCTTAAAAGTGTGTCTTATAGGGCTCCACATTCCAACCTACTATTTTACAAGCCTTGACCTTCCCACCACAGTGCAACCTACTTGGATTCCAAAGTCATACTGCATTGAAGCAGGCTATTCAGCTCATTCTGTCTATGATGAGCTTTGGAAAGGGCTAATCAATTCCATGCCCAATCCTGTTAATATTGCTTAGAGTCATACAGCACGGAAATACACCATTCAGACCAACAAGTCCATGCCAACCAGATATCTTAAATTAATCTAGTCTCATTTGACAGCATTTGGCCCATATCCCTCTCAACCCTTCTCTTTCATATACACATCCAGATGCCTTTTAAATGTTGTAATTGTACACACCTCCACCACTTCCTCTGGCAATTTATTCAATACACACATCGCCCTGTGTGAAAAGGTTGCTCCTTAGGTCCTTTTTATATCTTTCCCCTCTCACCATAAACCTATACCCTCTAGTTCTGGACTCGTCCACCCCAGGGAAAAGGCCTTGTCCACTTACCCTATCCATGCCCTTCATGATTTTGTAAACCTCTATAAGGTCACCCCTCTGCCTCTGACGCTCCAGGGTAAACAGCCCCAGCCTGTTCAAATTCAAACCCTGGCAACATCTTTAATTTGTGCATCTAATTCCATGTTGAATCATATCATCACAGTCCGAGGAGGTTTGGAAAGCAGGGAAAGGGTGTGGGGCCAATAGGAGTGAAGAAGAGGGCAGGTGGACAGGGGAGGAGATGGAAGGAGAGGCGAAAGGTAAAAACTGGCAAGTGAAGGACATTCAGGTTTTAAAATATCCCTGGCTCGGTCACAAGGCGGCGTTTGCACATTTGGCGAACCGTGGTGCTTCTCAGTTTCGTTTACGATTTCTTTAAAAAAGAAAGTCAAAGGCTAGAATGTGGCGTTTCGTTTTAAGACATGGGGGGGGGGGGGGGGAGGGGTGCATTAATTGGCCAGACAGCACAGGGCGATCCCATTGCTCGGTAACGTGGGAGACTGCGGTTCCAACCAGGCCACCTGCTCGACAAATGGAGCTAGCTTCTGTAAATAAGTTGTGGAGACTTTCACCCCCAGCTCAGGCACGTCGAGAAAACTGCTCCTGGACACTCAAAAGTGACTTTGAGATTTTAACTAAAGTGCAAATCTGTTTTCACACTTGAGAAACCAGCTGTCCCGATGCGGAGCGCAGCAACTTCTGATCAATTTCACACTGTCTCCTTGGAGCTCATTAACCTTACCATACTCTGCCTCGATACCATCTTATCCAGCTTTTTGGCAATTCTGATGAGGTTTTCCTCTCTTCCCATGGTGCTCTCTCTCTCTCTCTCTCCTGCATAAATCCGCAAAATGCACAGTTACATTACAATAACTACATTCGAAAGATCGAAATCAAAACTAAACATTTTTTTTGGAAAAAAAAAGTCACCCGGGCTAATGGTGAGCTCTCGGGCAGAAAGAGGCGTGTCCCATCGCTCGGCGCTGTGTATCAGTTCCCAAGCCCAAAAAAAAAGTGCTGTCAAACTTCCACATATCCAGCTATACCCAGAATAACTGGCGAAGGGCTGTTACCGGTACAAGGTCGTAAAGGGAGCAGCCCTTAAACAACACAGCTGGTTTTATTTTTGTGAATATAGTTTTGGTTTGAGGGCAGTCACAAGTCAAGATTGTTTTGAAATCTGACGGAATTTATACATGTTGATATTTTCCAGATCAACCTGTCTAGAGGTGTTACTACACACGTGGAGCAGGCGGGACTTGAACCTGGGTCCTCTGTCTCGGTACACTATTGCTGTGACACAAGAAACCTGAACTTGTAGATTTAAGATTGCAGAATTTGAGATACAAAGGGACAGAGAACAACCACAAAATGTGTTTCCGTGGCGTTCTTAGCCGATCAACAAATACCCACTTGAACAGACAAAGCTCCTGTAGTGAAGGACACCCTGTTAAACAATTAAATAGTAAAACATGAGAAATAAGAGCAGAAAAAGGTCATTCAGCATCCTGAATTAATTTTCAAACCCTTGTCAAAAATAAACCAACATCCATGTGCCACTAATTTAAAATCTACTATATATCACACATCTTTCATCACAAAGTGTAGTCACTGTTCTAAAGTTGGAAACACAACAAACAATTGGCACCCAGTAACACGCACAGACAGCACAGGGATAATGACCACAACATCTACTTTGGTGATGTTGGTTTGAGAGACCATGACACAGCTGGGAGAAACCCATATCTTGGTGTCCACTGTATTTTTTATTAACTTATTTCTCCAAATAAATCTGTTCAGAGATGTTATTATACACCTCTGGAATAAGTGGGACTGGAACCCAGGCTTCTTGGTCCAGGGGTAGGGACACAACAAACACCTTATCATAATCTGTCCTGTTAAGCTTAGACAGAATATTTTACTTTTAAATTCTTTAAACTGTAATGAACAAAGGACCAAACTGCTCAACCCTTCCTTGTAAGACAATCCCTTCATCCCAGGAATCATTCAAGTTAATGAGACCAAAAACTGTACACAGTATTGTACACAAACTGTACATGGTCTCACCATATTCTGTATAATTGTAGCAAGACCTCCCTGCCTTTTATACTCCATCCTCCCTCTAATGAAAGCATTCTCTTGTACACTGACTTTTTTATATTCGTGAACTTGTACACCCATCTCCCTCATACTGCAGCCTTTCTCCATTTCAATAATATTCTGCTTTTCTAATCTTCTTGGAAAAGTAGATCCACCCGCCAATTTACTGATCACTCATGCATCCTTAATTAATTTTTAAATCCCTCCTCAAATATAATCCAACACTCACTTGCCACTAATTTAAAATCCAAACTGAAAATATGTATTTCATATATTACACAGCTGTCACCAAAGTGTAGTCACTTGTTCCAATGTTGGAAACACAGCAGACAATTAGCTTACAGCAACTCCCACAGACAGCACAGGAATAATGGTCACAACATCTATTTTGGTGATGTTGGTTTGAGTGGTAAATGGCCAGGACACAGCAGGCAAAACACTACTTCTCTGTTTCAAACAGTGCTTTAACATCCACCTGAGTGGGTAGATATGGCCTTAGTTTAATATCTTATCCAAAAAGACTATTGTGCTGTCAGATACTGATGATGCTAATCCATCTGAAGTACATATTCTTCATCTCAATGCTGTGGCTCTCACAGACTCCCATCATCCATTCCATAGCCTTGGTGCGTCCCCCATTTTTTTGAAGTAGAGATTCCAAGGATCAAGTCGCATCCTCTTTGGGTGGGACCAGTATGAAGTCCCAGACATGACCTGCATGGAAACCTGATTTAGAGAGGTCATCCATTCTCCAATGTTGACTCCAGTGGAAGGAGGTGTTGAATTGCCGATGCACCGGACAGCATCACCCAGAATCCTAACTTTGTCCTCTGGACAGAGCGTAGTATCACTTCCCCTCTCTCAACTGCATGTCAATTCCATGGAAAATGAGAAACTGTGGATCTCCCATGTCTTCAGCACATTGTGAGGGTACTTATGGTTACAAGCTCCGCAGTGAGAATGACTCCACATCAGCTGTGTATAAGTCTTGATGCGGACGAGGCAGGGACAGCCACAGTTTTTGTGCCTGAATCCACTGGGAGAGTTTCAATGAGCCTAAGTGGGTAATATCAGAAACAAAGCAGCACCTCAGTAATGGAATAATTCAGCAGATCAGCAACACACACAAAATTTCAACAGTGCCCTCCAAATATTGGGACCTGGAAGCCTGCCAGACAAGGAGACCAGTGAGATGCCTGTACTTGGACTTTGCACTTTGATTCAAATGACTTGCTCAAGTTTTTCTGTGCACAAACAGTAGAGATTTTACATGTGGTGCAAATAGTGAAGATTGCTCCCCCACCCCAACCTCAACAGAACCCTGGAAAGACAGCCTTGCATCTAGGATAATGTGTGTAAGTTTTATAGTCCAAGTTGAGAAGTGAACAGCTCCTGCACCTTGGTAAAAACAATGACTGCAGATGCTGAAAACCAAATACTGGATTAGTGGTGCTGGAAGAGCACAGCAGTTCAGGCAGCATCCAACGAGCAGCGAAATCAACGTTTCGGGCAAAAGCCCTTCATCAGGAGGCGCCCAGTCTCCCCAATGTAGAGGAGACCACATCGGGAGCAACGGATACAATAAATGATATTGGTGGATGTGCAGGTGAAACTTTGATGGATGTGGAAGGCTCCTTTAGGGCCTTAGATAGAGGTGAGGGAGGAGGTGTGGGCACAGGTTTTACAGTTCCTGCGGTGGCAGGGGAAAGTGCCAGAATGGGAGGGTGGGTCGTAGGGGGGTGTGGATCTGACCAGGTAGTCATGGAGGGAACGGTCTTTGCGGAAGGCGGAAAGGGGTGGGGAGGAAATATATCCCTGGTGGTGGGGTCTTTTTGGAGGTGGCGGAAATGTCGGTGGATGATTTGGTTGATGCGAAGGTTTGTAGGGTGGAAGGTGAGCACCAGGGGCGTTCTGTCCTTGTTACGGTTGGAGGGGTGGGGTCTGAGGGCGGAGGTGCGGGATGTGGACGAGATGCATTGGAGGGCATCTTTAACCACGTGAGAAGGGAAATTGCGGTCTCTAAAGAAGGAGGCCATCTGGTGTGTCCTATGGTGGAACTGGTCCTGCTGGGAGCAGATACGGCGGAGGCGGAGAAATTGGGAATACGGGATGGCATTTTTGCAAGAGATAGGGTGGGAAGAGGTGTAATCCAGGTAGCTATGGGAGTCGGTGGGTTTGTACAAAATGTCAGTGTCAAGTCGGTCGTCACTAATGGAGATGGAGAGGTCCAGGAAGGGGAGCGAGGTATCAGAGATAGTCCAGGTAAATTTAAGGTCAGGGTGGAATGTGTTGGTGAAGTTGATGAATTGCTCAACCTCCTTGCGGGAGCACGAGGTGGTGCCAATGCAGTCATCAATGTAGCGGAGGAAGAGGTGGGGAATGGTGCCGATGTAATTACGGAAGATCAACTGTTCTACATAGCTAACAAAGAGACAGGCATAGCTGGGGCCCATACGTGTGCCCATGGCTACCCCTTTGGTCTGGAGGAAGTGGGAGGATTCAAAGGAGAAATTGTTAAGGGTGAGGACCAGTTCGGCCAAACGAATGAGAGTGTCAGTGGAAGGGTACTGTTGGGGACGTCTGGAGAGGAAAAAACAGAGGGCTTGGAGGCCCTGGTCATGGCGAATGGAGGTGTAGAGGGATTGGATATCCATGGTGAAGATAAGGCGTTGGGGGCCGGGGAAACGGAAGTCTTGGAGGAGATGGAGGGCGTGGGTGGTGTCTCGAACGTATGTGGGGAGTTCCTGGACTAGGGGGGATAGGACAGTGTCAAGGTAGGTAGAGATGAGTTCAGTGGGGCAGGAGCATGCTGAGACAATGGGTCGGCCAGGGTGGTCAGGCTTGTGGATCTTGGGAAGGAGGTAGAACCGGGCAGTGCGGGGTTCCTGGACTATGAGGTTGGAAGCTGTGGGTGGGAGATCTCCTGAGGTGATGAGGTTCTGTATGGTCTGGGAGATGATGGTTTGGTGATGGGGGGTGTGGTCATGGTCGAGGGAGCAGTAGGAAGAGGTGTCCTCGAGTTGGCGTTTGGCTTGAGCGGTGTAGAGGTCAGTGCGCCAGACTACCACTGTGCCCCCTTTATCCACTGGCTTAATGGTGAGGTTGGGATTGGAGCAGAGGGATTGGAGGGCTGCGCGTTGTGAGGGTGAGAGGTTGGAGTGGGGGAGGGGGAATGACAGGTTGAGGCAGTTAATGTCCCGGCGGCAGTTGGAAATGAAGAGGTCGAGGGCAGGTAATAGGCACCTTGTGCAAGCAATGCAACCTTAGAAACTGATTACTACGATTTACAATTGAGGTGATTTTTACAGACTGCAAAACATTCTTTGTACCTCAACCCATGCCCTTGCTTGGGTTGATTCATAATGTCAATTGTATTAATCAAGAGGGTTTACGACTCGGATTTTAGTTTACACAGTAAGTCAGTACAAAGGTGTAAAACAGCATTTTGTGATCACAGATGTATTTAATCTGGACAGTGTTGGGGTTTGTTTAATGCCTTTACCGTCTGAAGGTCCTCACATCACAAGATAGGGAACCTGTTCCTCCATAGAATGGAATGTTCACTCTGCTCACTCCAGGTTTGATGGCAGCCATTTTCATTTCCATTCTACATTTGCAATTTGGCTGAGGATGAATGGCAACGTTGACCGTACTTCATGCAATAGGTAACAGGCTCAGCCTCTCAATCTCGGTGAAGCCCCCCACTTCCTACCCCCACTGATCACCTCCAAACCTTTCCTTCTTCCTTGCCTTCCCTGTCAACTCCATTACCTTTGAACTTCCCAAATTTCCACCCAACCACATGTTTAACTGATCATGTCCCTACTTTACTCCGTGTGACAAGGCAAGGCAAGACGAAAGTACTTTAATGCCTCAAACTCTGAATGAGGACGGATATTAGAAAAAGCAAGGCATGGATGCTGTGAGCACAAAGATAGCAAGCAAAGACCCCAAAGTGCACACTGGTCGAATCCATGAGGTGGTGCTTGCAAAGTGCCTTGACAGCAGCAGTACAGTGTAAAACATTGGCGTGCCCCAAAGTGTACCAAGGCAATGGAGAACGGTGTTGTAAATGGATCAGAGATTGGTCATGATGATACATTAAAGCTGCTATGAGTCCGATGCTAATCTCTGTGGACTGGGGCAGCAACTGTGGTTGTAACTGTTTATAGATTGTACCCTGTGATGTTGCCAATTGCTGTGCAAGATGGAGACCTGGAGGAGAAAGCAACGAACAAGGCACCTGCTCTGATTTTTATTTTGGGAATTGTTGCTGTGTAGTTTCTCCCCAGTGTATGGGAGAATAGGAGAACGCATATCAATGAGGAGAGGTTTGATACTAATGCCATGCAAATCCATGCAATAGGCTTCTTGCTGTTCACCAGCAAAATTCACTTCTCACTGTCTAAGACTAGGGGCTAAATCTTGGGTTTTTGTGGCCAAATGTCAGCTTTTTTTTATTCATTTACAGGATGAGTGTGTCACCAGCCAAGCCAGCATTTATTGCCCATCCCTAATTGTCCAGAGTCAACCATATGCTGTGGGTCTGGATCACATGTAGGTAAGGATGGTAGTTTCCTTCCCTGAAGGACATTAATGAACCAGATGGTTTTTTTCCCAACAATTGATAATGGACTCACAGTTATCATTAGACACTTAATTCCAGATTTTACTGAGTTCAAAATGCACCATCTGCTGTGGCAGGATTTGAACCTGGGTCCCACAACATTACCTGGGATCTCTGGATTAACAATCCAGTGATAATACCACTAGGCCACTGCCTCCTCAGTTTTGCTGAGTTTCACGGAGGGTTTCACTTCAAGAGGCCAAGCAAGTTTGCTCACTACACTTTACTATACTTTCTCCATTATTTCTAAACTGACACAATTCCCTGACACCCCAACCAAAGGATTTCTTTGAGGTTATAACAAGTCAGAGATGACAGAGGGGAACCAGTACATGTAGTATATTTGAACTTTCAGAAGGTATTTGCTAAGGTGCCACATAAAAATATTATTGCATAAGTTCGGAGCTCATGGTAATGGAACATTAAATTGTTTGAGGATTGATTAACATTGAGGAGACAGAGAGTTGGGATTAATGTGTCTTTTTCAAATTGCAAGTATCTAACTAATAGAGTATCACAAGGATCAGGCTTAAACCCTCAATTATTTATTATCTATATTAGTGACAGTGAATGGGGCAGTGAATAATTTATCCAAATTTACTGACAATACAAAATAGTTGGGAGGGTATGTTCATAGAATGCCTACAGTATAGAAACAACCCTCTGAAGAGTAACCCACCCAGATCCATTCCCCTACATTTATCCCTAACTAATGCACCTAACCTACATATCCCTAAATACCATTGACAATTTGGCATGGCCAATTCACCTAACCCACACATCTTTGGACTGTGAAAGGAAACTGGAGCAAACCCACACAGAACGTACAAACTTCACACAGACGGTCACCCAAGGTTGGAATCAAACCCAGGTCACTGGCTCTATGAGGTAGCAGTGCTAACCACTGAGCCATCATACCACCCTGTTGTGGTGGGAGCATAAAGAATCCACAAAGGGATATGCCCTGTGTATAGTTTGAGTCAGTGGGAAAAAACTGATGGAGTTCATTGTAGGGAAATGAGAGGTCATGCACTTTGTTAGGAAGAATCAAAACACTATTAGTTAACTGGAGAGATGCTAAAAAAATGCAGTGCAGAAGGATCTGGGTGTTCTGCATGAAACACAAAATGTTAACATGCAGATGCAGCAAATAATTTAAAAATTAAATGGTATTTTGTCCATTATTGCTAGGGGTTTGGAGTTTAGAATCGGGAAAGTCTTGTTACATTTATACAGGGTGTTGGTGAGACAGCACCTGGAGAACTGTCTACAGTTTTAGTTCCCGTATTTAAGAAAGGAGATGCTGACATTGGAGACAGTTTAAAAGAGATTCACTAAGCTAACCATGGGATGAAGGGCTTAGAATGATCAAGAGTGGCTAAACTGGTTAAGCCTTTACCCATTAGTGTTTAGAAGGACATGGAGTAATCTTATTGTTACAGTTCCTACAAAATTCTTAGGGGGGGTTTGACACAGTGGAAGCTGAGGAGCTGTTTCCAGTAGTAAGGGAATCTGCAGCTAGGAGACACAGTTACAGAATAAGGGGACATTTATTCAAAACTGAGTTGAGAAAGAATTTCTTCTGCCAGAGGATGTTTGAATGTTTGAGATCCATTACCCCAGGATGTTGTGGAAGTAGATCACTGGAAGTATTTCAAGTCAAGGTAGGAAGATTTTTGCACCGTCAAGGAGTTGAGGGCTCTGCTGAGCTGGTACAAAAGAAGAATTGAGGCCTGGGATAGATCAGGAGAAAGTGAGGACTGCAGATGCTGGAGATCAGAGTTGAGAATGTGGTGCTGGAAAAGCACAGCAGGTCAGGCAGTGTCCGAGGGGCAGGAATTCCTTGGATGCTGCCTGACCTGCTGTGCTTTTCCAGCACCACACTCTCGCCTGGGACAGATCAGCCAGATGAGCTTGTTGAAAGATAGGGCAGACTTGAAAGGCTGAATGGCCTTCTCCTGCTTTTATTGCTCGTGTTGTTATCTCCTTTGAGTTGACTGAAGCCTGCTAACAACCATGACAATCAGGCTTTGTGTCTGTGCTAAAGGCCACAGCAATACAGCAGCATGGCAATAAGCCTGACATCTCAGGCTGAGGCACTAGGTGCAAAAGGCAAGAAAAAGGAACACGGGGATGCTGTGAGCATCCAGAGGTTAGGCTCAAAGTCAGTGTGCACTAAGAAAGCATGTGAATAGCCAAGAGACACAGCCTGGCCCAATCCCACTGAAGTGGATGTGTGTCCCTAAAAGCACAGCATTTCCTTGCTTCAGTGGTACAATGAAAGATGCAAGAGCACTCCAAGGTGCAGCATTGATACACATAATTGTCCCGTAAGTGGAGTGGAGATGTGCCATGAAGGTTCTTGGATGCTGACATGTCACATATTGTCCATGGACATGGGGTACATATGGCTGATACCCATGGAGTGTGCCCAAATCTCTTGATGCCCATGCCCTGTCTTTCCAATGCCTGATTTTCTCACAGTGAATGGTAGGATAGGGAGCTGCATATTAATGATACAAGATGTGCAGTTAATATGGTCACAAGAATCTCATCTCAATAGTAGGATGTAATTAAAAGATTCAGTCAGTTGCTCCTGATGTCCACATTGGCCTTGCAGAGCTTAACAAAGAACAAAGAAAGTTTACAGCCCAGGAACAGGCTCTTTGGCCCTCCAAGCCTGAGACGATCCAAATGTACTCTCTAAATTTGTCGGTCAATTCCTAAATCTGTATTCCTCTGCTCCCCACCTACTCATGCATTTATACAGACGCAGCTTAAATGAATCTACCATGCCAGACACTACCACCACTGCTGGAAATGTGTTCCAAACGCCCACCATCCTCTGGGTGAAATACTTGCCCCGTGTATCCCCTTTAAACTTTCCACCTCTCGCCTTGAAAGCGTGACCTCTCGTTATTGAATCCTTCACCCTGGGGGAAAAGCTTGCCTCTATCCACCCTGTCTATATCCTTCATGATTTTATAAACCTCAATCAGGTCCCCCCTCAATCTCCTTTTTTGCTAATGAAAATAAACCTAACCTACTCAACCTCTCTTCATTGCTAGCACCTTCCGTACCAGGCAACATCCTCATAAACCTTCTCTGCACCCTCTCCAAAGCGTCCACATCCTTTTGGTAATGTGGCAACCAGAACTGTACGGCCGAACCAATGTGTTGTACAATGTTAACATGACTTGCCAGCTCTTATACTCAATACCCCATCCAATGGAGGCAAGCTTTCTTGATCACTCTATCCACCTGTGCAGAAACTTCAGGATGCAATGGACCTGCACTCCCAGATCTCTCTGCCCATCAACATTTCCCAAGGCTCTTTCATTCATTGTATAATTTGCTCTAGAATTAGTCTTGCCTAAATGCATCACCTCACGTTTGTCTGAATTGAAAACCATCTGCCACTTTTCTGCCCAATTCTCCAGTCTATCTATATCCTCCTGTATTCTCTGACAGTCCCTTATGCTTTCTGCCACTCCACCAATCTTCATGTCACCTGCAAACTTGCTGATCATTCCAACAGTGCCCTCGCCCAGATCATTTATGTATATTACAAACAACACTGACCCCTGTGGAATACCACTGGTCACCTTTCTCCATTTTGAGAAACTCCCTTCAACTACTACTCTCTGTCTCCTGATGCTCAACCAGTTCTTTATCCACTTAGCTAGAACACCCTGCACACAATGTGACTTCACTTTCTCCATTCGTCTGCCATGGGGAACCCTATCAAACGTTTTACTAAAGTCCATATATATGACATCAACAGTCCTTCCTTCTTCTATCAACTTGGTCAATTCTTCGAAGAACTCTATTAAGTTGGTAAGGCACAATCTCCCCCGCAAAAAACCATGTTGCCTATCACTGATAAGCCCATTCTTTTCCAAATATAAATAGATCCTATCCCTCAGTACCTTCTTCAGCAACTTTCCCACCACCGATGTCAGGCTCACTAGTCTATAGTTGCCCAGAATATCCCTACTACCCTTCTTGTCCAGGGGGACAACATGAGCAACCCTCCAGTTCTCCGGCACCTCATCTGTATTTAAGGATGCCACAAAGATATCTGTCAGGGCCCCAGCTATTTCCTGTCTCACCTCCCTCAGCAACCTGGGATAGATCCCATCTGGTCCTGGGAATTTTTTTAACTTAATAACCTCTAGCCTACCCAACACATCTTCCCTACTTATGTCAACGTAATTCAGACTAATCAAACTTCTATCTCTAATCTCAACATTCCTCATGTTCCTCTCCTCAGTGAACACTGACGCAAAGTAATCATTCAGAATCTCACCCTTTCTCTCAGGTTTGACACACAGCCTTCCTTCATGATCCCTTAGTGGACCAATCCTTTCTCTAGTTATCCGCTTGCTTCTTATATAAGAATAAAATGTTTTGGAATTCTCCTTAATTCTGCTCGCTAAAGCTAGTCATGACCCCTTTTAGCCCGCTTGATTCCTTGTTTAAGTGTTTGACGTGATTCTGCCACATTTTGCACCAGAACCCATGATGCTCAGACCCCTGTAAGACTCCGCTCTTTATTGTAGATTTGCTTGACGTCGACAATCTTATTTCTGCTGATCTCGCCATATGTCTTCAACTGACAATGCCCACATCTTTCAGGATCTGGGAAGATTGTGCCCAAAGTTTTGAGTTGAATGTGGTTTTTCTTGAAAAGGTCAGTAGCTTCTTTTTAAGTGCAATTACAGATGTGTTTTAGGAAACACAGTATTACATACAAGTCCAACAACAGCATGGAAGTACATCACCAGCTTATTAGAGTCATACAGCATAGAAACAGGACCTACAGTCCACCTTTTCTATGCCCATCAACAAACACCAAATTACACTCACTCCATTTACCTGCACTTGATTCATACCAGTCGCTGGCATTTTAAATGTTCATTCAGGTACATCTTAAATGCTGTGAATGTACTTGCATTCACCACCTTCTCAGACAGCATGATCCTTTCCTCTGAGTGAAAACAATTTTTCTCAGACCTCCTCTAAATCATTTGCCCCTCATCTGAAACTTATACCCTCTGGTCTGTGTTTTTTAAAGATATATTAATTGAGTGTTAAATATTAGTCACATTTCAAGGGAGAACTCCTCTTCTCTTCTTCAAAATAATACTATGTCGTCTATTGTACCCGTCTGAGGGCTAGGGAGAAAGCCACAGCTGACTGAAGGATCTGACGAGGGTGGGGAGGAGGTGGGGTAAAGCATTCCACTTATCAGGTTTTGGCAGGTATTAACGTTTCAGGTCCACGCTTCCATCAGTTTTACTGGATTTAAATCTTGCATTCATGAATCCTTTAATATCGGAGAATTCCAGAACATCCACATTGATATGTTATTAATAATTTCTACATACAGTGTAACACTTTCTGTCATTTTTGCAAAGTGCTTATTTTAACAAGAGACTTGCAGTCCATTGGATAATGTCCTGCCCTTGTGACTTACCGCTGATTTAGCTGTGAATATTTCAGAAACTCTCCCCATTACAGTCAGAGAGAGTACTTTACAGAATGATTCTTGTTGACAAACAGCCCATTCCCTACTACAGCCTAATGACAGAATTAGCCTTGCCCGCTGAGCATTGCCAGGAGTGGCGGGCACTGCAAACTTTAAAGGGGCAGCTGCTGCTGGAAAACATTTAAAAATAGTTCACATAAGCCCCATGATGGTTTGTGAGCTGCTATTTGAGATGGTCTCCATGTGGTCCTGTCAGTTTCATAGGCACCACTACACTTGGACTGTGTGCTTATAGTAAAGTCACTTCCACCTAGGATGCAGTGCAATCCAGTTACACTGAGGTCAATCAAGTACCTCCCATATAACCTAGACTGGCGTTACTGTTCAATTCAAAAGTAACAGCCAGAACTCCTCCAATTTCACCTTGCCCCCAGCTCCGGCCAATCTTCTTTTCTCGGGATAGAGTTCCCCACCACATGGCCCTACTGTGACTGCCATTGCTTGTAATGAACACTACCTGAGAATAACAGGCTGTTCTAGTGTGTGAATGGTATAACTAAACCTTAACAAATTATTGTCCTCTACCCACTCACTGGCAATTTCCAGCCTTGCGATCAGCAGGAGGGAAATAGGAATCTTGGCTGACTATCCCTTTCCCAGGCATGCTGAGGCAAGTTAATATATCCTGGCTTATGTGGCTCAGTCTCACACTGAACCCTGCCAAGTGAACTTGGAGAAGCTCTCAAATATATAATTAAACTCTCAAACAGTTAAGACCAATGTTGCATCCAAATTAACCAGCTGTAGTCGGATGCAGTACACCATGAACAAAAGCTTTAGACAGCACACAGCATTCCAGGCAGTATTCAACAGAATGCATTATCCCTTATGTTCAAATATTTGCTGCAAGATAATGAATTTTTTTCCCCTCAACTTCTAAAACCTTCTGAATAAGAGCAATAAAAGAAACATTGGAACTGTCGGGAAACAAATTCATCAGATTTATCTTCTGTCATTTCAGTATTTGCATCATTCACGTATGGAGTTATTGTCTAATCATAGCATGCAATCTCTACTGGTTGGTCCACAACAGATCCAGGCATCAGCTACAGCTGGACACTCGTGGGTGCAGAAGTTTAGGAACCATTGGCCCAAAGTCACATCACAGCACACAAATTACTCACTACTAGATGGCAAACATTGCTGCTACTGAGTGTCAGTGTTGGAGGGAGTGGATGTTTGTGGGTGTGATGCCAATCAAGTGGTTTGCTTTGTCCTGGATGGTGTCAAGCTTCTTGAGATTTATTGAAGCTGCACCCATCCGGGGAATTGAGAGTATTCCATCACACTTCTGACTTGTGCCTTGAAACTGGATTGGCTCCAGGGAGTCAGGAAGCAAGTTACTCTTTTTTGAATTCCTAGCCTCTCATTTGCTTGTGTAACCAGAGCAGCTCTATGGCTAGTCCAGTTCTTGGTCAATAGTAACCCCCATGATACTGATAATAGAGTTTCAGCAATGCCATTGATGGTCAGATCTTATATTAGAGATGGTCATTGCCTGGCATTTGTGTGGTGTGAATGTTACTTGCCAGTAGATATGGTCCAAGTCTTGCTGCATTTGAACATGGATTGCTTCAGTATTTGAGGAATCAAGAATGGTGCTGAATATGGTGCAATCATCGTGAACACCCCGTCTGACCTTATGAAGAAAGTCATTGTTGGAGTAGCTGAAAATGAATGGGTCTGGGATATTCCTCTGACTTAATCCTAAAAAGATGTGCTGAGCTGAGATGACAAACCGGAAACAACTGAGCCATCATCTTGTGTGCCAGATATTACTCTAACCAGTCGAGAATTTTCTCCCTGATTCCTACTTACTGTAGTTCTGCTAGGGCTCCTCAATGAGACACTCTGTCAAAACCAGCCTCAATGACAAGTACAGTCACTCTCATCTCACATCTGGAATTCAGCTCTTTTATCCACATTTGAACTGAGGTCAGTGGCCATGGTGGAACCCAAACTGAGTGACAGTGAACAGATTATTAGTAAGCAAATACTGCTTGATAACTCTTTAGATAACACCTTCCCTTACTTTACTGATGATGAACATAGATTAATGGGGCAGTAATTGGCCAGGATGGACTTTTCGTCTTCTGTGAACAAGATAGATCTAGGCAATTTTCTGTATTGTCAGGTACATATCAGTGTCTTCAGAACTATTTCTAGAATTTGTCAGGGCCCATAGTCTTTAGTGTCCAATCCCTTCAATTGTTTCTTGGTATCATGCAGAATGCTAAACACTGGCAACTGTGATGCTGGGGACCACTGGAGGAAGCCAAATTCAGATCATCCACTTACCGCCTCTCTCTGAAGATTGTTAGAATTGCTTCAGCCTTCTCTTTTGTACTGATGTACTATACTCACCGCTTTTGGAGGATGGGAACGCTTGCGTGAGGTGATGCACTGGGCAGGACAAACAAGGCAACCAGGAATACATGATGAATGGTAGGAGCTGGGAAGCACCAAGGATTAGAGGGACCTTGGTACATATGTCCACTGGTCCCTTGAGATATTAGGACAAGTAGATAATGTGGTTCTTAAGTCAATGGCACACGAACCTTTATGAGCTGAAACATCGAGTTTAAGAGCAGGGAAGTGATGCTTAAACTGTATAAAAAACTGTTTTAGCCACAGTTACAGTATGTGCAGTTCTGGAATCCACATTATAGGAGGGAATGTGATTGCACTGGAAAGATACAGAGAAAATTTACCAGGATGTTGCCTGAGCTGGAGAGTTTTAGTTAAGAAGATGGAAGGGTTGGATTGAGGCTGTTTCTCTCGGAGCAGAAAAGACTGAGGGAGGCCATGTTTGAGATGTTTAAAATTATGAGGGGAATAAAAAAAGAGGCAAACTTGATGGAGGGATCAATGACCAGTCAGCATAAGGGGCAGGAGGTTAAGAGGGGATGTGAAGAAAAATCTTTTCACTCAAACAGTGGTGGGAATCTGAAACTGAGTCTAATGTTGGTACAGGCAGAAATCCTCAGAACATTTAAGTATTTGGATGTACACCTGGAATTGCAGGGCACATAAGGCTTTGAGCCAAGCGCTGGAAATGGGATTAGCATAGTTATGTGGTTGTGTTTGACTGGCGCACACTCGGTCAGTCTAAGGGCCTTTCTGTGTCCTCCAGATCTCGAGGACTTCAGTGATTTATTTAATAGTCCACCACCATTCATGACTGGATGTGGCAGGATTGCAGAACTTAGATCTGAGCCATTGGTTGTGAAATTACTTAGCTCTGTCACTTGAGGCTTGTGCTATTTTGCATGCATGTGTTTCTGTTTTGTAGCTTCACTTGGTTGTCACCTCATATTTAGGTATGCGTGCTCCAGGCTTACCCTCCATTGAACCTGGAACACATCATTCTCTGAAAGAATTAGCATTTGAATGAGGTATACTGGCAGTATGCACCATCTTGGCAGGGAGCCTGTTACATAGATTCACCACTCACTGACTGAAATATTGTTTCCACCAATTACTGTTGAATTTACCTCCCTTCGAATGAGGAGCAGGTCCTCTGCTTCTCCTGTTCCAAACAAGGTGAAACAATTTGTCATGGCTTACATTTGGAAAACAGCCACATATCACCTCTCATCCATTCCTTTTCCAGTGAAAATGAGGCCAGTTAGTGTCATGTCTCCTCCTAATCCAGTCCCTCTCTCCCCTCAGTCATTCTGGTTGCTCCATTTGTATCTTAATAGCTGCATCTTCCCCCAGTTATGAGACTGTTCTATCAATTGATTTATTTTACACAATGTCTTGGCTGGTGTGCACATGGAAAGACTGAGAATGCATTAAAATCATAGAGTCATAAAGACTATACAGCACAGAAACAGACCCTTCAGTCCAAGTCGTCTATGCCGCCAAGATATCCTAACCTAGTCTAGTCCCATTTGCCAACATTTGGCCCATATCCCTCTAAACGCTTCCTATCCTTATCCCCTTCTAGATGCCTTTTAAATGCTATAATTGTACCAGCCTCCACCACTTCCTCTGGCAGCTCATTCCAGACATGCACCACCCACTGCGTGAAAAAGTTGCCCCTTAGGGCACTTTTATATCTTTCCCCTCTCCCCCTAAACCTATGCCCTCTCGTTCTGGACTTCTCCACCCCAGGGAAAAGACCTTGCCTATTTATCCTTTCCTATCATGTCCCGCATGATTTTATAAACCTCTATAAGGTCACCCCTCGGCCTCCGACACTCCAGGGAAAACAGCCCCAACCTATTCAGCCTCTCCCTTTAGCTCTAATCTTCCAACCCTGGCAACATTCTTGTGAAACTTGAAAGGGTTCAGAAAAGATTTATAACATCCTTCTGATAGAAAGGAGACCAGATTCGCACACAATATTCCAAAAGCGGCCAAACCAATGTCCTGTACAACCAGAACATGACCTCCCAACTCCTATACTCAATGCTCTGATCAATAAAGGAAAGCATATCAAATGCCTTCTTCATGATCCTATTTATCTGTGACTCTACTTTCAAGGAGCTATGAACCTGCACTCCAATGTCTCTTTGTTCAGCAACACTCCCTAGGACCTTACCATTAAGTGTATAAGTTCTGCTCTGACTTGCCTTTCCAAAATGCAGCAACTCACATTTATCTAAATTAAACTCCATCTGCCACTCCTCAGCCCATTGGTCCATCTGATTAAAATCCCATTGTAATCTGAGGAAACCTTTTTCGTTGTCCACTACATCTCCAATTTTGGTGTCATCTGCAAACTTATTAACTGTACCTCATGTGTTCACATCCAAATAATTTATATAAATGATGAAAAGCAGTGGATCCAGCACCGATCCTAGTGACACTCCACTGGTCACAGACCTCCAGTCTGAAAAGCAACCCTCCACCTCCACCCTCTGTCTTCTACCTTCAAGCCAGTTCTGTATCCAAATGGCTAGTTCTCCCTGTATTCCATGAGATCTAACCTTGCTAACCAGTCTCCCACAAGGAACCTTGTTGAACATCTTCCTGAAGTCTATATAGATCACGCCCACCATTCTGCCCTCATCAATCCTCTTTGTTACTTATTCAAAAAACTCAGTCAAGTTTGTGAGACATGACCTACTACACATGAAGCTATGCTGACTGTCACTAATCAATCCTTGCCTTTCCAAATACGTATAAATTCTGTCTCTCGGGATTCCCTCCAAAAACTTGCCCACCACTGATGTGAGGATCACCGGTATATAGTTCCCTGGCTCGTCCTTGCCACCTTTCTTAAATAGTGTCACCACATTAGCCAATCTCCAGTCTTCCAGCACCTCATCTGTGACTATCAATGATAAAAATATCTCAGCAAGGGGCCCAGCAATCACTTCCCTACCTTTCCACAAAGTACACCTGATCAAGTGCACTTTTATGCATTTCAAGACATCCACCACCTGCTCCTCTGTAATATGGACATTTTTCAAGATGTCTCCATCTATTTCCCTACATTCTATATCTTCCTTGTGCTTCTCCACAGTAAACACTGATGCAAAATACTAATTTAGTATCTCCCCCATCTCCTGCGGCTCCACACATAGGCTGCCTTGCTGATCTTTGAGAGTCCCTATTCTCTCCCTAGTTACCCTTTTGTCCTTAATGTATTATAAAAACCCTTTGGATTCTCCTTAACCCTATTTGCCTAAGCTATCTCATGCCCCCTTTTTGCTCTCCTGATTTCTCTCTTAAGTATACTCCTACTGCCTTTACACTCTAAGGATTCACTCGACCTCTCCTGTCTATACTTGTCATATGCTTTGATGATTATATTTTTATATTAGGTTGATAATTGAGTGGAAATTCAATGAGTTCTCTGACTTATTAGTTTACACTGATTTGGCTTTTTGTTTTGATTAAATTTAGACAGAGTGTATTGACAAGAAATTATTTGACTATCCCCATTAGCAATGCTAAGGCCATCCCATCTGTATTGAAAAATGTGTTGCTGGAAAAGCACAGCAGGTCAGGCAGCATCCAAGGATCAGGAGAATCGACGTTTCGGGCATAAGCCCTTCTTCAGGAATGAGGAGGGTGTGCCAAGCAGGCTAAGATAAAAGGTAGGGAGGAGGGACTTGGGGGAGGGGCATTGGGAATGCGATAGGTGGAAGGAGGTTAAGGTGAGGGTGATAGGCCGGAGAGGGGGTGGGGGCGGAGAGGTCGGGAAGATGATTGCAGGTCAAGAAGGCGGTGCTGAGTCCGAGGGTTGGGACTGAGATAAGGTTGGGGGAGGGGAAATGAGGAAGCTGGAGAAATCTCTTGTGGTTGGAGGGTTCCTAGGCGGAAGATGAGGCGCTCTTCCTTCAGACGTCATGTTGCCATGGTCTGGTGATAGAGGAGGCCAAGGACCTGCATGTCCTTGGCGGAGTGGGAGGGGGAGTTAAAGTGTTCAGCCACGGGGCGGTTGGGTTGGTTGGTCTGGGTGCCCCAGAGGTGTTCTCTAAAACGTTCCGCAAGTAGGCAGCCTGTCTCTGCATGTAGAGGAGGCCACATCGGGTGCAGCGGATGCAGTAAATGATGTGTGTAGAGGTGCAGGTGAATTTGTGACGGATATGGAAGGATCCCTTGGGGCCTTGGAGGGAAGTGAGGGGGGAGGTGTGGGCGCATGTTTTGCATTTCTTGCGGTTGCAGGGGAAGGTGCCGGGAGTGGAGGTTGGGTTGGTGGGGGGGTATGGACCTGACGAGGGAGTTGTGGAGGGAGTGGTCTTTCTGGAATGCTGATAGGGGAGGGGATGGAAATATATCCTTGGTGGTGGGGTCTGTTTGGAGGTGGTGGAAATGACGAAGGATGATACGATGTATCTGGAGGTTGGTGGGGTGGTAGGTGAGGACCAGTGGGGTTCTGTCCTGGTGGCGATTCGAGTGGTGGGGTTCAAGGGCGGAGGAGCGGGAAGTGGAGGAGATGCAGTGGAGAGCATCATCAACCACGTCTGAGGGGAAATTGCGGTCTTTGAAGAAGGAGGCCATCTGGGTTGTTCGGTATTGGAATTGGTCCTCCTGGGAGTAGATGTGGCGGAGGCAAAGGAATTGGGAATATGGGATGACGTTTTTACAGGGGGCAGTTGGGAGGAGGTGTAATCTAGGTAGCTGTGGAAGTCGGTCGGTTTATAGTAAATGTCCGTGTTGATTCGGTCGCCCGAGATAGAAATGGAGAGGTCTAGGAAGGGGAGGGAGGAGTCTGAGGTGGTCCAGGTAAATTTGAGGTCAGGGTGGAAGGTGTTAGTAAAGTGGATGAACTGTTCAACCTGCTCGTGGGAGCACGAGGTAGCGCCGATACAGTCAGTCATCGACGTAGCGGAGGAAAAGGTGGGGGGTAGTGTCAGTGTAGCTGCGGAAGATGGACTATTCCACATATCCAACGAAGAGGCAGGCATAGCTGGCATGAATGATACCAGCCATATCAATAATGTGGCTGCAAGAAAAGGTCAGAGATTAGGAATTCTGTGGTGAGTAACTCACTTTCTGACTCTCAAAGGCCTATCCACCATTTAGAAACGCTGTCCTTAGTAGTGTGATAGATTACTTTCCACTTACCTTGATGACTGCATCCAACATTTAAGATACTCAATACCATCCAGGATGAAGCAGCACATACCTGCAATTCTTTCATTACCTTAAACATTCCCTCCTCCATCATTAATGCCCAGTGACAACATTGTGTACCATGCACAAGACACACTACACCAACTCACAAAAGCTCCTTCAACAGCACCTTCCAAACCAACAATCTCTGTCAATTAAAAAGGACATGGATCACAGACACCTGAACACCACCAAATGCAAGTACTCCAAGCCACACATCATTCTAGTTTGGAAACTATAACTCTAATATTTCGTCGACACTCAGTCAAAATTCTGGAACTTACTATTAGCACTGTGTGAATCTCTACACAACATGGACCTCAGTAGTTCAAGGCAGCTGGTTACCACCACCACTAGAGGCACTCAGGCCCAGCCAGCAAGGCCCACATTGTATGAATGAGCGGAAAATGCAAAAATGTTCATGGATTATGATCTAGGATGATAGGACCATCTTATAAGGAGAGCTCAAAAGACTAGGACTATATTCTCTGATGTTTGGGTGAATAAGTGGTGATCCCATGGAAACATGTAAAGCTTTCACATTTAAATGTAAGGTCTTGAGAAATCCTTTCAATCAGAGTTGTGATCCTTTGGTATTCTCAGTCAGAGAACTCAGGAGATGGGGTCAATGAGACGAATGAGAATCTGGGCACCAAAGCAATCAAGCAATATGAGGACGGATTAGGACGAAGGAATTAATTTAGAAGTTCAAGCACAATCTTATTCAATGAAAGAGCAGGCATAAAGGGCCTACTTCTGTTCTTATTTTGTATCACCTTGCTGTTTATGGGATCTTGTGATGTACACAAGTAGCTGCTGTATATCTTTCATTACAACAACAGCAAAGTTTCAAATATATTTAATTTTCTGTAAGGTGGTATGAAACGCTACGGAATTACTCAGGGGATGTGTTTTGTTGGATAATTAACATTCCTTGCATAACCTCCGTCATAAACATCTCTCTCAATGTCAAAGTGACCTTCAGTGAAATTTGCCCATGTAAGATGGATGTACTAATTATATTAGCACATGGCTTTGCTCTGGTGTCAGCTGGGGTTTACTGGGGAGTACTCTGCTCCAAACCAAAATGATAAGTTGAAGTTCCAATCCAGAGCATTGAACATCCAACACAAGGTACTACACCCAATACAATGCTGAGGTCATCCCGCAGAAGCTAAGTGAGGACCTGTTCAGTTATTGGACCCTCCTGATGTCTCAGACACGCATGTAAACATAGTCTTGTACAAGTAAGAGATGCCTTTAACTCTATCCAACAAACAAACCAAACTCCAATATTTGCTTGTTTTCTTCATGTACTATTATCATTGTATATCGTTTTTAGGAATAAAGTATATTTTTGAAATTTAAAAAATGTAGCTGTCTTTTGGATGAAATGTCAAACCAAGACGCCACCTGCTTGGGTAAATGTAAATGATCTGATGGCACTACTACGAAAGAATGCAATCCAAGATGGAGTATAGGAAGTATTTCTGGCTGTAACGGGCTACTTCTTTTTTGAGGTATTTTAGGCGTTGGAGGTGTTTTCCTCAAATACCAGGAGCAGCAGTTACCATTTTATATGCGTTGCATTGTTTTGGAACTTTGGGAAAAAAAAGTCAAAACAACAGCGCTTTTAAAAGGGAGAGGAACAGACAAAGGAAGCACATGGTGAGGTCAGTGCAGGAGAGAGCGAGAGAGAAAGAAAGAAACTCACACTGCTAACTGACACAGCAGTGAACCTGCACAGTTACTGCCTTTGCTGCTTGAATTCATGTATCATTGGACATCGGAGTGTGTCTGGGAAAATTAACAAACAGTGAAAATCACAACTAATTTTGGAGGAACCTGTTTGGGAGAAGTCACAGCACAGAAACAGACAAGTTAATATTTTAAGTGTGGTCTTACAGTAAGTCTGCAGTCGTGAGTAGAGTGGGTTCTTTCTTGATTATATGTTATATTAAGATATGTCTCTTGATTAAACTTAAAATATAAGCCATAAGTATTAATTTAACTTGGAGCAGTGTTTTGTAGACAAATAAGACAGTGCTATTTTCTGTACCTGTAGATTAAAAGAAGCAAAAAATGGCCTTTAGTAGAATGATATGCTCTTCTTGTCGGATATGGGAGTTTAGGGAGCGTTTACAGGTTACTGAGGATTATATCTGCAATAAATGCCATTGGTTGCGAATCCCATTAGATCGAATGGATCAGTTGGAGAGACAGTTAGAGGCAATGAGAAATTTACAAGAGCAAGGGGATATGATGGATGGCAGTTATAGAAGGGGGAAAAGTTGCAGATACAGTCACATAGATGGGTTAACTCCAGAAAAGGTAAGAGAGGTAGGCAGGTAGTACAGGAATCTTCTGTGGCTATCCCATTTCAAACAAGTATGCTGCATTGGATAATGTAGGGAGTGATGAATTCACAGTGGAACATGGCACGAATAGCCAAGTTTCCGGTATTGAGAATGGCTCTAATGCAATGAGGGATACATTGGGTTCCAAGAGATAAATTGTGTCAGGGGACTCTCTCGTCTGAGATACAGGCGGACATTTCTGTGGCCAGCAGCGAAAAATCAGAATGGTGTGTTGCTTCCCTGGTGCCAGGATCAAGGATGTCTCAGAGAGGATGCCGAATATTCTCAAGTGGGAAAGGGGCCAGCAGGAGGTCATTGTTCACATTGGAACCAACGACATGGGAAGGGAAAAGATTGGGATTCTGAAGGGAGATTACAGAGAGTTAGGCAGGAATTTAAAAAGGATTCCTCGACAGAAGTAATATCTGAATTACTCCTGGCACTATAAGCTAGTGAGGGTGGGAATATGAGGATAGAGCACATGAATGCATGGCTGAGGAGCTGGTGTATTGGAGAAGGGTTCACATTTTTGTATCACTGGAATCTCTTCTGGGATGGAAGTGACCAGTACAAGAAGGACGGATTGCACCTAAATTGAAAGGGGACTAATATACTGGCAGGGAGATTTGCTAGAGCTGCTCAGGGGGATTTAAACTAGTAAGGTATGGTGGGTTTGGGGTGGTGGGGGCGGGTGGCGGGATCCAGGGAGATAGTGAGAAAAGAGATCAATCTGAGACTGGTACAGTTGAGAACAGAAGCGAGTCAAACAGTCAGGGCAGGCAGGGACAAAGCAGAGAACAAGGCAGGACTGATAAACTAAACTGCATTTATTTCAATACGAGGGGTCTAACAGGGAAGGCAGATGAACTCAAGGCATGGTTAGGTACATGGGACTGGGATGTCATAGCAGTTACAGAAACATGGCTCAGGGATGGGCAGGACTGGCAGCTTAATGTTCCAGGTTACAAATGCTGCAGGAAGGCTAGAAAGGAAGGCAAGAGAGGTGCGGGAGTGGCGTTTTTGACAAGGGATAGCATTATAGCTGTACTAAGGGAGGATATTCCCAGAAATGCATCCAGGGAAGTTATTTGGGTGGAGCTGAGATATAAGAAAGGGATGATCACCTTTTTGGGATTGTATTATAGACCCCCTAATAGTCAGAGGGAAATTGAGAAAAACATTTGTGAGGACATCTCAGCTATCTGTAGGAATAATAGGGTGGTTATGGTAGGGGATTTTAACTTTCCAAACATAGACTGCAACTACCATAGTGGTAAGTGTCTAGATGGAGAGGAATTTGTTAAGTGTGTTCAAGAAAATTTTCTGATACAGTATGTGGATGTACCTACTAGAGAAGGTGCAAAACTTGACCTATTCTTGGGAAATAAGGCAGAGCAAGTGACTGAGGTATCTGTGGGGGAGCACTTTGGGGCCAACGACCATAATTCTATTAGTTTTAAAATAGTGATGGAAAAAGATAGATCAGGTCTAAAAGTTGAAGTTCTAAATTGGAGGAAGGCTAAATTTGACATTATTAGGCAAGAACTTTCAAAAGCTGACGGGGGCAGATGTTCGCAGGAAAAGGGACAGCTGGAAAATGGGAAGCCTTCAGAAATGAGATAATGGGAGTTCAGAGAAAGTATATTCTTGTTAGGGTGAAAGGGAAGGCTGGTAGGTATAGGGAATGCTGGATGACTAAAGAAATTGAGGGTTTGGCTAAGAAAAAGGAGGAAGCATATGTCAGGTATAAACAAGATAGATCGAGTGAATCCTTAGAAGAGTCTAAAGGCAGTAGGAGTATACTGAAGAGGGAAATCAGGAGGGCAAAAAAGGAACATGAGATAGCTTTGGCAAAAAGAGTTAAGAAGAATCCAAAGGGTTTTCACAAGTACGTTAAGGACAAAAGGGAAACTGGGGTGAGAATAGGGCCCCTCAATGATCAGCAAGGCAGCCTTTGTGTGGAACTGCAGGAGCTGGGGGAGATACTGAACGAGTACTTTGCATAAGTATTTACTGTGGAAGAGGACATGGGCAATATAGAATGTAGGGCAATAGATGGTGACACCTTGAAAAATGTCCATATTACAGAGGAGGAAGTGCTGGATGTCGTGAAACGCATAAAAGTGGATAAATCCCCAGGACCTGAACAGGTGTACCCTAGAATGCTTTGGAAAGCTAGGGAAGTGATTGCTGGGCCTCTTACTGAGATATTTGTATCATCGATAGTCATAGGTGAGGTGCCGGAAGACTGGAGGTTGGCAAACGTGGTGCCACTGTTTAGGAAAAGTGGTAAGGACAACCCAGGGAACTATAGACCAGTGAGCCTGATCTCGGTCGTGGGCAAGTTGTTGAAGGGAATCCTGAGGGACAGGATGTACATGTATTTGGAAAGGCAAGGAATGATTAGGAATAGTCAACATGGCTTTGTGCGTGGGAAATCATGTCTCACCAACTTGATTGAGTGTTTTAAAGAAGTAACAAAGAAGCTTGATGAGGGCAGAGTGGTAGACCTGATCTATATGGACTTCAGTAAGGCATTTGACAAGGTTCCCCATGGGAAACTGGTTAGCAAGGTTAGATCTCATGGAATACAGGGAGAACTAGTCATTTGGATACAGAACTGGCTCAAAGGTAGAAGACAGAGGGTGGTGGTGGAGGATTGTTTTTTCAGATTAGAGGCCTGTGACCAGTGGAGTGCCACAAGGATCGGTGCTGGGTCCACTACTTTTCATCATTTATACAAATGATTTGGATATGAGCATAAGAGATATAGTTAGTAAATTTGCAGATGATACCAAAATTGGAGGTGTAGTGGACAGCGAAGAAGGTTAACTCACAGTACAACGGGATCTTGATCAGAAGGGCCAATGGGCTGAGGAGTGGCAGATGGAGTTTAATTCAGATAAATGTGAGGTTCTGCATTTTGGGAAAGCAAATCTTAGCAGGACTTATACCCTTAACGGTAAGGTCCTAGGGAGTGTTTCTGAACAAAGAGACCTTGGAGTGCAGGTTCATAGCTCCTTGAAAGTGGAGTCACAGGTAGATAGGATAGTGAAGAAGGCGTTTGGTATGCTTTCCTTAATTGGTCAGAGTATTGAGTACAGGAGTTGGGAGGTCATGTTGCAGCTGTACAGGACATTGGTTAGGCCCCTGTTGGAAATTGCATGCAATTCTGGTCTCCTTCCTATTGGAAAGATGTTGTGAAACTTGAAAGGGTTCAGAAAAGATTTACAAGGATATTGCCAGGATTGGAGGATTTGTGCTATAGGGAGAGGTTGAACAGGCTAGGGCTGTTTTCCCTGGAGTGTCAGAGGCTGAGGGTTGACCTTATAGAGTTTATAAAATCATGAGAGACATGGATAGGATAAATAGACAAAGCCTTTTCCCTGGGATGGGGCAGGTTCAGATCTAGAGGGCATAGGTTTAGGGTGAGAGGATAAAGATATAAAAGAGACGTACAGGGCAACCTTTTCACATAGAGGGTGGTACGTGTATGGAATGAGCTGCCAGAGGAAGTGGAGGAGGCTGATACAATTGCAACATTTAAAAGGCATTTGGATGGGTACACGAGTAGGAAGGGTTTGGAGGCATATAGACTGGGTGCTGCCAGGTGGGACTAGATTGGGTTGGGGTATCCGGTCGGCATGGACCGAAGGGTCTGTTTTCTTGCTGTACATCTCTATAACTCTAAAAACATACACTCTCTTCCAATCTGCTAAACTAATATTGATCCCTTAAATAGCAACATTTAAAAATATGTACCTGCTCAATTATTTCACTGCTCTTTCTTTTAAAAGGAGTTTGCCTGCTTTGGTTCTGAAATAACAACAGTGACCAGAGCCCACAAAATATTTTTGAACTGTAACTTCCGATGTCCCAGGATCATGAAAGATCATTTCCTTCCTTCTTTTCCAACTGGAGGTGTTCTTTGCTGAGTTAACCAAACTTGACTGAGACAGCTGTAGTGCCACAACTCCTGCCTGCAGAGGGAGTTAAATTATAAAAACCTGAATATAGACACAATGAGGGAGGGATCAGGATTAAGGATGATGCCTCCCGTGGTCAGATAACTCACTGTCACACATGGACTAGATTTACAGGGATCAGGGAGCAGTTAGCTCAAAAGAACACTAACATTGCAGGTTTAATTTCTGTTCAGCCGAGGTGGATCTGGCTCCCACCTCCTTACCCTACCTGAAAGGAAAGCACAATGGAATCCATCACCAACAAGAACTGCCAAAACCAAAATGAAAGCATCAGCAGCAGACACTTAGGAGCTGACTTTAATCACAGCGTAAATACCATTGATTACAAACAGCAATCAAACTGAAGGATTGCCAATAACTGTAGAATTGTAACGTCAGTGTGAACGAGTGCCAGAAGAGGAAGAAATTTGGATCAAAATAAAAAGGCGCGCACTGGTCCTCACTCCCTCCAATCTCTTCTCAATTATTCACATCCACAATTTAAAAAGAAGGGACCAGATGTACATCAATCTACAGGATCATTTCGGCGGGGCTGTTTCTATTTAGCTCACAAATAGGACATTGCCACCATCTCCAACTGCTGCCCATCTGTTGAAATTAACATTGAAACAAAACTGTATTTTGATGATACACCTGTTTTTTTTTGAAAAAAATTAAAAAGCTGTAGCTAGAATGAGCTCTGTCCTGCGCCACTGAACTCAGCTCAGCTGGCTCGCAGCTGTCTCGGTCTTTTATCTGTGTTGATGGTGAATATATACCAGAGTGTCACGGGGTCCACGTTTAAAAACGTTAAATCACGATCCCATTACTTTGCATTTTCAACAGAGCTTGGTTCCTAAATGATCCTAGAGGTGGCACTAGCAGTCAAAAAGCCTCTTTCAAGCCCTCAAAATGCAAACGCAAAGCATCAGACAAAACAAGCTGGAGAGGCAGAATGGCCCACATCTGTCCCCATCTTCATTCCCCTGACAAGTAATTAAGGCATATGCAGAAATGAGGATCGTCATGTTTGGAATCAGAGCTGATATCTAATCTACGTTTGAACACGCTGCTTTAGATGGGTCTGTCATTTGCAAAGGCAGATGCTCATTACTCTTTCTAATCATATGCTGCTTTATTGTGCAAATGATAAAGTGGTGTCTGATGAGGAGCAAACTGAAAGCACACTCATCTCTGGGCTATGTCTGGCTGCGCCTGCATGATGTCATGTGGACAACAGCCTGCGTGAACCTGGAGGAATGGGGGGGGGGTAATTAAGTAACAGCTTTTAAGGGGGAAGGGCAAAACAGAACAAACTGTCTCACCATATTTATGTCATTCTGCACAGTGTGTTCGTTTCAGAGGAGGAGAAAGCCAAATGACGCCTCAAACTTAACGTAGCATTCAATTGGGCCATACTTGACTTTTCCTCGCCTCTTTACCGCCATCTCCCATGACCATCAGAAGTGAGAATTCGCAAAAACTACCCACTGAGCTCTGAACAGAATTCCAAGCCTTCGCAATCCTCTGAATGAATTCCTCATCAGCTCACTATTAAATAGTCAGTCCTTTAAATCCAGAACTATGACCCTCAGTGCTCTACTCTCCAGGTGGGGAAAAGTCTCCCAGTAGTCAAAGGATAATGGGGTAATATCCATCTTCTCGAGCCTTATCAGTAACTGTTTAATATTAATGGTTTCACCATATTGGGGCTCTCTCATAGATTCAGAGGAACTACAGTCCATTTACGCCTCCCAGCCGGTTCTTCCTTCAATTAGATGATGCCTAATCAGTAGCTTAACTTCATTACACCTGCCTCCCACCCCACAATCCCACTCCAAGTTTCTAAGTCTAACATAAAATGCTCCCTGGTTAGTTACAATTAGTATTGTTTGAATACATTCTGGTCGAAACATTCTACAAACAATTCACCCAGGCTACGACTGCAAATCTGATTGTTCCAGTTCATATGTTGATAAAGCTACCCATAATTATTGCCATCCTTTTATCACAAGCGCACAATGAGTCTGAGATCTCCTGTGGTATCATGGCCCAGCCTCAAGTCGAACCAGTTCCAGAGCTGTACAATAACATTGGAAAATAATCCCACTATTTCTTCTTGTATACTTTGTCCCATATTATAGTTAGTAAGGGGCTTAGAGACCATTCGCTCTAACAATTTACTCTGACTATTCCTTATCACCATCCAAACCAATTCTACATCCTCATCTCCTGAATCAAGGCCATGTCTAAGTATTGCACAAATTCTATCTTTGTCTGAGTGTGCTATTTCTCACGATTCACTCAAAATGATCCATCGGTGGAATTCTCTACCACAGAAAAGCAGTTGAGGCCAAATCAAATGAATGTTTTCAAGGAGGAGCTAAGATTTTGTTGCTAAATGAATAAAAGGGTATGAGGTGAAAGCATGAACAGGGGATTGAGTTGGATGATCAACCATAATCATGTTGTGGCAAATCAGGCTTAAAGGGCCAAATGTACTGCTACTGCTCCTATTTACATGTAAACATCTCTATTGTTAAATATTAGCATAGTTATGACCTTCACCACCACAATCAACTAGCTCCTTTCTCTGTAGTAAGGTAAGAACTAATTGTAATCAATCCTGGAGCATTGGAGGCTAACGGACCTTATGGAGATTTATAAAATCATGAGAAACATGGATAGGGATAGTCAACATGGTTTTGTGCGTGGGAAACCATGTCTCACAAACTTGATTGTCGATAGCGTCGCTCCGAAAGCTAGTGTGCTTTCAATTAAACCTGTTGGACTATAACCTGGTGTTGTGTGATTTTAAACTTGATTGCGTTTTTTTGAGGAAGTAACAAAGAGGATTGATGAGGGCAGAGCAGTAGATGTGATCTATATGGACTTCATTCAGGCATTCGACAAGGTTCCCCTTGGCAGGCTGATTAGCAAGGTTAGATCTCTTGGAATACAGGGAGAACTAGCCATTTGGATACATAACTGGCCTAAAGGTAGAAGACAGAGGGTGATGGTGGAGGGTTGGTTTTCAGACTGGAGGCCTGTGACCAGTGGAATGCCACAAGGATCGATGCTGGGTCCTCTACTTTTTTTCCATTTACATAAATGATTTGGATGCAAGCAAAAGAGGTACAGTTAGTAAGTTTGCAGATGACACCAAAATTGGAGGGGTCGTGGACAGCGAAGAGGGTTACCTCAGATTACAACAGGATCTTGACCAGATGGGCCAATGGGCTAAGGAGTGGCAGATGGAGTTTAATTCAGATAAATGTGAGATGCTGCACTTTGGGAAAGCAAATCTTAGTAGGACTTATACACTTAATGGTAAGGTCCTCGGGAGTGTTGCTGAACAAAGAGACCTTGGAGTGCAGGTTCATAGCTCCTTGAAAGTGGAGTTGTAGGTAGATAGGATAGTGAAGAAGGCATTGGGTATGCTTTCCTTTATTGTTAGAGTATTGAGTACAGGAGTTGAGAGGTCATGTTATGGCTGTACAGGACATTGGTTAGGCCACTGTTGGAAATTGCGTGCAATTCTGGTCTCCTTCCTATCGGAAAGATGCTGTGAAACTTGAAAGGGTTCAGAAAAGATTTACAAGAATGTTGCCAGGGTTGGAGGATTTCAGCTATAGGGAGAGGCTGAATAGGCTGGGGCTGTTTTCCCTGGAGCGTCGGAGGCTGAGGTGTGACCTGATAGAGGTTTACAAAATTATGAGGGGCATGGATAGGGTTATTAGGCAAAGTCTTTTCCCTGGGATCGGGGAGTCCAGAACTAGAGGGCATAGGTTTAGAATGAGAGGGGAAAGATATAAAAGAGACCTATGGGGCAACTTTTTCACGCAGAGGGTGGTAGTGTATGGAATGAGCTGCCAGAGGAAGTGGTGGAGGCTGGTACAATTGCAACATTTAAGAGACATTTGGATGGGTATATGAATAAGAAGGGTTTGGAGGGATATGGGGCGGGTGCTGGCAGGTGGGACTAGATTGGGTTGGGATATCTGGTCGGCATGGACGGGTTGGACCGAAGGGTCTGTATCAATGCTGTACATCTCTGTGACAGGTGGAGGATTCTAAAACTCGAAGGCATAGATTAAGGTGAGAGGGGAAAGATGTGAAATGGACCCAAGGGGCATCTTTTTCAGGCAGAGGGTGGTGCATGTAGGGAATGAGCTACAAGGTAAGTAGACACAGTACTCCAAAAAATGACCTAAACAATGACTTCTACAGCTGCAACATGACCTCCCAACTCCTATTCTCAATGCTCTGACCAATAGAGGCAAGCATACTAAACGCCTTATCCTAACCATCTGCAACTCCACTTTCAAGGAACTATGAACCTGCACTCCAAGGTCTCTTTGTTCAGCAACACTCCCAAGGACCTTGTCAGTAAGTGTAGAAGTCCTGCCCTTAATTGCCTTTCCAAAAGGCAGCATCTCACATTTACCTTATTATAGACAATAGACAATAGGTGCAGGAGTAGGCCATTCTGCCCTTCGAGCCTGCACCACCATTCAATATGATCATGGCTGATCATCCTTAATCAATATCCTGTTCCTGCCTTATCTCCATAACCCTTGATTCCACTATCCTTGAGAGCTCTATCCAACTCTTTCTTAAATAAATCCAGAGACTGGGCCTCCACTGCCCTCTGGGGCAGAGCATTCAACACAGCCACCACTCTCTGGGTGAAGAAGTTTCTCCTCATCTCTGTCCTAAATGGTCTACCCCGTATTTTTAAGCTGTGTCCTCTGGTTCGGCACTCACCCATCAGCGGAAACATGTTTTCTGCCTCCAGAGTGTCCAATCCTTTAATAATCTTATATGTCTCAATCAGATCCCCTCTCAGTCTTCTAAACTCAAGGGTATACAAACCCAGTCGCTCCAGTCTTTCAGTGTAAGGTAATCCCACCATTCCAGGAATTGACCTTGTGAACCTACACTGCACTCCCTCAATAGCCAGAATGTCTTTCATCAAATTTGGAGACCAAAACTACACACAGTACTCCAGGTGTGGTCTCACCAGGGCCCTGTACAGCTGCAGAAGAACCTCTTTGCTTCTATACTCAATCCCTCTTGTTATGAAGGCCAGCATGCTATTAGCCTTCTTCGCTACCTGCTGTTACCTGCATGCTTACCTTCATTGACTGGTGTACAAGAACACCCAGATCTCTCTGTACTGCCCCTTTACCTAAATTGATTCCATTTAGGTAGTAATCTACCTTCCTGTTCTTGCCACCAAAGTGGATAACCATACATTTATGCACATTAAACTGCATCTGCCAACTCACCTAACCTGTCCAGGTCACCCTGTAATCTCCTAACATCCTCATCACATTTCACCCTGCCACACAGCTTAGTATCATCAGCAAATTTGCTAATGTTATTGCTAATACCATCTTCTATATCATTAATATATATTGTAAAAAGCTGCGGTCCCAGCACTGATCCCTGCGGTACCCCACTGGTCACTGCCTGCCATTCCGAAATGGAGCCGTTTATCACTACTCTTTGTTTCCTGTCAGCCAACCTATTTTCAATCCAAGTTAGTACTTTGCCCCCAATACCATGCGCTCTAATTTTGATCACTAACCTCCTATGTGGGACTTTATCAAAAACTTTCTGAAAGTCCAGGTACACTACATCTACTGGACCTCCCTCTTCCATCTTCAGAGTTACATCCTCAAAAAATTCCACAAGATTAGTCGAGCATGACTTCCCCTTCATAAATCCATGCTGATTCTGACCTATCATGTTACTATTATCCAGATGTGTCATAATTTCATCCTTTATAATAGACTCCAGCATCTTTCCCACCACTGAGGTCAGACTAACTGGTCTATAATTTCCTGTTTTCTCTCTCCCACCTTTCTTAAAAAGTGGTACAACATTAGCCACCCTCCAATCCGCAGGAACTGATCCCGAATCTATTGAACTCTGGAAAATAATCACCAACGCATCCACAATTTCTCAAGCCACCTCCTTCAGTACCCTGGGATGTAGACCATCAGGCCCCGGGGACTTATCAACCTTCAGACCTAACAGTCTCTCCAACACCAAATCCTTGCAAATATAAATTCCCTTAAGTTCAGGTCCTTCAGCCACTGTTACCTCAGGGAGATTGCTTGTGTCTTCCCCAGTGAACACAGATCTGAAGTACCAATTCAATTCTTCTGCCATTTCTTTGTTCCCAGTAATATATTCCCCTGTTTCTGTCTTCAAGGGCCCAATTTTAGTTTTAACCATTTTTTTGCCTTTCACATACCTAAAAAAACTTTTACTATCCTCCTTTATATTATTGACCAGTTTACCTTCGTACCTCATTTTTTCTCTGCATATTTCCTTCTTAGTAATCCTCTGTTGTTCTTTAAAAGCTTCCCAGTCCTCCGTTTTCCCACTTATCTTTGCTATGTTATACTTTTTCTCTTTTAACTTTATATGTTTCTTAAATTCCCTCATCAGCCATGGCCACCCATGCCTCCTCCTAGGATCTTTCTTCCTTTTTGGAATGAACTGATCCTGCAACTTCTGCATTATACACAGAGATATCTGCCATTGTTCCTCCACTGTCATCCCTGCTAAGGTATTGCACCATTGAACTTTGGCCAGCTCCTCCCTCATAGCTCCATAATTCCCTTTATTCAACAGAAATATTGTCACTTCCGATTTTACCCTCTCCCTCTCAAATTGCAGATTGAAGCTTATTGTATTATGGTCACTACTTCCCAATGGCTCCTTCACTTCGAGGTCTCTGACCAATTCTGGGTCGTTGCACAATACCAGATCCAGAATTGCCTTCTCCCTGGTCGGCTCCAGCACCAGCTGTTCTAAGAATCCATCTCTGAGGCACTCCACAAAGTCTCTTTCTTGAGGTCCAATACCATCCTGATTCTCCCAGTTTACCTGCATGTTGAAATCCCCCATAACAACTGTAGTAACATCTTTGCGACAGGCCAATTTCAGCTCCTCATTTAACTTACATCCGACATCCAGACTATTGTTTGGGGACCTGAAGAACAGAGGGATCTTGGGGTCTATGTACATAGATCTTTGAAGGTTGCCACTCAGGTGGATAGAGTTTGTAAGAAGGCCTATGGAGTATTATCGTTCATTAGCAGAGGGATTGAATTCAAGAGTCGTGAAGTGATGTTGCAGCTATACAGGACTTTGGTTAGGCCACAGTTGGAGTACTGTGTGCAGTTCTGGTCACCTCACTTTAGGAAAGATGTGGAAGCTTTGGAGAGGGTGCAGAGAAGATTTACCAGGATGTTGCCTGGAATGGAGAGTAGGTCGTACGAGGATAGGTTGAGAGTTCTCGGCCTTTTCTCGTTGGAACGGTGAAGGATGAGGGGTGACTTGATAGAGGTTTACAAGATGATCAGAGGAATAGATAGAGTAGACAGTCAGAAACTTTTTCCCTGGGTACAACAGAGTGTTACAAGGGGACATAAATTTAAGGTGAAGGGTGGAAGGTATAGGGGAGATGTCAGGGGTGGGTTCTTTACCCAGAGAGTGGTGGGGGCATGGAATGCGCTGCCCGTGGGAGTGGTAGAGTCAGAATCATTGGCGACCTTTAAGCGGCATTTGGATAGGTACATGGATGGGTGCTTAATCTAGGATAGAAGTTCGGCACAACATCGTGGGCCGAAGGGCCTGTTCTGTGCTGTATTGTTCTATGTTCTATAATACTGAAAGGCCTGGACAAAGTGGACATGGAGGAGCTGTTCCTACTAGTAGGAGAGACTAAGACCTGAGGGCACAAAGTGATGGAGCAAACTTTAAAACGGAGTTGAGGAGGACTTTCTTCAGCAAAAGGGTGGTGAATCTGTGGAACTCATTGCTGCAGAAGGTTGTGGAGCTAGGTCACTGAGTGTATTTAAGACAGGGATAGACAGATTCTTGATTAATAAGGGGATTAAAGGTTATGGAGAATGGGATTGAGAACTATATCAAATTCATGTTAGAGCAGACTCACTGGGCCGAATGGCCTGATTCCACTCCGATGGTTTCATACAGATGTCAGATGTCAATACAGATGACATCTGACTTCCTGGATGTCAAATTTTGGGCACTGCAGCCTTTGGAAGCACAACTGACCAAAATCTAAACCACCAAAAACGTGGAATGGTAGGGGACACTCTTGTTGGGGGTGGAGGGGTGGGGGGTGAGGAGGTTACAAAAAGAGGGAATTTCTGATAGTGATCATTTGCTGAACAAGAGGCAGGAGATGTACTTCCGAACATTCCTCTCAATCATAGCCTGCTGTCGAAAATAAAGATTACAAAAAACTAAGTGATGGCTGTCTTCACGCCACACTATGTCTCATCCATTCCCCTGCTCCCTCTTCCAGCCGTTTCCCCCCCCCTCCCATCCCCTTTCATAGTCTATTTAACGCCACAGAATGCAACATTTTGACAATATTTATTTAAACACTGTCAATTAAAAAATACTATAAAGAAAGAGACATTGCAATGAATTCTCAAGTCACAGAAACAAAGTGACACTGGAATTCTCCCAAAATCAAATTATTCATCGTTCCTAGTTCTAGTTTGTGTGGCTGTAAACAGAAGGATTCTGTTAAAAGGCAGGATTTTAGAATGCAGGGTGTGCTTAATGCATGCACACTTGTATGGTTGTCTCCTTCTTAAGCAGAAGTGATGACCTGCTCCAAACAACTTTAAATTTTGCAAAAGCTCCTGCAGCTTCCAGGCATTGTGGTGCAGGTTTGATCTTTGATAGTCAGTGGAGAGTATTAAAGAGTTAACTTCAATTGATGCACTTACAGTTTTCCTATATTGGTATCCCTTTTTCCCTCCTCTCATACTGTGCAATATAACACTCAGTTAACATACAGCAATTTAACTTGTGCAATAAACATTTCAGTTCAAAACACTGCAAGACCCTACTACTCCCACCATTTAATGCAGCATTCAGCTTCTGTTTTGCATTAAAGTTGTGCAATAAGTTTTCAGTCTCTGCATGGTATGTGCTCCCACCTTTAATTATTTTTCAATGGGATGCGAGGCTCCCTGCCAAAAGACAGCATTCATTACCCATCCCTAATTGCTGAAGTAGGTGGTGGTGATAAGCCACCTTCTTCGATTGCTGCAGTGCACGTGCTATAGGTTTGCAGTTCCAATGTTTTTGACCCTCTGTTTAGGTGCAGAGAACCTTGCTTCACAAATACATATCGCTTTCCTCAGTAAAGCTAGGTTCATCTTTTAGTGTCTTCACTCTTCAAATCCTTTGCATTCTCCCCACCATAATCCTCAACCTTGGGCCCAAACTACCCTTGTGGAATATATTGCTCAGGCTAGACATTAAATGCTATTGTTCAACAGTGCCAGCCCATAATCCATTCAGCCTAAGACAAATTTATAAATCCATAAATTGTAATACACAAAAGGAATAGGTGCTAAATACAAAATAAGATGTTGGACACTATAGGCTGAAGCCTGGCCAACACTCAAATTGTTTACAAGTCTGATTCAAGCTCAGTTGCAATGTCCAGGATTTTTCCATGATACCAATAAGAATGGGATCTTTGAAGTTCCTCAAAGGGCATCCTATCAGAAAGTAGCCAAGCTGATATCCTGAGCAAAGGCATCCGGCCTCATCCAAAGCCTGATCAGAGAAACCCAAGCATTCCGAATGGCTTCCTGAGTAGTTTGCAAAGTCAAGTGCTCTCAAAACTCCTCCTATTAGCAGGGAGCTCTTCATTCAGACAAGAGATGGACATAGTCCACTGGGAAGGCTCCCGATCGTGATTTGTCTCCTTCTACATGTCCGACCTGCAAAAGAAGCCAAATTGAGCAATTAACATCAACACGCAATGAGCAATTTATTACTGCTTTAAAATGGTTGAAGAGATTCACTTCCATGCTGCCTTCCTCTATTGACGTCTGACTATAAAATGGCTCTGATAACTGATATAAACTAACAACGCTATAGTTCAAGACCAGATTAATGCAGCCTCAGTGGTGAGTAGCTGGATTCCTGGACAATGTGGAAATGACCATCCTTAAACAGGATAATTGTAATCACTGCCAAAACTAGCTTCAGGAAACATGAGCTACATATGACAAACAAAAACATGAACTGGTGAAGTTCCTACACAATCTTTATCGTGGAGGCTGTGAATAGGCTGGGAGCTACTGTGTGAGGTGTTTTACAGCCAAATAGCTGGCTGACACATTCTAACAAGATCTATACATAAAGAACGTCCAGTGGGCCTAGCACCACCTGTGAAATTGCTGCCCTCACCCCAGAAAGAGTCTGAATACAAGGAAATCTACCCATGCTTCAGACAAGGCATTAAACCAAGGCTCTGAATACCTTCTCGGGCAAATAGAAAACATCCCCATGGCACTATTTTGAAAAAAAGAGCAAGGACATCTCTATGGTGACCTAGCCAATAATTATCCCTCATCAAACACATCTTTAATACTGAATGTTTATTGCATTGATGTTGCTCAAGCTTTCTGATTTCCCAGATTACATTGACGCAAGTTTTCAAAAATATTTAGTTGTCTGTGAAGCACTTAAACGTAAAGATTGTCAAATGAGTTGTACAAATACAAGTTTTTCTTTACTTCCTATTTACAAGTTAATTCACCTCCAATACAGGACTTAGGCCCCCATTTTTCTCTTGCTACACCACTGACTACTTTGCCTTCAGCTGTCAAACTTTCTCCCTAAACCCCTCACCATCTTTGAAGGAAGCGAGTGAGGCAATTGGAAATCCTTCTTTTGGTCACCTGTATATAATCGGCCAGGTATAGTTGGCAGCAATTAACTGAATCCATTCTGTGTCAGCTGAATATTACTCACGTCCTAATATGGCTCTCTGACAAATCTTATTTGATAACATTCCTGTGAAATGCTCTGAAATGTGCCATACAAATACAAGTTGTTGTTGTGAGATATGCAATGTGTACATGAAGCAATTCTCTCAATGTGAAGGCATTTGCTCACTGATCCCAATTCTGTCTCAACTATATGCGGGAGCCACAAAGTTTATTTAGCAACACAAGAAGATTTTGCAAAGGCAGACACTCACCCACCAAAATGAATCTTCTTCTCCAGTCACAATAATGACCTCCCCCTTAATAAAGGTCAGCTCATCGGGATGGTCCGCTGTACAGTCCAAGATTGCCTTCACTCGCTTCTGCTTCAGCTTCACCTGTGGATGTAAAGTAGCACTCCGAAACAACACACACAGCACTCGACAATACAAAACCCAGAGGGGGGGTCTCTCCATGTTACAAATGTTCAAGATATGGCCATCACTGACATTTATTGCCCCATCTGCTAGCTGCCATATGGTGGCAGAACCACGCAGAAAGAGGCCATTCGGCCTACTGAGGCTGAACTGACCTTCCGAAGAGCATCCCACCCACACCTAGCCCCCTCCACCCTATCCCTGTAACTCAGCATTTCCCATGGCTAATCCACCTAGTCTGCACATCCCTGGACACTATGGCCAATTTAGCAAGGCCAATCCACCTATCCTGTACAACTGTGGGCTGTAGGAGAATGAGCCTCATTCCTGATGATGGGCTTATGCTCAAAACGTTGATTCTCCTGATTCTCGGGCGCTGCCTGACCTGTTGTGCTTTTCCAGCACCACACTCTCGACTCTGATCTCCAGCATCTGCAGTCCTCACTTTCTCCTGTGGGAGGAAACAGGAGCAGCTGGAGGAAGGCCAAGCAGACATGGACAGACGCACTGTAGTGTTGGGCCAGTCTGCACCCGAACCATGCGAATGCCATTGCTTTTGTGAACAGCACACGCAGGGAAGTGGAGGGGATTTTAAACTAAATAGTGGGTCCAAGGGATCAAGTGTGAAAAAATGCATTATATCAAACAGTACAAACAAATTGAGATGGGAAAACATTGGTAATGTGCAAGAGAAAGTTAGAGGGCATAGATTTAGGGTGATGGGGAAAGACTTATTTGGAACCTAAGGGATTACTTTTCCACACAGAAGGTGGTATGTGTATGGAATGAGCTGCCAGAGGAAGTGGTGGAGGCTGGTACAATTGCAATATTTGAAAGGCATCTGGATGGGTATATAATTAGGAAGAGTTTAGAGGGATATGGGCCAGGTGCTGACAAGTGGGACCAGATTAGGTTAGGATATCTGGGCGACATGGACAAGTTGGATGAAAGGGTCTGTTTCCGTGTCGTACATCTCAATGACACTACAACTGCTGCAAGGGACAGAAGGTCTCAACCTTATACTATTTCCTTCAGATGATTTAGATGAGGGGAGTAAAGACATAGGAGCTAAATTTTCAAATAGCACATATATTGCAAAGATATAAGATGGTCCCTCAAGATACAAATAGGTCAAGTGAGTGGGCAAAAATCTGGTGGATGGTATATGATGTGGGATAATGTGAACTTGTTCACTTTGGCAGGAAGAACAAAGGCAGAGGAAATCAAATGTCTTACTTAACAAAAATCTTAATATTAATCAGGGAAATACAGGAATGTGGAATTCTAAACACAGAGATCAGTCCTGATCTTACTGATCTTATTGATAACCTTAAAGTCTTACAAAGGGCCAATGATCTACTTCTACTCTGACTTAGGACATTCATGTGTTGGGGGAAAAGGAAGTGTCAGAAACCTGTATGCTGGGATTTGTTGTGGGATTCAGTTGCTTGAGAACAGCAATATTGAAAGGTTCAGGGAAGAGGAAGTCTGGATTAGACTGGGGAACTTTCTAACTTGACCATTATCCCTCTACTTTGAGATGTTGGTAGAGAAATGTTTAAGGATCAATAAGCTAGTTATCATGCCAGGAACACACTTTCCATGACCAACAAGGGCAGCACAGTGGCTCATCTGGCGAGGGGAGGGGGGGGGGGGGGTTCACAGCATGGTGGCTCAGTGGTTAGCACTGCTACCTCACAGCGTCAGGGACCTGGGTTCAATTCCAGCCTTGGGTGACTGTGTGGAGTTTGCACATTCTCCCCATGTCTGCTCAAGTTTCTTCCTACAATCCAAAGATATCCAGATTAGGTGAATTGGCCATGCTAAATTGCCCATATTGTTCAGGGATGTGTAGGCTAGATGCATTAGTCGTAGGAAATATAGAGTAACAGGGTAGGGAAATGGGTCTGGGTGGGATACTCTTCAGAGGATAGATATAGACTTGTTGGGCCGAATGGCCTGTTTCCACACTGTAGGGATTCTATGATTCTATGGAGTGGGACTGGAGCTCCAGGCTGAGAGACAGGGGCTCTGCATACTGAACAACAAGAGCTCCTAAGTACTACATACATGTAAAAATACCAGCACACACCGGGGAAACCAAGTGCTGTTGGGATATGGCAGAACTTTCTAGTATTTGCCAACTACTTGTGCAATACGGAACAACTCACCCCAACTGATCTCCTCGGTAGCGGCACAGGGATTGGTTTGGAGCTTTCTGGAACAATATAAACATCTTCCCGACTCCTTGAACTCGAGTCTGTCGGCGAGAGGTATTCCCCTTTTGCAGGGAAATAAGAAACAAGATTTGAACAGGATTTATTTCCATGGAATCACTCAGCCCATTGAGCATAAAGTAGACCATTGAAAGATTGACCCCATTCGTCCAAAGTGTTCCTTACTTATTCTCAATAATCTGAAAAGACATTGCGCCCGCACCCCCATTCCCCTGCGCGCTCTTCCTTCCCACCCTTGCCCAACAATATTCCCCGAGCAGTATTAACCAGGTCTGAGTGCTAAGTTGCGTGATCAGGTGAAATTTAAACCACTCAACAGATGCATTAAGAGGAAGGTAGCCTGTTTGACTGGGGTTGATATAGTTGCTATATACTGGGTGCAGGGTTTTCCTTACTTCTGCTTTAAAAAAAGGAACAAAAATTTAAAGAGACAATGCAATAAGCATCTCCTGTTAACTTACAAACTCCAACTTGCACTCTTGCTGACTCATCTATTCTGGTTTTAGATTAGAGTGGTGCTGGAAAAGCACAGCAGGTCAGGCAGCATCCGAGGAGCAGGAAAATCGTGATGAAGGGATTTTGCCGGAAACATCGATTTTCCAGCTCCTCGGATGCTGCCTGACCTGCTGTGCTTTTCCAGCACCACTCTAATCTAGACTCTGGTTTCCAGCATCTGCGGTCCTTGTTTTTACCTCATCTGGTTTTAACCTGGTTGCCTACTCAAAAGTTTGTGAGAAGATTCGTAGCTCCGCTGCTCGTTGTTGTGGTTCTGTTCGCCGAGCTGGGAATTTGTGTTGCAGACGTTTCGTTCCCTGTCTAGGTGACATCCTCAGTGCATGGGAGCCTCCTGTGAAGCGCTTCTGTGATGTTTCCTCCGGCATTTGTAGTGGTTTGAATCTGCCGCTTCCGGTTGTCAGTTCCAGCTGTCCGCTGCAGTGGTCGGTATATTGGGTCCAGGTCGATGTGCTTATTGCTTGAATCTGTGGATGAGTGCCATGCCTCTAGGAATTCCCTGGCTGTTCTCTGTTTGGCTTGTCCTATAATAGTAGTGTTGTCCCTGTCGAATTCATGTTGCTTGTCATCTGCGTGTGTGGCTACTAAGGATAGCTGGTCGTATCGTTTCGTGGCTAGTTGGTGTTCATGGATGTGGTTCGTTAGCTGTCTTCCTGTTTGTCCGATGTAGTGTTTTGTGCAGTCCTTGCATGGGATTTTGTACACTACATTGGTTTTGCTTATGCTGGGTATCGGGTCCTTCGTTCTGGTGAGTTGTTGTCTGAGAGTGGCTGTTGGTTTGTGTGCTGTTATGAGTCCTAGTGGTCGCAGTAGTCTGGCTGTCAGTTCGGAAATGCCCTTAATGTATGGTAGCATGGGTAGTCCTTTGCCTACTCGATGAACTCTCTCATGGTTAAGATAAGTTCGACAAATATTAGTGGAGCAAGTGTGAACCTATAGTGCCTTAACGCAATTGGCTTTACGTTGTTGTTAGCAGCTTTCCACAGAAACCATCAGGGAAAAATAAAAATGGATACAGGCCCGTTTAACCAATAAGCAGACTAATCAGACTCTGCTTGAATGAAAGTGGATGCCTGGCATTTTCCTCTCATTATCATGCTACAAATAAAACTGCAAAATACAAAATCCCAACATTAATGCAATGGAGTTTAGGAACATCTTCTTAACCTCTTCCTCATTTCTTATGAGATATTCCTTGAGGCAGTGTATACCTTTGACAGAAATTTCAAGAACAAATACACAGCTGGAAGGTAACTATACAACCTACCTCTTGGCTTCTTTACTCCCTCTTCTCTGTTGGGTTTTCTGGTGAACGTTACACGGTTAGGACTGCAAAGAAATGAGTTTTTTTTTAATTTGAAAAGAAGTGATGACTTCCTCAGAGATCTCAGCACAGACCGTACTGAACAAAATCACCCATCAACCGTGTGCTCATGAACCTGTGCTGGCTCCCAGTTTGGAGAGGTTTGAAAATATTTGCCCTTGTGTTCAAATTCCTGCATGGCCTTTCTCCGCTCAATCCCGGTGACCTCCTCCACTATTCCTCAGAGACCTTTAGATCTTTCAGCTCCAAGTCTGATCTCTTGCACATTCCTGAATTTATACTATTTTTCACCATTGGTGGCCTTGTCTTCCACTTGCTGGACCCGAAACCGAGTCATTCCTTCCCTAAACATCTCTAACTCCTTCTCTCTTCCCAAGGACAGAGATCGTTGATCAAGATTTTGCCAAGCTGTCTTGGTGTCTCCTTATTTTGGCTCAGTGTCAAAGCTTCAGTCTGTTTCTCGAGGTCAGGAGAGTTCAAAGGCAGTAGCTAAAAGGCAATGTATGTGCATTTTGGGCACAGAGATTTGGCAAGACGGTCTGTTCTGAGATTTTAATCTAATCGGTTTCCAGGTGGTCAAGGCAGAGCCTCCTGTCCAGAGGACCGATGCTGGTGGGGGTTAGAACAGCATCCGGAGTGCAAACAGGAGAACAATTCCCCACCCCACCCTTGTAAAACCAGGGATCAAGGAACCAAACCCACCATTTCCTGAATCCTTGCTCCCACCTACCACCCCCAACCAAACAACGGTCTGAGCCACAGGACTGAAGGTGAAAGGCATTGACACTGATGTCTTCCATTAGGTCCCCCCACCTCATCAAAATCAGCAACTATTCTCGGAATAGCGCACATTAATTAGGACAATACTCCCTCCCATACAGGGACCACTTGACCTTGTCTAAGTAACTCCCACTGAATTCCCCACTTAGCTCCATAAACATAGAAAGGCAATTGATAACTGTGTCTCAACGAGATACAAATCACTCCTGGGACTCGGTTTCTGCTTCAGAATAGACGGCACATTAGAAACGACAGACTCAAAACATTAGCCCTGTTTCTCCCACTGCAGATGCTGCCAGACCTGCTGAGTTTCTCCAGCAGCTTTTGGTTTGATTTCAGATCTCCAGCATCCGCAGTATTGTGCTTTTATTTCAGGGGGGTGGGGGGGGGGGGGGTTCGCTAAGTGAAGAGCGATTACTGTCAAATATGCATGGGGTTCGGTGCGTGGAGCTCCTACCTCACTGACGGTGGGGGCTCTGGTGCTGGCACTGGGTGGCTGGGAGGATGGTGCTGCTCTGTGTTCTGAAGGGGTGCTTCACTCTGTGACCCTTGCCTCCTGCAGTCCAGTACCTCAGGCTGTGTCTGACTTCCCCAGTGATAGGACATTCTGGCCTGAGAGTTTGACTTGGTCTGAGGGCTCGAGATCTCTGTTGATCCACCAATGGAGTGTCTCCAAAGCATGTCCGGGCGTCCTGGATTAAATGAACGAAAACATGGTGAAATTGTCAGCCTGTTCGGGTTCAAATCGTAGCATCCCAGCTCACCCCGTCAGTCAGAGAAGAAAGTTCTGTCCAATGTTTCATATCAACAGGAAAACAATTAACTGGAAAGAATAATACCCCTTCTCTCTCTGCATGTGTGACCTATCCTGTTTAGTATTTCCAGCAATTCTGTTTTTTATATTTCTAACATCAACAGTATATTGCTTTCGCATTAAAATGACTGTTTCCCTTCATTTGGAGTATGTTCTTGCCAGATCTGTCCTGACAAAATCCGCAGCGACCAGATTTGACAGTAGGCCTGAATCTAGTAGGCCAAGCCTAACTTCCAGCTGAGCACTGATGCCTACTGGTGGGCCCAGCCTAACCCCAAAGAAAAGCAAAAATTCCCAACCTTAAGAATAAGTGTTCTTTCATGTCAGTTCGACACCTGAAAAGTTGCAAACATTTCACAGGCGGAGTTAGCCTGTAATGTCACCATGAAACTCGAATGAAAGAAACAGATTACCTGGAGCTTTGGCAGGTGTGATCCCATGACTTGGTGATGGGGCAAGTACAGGACCGTTCCCAAGGGAGCATCGTTTGTTCTGTCCATCAACAGACCCAGCTACAGGAAGAAATTCCATGTAATTCTTTTCATCAGAAGTGTTGTACAGACTAAACATAAAGTGGTGTTTTCATAATGAAGCAAATATTTAATGATTAGTATTATGTTTAAAGATTTATTAGTCCAGTAATTAATTCAGGACAAGCTATCATTGGACTGCTAACATGGAACTCGATACTGCAAATAAACAAGGTGAACAACATGGACATATTTAATGAGAAGTTTGATAAATACAGGAGGGAGAAAGAAATAGGTGGTGAATCTTTAATATTCCCTACCCTGGGGTTTACTTTGATTTTTGGAAATTAAAGGGAATCAAAGGGCATGAAAATTTGGATGGAAAGTAGAGCTGATGTCTAAAATCAGCCACTATCATATCGAACAGCAGGGTACTCAAGGGGCTGAATGGCTTACTCCTGTTCCTATTTTGTCTGTTCTAATGATCCAGAGGGCTAGGAGGATGTTGATGTGGAACATATATCCTGTCATGGACCTGTGTCAGTGTTTTGAACATTATGCAATGCCCGTGAGATGGGACGGGCCCAAGCCATGTCATATTGGGCCCTTTACAGGCAAGAGGCAGAGAGGAGACATTGTTCAATTCTGTGGACACTGAAAAGCCAGTGTGCTATTAAATTCCCCTCCCACCTCCCCCAAACCCATATTCCTGACCATTCCTGTGGAGCACTCACCCCTGGTGAAGGTTTTGACAGGCAGTGGTGGTGGCGTGGTGTTGCTGGTCGGTGAATGAGCAGATGCCTTGGAGGGAAGGACCACTGCTCCGTACGTCTCATTCACAATATTGGAGCCAGTGAAACTCCATCTTTCCTTCTTGGAGCCAGAAGGGCTGTGGTTCCCAAATGGTGGAGATGTGATGGAAGCAATCGGAGGAGAGAGTTGGCCAATGGATTTGAATGACCTTTGCAAAGGACTGACCTGGATAGGGGGATGAAACGAACAATATAGAAGCCAAAGTGACTGAGGTGCTCACCAAGGTTAACAACAAACAGCCTTGGCTTGAGGCCTCGGAGACAGATAGAATTGTATTCAATCTCAAAACACTTTGCACGGAATGAGTACATTTCGCTTCAAGTTGCAGTGACTGTCAATTTGCAAACGATCAGGAAGATCGCACAAACAGAAACCAAACAAATAAGCACAGTTTTTCTTACTGGCTGAGGGAATTGGGGGGAGTGGGGTGGGTGATTTAGCATCAGCTTTGAGATCAAGCAGTTTACGAGTTACATCAATAATCACCTGAACAACTAACTGGGACAAGCTTGCCAATGGCTTAATTTGAAGCTTTGTACAGTAGGTAACAGTGCAATTCCTAATCGCCACACCAGCCTCTTTATACACGCCACTCCTGAAATGGGAGTTCAAAAACATCTAACTCAGTTAAGAAAGCCACCAGAGGGTGAAGTGGACTTCTATGTATCCCAAAGGCAATTCCACTTCCCGCCCCCCCCCCCCCAACTTTGTCCCCCCTCCCACCTATTAGTCCTTAACGTTACAATACATGTTGGTTCAGTACCATATTAGGGTTCACAGGAACCTGAAGGGAATCACTTGAACTCTGCTTTGTGCTGAGTCTGCACTAGTTTAACTTAACATGTGCCTTCAAGTTACAGGAGAGAAAAGTTCAATCACTCCATCACAGTCAATTTTAAAACCCAACAACTGGTCAGCACCATTACATCCCCCATCACAGTATTTTCCCTACTCAGAAACCCTCAGTGATTTTTGCAAAGGAGATTTTCCAAATCTGAACACTATCTACATTATGGTACTCTGCAATGAAAAGAAGGAGGGAAGGTACACTAAGGATTGAGGTGATGGAGGAACACTGTACTGAAAACTCAAACCTTTCTTCTGTAACTGGACAGTGACACTGATCTACCACATGAGGGCAGCAGATTTAGAGGTTGCATTCTGCATTGGGATTGTGCAAGAAAGATTTGAACTTATACAGAGACTTTCACAACTTCAGTATGTCCCAATGCAAATTACAGGTACTTGTGAAGTAAAACCACTTTTGCAATGTAGGAAATGCAGCAGAACACTCAAAGACATACACGATCAAGTAATCTGCTTTTAGTGATTTTAAGGGGTAAATATCAGTTTGGAATAAGATGACCCCTGCTCTAGTGCTGTCAGTTTTTGTTATGTCCACTCCCACCCCAACTGCCCCCTCCAACTCCCCTCTCCAGAAGGAGCCCAGGTTGCTACGGTGACATCACTTTTAGATAGCCTGAAATGATGGATCGTGACGGAAATGCTCCATCACTTTGACAGACCAGGAATCTTTCCGGCTCTCGCTGCCTGCCATTGGTAAATATCGGATGGATTTACAAGTCTATGTTTTAGCAGCACCATCCCTTGACCTTGAATGGGACTTGAACCCAGAGTTCACTGGCTCAGACAGGAATCATAGAATCCCGACAGTGTGAATGCTGGCCATTTGGCCCATCGAGTCTACATTGACCTACCGAGGAGCATCCCACCCAGAACCACCCCTGCATTTCCCACCCAGCCGGCACATCCCTGAACGCTACAGGCAATTTAGCATGGCCCATCCACCTAACCTGCACAGCTTTGGACTGTGGGAGGAAACCGGAGCACCCGAAGGAAACCCACACGGACACAGGGAGAATGTGCAAACTCCACACAGACAGTCACCAGTGGGGTGGAATCGAGGCTGGGTCCCGGTGCTGTGAGGCAGCAGTGCTAACTTCTGAGCCACCATGCCATCCCTGAATGCCACCTACAAGGCATCCTCCTTTGTTTTTCTATATTCAGATCGACTGGAGCGCTGAGCCCAGGGATTGCAGGAGGGAAAGTGAAGCTGCATCATTCTTGCCTGCTCCATACTGTCCAGCACACCATCTGAATAAAGCACTTTGGAGAAGCCTTCTCTCTCCCATCTCGTGCAATCAGGGCATCATCGAAGGAGACACAGGACAATCTCAGTTTGACCATCCAGTCTGTCCTGGTTCTTTATTATTTTGACCTAGTTCTCTAACATTTCCCTCAAGCCCAGAATAAAAAGAAGTTCCCCTTCACGCCCAGCTCTTTTTCAAAGTTGCAATCAGCTTCCATCATTTCAGGCAGCAAATCGTATTAATGTAACTGCGTTTTTATCCTGTTCGCCTTTATTTTTGTGCCCATCACCTTAAATGTGCATCCCTGTTCTTTGCTACTGTGGGCAGTCTCTCCCTCTATCAAAGCCCTTCTTGATTTTGAACACCTCAATTGAATTTCTTCCTGACCACCTCTGTCCTCTCGAGCCAATGTCTGGCCTGGTCTCCTTCTGGACCCTCTACAAGATCTGGTGCTGGTGCACAGAATTACACCCAGTACATGAGCTGAGGGCCTACTGGTGCATCTTGAGACTGAATTCTACAGATCAAAGTGAAAAGATAGAGGTAACAATAGAGAGAAGACGAGACCAGGATATGTCACCTTTTCCTCCAAGTCGTCCTCACTGTCGTAAGAAAAGTCTTGTTGCACTATCCAGTCGTATTCCACGTGAACAGGAGGGTTAAACTTCCCAGACAGTGCTTGATCAAGCTGCAATCAAAGTGTAACAAGACTGCTCAACTCCTGCGTCAAATCCACAATAAACTGGATTTTTAAAAAAACACAACTCAAGACTGAAAAATAAAGGAGCGTACCAGTTCCTCGCAACGGGAGTGGTTGAATTTCTTTGCAATGTCCAAGGCAGTCTCTCCGGCCGCGTTACCTTCAACATGATGAGAGGGTGAAAGTGTTAATCGAAAACAAAACCCAATCTCTGGCCAGGGCCTCATGACAGAATTACAGTCAAAACTAAGAACAGGACATTTTGTGTTGAGGCAGGTCTGCTCTCACAACTCTATGCGCTCACAACATCATTCTGTCATTGAGTATGGTCACGAGGCAATTCCTCACAGGAGGACAGAGGTCAGTAAAGGAAGAGTTTGGAGTGTCGAGATTTGTCCTTCAGTCTCCTCGCTGTGATGCCTCTTTGCCACCCCTACTTCCCTCCCTGTCAAATACCTATCCCCATGGCAGGACTGGGACTGGGGGAGGGGTGAAGAAGATTGGGCGGTTGGGGTTATTTAAGATGTTCTAGACCTGTTCAGTGGATTTTGTGGAGTGAGGAAGGGCATTGAGGGACATAACAATAAAGCAGGCAACAGGCCAGATAGAACTGAGGGACAAACAAAATCAGCCAGAAACTAATTGGACAGAGGAACAGCCTCAAAAGGGACGACTGGCCTGCATTAATTTTCTGTTCCCATCTGGGGCTATTTTCCCATTGGTCTGGAAACAAATTTACATCCTTTATGTCCTTTTCAGCAATAAAGTTCTCTCCTTGCATTCATGTTTTGTTTCATTTATTTACACATGCAAATGGTGGTGAGCTCCTGGCCTCAGACAGTATACACTGTACAGATTCACCAAGGTAATACGACTGGATAGAGCCGATAAAGACAGGTGGCAGGTTGCACAGGCCTGGTTTGCATCCCTCAAAAAGGTTAAAGGGGATTGATCCAATTGAGCTTGACCTAGTTAAGACAAAGGAAACATTGAGTAACATTAACATCCTTACTGAATGTGGTATTGGTGTTCCTGAATGTCAAGTGAAACAATAAGAAAACCAGTCTCCCATTACAACTGATACACAGTTAAACTCTGAAAGGACCTTTTCTCTCAGGGGAAAAAAAAGTCATTGAAAATATAATACAAACCGAATAAATGTCATGTCAGACTCTAAACATTAACTTTTTTCCTCCCTCCACATGCTGCCAAGACTTGCTGAACTTCTCCAGCACTTTGTTTCTATGTCAGATTGCCAGCAGTTGCTGTATTTTGTTTTTATTAAATATTATGGCTTCAAGTACCATAATTGCTAAGTTCTGACAGTTGTAACATGAAATACATTTGTAATAAAGTAAAAAGTAAATTTTAAAAGTATGAAATACGTCAACTCTTTCCCACATCCCAGTTGCCAATGACCTTGCTCGCTGTAGTTGCAGCTTGCTATGCACTTTGCACCCTCACCCTATTGTGAATTGACAGTGCTAACCCCTGCTTCCTTCTCCAGAGGCATGGCAGTGAACAAGGGCTCGGGAAAATGATTGGAGACAAGCAGGAGGAGTAACTTCGGAGCAAGAACGGGTTTGAGTTGAAATGCTAGGAGGATAATCTGCACCAGGAAGGGGCATCAAGACAGAGCCAGGGAGAGCAAGTGCCCAGTCCAACATGGCACAGTTAGTGCCATGCAATCCTGCAATGCACCTGAGGTGGTAAAAACACCAAAACAAAACTCCCAACACAAATATTTGCCCCAGTATCTGATGAATGTTAAAACCAAAAGGTCATAAAACTGAGCCACTTGAAAAGGGAGTGCTGACTGTCTTTTCTCTGGTGGGTAAGACTAGAACTAGGGGCTGTAACATCGAGGTCATAGCTAGCTGTCCAAGAGTCTGGTAGGAAGCATTTCTACACATGGAAGATAATGGATCTTTAAAACTAACCTCTCAGAACAAAGCTCTTGAGGTAGTGGCCAATCGGAGATTTCAAAGCCAGGATTGATTTTAGCTTGGCAATATATTCAGGATAATGGAACCCCATTCAAGCCTGGTGTATGGGGTTAAGGTACATAGCAGTCACCAGTGACTGTGTGGTCCCTCCTGAACATTTAAGATTAAGGTAGATGTACAGATATGAGGAAAAAGGTTGGGAATGTGGACTTGAAGGATCTCACATCAGTCGTGGATGAATGGCCTACTCCAGTTCCTATTTCATGTTCCTATGGTGAGAAACTACATGGGACTGGGTGGGACAGAAAGAACAGAGATGTACCAGTAGCAGTGGTGGACTCTCCCTCTTTATGGGTATTTAAGCGGGCATTGGATAGGTATATGGAGGATAGTGGGTTAGTGTAGGTTAGGTGGGCTTTGATCGGCGCAACATCGAGGGCCGAAGGGCCTGTACTGCGCTGTATTCTTCTATGTTCTATGTTCTATATAATGCTATCCCTGAGCTGGTAACTCAACCTCTCAGAATGATGGAACAGTCCACTTACTGGTGTGGGATTTTTTTTTTTCCCTTTTGCAATGCACACAGAACATCAGGGCTTCCCTTTGCAAAGGAGTGATGTTAGTGAAAACAAGCCAATGGATTCAGGGAACCCCAGAAGCCCTCCACACCATTAAAGCAACTCTTCACCACAATTCAGTTCACACTAAAGCTGGGAATTACATTGCAATTATTCCTCGAAATTGACCAGAAACAAAGTGAGCAGTGAAGTCTGAAATCCTCAATGATATGTTTAAACTCTTGAAAGCAAGGGCCCCGAGAAGGGGTGGAGATGAGGTCAGGGAGAACAATGTGGATTTGTATGGCACCTTTAGTAAAGCTCCTGAGAAGCATCTTGTACGTTTCATGCACAAATTGAACCTCACACATTAGTTTAGCTGACTAATAGCTCGACAGAAGAGCTGAGATTCAAGTGATATCTTAAATAGAGAGAAGTGAGTGATGTGGGGAATCTGAGTGAAGATTGAAGGGGAGCCTGGTCTTACCGATGTGCAAGCTGGCCTTTGCCTTCAGCAGCAATTTCAGGCTCTCAGTTTTGTTGTACAGGCTGCAGTAATGAAGGGGAGTGTTCCCTTCTGCTGTCTTCACATCCAGGCCACCCCTGCAAGAACATCACAAACCAGTCTTACACAAACAGGTCTCAGGGATGCAAACCAACCAACCAAATCGCTTTCGACCCATTTTCCAACGTCATATCGCCAGGAGATTACAGCGTAGGGGGGTACTCAGGGTTGTCAAATCTGATTGGATGTATTTCAGAATGTTTCCTGATGATTACAAAGCACAGCAACCCTCTGCACATATACCACTGACCCAGCTATTCGGAACTCTTTGTAATCCAATTTGATGTTTTGTTTTATATCTTAGTCAAGAAGTGTATTCTTTTTAAAATCATTCTTCCAAAATTCCCCCAACAAAATCAAAAAAACCGATTTCTTTTTTCTTCCTGATGCAAAAACAGGTTTTTTTTTGGGTCATTTCCTGCAAAACCATGTAGATTAGTCATCACTTCCAGGAGAGTCCAGGGAAACCCCTTGGGGTGTTGGCAATGCAATCAAAGCTTATAGTTGGTACAAATAGGATAGGTCTAACTCAAAGGCCGAACCGTAAGACCCTGTCTGACCTCCAGGTTATTCCACACCCGCCACCCACCCCACAATCATAAGGCTTTCTTTGGTTGCATCTCAAACCCAGAACCTCCATCACTTCAATGATGGAGGCATGTTGGAGAGCCACCAGAACTAGGATCACTGCCATCAATCCTGACGTCATCCCGACTCGGAATTACATTGACCTTTCCTTCTTCATCACCGGGTCATACAGACCAGGGAGGTTTCGGGTTTAATATCTGGTCAGTTGTGAGGTTTCTGCCTTCCAATCAGGGCTGCAGCAGGAACACTCCAGACAACCTGGACAAAAAAGGAATTTACCCCTCAGTGATCCAAAAGGTCACTGAGATCACCTGATCAGATCATGAAAGCTACGTCGGGTCAGTGACATTGCAGAAACCTGAGCAATAATGTGTGTTTGAACATGCGTGTTCAGCTCCATATCCTGGCTCAAATCACATGACCCAAACAGCTGAAGGTGGATGCTTCTAATCTGAATCAAAAGAGCGAAACAGAAATAATAAAAACAGGCCTTTCCCAGCCAGGAAAGCCACATTAAGATCTGAGAAACAGCCAACTCCAAACTAGATACATTCCAACTCTGCATTGGAAATGATACCGACCCATTCTGGATCAGAAAGTCAACCAAAGCCAGCGATGTTCTGTCTGCCAACCGCACAGCGAGGTGCAACGGTGTTTCCCCAAGGTCCTATAAAAAAAAGAAAAATTGTTCGAAGGATTTTTATTTTAAAAGTTATGACTCCAACAGCACTGTAGGGATGCTATGATTCCATAGTTCAAATAGGAACATGGGAGTAGGCCATTCAGCCCCTCAAACCTGTTCTCCCAATCAACCTCATCATGGCTCATGTCTTACCTCAATGCCATTTTTCCACACTGTCTCTGTGTCTCTCAATATTCATAAAATCAAGAAAGCTATCAATCTCTGTCACAACCATACTCAATGACTGTGACTCCACAGCCCTTTGGGACAGAGAACCCTCCAAGTGAACAGTCTTCATCTCAGTCTGAAATGGCCTGCCCTTTAAATCTGAAACTGTGACCTCTAGTTCCAGAGCTCTTTCCCCAGCCAGAGGAAACACCTACCCTTTAAGAAGTTTGCATACTTCACGAAAGCACCCAAGGAAGTATCTTATCAAACCCAAAACATTAACTTTGTTCCTTTCTGCACAGATACTACCAGACCTGCTGAGTGTCTTCAGCATCGTGTTTGTGGCACCTTTAGGGAATGAAAGCCCAGCTTCCCCTCTCTCTCTCACTCCTCATAGGCAGCCTAACCATCCCAATAATCAGCTCAGTGAAAATAGATAGGAATGGATATGAGGAATGCTTCCTGTTAAGCTAAAGACACCACTATTGGAGTGATGGGTGAACAGGAGACAGAGTGGGGAAGGAGTAAGAAGAGTTACCTGTCCATCTGGCAGGCTGAGTGCTGCACTGAAATCCACACGCTCACTGTACATCTGCAGCAGACTCAGGATGTCCTTGTTCCGGATGGCCTCAAACAGCTTCCACCCATCCTCGCAAACACCTTTCTTCGTATATTTGTGCTCCACGTATTTTGCCGTAATAAATTCCTTACGAGAGTTCCTATTGGGTGTAGAGGGAATCTTTAAGCAGAGGTTAGCTTGAAGATCATAGCCTCGTGGCCCCAGCTGCTCAAGGAACCAATTCAACACATCACATTCAATACAGTTCAAAGACTAACATCCACCAGTCTCTCATTCAGTGGGTTACAACTCAGCATGCACTTTCCATCTGAGGCCTTATAATTCATGAAGGTATGGCAGTCACTGACAAAATCCAATAGGGAATTGAAGAGAAACTTTCTTACCCAAAGATTGCAACCACTGGGGACATTCGGTGCATTTAAAAGGCTGCTTAGGGAAAGACCTGAACATTGTGCTGGTAATGGGTCTGTGCAGTAGGGATGCAGAGGAGGTTTCTCTGGACCATAAATACTAGCATGGACCAGTCGGGCTGAATGACCTATTTCTGGACAGTAATTTTGAATCCTGCCCTCCTTCCAGCTTTGGATTCAACTGGTCAACTGGACTTCAGGGATCACTGTGCAGAAGATCAAAAGGTACTAGTTGTTTGTCATCCAACATCGAGAAGGCAAATTCATTTATAAGATCAGACAGAGGAGGTCAGGCCAGCTAGAGATTTGTTTATTTTGAATCCTCCGTTACTGGTCACTGTGATCCCGCTTAGTGTTTTTGTAGATGGAGAGCTCTCAGTAGTCAAGGTCTAAGACGTACACACAGCCCTAACCATTCAGCTGCTGGATGCTAGGTAGATTGCAAGATGAGGTTATTAAGTCTCACGGATTTAAAAAGAATCCCAGGTTCAATTCCTTATTTCCCTGATCAGCTGCGGTTGGGAGAGCATGGAGAAGCGCCTGCTGAAAAGGATCAGACAGAATGGTGGTGCACCCACAGCCTTCCACTGACACACGCATCAAAACTGTTCGGTTGGGTTTGGTTCCCGGCTGGGGGGGAGCTGATGGCTGTGAAACAATTCCACCCACACCATTCCAGCACTAGCTATTGTCTTCAAGAGAAACGGACATTACACCTGGCCTTTGCCCAAACAAACAAAACAGAAATAGTTTAATCTCCTGTTACACCAAGGACTCCGAGGAATTCGACTAACGCTTTCTTAAAATTCCAAAGGCTCTTTTTTTCCAATGAAGTGCCATAACATTTATACAAAAGACTCCCACACTGCACAGGGGAAAGATCGCCACATTAATGATGAGAGGAGATTTGTCTTGACTGGTAAAATGGTACAAGATGAAAAAGGCAAGCTGCAGGGAGGGCTGGTGAAGAACTCATTGAGGAAGGCGACACAGGTTAAAAACTGGTTGATTAAAACAGATGCGAAAGCACCAAGTACAACTGCTCGGAAGTTATAACAGATCATTCTACAGCACAAGTTCATTCCTGGTTGAAGTACTGTGTTTATTTCCAGGCACCACCCTTCAGGAAGTGCGCAAAGACTTTAGATACGGATCGGACACAGAGTCACTGAAATCAAGGAGAAGGAATTATAGTTTTGCAAATGATTTGGAGGAGTTGAGATTGTTCACCTTTGAGCAGGGGAGAAGAAGGGGAGACCTGATAGAGGTGTTTAAAAATGTGACAGGTTGAAGATAAAGTAGATAAAGAAAAACATTCCAATAGCTGAAGGAATATAAACAGAGGTTACAGATTCAAGGTGACTGATCCCGGCAGCAATACCTTACAGATGACGGAAACAGACTTAATAGGGTCTCAGAGGAGATTTACGAGAGAGATCAATTGTGTGTGAATATGAGGACAGAGTAGGAGATCAGAACTAACTCTTCAAAAGAGCCAGTGCTGATACAATGGGCTGAATGGCCTTCTCCATGCTGATGATGTCTTTGTTCACATTCTGGAATACAAGGCATTTAGGGGCAATCAAAGATGTTGAAGGATTTGGCAGTAAGATTGGCTACAGACTTGAGAGGTATCATCATGGCCTTCAAATTACAGCCATTTAGGGCTAGAATCCGGTCCCATTTTCTCCCAACACAAAGGGGGTTGGGGAATTCTGGAACCGTCTCCACTAAAGTGTCTGTGGATGCTATAGGACAAATTGGAGCTTTCAAAACCAATGCAAATTGTTTTGTTTTCAGGTTACAGGCTTCGAGGTGTACAAAGCAAAAGGTAGGTAAGTGGAGTTGCGGTGCAGATTGACCAAGATTGTACAGGAACGAAAGACCGAAAGGTCACCTCCAATCTCTCCGTGATATAATTCACTTCTTTTCCCACTTACATTTGCTTTAATAAAAAGTAACATTTATACACAACAAATCACCCAAAGGCATTTTACAGTTGGAATCGGGCTCCAAGGGGATAAAGGATGTATTTAGTGTGACATTAATGATGATGCAGAAAAACTGGAAATGTGGTTTTGGTTGCTTGCCAGACGCCTTACACAGCAGCAGGCACAGTAATTCCATGACAACTGCACATTGAACAACATGCAGGATAAGTCTGGAGGCCTTTGACTTCAATCCTTGCATTTACAGTATTTACTGGTTATGATGTTGGATTTGATTTGATTTGAAGTTCCACCACCAGTGGCTTTGAAGGATGGCGGTTGGGCAGGGGAAAAAAAAATAGCAAGCACTTTTATTCATTTGCAGGATGTGGGCGTCATTGGCTGGCCAGCATTCATTGCCCATCTCTAGTTGTCCTTGAGAAGGTGGTGGTGAAAGGCCTTTTTGAACCACTGCAATCCATCTGGTTTGGGTAGACCCCCAATGCCCTAGGGGAGGGAGTTCCAAGATTTTGACCCAACAAGACTGAAGGAAAGGTGATATAATTCCAAGTCAGAATGGTGAGTTACTTGGAGTGGAAACTTGCAGATGGTGATGTTCCAGGTGATGGTTATGGGTTTGGAAGGTTCTGTTGAAGGATCCTTGGTGAACACTGCTGCAACTGAGCATTGGTGGTGGAGAGAGTGAATGTGGTGCTAGCCAAGCAGGCTGCTTTGTCCTGGATGTTGGCAAGCTTCTCTTTGGACCCATCCAGGCCAGTTGAGAGTATTCCATCACACTCCAGGCTTGAGCCTTGTAGATGATGGACAGGCTTTGAGGGGACAGTAGGGGAGTTACTCACTGCCGAATCCCTAGCCTCTGACCTGCTCTTGTACCAAAACTATTTCCATGGCTAGTCCAGTTTAGTTTCTGGAAAATGGTAACCCCCGGGATGTTGATAATGGAGATTCAGCAACGATAATGTCATTGAATGTCAAGAAGTGATGGTTAGATTTTGTCTTGTTGGAGGTGGTCATTGCCAGGCCTGAATGTTACTTGCCATTTTTCATCCCAAACTTGGATTTTGTCCAAATCTTGGAAATTTACCTCAGCATCTGATGAAGGGCCTTATGCCCAAAATGTCGATCCTCCTGCTCCTCAGATGCTGCCTGACTTGCTATGCTTTTCCAACATCACACTCTCGTCTCAGTATTTGAGGAGTCATGAATGGTGCTGAGCACTTCTGACTTTATGATGGAGGGAAGGTGATAGATGAAGCAGCTGGAGATGATTGGACCGAGGATACCATCCTGGGAACTCCTGAAGAGATTTCTGGAGCTAAGATGACTGACCTCCAACAACTACGACCATCTTCTTTGTGATGAGTATGACTCCAACCAGTGGAGATGCATCTCCACCAGCCATCCACACCTTCCCCACCCATTCCAGATTTCCATTGACTGTAGTTTTTCTAAGGCTTCTGGATGCCATATTCTATCAAATGGAGCCTTAATGCCATGAGCTGTCACTCTCACCTCACCTCTGTACTTTAGCTTTTCTCCCCACATTTGAATCAATGCTGAGATGAGGTCAGGAGCTGAATGATCCTGGCAGAAATCAACCTGTGGACACTGAAGTCCCACATCCAGTGTACATTCTACACCATTGCCACCCTCAGTGATTCTTCCAAGTAGTGTCCAACATGGAGAAGTACTGATTCATCAGCCAAGGTGAAGGAGAGGACAGTGTGTGGTAAACAGCAGTAGGTCTCCTTTCCTGTGTATGACCTCATGCCATGAGACTTTACTAGCTTCAGAGTCAATGTTGAAGACTTTTAGGGCACTGCACCCCGAATGTGTGTCACTGTACTGCCCCTATGCTGGGCCTATCCTGAGCTAGGACAGGTGATGATTGTATCTGGGACATTATTTCCAAGGTTTGATTCCACGATGTACAATTATGTCGGGCTGTTTCTTGACTTGCCTGAGAGACAACTCTCCCAATGTTGGCACTAGCCCCGAGATGGGAGTAAGGAGGACTTTGTGATGACAGATGGTCTATTCAGCCCACTATTCACAAACCCCCCCTACTCCCTCTTCACAACACTGGCCCTAATGTGGTACTTACATGTCACTGGTTGAAGTGGGTTTTACTCCACACTGAGCCGGCAAGTTTGCCTCAAAAATCTCATTCAACCTAGTGTTCCCGATGTTATTAGCAAGCTGTAGGAAGCAAGATAGCACTGGATTAATGGCATGTACGGAATGTAAAGCAAGTGAACACTTGAAAAGGATCAGCTGCGTCTTTATAGTTACTTAGGTACAGCACAACACAGACCCCTATGCACACTGTGTTATCAGCAACCATGATGTGGAGGAGCCAGTGTTGGACTGGGGTGGACAAAATTAAAAATCACACAACACCAGGTTACAATCCAACAGGTTTATTTGGAAGCACTAGCTTTCAGAGCGCTGCTCCTTCATCAGGTAGCTCTGGAGCAGGCCCATAAGACACAGAATTTATAGGAAAAGAATACAGTGTCACATGACTAAAATGATACATTGAACAAGCCTAGATTATTGTTAAGTTCGTTAATCTTTTTGAATGGGTTGCAGGTTTCAGTTCATTAATATTTAAATCCCAGAACTTCTTTTCAGTCACATTCTCAAGATAACTTAAGGTTTTCTTAAAAAAAAGGTGACATCTCAGCTGAGACAATGCATTAAAGGTGTGAGGTTACAGTCTGTTGGTATCCCAATCTTGAGTCAGACTGGTTCTATTTCCAAAGTGGAATTTATAATACATTACATGGGATGACTGCCTGCAGATGGTCATTCCACCTCATTGTGCACACAAACCCACACTATGCATGGCAACACCCAGAGCCGTAGAGCCATTCCCACCTATTCCCTATGTTATCCAGGCTCAGTCATATCCATTAGCACCTAAACACCCCAACACACTCTCCTAACCAGTAACACCAATTACCTATTGCTCAAGGACTTCAGTGAATCAGTGAATGGGCATATAGCCAACACTCCAAGGCAAAACGTTACCTTGGCAGCATTCAGTTTCCAAAACATAGCACAAATAGCTTTTCTAGGGAGGACCTCACACGTCAAGAGGATTAAGAAGCATTCATTGTCCATTCAGATAAAGGGGAAACATTTTGTTCAGTGCTCCAGGAGCAAAGATTATCGTGAACCCTTGTTATGAAAAGCTCCTTTAAATAAAGGAATTCATGTGATGGACAAAGATCACAACATGACAGATATTGAACCCAAAGGAAACCTAGTCTGCTGACAGTGCGTAAAACAGCAGAGGAAAGTCCTGGGTTCAGGCCCTGTGCTGAGTTAGCTGATCAGACATGGTGTAGAACAGCATCAGGGATGGAGTGAGGAAAGAGAGAAAGGTGGCAGAATTCTCACTTCTGCAGACTGGGAGGTGTGCACCTATTGCACGACACACAATGCCCTGCAGAGAGGAGTGGTCTATGACATTTACTGTTGAGTATCTGGAAATTCACGGCAGTCAAGTGGATAACAGAGTTAGATTTTACTGATGTCAAAAGGTTTGTACAGAGTGAATGCAAATATTTATCAACCCTCCCCCCCACCACCCCCGGAACGTGTGCTTACATGACAAACACATGTAGAGACCTACCTCAGTCTAAAGACCAAATCAAAAGATGAACTATAGCATCTGGGGAACAGAAGACAATCTCATTAACCAGCAGTAATTTAAAGCCCCTGAGCCAATGAGAATCTGGGTTTATAAACAGGCTCTTGTCATAGCATCATGACCAGCAGTCAATGTGCTTTATCAGGCCTTGGCATCAGAATGGGCACATTTTGATCTAATCTTAAGACAGGAGCAGAGAGTCAGGGTGGTAGAGAAGTGGAAATCTTCAGCCAGAGAGTTCCCGAGTTAGAAAGGGCAGCAAGGTTGAAACTTAGCACACATGGGTTAATGCCAAGTTAGGGAGGTGTAACTCACCCCAGAACTTTCTGGCAAAGTGAAATGGGGACAGAAGGTGAATAAATAAAATACAAGTGAACCCTGTATTTAATTCTTCTTTTTAAAAAAAATAGCGTCAAGTTTCACAATAGTGCCACAAAAGTCAAATAAACTTTCTAACTGCAGGTCAGTCCTGGCTCAGTTAGTCACGCCCTTGCCTCGTAGTCAGAAGGCTGTGGGTCTAAGTCCCAGTCTTGAGATTTGAGCACAGAATCAAGATTGATGCTTCTACAAGAGAGTGTTGAGGGAGAGCTGCACTGTCAGACAGACAGTGAAGTGAAACCACGTTTACCCTTCTTGGTGGATGTTGGAAGGAATCCCATGACCATATTTCAAAAGAGCTTGGAACTTCTCCCTGATGCTCTGGCTAACATTTATCCCTCAATGTGTCAAAGCCTGTTTGGTCATCTTCACACTGCTCTCTGTGGAATCTTTCTGCGCTCTACTTGGATACTGCATTGCCTCACATTATCATGGTGGCTGCACAGTAAAAGGACTGCATTGTCTGTATAGCACTTTGGGGTATCCCGAAGCTGGGCTAAGTTATTTGAAGACAAGAAAGAGAAAAGAAAGAACACCAAAGAGGCTGCAGTAAGAAAATCTGACTCACCAAGAGTTCAGACGTGCCTAGTACATCCAGCATGAGAGATTGTATCCTGGAATAGTGGACACCCAATTCTCGATGAATTCCAGAACATTCAATACAGATGACAATGCCCAGATTGGTAGAGAGCCAAGTAGGATCTAAAACAAGATCAGCAGGATTATTTACACTTGATTACAAGAGAACACCATATAAAATCAGCTATTACATCAACACCTTTGAATTAGGACCAGTTGTATTCAATAGGCAAATCCTGCCCCACCCAGCTTCCCAACCCCCCACGGAGCCCACCCTCAACCTGAGGGCAGATAATGAAAACCCATCATGGCTTGGAGATAGTTGGACCAGTTATAGAATCATAGAGCCATAAAGCATGGAAACAGACCCTTTGGGCCAACCAGTCCATTCAAACCATAATCCCAAACTAAACTAGTCCCACCTACCTGCACTTGGCCCATATCTCTCCAACCATTTCTTATCATGTACTTACCCAAATGTCTTTTAAACAGTGTAACTCTACTCATATCCACTGCTGTTCAACAACAGCCACTTGGAGGGGGGGGTTACTTGATTTTCAATGCTCAAATCCCTCCACTGTTTCCTCTTTTTAAATTTCTGTAATCTCAACCCTCCAAGATCACTTTCTTCCTCCAACTCTAACCTGTTGTGCATCCCCCTCACTGCACCATTGGTGGCCATGCCTTCAGCTGTGTAATCCCAACTTCTCAAAGTTCATCCAAAAACCTCTCCAAGATTCTCTTCTCCTTTTCATAAAATCCATCACTTGGACTAACCTTTTGGATCATCTCTCCTAATCTCATGTGGCTCAGCTTCCACTTCTATCCATTTGGACTCCAATGTTGTTGTTTGGGATATCTTGCTATGTTAAAGATTCTATTAAAATGCAACAGTGAGCATCATTGCAAAAAGCAACTCTTTATTTTAGATAGCTGTCATTTCTCCCACTAGCCAGAAGAGCCAAAATCACTAACATGGTGTAGGAAGTCAAGCTCCTGAGCATTGCAATACCCAAATGCTTATGCAAACACATGAATTAGAAAGTGTTTTGGAGTTGGTGGTTGAGATCAGTTCAGTTCATGGTGCAGGAAGCCTGGGTATCGCAAATGCCACCTAATAAATTTTTCCAAACACTAGAAACATTTATGGTTTAGTATCTCAAAAAAAAGTACACCACTGAATTGCTCCATCCCAACTGCTGGGTTCAAGAACTGAGGTACAATTGTCACTTCTGATGGTTCATCTGAAGCATTACCAATACAATCAAAAGAGAAAAGGATTTTAACTGCCCAACTGGGTAACACCTACCAAACTCGCAAAACATCCGGTATCAGTGTGGCTAAAAATGACCAGTCTTCCACACGTGGCCTATGCTAGTTTCTCAGTGAGAGCTGGCAGAAAACCACTTGCTTTATATAGTGTAGTAATCTGAAATCTGGTTTTGGGAGTGAACAGCAACAAACTTTATGAACTATAATTACACACAGAGGAGGGTAAGAGCCACTCAGGTAATGCATTTGCCTCAGGGACAGGGGAGTCACACCTTCCACTGGACTTTAAACTCAATTTCAACTGGCATTCCTCAGCGTCCTGTGATGGAGGTAAACGGAGCCCAAGATCAGGAATATATTAAGAGTTCCCTCAGCCTCACTCAGAGAATAGAAGTTCTCCAAGGCCAGAATTTGTTGTCACTCCTTAATTGCCCTTCAACTGAGTGAGTCACTAGGCCTATCAGAGTCGACTTCACTGCTGTGGATTTGGTATCACATGGTGGGCCAGATCAGGTAAGGATAGGTTTTTGCAACAATCGATGAGCGTTCTGGTCACCATTGCTGAGACTAACTTTATTATTAAGTGAATAAACCCAACTACCTGTTGCAATGAGATTGGATTCCAGTGCCCAGGGCATGAGCCTCTCAGCATCGCCCACTCTGCCATCATCTCTCCACACTGCCCTTTCAGCTTAAACACTCTCGCTTTATAACCATAAGCCTATCCTGATCAGAGATGGTTAGGGGGATGGGGGATGGGGATGGGTGGGGATTATGGGAAGGGAGGCAGGGGCAGTGTGCAGCAAGGGGAAGCTGAGGGAGAAGTTCCTCAACCTGAAATCTTTCTTGCTCAAAACAAATTGGTGATGGGAATATCAACGAATACATTAAGCACATAAAAGCCTCCAAAAGCAGCTGACAATGAGTCTCAAGTTTGAACATGGATTTAGGACAAGATTTGAAACAGCCATCCCAAAGGGTCATTAAACAGCTGATTACCCTTTTTAATGCTTACTGAAGGAGCTGTGGTATTTTTGTAAACTACCACCTAAACTAACACCCTCCAACAACCATCAACTTTTAACAATAAGCACAGCCAATTGTAAGTGCAAATTAAAACTGGTGTTCACCATTGTGCAAGCTCCAGAGCATTGCAACACCCAATACTTACACAGACATGTGAATTGGAAAGTGGTTTGAGTTGGTGGTTGAGTCCAATTCAGTCCATGGTGCAGGACATAGGGGACAGTGTGCAGCAAGGGGAAACTGAGGGAGAGGTTGCTCAACCTGACATCTTTCTTGCTCAAAATATATTGGAGATGGGAATATCGATGAATATGTTAAGGGCTGAAAAGCCTCCAAAAGCAGCCAAAACGTGTTTCTGAGGACTCCACCTGGAAGGAGTGAGGACCACACTACCCACGTTACTAAAGACATCAAGACAAATACAGCATTTGGTCTCGAACAATTTGCTCAGGGCTGACCTCTATCAGCAAGAAGAATAGGATGTTCCATGCAGCAAGAGGGGATGGATATGGGGATGGGGATTGGGATCGAGATCTCACACACACCCACCCCTCCACCCCCCTGTGATGAGATATGCCTATCCACTGGGTCTTCAGTACCACCTCACAACTCTATCCCTTTGTTCCGAAGGCATACTGAACTGTCCCCTTTGTGCCAACAAGAGCAATCCATGCCTCCAGTAAATGTAAGGGGATAGAGCCCACACTGAATTGTCTGTAAGAATTGCACCTAGTCAGCACTTGAACTTGTTTGGAGAAGCTAAACCAGAAACTCCAGGTAGACGATTCAAGTCCTGGTAACCAGCAACTCAAACCAAAATTATACACGACAATCAGACTTTCAAACACAACCTGAACCTAGTAGCACTAAACTCATTGGTCAAGATAATCCCTCAACCTCCAACACGCACACATCCAACCCCAATCACTAGCAGAAATATCCTAAAACACAGGCATGCACTAAAGGCTGGTGTTCCTATATGTGGATACAGCTGACTCACCCCAACTTCATGTTTGAATGGGACAGACAAACAGGTAAACAGATCCCTGATAGGCGACATTTACCTGCAGCACCACAGTCACAGCACACCTCATTGCCTGGCATGCCTTTGACCTCAGCAATGATTGACTTGGTCAGTTCCTGTACAGTGTCATTGCTGCCATTGCCATTGTCTCCTTTAAAGGCATTGTTGAGTGCCTCTTCCTTGCTGTTCTGTAACACAGAAACCCATCTGAAAGCACAAGAACATATGCACTAGCCATGAATACTTAGGACTGGCTTAGACTCGATGAATAATCACATCAAGGCACTCACGTGGACATTGTTTTACTGGATAAAGTTCAGTGTCAGTATAGATAGTGTGCCAGCAAGTTATTAAATAAGTACATACAAATACAACTTTAACTTCAATCATGGTCTTTGCATATAGAGATGAAACAAAATTTATTTGTGGCTGTCTTTGGCATATGATATTGTGTGAAACCTGGCTTAGCGGTTAGCACTCTTACTTAAATCAGAAGGTTGTTGGCCCACCCCAAGTGCTTCCGGTGTTGGTTGTGAATTCTCATTGTCCTTGTGATGTCGGTTTGTTCACCCACAGCACTGTTGGGTACAGAATAACTGGATTTTGACTTGGTGTCAATGAATAATCAATATGTTTTCAAGTTTCGGTGGGTATGTGACTTGGAATAGAGCTTGGAGGGACAGTGTTCCCATACATCAACAGCCCTTGCTCTAAATGATACACGCCACAAGTTTGGGAGGTGCTATTGGAGGGACTTCAGCAAATTGCTACAGTACCTCTAGTGAATAGATCACACCACTGCCTCTGTAAAACAGAGGTGGGGGGAGTGAGTATTTAATGAGCGAATGACTGTTAATTATGTAGGCTATTTTATCCTTGACGGGTCTTAGATAGGGAAGATAGGAAGAGGTTAATGTCCAACACAAGTGCGAGCATGGAGTTGATTGGCTGAATGGCCTGTAAATATTTTGTAACTTCACAGAAAATGTGACCAAGTTCCTTGATGCCTAAAAGGCCTAGAAGCATATCTGCTCAACTCAAATTTTAAACTTTGCTCAGAACACATGGAAAAGGACAGCCACTAAACCTTATGCAAATAAATATCAGACGAGGTTTCCAGTGTAAAAGGTCATACAAAAACAATGCTTTTACTCACGCTTGACATTCCTGTTCATCCTCAGCTTGGAAGTGGTATGTTCGATTATCTACGCAAAAGCAAACAAGATTTTGATGCCTAAAGTACAGCAGCACAGCTTCAACATAAATGTATGCTTCATGCTGACACACCAGAGAGTGTGTATTACACAGTCAGGGGTACTGTCTTTCAAATGAGATGTCCAATAAATATCCTATCTACCCTCTCAGGTGAGTACAAAGATTCTACTACGCTATTTGAAGAACTGGAGGCGCATGAAGTCTTTGGCCAATAATTATCCTGCCACCCAACTAACTGGTGTCTTACCTATTTGCTGTTTGAGAGAATGTGCTCTGTAGTAATTGACTGCTGCATCTCTCCATATGTCAAAGCCACCACACTTCAAAAAGAGTACTTTGTTGCCCGTAAAGCTTCTTGGGACATCCCAAGGTCGAAAGGGGTGCTACATAAATGTAACCATGTCCTTTGCCTTAATATATGTTGTATAGTAAATCAGACTTACGTGTTATAAGATCGAAGCACCTTTTTTCTTCGGAATTTGGTTTCACCTGACAGGTCAGCAGCTTGAGTATGGCTGGAGGCCTGTTAATCTGAAAGGGAATTGCAGAAGAAAATGAGAAATACAGAATAGGAACAAACAGCAATTATTTAAAGCCAATAAGGAAGTGCTTCTTTAAAAATCTCTTACCCAACTGAAGATGCCAGTATAAAGTGCATTTAACTTCAAAGATAAAAATCTGAACATTTCATTCTAATTGCCCTAAGGAGCAATTTAATTAAACCAACATGAATAAAAAACTTTGATTATTTATCTGGTTATCAGCAGCTTGTTTTACGGGAACTCACTGTGTTGTTAATTGGCTGCCACATTTCCGTCCCTGGCACTTTGAAAGTGCTACATTGATGTGAAGCCTTTTGGATGTTTGGAGGTTATGAAAGGTGCTAAGGTTGTACAAAGTCTCTCTTCCTACAGATCCTCTCTCAAATGCAGCATAGTCTGTAGGCGCAGACCAACATGTACACTTGGGTTCTACCTCTTAGAATTGAGTTAGATACCCTGCACCCATCTCACCCAGACAGTTCAACAAAATGAACCAGGTGGGCAATCCTTAGGACAGTTGATTGTCCAAGTGGCCTGCTCTTTGACAATGAAAGCCTGCTATTCCACCACCAAGTGTGTCACAGCCATGCCCTACCTGGTCTCCATTCAACATGCACACACACATCCAGACCAGGCTGAGAGACATCTACAATGATTTGTGGCGTTGGTTAACTTGTCATCCCCTCTATAGTAGGGCTGATGAAGAAGGAATGTAGGAACGCCAACACTCCCATTCAGATCAACTGATTCATTACAGACTGGAATCAAACTTTGGGCATTCCTGACATGTGGCTCACATACTGGGACATTACACTGCAGTAAAAGGGAAAGGAGAATTAGCTACTGCTTCGGATTGTTTTTATTCTGTTACAAAAACAAAGTAAATATAGTTTTGAAAGGCTGTTCATTTTAGTTTATGCATTACTCCCTAGTGTCAAGTTCCAAGGGAGAAGATTCAGAGACGTTCAATACCTGCTTCTATAACAAAAGGTAAAGGGAAATAGGAAATGGGTGCTTTACCACCAGCTGATGCTATATGGATACCTTACACTACTGTAATGTTTACTTACAGTACTGTGCGATATTGTGAGGTAGCCATATTTAACCCCACACTTCCTCTTCTGCCACACTCTTCGGATCCTGGAAGTGGAGACAGACAGAGCAGAATTTGCACCAGATACACCACATTTATAATTAACCTCCTCTATGGCCCACCAATTAAGTTATCATTTTCACTGCCTTTCTCAGGTAATGCATTCTAGATTATCATAACTTACTATAGTAAAACAAAACTCATTTCATCCCTGACTCTTTTTCCAAAGATTCTTCAATCAAAATCCTTGATTACAGCCCTCCAGTGAATTGAATTAGGGCAAATAAGGAGAAACTATCAAAACATAACACAATATGGAGGACCTCTACCAAATCTCCCATTAATGTTTTCTTTGGAGTAGAACTAGAGGGAGATAGTGGCAACATAGTGAGCCGAGTAGCAATCCAGGACCCTGGACCAAGAAGATGGGGGTATGGGTTCAAATCCCAGCTCTCAAGGTAAAGAGATCAGAATTCAATGCAAAAATTTGGAATTAAAAAGATAAATTAAAACCTTCGACAGCTGTAGCAAAAATCCATCTGGTTGACTAACTTTCTTTAGGAAGGAAGTCTGCCATCCTTACCTGATCTGACCTACATGTGACCTCAATCCTACAGCGATGTTATAGACTGTTAACTGCCCTCACAATCAGCCTGGACATACAATCAATTCCAAAGCAACTAGTGATGGACAGTAAATATTGGCTTTGCCACCAACGCCCGCCCCTCATACAAGGAGAGAGAAATCATTGCAGCTCCACAAGTACATTGTGATTTGAAAGTGAAGGGTTTTCAGACTCAGGACTGACACTGTTAAATCTTTCCCATTTCTTACCCATCACTCTTTTTGTTTAGAAAGCCAGATTTTTCTGTACCATACAGACGGTTCCCTGGAAGTGGATGGATGCTGTACCCTGAATTCTTCCTGTTCAAACCATCCTGAGAAAAGAAAATGGAGAAACAAAGAGTTTGGTACAGGAAACGGCAATGGGTAACTAGCCCAGCCCACCAGCCTGAGAACTTTCTCAATGTGCCACAATCCTTTGTGTGTTGAATCGAAAGATAAAACATGAATGTTACAGACCATTCAGACCAATTTATTTCTTCTTGCCAGAAGGAATTAGGAGTCACCATTCATCCACCCACACTGCAATCACCCTCAAGTCTATGTCTGCTACCAAAGACAAGTGTTCCCAAAGCACTAGAATCTACTTATATAGGTTTAGGCTTCCATGTGTATATGGAGGGCACCAGCTCTCCATCTCTACCATCTTACTGAACCCTTTCTCTATTTTGACGTTCAAATCCTGTTTGAGCTGTAACCTCCCTCCTTCCCTCCCTCCCACCCTGTGCTCACTGTACATAATCCCCAGGTACCTTGACACCCATTATTTTATGCACATTTAGATTTTTCATAGCCTCACCCTCTCTAGTGCCATCTTATCATCCAGCTTAGCAAACGCCATACGCTGTTGCTGCTGTAGCTTTTTCAATGGTCCACCTACCTTCTGCTGTTAAATATTTCTCACTCGAGAATCCCTTCCTGCCTTATGAGGAAACTCAAAATACTGCTGTTGCTGGAAATTCAATAGAAACCAGATAATTCTGGAAAGACTCAGCAAGTCTGGTAACACCAGTAGAATGAGAAACAGAATTAAATGCTTAGGGTCAAGCCCTTTCTTCATAAATCTGATTGACCCCAAAAGTAAACGTTTCTCTACAGATGCTGCCAGATCTGCTGAGCACCTCCTTTAATGACCTTCTTAAAATTCATGTTTTTGACCAAGCAATCGGTTTTTAATATCTCCTCCTGTAGCTCACCATCATCGGGAGGACCATGGAGGTGAGCCTATTGGACAGGAGTATTGAATACAATGACGTCTCGAGTAATACAATGGCAACCAAAACCAAACAACCCAGGAAAGGTGTGTGTCCCTGGGCTTTAGAAAGTATCAAAACAGCTACACCAACAAAAGTTGATCAAAACGTCAAAACTCAGCATTTGGAATACTGTTCTCTCCCAGCTAATGGTAATTTTCATTTGCTCAAGAATCTTTACAGTTGTATCTTTCCATGTAATCACTTGCTGTTCTTCGAGAAGAACTCAATCTGAAAGCTACGGATGTAAGATTGGTCATTGGTGACCCATGACTGTAGTCCGACTCTCACACTCCTGTCTAATTGCCACTCTCTGATCCTCTTCCAGTCCTCTGCGGAATTTCCCCTTCTCTTCCCACTTTAAAGGAACTTCCTGCTTGCAGGGAGCACACTTGATGCTGTTGTTACCTACCTCCTTGTGATCCACTTGGAGTACGGATCTCAGGGAGTCTCTGATCTGGGTCAGCTGTTTCATCTCCTCATCTTGTGCTTGTTTCAGCTTCAAACCAAAAGATAAATGAAGTCTCAAGTTACAGCAAGAAGAGATCAGCCCAGAGGTTTCAGCCAATGCACAACAGGTTAACACAGGCAGGGCAGAATGCCAGGCTAAAACAAAAAGTTCATCTTTCTGCATCCTTTTCCTCAAGGCTCTCTGATATCAAAACTCCATGTATCACAAAAATGGTAACATCAATAATTGGCCATCAGAAAGAAGCCCAACTTGATAGAGAACCATAGAAAATAGGTGTAGGAGTAGGCCATTCAGCCCTTTGAGCCTGCACCACCATTCAATATGATCATGACTGATCATGCAATCTCAGTATCCCATTCCAACCCTCTTCCCCATACCCTTTGATCACTTTAGCTGCAAGCGCCATATCCAGCTCCCTCTTGAATATATCTGACAAACTGGCTATAAAAGCTTCTTTGGGAGAGAATTCCATAGGTTCACAACTCTGAGTGAAGAAGTCCTTCCTCAGCTCAATCCTGAATAGCTTCTCGATTATTATAACACTGTGCCCCTACCCCCCGTCCCAATAGGTCCGGGCTTCCCAAACATCAGAAACATTCTTCCCACATCTAGCCATTCCATCTATCCTTGAAGCTTCATGAGGGGCTATTACACGGTGGTGCAGTGGTTAGCACTGCTGCCTCACAGCACCAGAGACCCGGGTTCAATTCCCACCTCGGGCTACTGTCTGTGTGGAGTTTGCACATTCTCCCTGTGTCTGCGTGGGTTTGCTCTGGTTTCCTCCCACAATCCAAAGATGTGCAGGGTAGGTGAATTGGCCATGCTAAATTGCCCATAGTTTTAGGTGAAGGGGTAAATGTAGGGCAATGGGTCTGGGTGGGTTGCTCTTCGGAGGTCGGTGTGGACTTGTTAGGCCACTGTAAGTAATCTAATTTAATCTAATCTAATACAACGGAATGAATTGCAATTAAATAGCACCTTTGATGTAGCAGAATCAGTACTTTAGAAAAGCATAAATTAGACAAAATAACTAACAAACCACAGAGAAGCAGGAGAGACAGAGACAAGGTGGGAAGAGAGTTCCTGGTCAGTTTACTTCGAAGCTGGAGAGAGAAATTTGTACAAGGTATTTTTCTGACTGTCCAATAAGATATTAAATCAGGACCCTGCCTACTCTCTTTAGAGAATATAAGAGACCCAATAGCAGTATTGAAGTAAGGAAAGCGGTGATCATCTGGAATCCTTAGTCAGCATTTCTCATTGCAATCAACACCAAAACAAAGATGATCTAATTGCTTGTCGAATATGTTTGTGGTACCTTGCTGTGCACAAATTTACTGCCATGCTTCCTACATTAAAAAAGTGGCTGCACTTCAAGAGGACTTTGAAAGCATTGAAGTTGTTAAAGGCACTACATAAATGCAAGTTTCTTCTTTAGGTGCATCTGAAAAGCAAACAAGGCTTCAGTTTAGGACATCACATGGAAAACAGCGGCTCTTGGTGTTACACTGACTGGCCAGCCCAGTTCACCAAAGGACACTTTTCATTTTCCATTATTATCCAATTGATGCTGAGCAGAGTAATCTCACATCTTCCTTGCTCCTGGTGCACTCTCGAAACACATTGCAGGGCGACTGCCGATCAAATTGCAGTTTCCATGATTCCACAAGAAATGCTACCTTAAAAATCAGAGTCAGAGCCAGCCCATTCACAAGGAAAGGTCAGGAATATCTTCTCTTCATAAAGGGCAATAGGATAGACACAGGACTCTGGCCGCACTCAGCAGAGTAGTTATAAGCTCAATAACTTTACATGGGAGATCGGTACTTTGTTGCTGCCCAGGGCTATTAAGGGGACAAGGAGAATGTCAGAAAGGGTTAAGTAGCCAGTTCCTGTTCCTAAATTCGATCCAGGAATGAACCATAATGTAAGAAAATGTTCTGCACTTAGAATCATAGTCATAGAAATGTACAGCATGGAAACAGACCCTTTGGTCCAACCCGTCCATGCCGCCCAGATATCTCAACCCAATCTAGTCCCACCTGCCAGCACCTGGCCCATATCCCTCTAATCCCTGCCTATTCATATACCCAACCATACACCTTTTAAACACTGTAATTGTCTCAGCCTCCACCACTTCCTCTGGCAGCCCATTCCACATACGCACCAACCTCTGCATAAAAAAGTTGCCCCTTAGATCCCTTTTAAATTTTTCGTCCCTCACCCTAAACCTGTGCCCTCTAGTTCTGGACTCCCACACCCAGAGAAAGAACCATGTCTATTTATCATATCCATGCCCTTCATGATTTTATAAACCTCTATTAAGATCATCCTTCAGCCTCCAACACTCCAGCCTATTCAACCTCTCCCTATTCGGCAGGAAGAATAGAGGATATGAATATGAAGAAAGACTGCAGAAAATAGCAGTAGAGAGGATCATCTCGTATTATTCATAAAAATGCAAGCAAACAAGTTCAGTAGGTAATAGGGAAGATAATGTTGGTCTTTTCTGCAAATTGAATGGACCAAAAAGTACAGGGAGTTTTGTTACATCTACGTACTGCGAACAGTTTTGGTTCCTTTATCTAAGGAGAGGCATACTGGCATTGGAGACAGTGTAGGGAAGGTTTATGTTCATGTTAATTCCAGGTATGGAGTGATTTTCTAATGAGGAGAGGTTGAGTATGTTGGGCATGTACTCATTGGAGTTTAGAGGAATAAGAAGTGAGTTTATGAAACATAGAAGATTCTCAGTGGATGCTGAGAAGTTAGTTTCCCTTTTGGGAATGTCTAGGCCTAGAGGGCATAATCTCAAAGATAATGGTCATCTGTTTAAGACAGAGATGAGAAGTCATTTCTTTTATCTGGAATTCTTTACTGCAGACAGATATGGTTAAATATATTCAAGACTGAGGGTTTTTTGTTAAGTCAGTAAGGGAATCAAGGATGATGAGGAAAAGGCCAGAAAGCAGAGTTGAGGATTATCAAAATCAGCTATGATCTCATTGAATGGTGAGGCAGACCTGTTGGGCTGAATGGCCTAATTCTACACCTACATCTACAGTCAACCTCTGAAAGATCCAACCATGCCAGAAAAAGAAGGAAATGGCTGGAAAGGTGACTATTATAGAGACTGAACAGTGATAATTTGCCACACCCGGAACAGAGGCAGCAATTCTTATAGGGCATGATCCATAGTCTCACGCCTCAATTGGTCTGTCTTCACCTAGCAAGGAGGTTGGTTAGTTAAATTCATGGATTCAGTTCTCTCCATTACTTGGTTATGCAAATGCAGCATCTACTGCATGCCAGGGCTGTCAACTCCCCAGGAGCACCCTGGAATCATGGAGATTGCAAAGACCAACTCAGTTTCTCTCCATTTCCTTTGAATAAGATTTCCTTTCTTCAAAAAAAGATCAAACAGACTTATATACTGTTCTTCATGACCACTGAGCATCTAAAAGAACCTTAAAGTTAAGGAAGTACTTTCTGAATTGTCAGTGTTAAAATGTAGGAAAAGCAGCAGCCAATTTGTGTGCAGCAAACATTCACAAACAATGTAATAATGATCAAGTAATCAGGTTTGTGATGTTGATTGAAGGATAACTATTGACCAGAATTCCTGTATTCACTCAAACATCAAATCACAGATGCCCTACAGGGTATTCCACCCACTGAGTCTCTACCATTGCTGAAAAAAGCATCTCAACCAGAACCAGCCCCCTAATCATTCCCTGTAACCCCTCATTTCCCATGACTAATCCACCTAGCCTGCATATCCACCTGCCCTCAAAACTTTCTATAAAATGTAGGAAAACCTTGGAGCAGAGACACCACAACTTCACAAGGGCAACTTGGAATGGCAATAAATCTCAACCTTGCACACATGAAGACAACAAAACCTAAAAGCGAGGTGTTGAGGGAAAATGAAGAACTTAACACAGTCACACAGGATGGAAACAGACTCTTCGATCCAACCAGTCCATGCCAAACATAATCCTAAACTAAACTAGTCCAACCTGCCTGCACCTGGCCCTCCAAACATTTCTTATTCGTGTACTTATCTAAACGTCTCTTAAACATTGTAACTCTAGTTGCAACCACCACTTCCTCTGGAACTTCATTCCACACATGAACCACTTTGTGGGAAAAAAAATGCACCTCATGTCTTTTTTCAAATCTTTCTCCTCTTACCTTAAAAATATGTCCCCATCTCGAAATCCCCCATCCGAGGGAAAAGACACCTGCTATTCATCTTATCAGTACCCCTCAGAATTTTACAAATCTCTATAACCTCACTCCTCAATCTCCTATGCTCCAGTGAAAAAGTCCTCGCCTATCCAGCCTCTCCTTATAACTCAAACCCTCCATTCCTGACAACAACCTGGTAAATCTTTTCTGAACCCTTTCCAGCTTAATAATATCCTTCCTAGAACAGGGTGACCAGAACAAGACACAGTACTCCAGAGGAGGCCTCATCAATGTCTTGTACAACCTTAACAATAACAACCCAACTCCTTTCCTCAAAGGTCTGAGCCATGAAGGCAACTCTTACGATTGCAGTGACAATGTTTTATCATTCAAAAAGAAACTACATACACTTGACTGGATAAATATTTAAAGACAGGTCAGGAATAGAGCAGCATGATAGAATTAAACATAACAACGAACAGTTGGAGGGACATGCACTGCTTGATGTTTTGCAGCAGCATCCCTACAATACTCACAGAGTGTACAATTGCAGCCAATTTTTCCACAAAAGGTGATAAGCTTTCAGCTGCCTTGAGACCATCCTGGAAAAAACTTTAGAAGAGAAAAACAAAGCAAAAGAAATAAGTAAAGGTTTTGTGTTGGTCTGAATTTGATAGTAATTGTGGAGATTCAAATCTCAGTGTTGGGAACATATCCCACAATTTCAGTCCTCAAGGAATATATGTGGAAAACAGAACAACATCTCACATTTATTTCCATAAATCGTTGGAATGAAAGAAAGTGGATCACTGCAAAGTTCCTCATAAGCTGACGGATGAAGTCATCAATAAGTAAGAATACCTCCATACACAAACCCTTTACTCCACTCTAATTCAGGTCACTGGTTCAATTCCCAGTCTTTACTCAGAGTAGGTGGTCTCAGCTGGATTAATAACACAAGTGATCTCGGTCCTCAGGGACTGGTAGGAGGTTAGAAGCCAAATCAGAGGTCACACATTTACTTAAATCACTCGCCAGTCACTAAGTCAGAGATGACATATACTGAGAGAGTAGGACTCTGCTACCCACTAGAGTGGAATGGCCTGTTATATATTTTAACCCAGAGGAACAGGAACTTAAGGGTAAAAAGAAGAATCAGCCAGCAGCTTTTTGTCAGGGGAAGAAAAATTGAAAAATACTTTATTAAAAAAAAACTGTTGTGTAAAATATTGCAGAGATGCCAGATTATTTCTTCCCTGCAATGATATCATAATCAGCTACACCAAACCTCCATTGACAAAATTCACTGGAGATTTCCGCATATTGTAATCATTACTGAGTGTTTTCTGCATATTGTACTCATTACTGAGTGATTTGACACAAGCTGAAACAGCAAGTTTAAAATAAACAGTAAAATACTTAGTGTTGTACATGTGAAAGAGAAATATATAATACTGCAAACACTCAGACGTTTAAGCTGCATCTGTGGGGGATAAACGGTATGATTAAACATTCCAATAAGAGAAGGGGGTCACTGGTGTAAAATATTAATGATACTGTTTAAATAATCCTCAGCTACACTGAAAACTTTGATTAAAATGTCAACTCACAGATTAAGTTCAAACATATCTGAGAGGAAAGATCCTTTGAGGATGGAGTGTTAATGCGACCTCATACACACACAGACCCACACATCCCCTCCCAGACACACACACTGACCAACTAACAGGTGACGTACTTTTGCTGAGCATGGAAGTACTTGATGAGGCTCTGGATTAGGTCAGGGCCTTCTCGAATCTTTATTTCGTTCACCTTGAGAAGATACTGCAAAACAAACAAAGTATAATCAGTTCACCTTGAGAACATCACCCCACTCTCCCACCATCAATGTACCTACTCCCCAAATTAAAATGTGAAACTAGAAATCCTGCAGAACCTGCAGATTGATAACACTGAGCCACCACCAACAGGGATGGCTGCAGGTTATTAAACAATATGTAAAACTAGAGGACACACCAGGCATGGATTGCTCTGTGCTGTTTGTAAGGAAGGAAGAAAAGTCAAAAGCCTTATGAATATCTCAGAGATTTAAAAAGGAAGTATTTTACATACATTATTGTGCAGAACTTTGCTATTTTGGAGACAACTATAGCAGATATTGTGGGCTTTGTGATGCAATAAGAGAGAAATATTTAAATAGCACCTTTCCAAACTTATAATGTCTGAAAACATTTTACAGTCACCTTTATAGTACCATTAACTGGCAAGCTCTGTCCAAGACTGGCAGCTCATCATTGCAAGGCACAGGCTGCTTCTGGTAAGATGCCCAGCCAAAGCCCATGACCAGCAGTACATCCAAATCAAAGGTATAGGATGGCAAGAGGGACTTCGGAGCATTGGTGGGGGGTGGGGGTGGGGGTGGGGGTGGGGGTGGGGGGTGGGGGTGGGAGGGGTGGGGGGGGGGTGGACAGTTATCAAAGATGTTGGTGGGAGTGGGTGGGAGTGGAAATCAGCAGCAAGTAGGTCTCAACCCTCTCCCAATATGCCAAATGCTGCTCTCAAGTGGCCAGTAATTTATCCTTCAAAAAGGTCTCAATTGTCAAAGGGAAGGGAAAGGTTTCCATGTTGTTTTGCCCCCCTTCCCCAAAATATAATCAGAGGCAAGAAGGTGATGGGCCCCAAATGTCCCTGTCTGACCAAACCCACCACAGGGGAGAGCAATAAATGGCACTGAGCCAGACCAGAGAAAAATGGTTTTCTAACTTAAAAAGAGATTTGATGACATTTAATTGATGCTACTTGAACCACGTCAGGTACAAATGCAACACAAACTTTGCAAAAGCAGCATTTCCCAGTGGATACATAATAACACACTGCTAATTGTGTCAGACATTGTGAATTAGGAGAACACAATGAAGAGGAGCTGCAGGGTTACAAGGAAAAGATGGAAGGTTGGCAGTGTGGGAGTTGCTCACTTGGACAGCTAGTACTGACATAATAGTCTGAATGACCTTCTTGTACGTGGTTAGCATCATCATCATAGATTAGACTGGTGTCAGCCATGGCTCAGAAGTAATGTACTCTCAAGGCAGAAGGCTAAGGGCTCATTTTCAGATACCTGAGTCCGTAATAAAGGCCAACCCCAAGGGAGTGCTGCATTGTCAGAGGTGCCAATTTTCAGCTTAAATTGAGGCTCCATCTGTCCTCATAGATGGATGTAAAAGGAGTACAACTTAAAATTATTTCTGGTATATTTTGGGATACCCAGACGCCACAATACCAATTGGAGGATTTCCATTCTATTATCACAGATAGAAATTAATCTCTTAAAAACAAAACACGTCAACTCACTTCGCACATTTGGAGTTGGAACATCTTTCGTTCTTTGTCCAGATCATCTGCGAGCTCAGCAGCACTGATTTCTGAACGACTCAATCCAAATTGCTTGGCACGGTCTTTTTTTTCCTTTTCAATTTTATTGCTGAAAAGTAAACGTAGATTCAAAACAAGACAACAACCCAGCCAAATGCAGTCAAAATTAGTCAGACACACATTGTCTTGTATTGCCTGTTCAAAGTGGCTCCAAACATTGTGACACAAGTAGGGTTTTCCTTAATGATTTCAAGGTACTTTTTCTTTATGTGATAACCCTCAACATCTGATACAAATTGTAATGTGGCAATAGATAGGGATTTCTGGATTTCTGTGGATACAACCACAGCAAACAATACAATTCATGATTTGAGAGGTTCTAATTATCCAGGAAGGCTGAACAGATTTAGGCTCTTTTTTCCAGGGAAGAAATACGATTGAAGGATGACCTGATAAAGGTTTGAAGAGTGACACAAGGAAAATGTTCGACCTTGCAAGGGGATCCAAAACGGGTAGAGGTGAAGGTAGGTAGCTACTAATAAATCAAACAAAAACTTCGGGAGAAGCTTCTTTACCGACAGCAGTTGGAATGTGAAACTTGCCATCACAAAGAGCGATCTTCAGCACATATATACTACTGTTTGCCACAGATAGTCTGAGTCGAGAGTGCGGTGCTGGGAAAACACAGCAGGTCAGGCAGCATCCGAGGAGCAGGAGAATTGACGTTTCGGGCATAAGCTCTTCATCAGGGAGGGCTGATGAAGGGCTTATGCCCGAAATGTCGCTTCTCCTGCTCCTTGGATGCTGCCTGACCTGCTGTGCTTCCCCAGCAACACACTCCTGACTCTGATCTCGAGCATCTGCAGTCCTCACTTTCTCCTAAACAATAGTATGAACAAAACTTGCACTAAAAACAGGTCTGACATTAAGCTCTCATAACCTGGCTTAAAATACCTTTACCAGTTTCAGAATGAAAAGATGATTGCTTTCTTTGAACTTAAACTGCAATCAATACTCACTTCTCCCTTTGGTTTATGAAGTCCTCCTATTTGGAATTGGGAAGTAGAAACGCGGCTGCCAATGCTTCACCCACTTCCCCTTCACCTGTAGGCAGCTCACCTTCCCCCTCACCAGTTTTAAACAGGTTTACATAAATAGTTCTCTAATGGACCAGGTTCAAACATTTTTTACAGTACCATTCAACATAGTAAAAAATTGTAAGCAACTTCAGAAGACATCATTTTACGTATTTCCATACAAGGATATGATACATTTAAAATCATGGTTAAATCGACCAGAGTGTTAAAAGGAGTGTCTTGAAATGGGAGATGGGAGAGGTTTGAGAAGGGAATTGCAAAGCCTAAGGCCTAAATGAATGAAGGCATAGCTACTAACGGTTTGGCAAAGGATGGACTGAATGCAGGAGAGACTGAAGTTAGAGCAAAGTACTGCAGATACTTTGGAATAAAAGTGATGGAGAACCTCAATGAGTCTGACAATATGTTGTAGAGAGAGAAACAGGACATTGTTTCTATTCCAATATGACTTTTCTTCAAAACTGTATTTGGAAGGTTGAGAAGCTGAGGCTCCAAATGGCTTCCTTCTGTATTGCAACAACTCTGTGAACTCTGTAAGAAGGTTACAGAGATAGGTAATGACAAGGCAATGGTGGAATTTGAAGAGAATAAAATAAAATAAATAAAATTAAAAGGCATTGTTAGACTGGGAGCTAATGTAGGTCAGTGAGCACATAGATGGGTGAATGGCAGCAGAGATTTGAACATGATCATTGGAACAAAAGGAGCTTTTCAACATGCCTCTTCCTTTAAACTGATCGAGATGCAGTGCCAGGACAAGTTTGTTAAAAAAAAAGATAGGGCATGGGAGGGTGAACTAACTGGGTCATACTGGTAAGAACACATGTTCTGACATGAGTGAGGATCCCAAACATATTCAAAGAAATCTTCCCAGTGTGGTGTAATGTGCAGCTCAAAAGACAAGACAGGATTACCTGAAGATGGAAGGAGTGTGAAAAGTCAGCATTACAAATACAGTAGTAGCATGGAATTTAGACATTGATAAACTCTTGATGTCACAAGGAATTAAGGGCTGTGGGTAAGTGGAGCTGAAATGTCCATCAGCCATGATTGAATGGTGGAGTGGACTCAATGGGCCAAATGGCCTTACTTCCACTCCTATGGTACAAGGTGCTAGAATATAGTTAGCATTAATGTAACTACACCTCAGAAAAGAGAAGTGAAAACAAAAAAAAATGTATTTTTTAAAACTACACATTCTATCATCCTGGACTTGAACACATGACCCAAGCACACATGCCATGTGCAGTACCAGGGAGCGCTGCATCATTGGGGAGGTAGTCATTTCAACGAGACATTAAACTGAGACCCTGCCTGATCTCTCAAGGGAGCATGAAATATTCCACAGTGTAATTCAAAAGAGCAGGAGTTTACGCAACTGTGTTCTGGCTAATCTCAACCAACGTCACAAAAATAAAACAGATTATCTGGTCCTTATCACATTGGTGCCTGTGGGATCCTGCTGTGCACAAATTGTCAGCTCTGTTCTCATATTTCAGAAATGTTTATAACTTTAAAAAAAAACAAAACTGTAAAATGCTTGTGGCATCCAGAGATGGTGAATGATGCTAAATAAATCCAAGTTGATTGCCTTTTTGCCCTACTTGCTCTGTCATTTATTCTAAACAGTACCATTGCACTTCATATTCTGTATAAATCAGTTGTTGTACTGCACAATGTAACATCACACAAACACAAACCATAAGACACTATCAGTGACTGAAAAGAAGTTACAAAATATCAAGAACTTGATTTTGTTTTGTGTTCCCTAAAGCTTTTTCAAGACTAGGTTTATGGCTATATTTCACAACTGCTTCCCGTTTCTCGGTTCATCAAATATTTCTTAAGCAGTAGGTGAGACAGGAAGTTAAAAAGGAAAAAAAACAAATCACTTTAACCATTTTAAATCTTTCACCTCCTCCATCAAAACAAAAGTACACTTCATCTAACAATTTATCATGAATAAAGTTTAACATGGGAAAGACACAGAAATCTGTAACCCTCTCAGCAGAAACTTGGATCAGAAGCAAATTAACAACAGAAAGGAACAGTCAATGTTAGGACCAATAATGCAACAATTATTTCCAATGAAAAACCCCTAGATGATGAGGGAAAGTTTCATACCAGAGCAAATGGAAGATAGGCTTCATCGCCAGGAAGAAAAGTCATTGTAATTCAAAATTGACATCAAAGGGCACAATGGAGTTCTACCTAGGTTCCAGGGACTTGGTGATTGGGTTGCTTGTTGTCTGATTTCGAATCTAAGCTTTCATAAAGTTTTTTGCAAGGTTTGTAGCTCAGTTTGAGGTTTAGGGTGTAGGTTTGCTCGCTGAGCTGTAGGTTTGATATCCAGACGTTTCATTACCTGGCGAGGTAATATCATCAGTGGCGACCTCCAAGTGAAGCGAAGCTGTTGGCTCCTGCTTTCTATTTATATGTTTGTCCTGGATGGGGTTCCTGGGGCTTGTGGTGATGTCATTTCCTGTTCATTTTCTGAGGGGTTGATAGATGGTATCTAGATCTATGTGTTTGTTTATGGGGTTGGGGTTGGAGTGCCAGGCCTCTAGGAATTCTCTGGCATGTCTTTGCTTAGACTGTTCCAGCATAGATGTGTTGTCCCGGTCAAAATGGTTTTTTTCCTCCATGTGTAGGGCTGAGGGAGAGAGGGTCATTCACTTTGTGGCTAGCTGGTGTTCGTGTATCCTGATGGCTAACTTTCTTCCATTTGTCCTACGGAAGTGGCAGGTACAAATCACTATAAATGCTGGAGGAAACATCACAGAAGTGCTTCACAGGAGGATCCCAAGAACTGAGGATGTCACCTAGACAGGGGACGAAACGTCTGCAACACAAATTCCCAGCTCAGCGAACAGAACCACAACAACAAGCACCTGAGCTACAAATCTTCTCCCAAACTTTGGCCTACGTAGTGTTTGTGGCAGTCCTTGCATGGAATTTTGTAGATGACATTGGTTTTGTCCATGTGTTGTACTGGGTCTTTTAGGTTTGTTAGTTTTTGTTTGAGAGTGTTGGTGGGTTTGTGTGCTACTAGGATTCCGAGGGGTCTTAGTAATCTGGCTGTCATCACAAAACGAAACAAGATAGAAGAGACATTTAACATCATCAACAACACCCTCACAGGCATAAAGTTCACCAAGGAGGAAGAAACTGACAACAAACTCGCATTCCTGGACATCACAGTCGAAAGAACGGACAACGGAGAACTACAAACCTGCGTATACAGAAAACCGACAAACACTGACCAAATACTTAACTACACCAGCAACCATCCCAACACCCACAAACAAAGCTGTATCAGAACACTATTCCAATGAGCCACCTCACACTGCAGCACAGACAAACTTCGGAAAACAGAGGAGAACCACCTATACAACATATTCAAGAAGAACGGATACTCAAGAAATACAGTCCGCAGATTCCTCAAGAACAAACCACGACAAGCAGACCAAACACAGCCAGAAACCCTAACCACTTTACCATACATCAAAGAAGTTTCAAAAATGACAGCCAGACTACTAAGACCCCTCAGAATCCTAATAGCACACAAACCCACCAACACTCTCAAACAAAAACTAACAAACTTAAAAGACCCAGTACATCCCATGGACAAAACCAACGTCGTCTACAAAATTCCATGCAAGGACTGCCACAAACACTACGTAGGACAAACAGGAAGAAAGTTAGCCACCAGGATACATGAACACCAGCTAGCCACAAAATGACACGAGCCTCTCTCCCTCTTAGCCCTACACACGGAGGAAAAAAAACCACCATTTCGACTGGGACAACACATCTATGCTGGGACAGGCTAAGCAAAGACATGCCAGAGAATTCCTAGAGGCCTGGCACTCCAACCCCAACCCCAGAAACAAACACATAGATCTAGATACCATCTATCAACCCCTCAGAAAACGAACAGGAAATGACATCACCACAAACCCCAGGAACCCCATCCAGGACAAACATATAAATAGAAAGCAGGAGACAACAGCTTCGCTTCACTTGGAGGTCGCCACTGATGATGTTACCTAGCCAGGTAATGAAACGTCTGGATATCAAACCTACAGCTCAGCGAGCAAACCTACACCCTAAACCCCCTCTTTCATAAAGTTTCTATAACTGTTTATACCAAGATTCAGAAAACGTTTTTCACCCGCTGAAGGCAGGTGTAGAAGATTTCAATCAAATCCAGCATTGCTGGGGAGATGGTGATGTAGGGGTAATGTCACTGGACTAGGAATCCAAGGACTCAAGCTCAGACTCTGCACAAAGAGGTGCAAGTCCCATTAAAACAGCTGCTGAAATAGAAATCCAATGAATAAATCTGAAATTGAAGCTAATGGTGACCATGGCCATCGTCACGGATTGTTACCATGGATTTTTCAAGATGGGAATCTGTTGCCTTTGCCTGGTCTGGCTATATATGACTCCAGACCCAGAGAGAGGTGGTGGCTGATTCTCAGTTGTTCTCTGAAAAGGCTAACAAATCAAAGTCAACAAAGGCAACTAGAGATGGTCAATAAATGCTGGTCCTGCCAGCAATGTCCAATATGAAAAAAGATGGGAGAGCAAGCCAACATTAGAACACAAGGCAATAGTTCCAGATCCTGCCTGGAGGCAGACCTAGATTGACATATGCAACAAGTGAGAACATCTTTATTCAGCACCTTATTACAGCTCTCAAAAGTCTCAAGCTAGTTCACACAAGTTACTTTAAAGTATTTAGATGCCTTTGAAAAGGACGCAGAGGACATTTACTTGAACAGTACCAGGAATGAAAGATGATGGTAGCATAAAGAAACTAGCGACATTGGGATGATACTCCTTACAGCAGGACAGCAGTAAAGTAAAATATGAATCAAAACCATAAAGAGCTTTGATAGACTTGAGAGAAAAAAAAAGGTTTCCACTAACTGAGGAGTCAATATCAGTGAATACAGATAAGGCATTTAATGAAAAGAATCAATAGAAAATGAAGGACTTTTTAAATTTAAAAACAATGAATTATGATGATCTGGAATGTAGAGACTGGAAACATTGTGGAAGCAGATTTGAGAACAAATTATGGGGAAACAGTAAGAGAGTGGGACTGGACGCTTTCTAAAGAGCTGGCATGAATGTAATGGGCAGAATGAATCTTAAAACACAGATACTGTTGACCCCAAGAACAATTTCTTAGTGCAAGGCAATGAGGCAATAAAACTTTTTGTAAAATATAGAATTAGTTCATGGAGAAAATGAGGTGTGGAAAACTCCCAACACTTCAAATAGCAACATGAAATGTTCAATCACAAACCCTCCTTTAGTTTCAATATTGTCTCAGCTATGACTTATTATTGGGCTGTCTTCAACTCCCGCTCTATGGCACTGATCACAAAACAGAACATAAATGGCTGATAGTCCAGAGCAATGTTGAGGAGACATTGCACTGATTGAAGTTACTATCATTTAGATAATATGTTAAACTAAGTTTCATTTGTCTAATCAGATTGGCATAAAATGAATAATGCCACCTGAAGAAGAAATGTGTGGTGTTCTTTCAATCACTGTTTCTAAGGAGTACTTACACTTTGGTTTCATAGTCTTTCCAAGCTTTTTCAATGAGTTTCTTTGGATCCTGCAGGCAGAGATTAAACAGTAGTTTAATTGACCTCAATTATAAATGGATGGCAAAGTCAAGACCCATCTGTCACACCAGAAATTGCTGCCAAGATTCAGTGACTGTCAAAGTGGGAGCTTCACAATCCACTTACTCTCACAGCCACAAAGTACACAGGTCAGGACTGAATAATATTAGGCAATGATTGAGCCAGATAACTCAGTGAGTACTCAAACAATTCCCAAAATTAGCAACAATAAGATTTGAAATTTTGGATAAACGCAGTCTCTGTACCACCGCATCACTAAATAATCTTTTAATCTTCTTTCCTTCAAAAAGGCACAATCTACTCAGTCAACTTGATTGAAACAGCCCATTTCAGTAGCATTCTGCTTTCTAGTGCCTACTTTTAGAAGTTACAAGCGAGGTAGCAATTAGAGATACAAATCGGGTCATATATATATAAACTCCTCAGGTTTATTTTACAATTTTCATGACCATCCAATGTGTTGTTCCTTGGGATTTTAATTCAGTTCTAGCCAACCAGAAATGGTTTTAATCAAATTAACTGCCTCCCCTCATCAACTGAAAAGACTCCAAAGCAGGTCTGAGATTAAAAGAATACTCCCTTAGGATGGATTGGTCTTCACCTCACGCCAAGTTGTCAACCATACACACAAGACAGGTGGGTTCTTGAGACATAGTGGTCATGTCCCTACTTCTGGGCTAAGAGGCCCAAGAAGTCCAGCTCCTACAACTACCTACTCCAGAAGTATGTCATAACATAGCTGAATAGATTAATGAGAGACATCTACACAAGACAAGAAAGGTCATCAGGACTGCAATGTATAAATGGAAACACCAGATGCTTCTTGCCATGAGATGTTTGTAGGGGCTGGAGGGGTTAAAAGTAAAAGGAACATTTGACCACAATAGATTGGACATAGAAAGCATCAATTTGACATTAAAAAGAGTGGAAAGTGTGAGGAAATTAATGTTCCAGGTCTCAGAGGTGACCTGAAACATTAAAACAAATAGAATTTCCATATGTGGCCAGTTTCCAATGATTTCACAGCTCAAAGACACACACAGCTGTCAGATCAGTCTAGAGTGGATGTTAAAATCTTCCACCGAACTGCAGTACACTGTTCAATCTCAGACTGTGACTCAATCAAAAGGCAGCAACCTCATTTCAAAACTCAGCCCAAGTACAAAGTCTTATTCATGTCATTTGATTTTAAAGGGGTGCCATGTTTCAAGGAAAACCAGAGTATGAATAACTTTCACATCAGTACTTGGAGGGACTCCAGAAGACAAAGTCCAGGTACCACCCAAAGGCTGGCAGCCTTCCCTCCTGCACCCTCCCCTCCTGTCAGCACCATGTCCTTGCCAATTCTATTGTGCCTTCATTCCAATACAGTTGCCAGAGTGAACATGAAAAGGGGGCACTCAATGGTGCAAATTGATACACACACATGGTCTCTGCTCAGCTGACTTGACACAATGTAGATGGCAATATAATTGGGCCCAAACTCCAAGATCAAGAAATGAACAGAAATAATGAATTCACAGAATCTGAGGGGTAATCTCAGTGTCCTTCAGTAGAGGCAGGCCAAAACGTTAACTAGTCTACCCATCATTCCATCAGTATCAGATCTAGCCCAGCACACCCAAGTCCTTTGATTTATTGTGAATCGTTTAGTAACAGCCAGCAACCTCTCAAGAGGCCACATATAGACTCATAAATTCCAAAGCAACAGAGCGCAAAGGGCTGGAATGCAAAGCAAATTAAATAAGTTACGACTTACCCACCTAGACAAGAATGCCTAAGAATAGCTCATTCTAAGCCCGCAGGTCCAGATAGCTTAGTCAGAACAAAATATAACCAGTACATGTAATGGGGGTACTAACAAAGGTTATTCCAGGATTGTCACATGACCTCCAGCAGCCTCTACACAGCTGCTCCTTGTTGAATAACATGTATTAACATAATATGTATATAATAACATGAATTAACATAACTTCACAGTGCTCCATGTTCCCAAAGCCGATGAGAAACCCAACTGGGTCATTCTTGACCATCAGCCAAACGGCCTTTTCTTCTCCCTCTCACATCTATGCCTTTGTTAATAAAATCCATTCAGAGAAAATTAGACAAAGAATTTAATGTACCCTTAACTCTTCTGGTTAGTTCATATGCAGAAGTGACCGAGAGATTAACTTTCAATAACTGAGGACTCCAGGTCAATTCTGGACAGTTAGCCGCTCTAGCTTAGTCGCCTTGGCCTAAAGACTTAGATGGCCAAGTGTTACGTGCTGGATATTCTCGGTGGTATACAAACATTGCTCCAAATGGTAGGGTGATTAAGGACATGTTACTTCATTTTCAATCATAAAATGAAAATTTTTAACTGGTTATTCAATTTCCTTTTAGTCTCTTGTCTTTATTCTACACAGCTTCTCCAATAAGCAGAGGAGAGGAAAGGAAATTGAACAATGTGGATATCCTATGAAAGTACACCGCAGCCCTATAATAAAATAATTGTCAGAGGTCTACCAGAAAGCAGAAGCCAAAATTGTTTCTCCCAGAGAGAGATAGTTAATGTCCTCCTCCACCGTTGCCATAGTCAGTGACATGCCCAAGCTAAATGGGGGTGTTAAGGCTACAATTCCTCAAAGACAGATAAAAAGAGAAATAACTTCACCCCTTTTCCTTCCTTCAAATCGCCTTTCAGGAGACTGTCCAATGGAAAGGAAAGGATGTTGTTCATGTTTTGAGTCTGTAAACAAATTTTTTAAAAGTCACCATTAAAATCCTACAAGGAAATAGACAATTGTTTCCAAGCAAGGCTAGCTATTTCAATGTCATCACCATTCCATTCTTAATTTGGAAATATCACAAGAAGATTTCACATAATCAAACACAAATAAAATGCATGTATTCAATGTTCTGAAGGCCCACAGTGTTGTGCACTTTATGAATTTTTACATTTCATACAAGCAGGACCATGGGAACACCATTGACAAACTTGCTGTTACAGCTTATATTTATAAAGCACCTTTGACATCATATAAGTTCTCCAAGGCACTTCACAGGAGTGTTAACAAAAATTAAGGAGCATCTTAAAATGAAGAAAGAAGGATGGAGAGGCAAAAAAGATTTAAGGAAGGGGTAATTCCATAATTCAGGATATTGACCAAATATGACCAATGATGGGTCCAGAATTTGAGGTGTGTGACATACATTGGCAGGAGGTTCTAGAGAGGCCATGAAATGGGAAAGAGAGGGGACAGAAACAAAAAAAAAAGCATTGTTAGCATCCTAGTATGGAGAGCTGGGTGAACTGGATTTTGTGGCAGTTTGGATATAGATAAGGTTTTGGATGAGCTTCTCTTGACCGGGGAGCAGCTATTGTTGTTATTGGGTAACTGGAGCTTGAGAAAGTGTTCAGTGGAAGGTAGGTCAAGAATAGCATGGAGACAAGTGATGTTAAAAACTAGGAGGAGGCAGTCTTGGTGGCAGAAAAGATGAAAGGTTGAAAGTTCGGCTCAAGGTTAAATAAACTGAACCTGTTCTCATTAGAGACAGCCTGGTGTTGCTGCAATGTTTCAGCTGAATGTTTTTTCCTTTTGTCGACCAAATGTGGCCAACTTTCCGAAATGGAAAAGAGGAATAAAGAGTTACAAAATAGCTTCGATTGTGGTTCTCTTTCCATTCCAATTTCTCCTTACAATTTTAACAATGTAACTACTTAGAATTAGAATAATACTGTAAGTTACAGAACATCCTATAACCACAATAAGCAATGTGTCCAACACTGCAGTTAAGCAACCAGTTCAAGAGAGAGACTAGAGGTACAGGCTTGCAAGATGGAGTTAGTTAGCTAACAATGGAAGAATTCATTTGTAAATGTGTTTTTAATTATTGAGAAATTGTTTGCTATTTTATAAATCTTCATCCCTCAAATCAACATCACAAGAAAAAGATAATCTGCTCCTATTCACATTCCTGCTTATTGAGCTAACTCCTCGGTGACAGTTACTGGCTTTCCTACATTACAACAGAGACCACACTTCAAAAGTATTTCATTGGTGCTTTGTGACTTGCCAAGGTGATGCAAGATGCTTTACAAATACAAGTTATTTCTTTACTGGATCACAAAGCCCTAAAAACAGGAAAAATAACGGGTTTTAAAAACCCATTGCAAGGAAGCAGTCCTCTGACATTTCCAAGACACCAGAATCTGACCATTCCCATGAAAAGGAAATATAAGCCACTGTTTTGTTTAAACGGTGACTCATGTTTTATACAATGGTGTAAAAACATTTGGTTGTGAACAATTCATTTTCTTTTTCTTAGCATGAAGGATGGCATTATACTTTAAGAATATATCTACATACATATATATATTATATCTTTGACATTGCAGAACAGGTGGATTGTGATGTCTACACAGTATCCTAGTTGGATGCATTAGGGATTAAAAGACAGCCTACAAACTTTGCAAAGTGATAGTTGAAACAATGTTAACTTTGAACAGTTGCTCTGTGAACAGGGCTTTTAAACAGAACGGACAGACTATTCACAGACAGGAAATGCCAAGAGTAATTCAGATACACAGGATAATGATGGTTTTAATAAAAGAAAGTCTATTTCCACTTGGTTATCAAGATGATAAATTTGTAGAAGTGACAGTCAGTACAATTTGGTAGAGTGAATAAAGGAGTTCACTGTAGTGACAAGTGCTCAATGTCTTAATGGACCTGTGTTTCCCGCTCTATGGTCACTGTGCTTAATTAATTAGCTCTTGGGGGCTACACCAAGGCTTAATGTAAACAGAAGCTTCCAGAAGTACCAGAGGAGCCAGAGCTTTGGACAAGTGTGTACAAATCAGGAATAGCCTTTGAAGAGATATTTTAAAATCAGTATAAATAAGTGTATGGGACTTAGAATTAATGTCACCTTTGCAATGCTCTGCAAAATAGACAACTAACTAGCAAATACACAAGTCACCTATTCCTTGAAAATGGAACAGAGGTAAATAGATCATGTGGTTGGAGTAAGGATACAGGCAGTAACATTTTGGATGACCAAGTTCACAGAGGATTCAAAATGGGAAGTTAGCCAGTAGAACACTGGAATTGTCAGATCTAGCGATACTAAAGACATAGGTGAGAATGTCAGTAGCAGATAGGTGGATAAAAAACTGGAAATAAGCAATGTGCTTAATGGAAGGTAACTGTCTGTAGTGACTATTTGAATTCAGAAAAACACAGGATACTGAGCTCAGAACTGGGACACTTCTGGAGTTCCCATTAGGTATGGTTGAGGGCGGGATCTTGATAAGTAAACGCTACGGTAATACTGTATATTGTTACAATATTGTATACCTAACAAATCTACAATTTGAGTGTTCCAGCAACTTAGATAAACATAAGAAACAGGAACACCAAGGCCATGTGGTTCAGCTATCCTCCACAGCAAGATCATGGTTGCACTGCTCTAATCAGCCTTATAGCCATATTCCTCAGTTACGTTAGTGTCAAAAGAAAAACCCAGAGATCTCAGTATTGAAAATACCATCTATTTCGAGACTATGACCCCTAGTTCTAGACTGGACAAGAGCCTCTCAGCATCTAACCTGTCAATGAAGGAGGGGCAAGAGGGTTCAAATTAAAGTGCATGTTTTCCTGGTCTAGTCATGCTCTTTTTCTTCCTGACATGATGGGATATTTCATCAAGAATGGCTTTGGAAGTGTTGGTTCAGCACTACCAATAACAACTGTTGTCATTCACTGTTACACAGTGGAAGGAGAGAAGAAAAACAGAAGGGCAAACAAGACAGTCGAGTCATAATGGAAACTAGCAGACCCAGGGCTGAAGTTTGAGATAACTGTGTAGTTTTGGCCTCTTTATCTCAGGAAAGATATTACTGCCGAAAGAGGGAGTGCAAAGATTCATTAGACTCGTTCCCAGGTTAGCAGGACTTTCCTATGAAGAGAGATTTAGAAAACTAAGCCGGAATTCTCCAAAATTTCAAGAGTGAGAAGTGTCTCATTGAAACCTACAAAATTCTTAAAACACAGACAGAGTAGGTGCAGGTAAGATGATCAAGCACAATCTAAAAATAAAGTTGTTGCCATTTAGGATTGAGAAGAGGAGTTGTCTTTTTAAACTCAGAGTGGCGAATCTTTGGAATTGTCTTACCTAGAAGGCTGTTAAAACTCTATTTTTGAGTATATTTGAAGTAGAGAGACTTGTAAACTTTGATTATTAATGGTATCAAAGGATAGATTGGACAAAAGACATAGAAATGATTGATCAACCGTGATCATATTAATTGGTGTTGCAAACTCAATAGGTTGAATGGCCAACTCCTGTTCCTATGATAACAGGGGCCTGTGTGAAGTGGACAACAATAAACATGTGCTTTAAACTCCATCACTGAGAGGTTTTTTGGTTAACAGAGATGTTTTTCTTCTCGTCTCCCCCCATTCCCACAAGACAATTCTCATCCCAAGAATCAATTTAGTAAATCTCACCTAATGCCATAATCCTAAAGATAATAGATTGTTCCCTATGTAATGATAAATAAACCAGACACAGTATGACAGCTACTGCCCACCAGGTCACATATATAATTGCGGCAAGTCTTTGTATTCTTGTAAACCAATACCCTTGCATTAAAAGGTTAACGTCAATTGTTTTCCTAATTGCTGGCTGTACTTTCATAACAGAATGATTTCCAAACACAATAATTTAAATGCATTAAGCTCTATCTGCCACCTTCTGAACTCTCTATGTCCCTTTGAAACCTCTTATGTCTACCACTTAGCTTATTTTCCTTTCATCTACTAAAAACCAGATGCTTACAATGGCACACAGTGAAATGGTGAGTTGAACACACTTACCAGGTTTTTAAAGAGTGCTGTTACTTCACGTGTGAAAACACCAAGGTTAAGGAAACCCATAGACAACTCATTCTTGTTTTGAGATAGATGGTGGTTCCCAAAACTTTCCAGAACTTCAATGTACTGCTCCTTATTCTCCACATGTGCTGAACACCAACATCAAAGGAAAAAAAACAGGCTTCTTGTTAGATAAAGGTTCATTGGACACCCATACTAACTCCCACATCAACACACAATGTCAACTGGTCTCCAAGTACATTCTCTGTACCAGTTTCTGTAGTGAAGGAGAATCCAAACCAATAAATCATTCATTCTCCCAACACCTCCCTCCACTACAGTATAATCAGGAACATACAGGATAACAGTGGTATAGTTACATCAAACCCAGCCAGCATTACTTACCTTCACACTAAACAGATGAAATTCTCAGGCTGGGAAGGGAAAGGGAAACCAGCAAGATCGATAGATCTCATTAAATATGTTGCATTTACAAATGAGTATCAAGGAAAACTTTCACTAGAAACAAAAGTTCTAATATATAAATAATAAGCTTGCAAAAATCTGAAATCAAATGAAGCTTTCAGGGGGATTCAACTGAAATTGGTCAATACTTTAAATTCATTGTCTAATAAAAATCTATGAAATGCTGGATGCATAAGACTGTAAAATGGTGACAGCACAGAAGGCTGTTATGCCCATGCTAGCACTCTGGAATTGTAGTTCCGCAGGCTCCACCTCCTCTCCCTTTTCCTGTAACTCTGATTTGTTTACCCGTGTTTATTTGGTGCTCATCTAATTCCTTTTTTTCTGGTAGCCACAAATGAACCTGCATCCAGCACACTCCTAGGAAAGAACGTTCCAGCTCCTAATCATTTGCGACTGAAAGTGCTTTTTTTCTAGTGTCCTGCTGCCACTTTTGCCAATCACCTTAATTGATATCCTCTGGTTCCTGATCCTTCGGTCAATGAGAATGGATTTCTCTCCATCTAACCCTGCCCCATCACAAGACCATAAGATATCGGAGTAGCATTAGGCTATTCAGCTCTTCAGTCGATTATGGCAGATTTGTTTCTCAACCCAACTCTCCTGCCTTCTCCCTATAACCCATGTTCCTCTTTCCAATCAAAAACCTTTCTGTCTTATACACTCAATGACTAGTCCACTAGAGCCCTCTACGGCAATGAGTTCCACAGTCATCGCCTTCTGATTGTAAAAAATTCCTCATCCCAATTCTAAAGGGTTGCCCCTTCACTCTGTGGCTCTGTCCCCAGTCCTAGTCTCTCCTACTAATGAAGCATCATCTCCACTTTCACTCTACCCAGGTCTCTCAGTATCCTGCAAATCAGACCTCCCTTTGTCCTTCTAAACCCCACTCAGTATACACCCCAAGTTCTCAACCACTCTTCAAAAGATAAGCCCTTCATCCCTGGGACTACTATTGTAAACCTCCTCTGGACCCCCTTTAATTCCAGCACAATTTTCCCTAGATACCAGGTGGGAGGGGAGGGGCAAAACTGCGCACAACATTCCAAATGCAGTCTGATCAACCTCAGCTGTACTTTTCTACTCTTGTACTCTAGCCCTCTTGAAATGAACACAACACTACATTTGTCTAACCACCAGCTGAACCTGCATGTTAACTACAAGAGAATCCTGAACTAGGACTCCCAAGCCCCTCTGTACTTCAGATATCTGAAGCTTTTCCCCATTTAGAAAGTAGCCTACCCCTGTACATCCCACGCAGACACAGAGAGAATGTACAAACTCCACACTTATAATTGCCCAAGGTGGGAATCGAACCAGGTCCCTGGTGCTGTGAAGCAGCAGTGCTAACCACTGAGCACCAGGCCGCCCTTACCAAAAATACCTACCAAAATATAAAACCTCACACTTTGCCACATGGTATTCCATCTGTCACTTATCTGCCCACTCTCCTCATCTGTTCAAGTCCTTCTGCAGCCACCCTGCATCCTCAACACTACTTGTCAGTGCTCTGTGCTTTGTGACATCTCCAAACTCAGCAAAAACCCACAGTTCCTTCATCCAGATTGTTCATATATAACAATGCATTATGGCTTTGAGCACCTCTATAAAAAAAATTTCCCATCCACAGTCTCCTCTAAAATAATCACTCCAGCTTCTCCAACCTGTCTGCATAAAATGTCCCTGGAACCATTCCTTCGACCCTATCCTGAACTCTATCTAAAGCCTTCACATGCTTCCTGGACAATGCCCAAAATCAGATTGAATGATCCAGTTGAAGCAAATCAGTGTTTTAAGTGTTCAGCATTACATCATTACCTTTGTATTTTTATGCTTCAACTTCAAAACTATAAATATTCAATTGACCCCCAGCCTCAAACTCTTGAGGAGAGCATTCCAGGTTTCCACTACTCCTTGAGTGGCCAAGTTCTTCCTCAGGCTACCACTGGATGTTGAATTCTAGTGCTACGCCTCTTTGCTCCAGACTTCCCCAGACAGGGATTAAACAAACGATTGATTTCAAATCTCAAACACATCAACTAGATTATCTTCTGTGATCAAATGAATACAAGTCTAATGTGCCCTAATAACCCAATTGTCATTCTGGTATGCTCAGCAGGACTGGCAGCATCTGTGGAGAGAAATCAGAGTTACCATTTCAGAACAAATGACCATTCCTCAGAACTCCCTGTCACTCTGGTGACTCTGTACTGCAGCTCCATTTATCACCAAAATATCCTTCAAGAGGAGTGATGCTCAGATCAAATTGCTGAACTCCAGATGTGTATAGACAAGCAAATATAAACTTCCTCAAGTTGTAGTTGCAATTGTCTCCTTTCACAAGCCTGAAAAGATTTGTTTCAGCATTTTCTGCTCAGGTTGCGTAGACTGCAGGTGGGACAGTGGACTGAAGTGAATCGTGGTGCAATACTACAGTAACAATCCCAATACCAATGCAGGTATGTTTGTAGTTACGTTTGAAATTGGTTTTAGTCAACATACAGTCATGGCGAATCTTTCAGTGAATGGAGCAGACATGTCCCCTGCACTCAAGATTGTCACATAATGGGAATGACACATCAAGTAGCTCACAATATTGGAGATTCTAGTCATGGTTTGGAGGTGCTGCTGTTGGACTGGGGTGGACAAAGTTAAAAATCACACAATATCAGGTTATAGTCCAACAGGTTTATTTGGAAGCACTAGCTTTCAAAATACTGCTCCTTCATCAGGTGGTTGTGAAGCAGGATCATAAGACACAGAATTTATAGCAAAAGATTACAGTGTCATGCAGCTGAAGTGATATATTGAACAAACCTAAATATTGTTAAGTCTTTCATCTTTTAGAATGAGTTTGCTAGTTTTGCTTCTTTAATATGTAAATCTCAGAACTTCTTTTAGGTCAAATTCTCAAGATAACTTAAGGTTTTATAACAAAAGGTGCAATCTCAGCTCAGACAGTGCATTAAAGTTGTAAGGTTAGTGGCTGTCTGTTTCCCAGTCTTAAGTCAGACTGGTCCTATTTCTAAAGTGGAATTTACAAGGTATTACATAGATTGACCACCTGTAGATTACGCATTTATTGAGCAAAATAGAATGTATATGCAAATATAATTCTGCAAATATAAATTCACCCCATAAATTTATATGTGTGTGCTTGCAGGAGAGAGAGAGAGAGAGGATTTGTGCATGGGTGTGAGTTGTATATGTATGCGTATGAGAGAGAGTCTGCATGAGTGTATGTGTGCATGAGCGTTTGTGTGTGCGCGCACATGCACGCGTGGTCACCTGCAGTGTGACATGAACCCAAGGTCCTGGTTGAGACCATCCCCATAGCTATCGGCCTCTGCTCGGCCACTCTGCATTGTTGCCTGTCCCAAAGTCCGCCTTGAAGGATGGCCACCTGAAGGTCCGCGGCCGAATGTCCCAGACTGCTGAAGTGTTCCCCAACTGGGAGGGAACACACTTGTCTGGTGATTGTTGTGCGGTGTCCATTCATCCATTGACGTAGCCACGCACACATCCTCTCACAGGCTTATAATGCTTCATACTCTCACACATACTTTAGCAAGCTTGCACACATGCAAGCACACACTCTCTCACATGCACTCACACTCACAGTCTCTCTCTCTCTCTCTCTCCTGCACACACACACACAAACTTATGGGGTGCATTTATACTTGCACAATTATATTTGCATATAATTCTAAACTCATTCCAAAAATGAAAGATCTATTCTAGGTTTGTTCAATATATCATTTCAGCTGCATGACACTATAATCTTTTGCTATAAATTCAGTGTTTTACAGACCTGCTTGACAACCACCTGATGAAGAAGCAGTGCTTCAAAGACTAATGCTTCCAAATAAACCTGTTGAACTATAACCTGGTGTTGTGTGATCTTTAATTTTGAAGATTCTTGTGCTCTTAGCACTAGGCCAGGAGACCTGGCTTCAAGTTGATTCTGCCCCAGAGATGTGTCATAACACGCCTGAACAGGTTGACTTAAGACAGAGCGCTAGAAATCTAATTGTTCTTTTTTCAGAGCAAGAGTGAGTGAAGGAAAGAATGTGCAGTTTGGAAAGATTCGTAATATATTCTAGCAATCAGACAGCCCTTGAGATGAACCTTCCTTCCATGCGCAAAACTGATCTTAATATTTTCCAGTTTAATGTTTAAATCTATGGCCCCATTATTTGGCATATATCCAAATAAAATCAAAAGATCAAACAACATTATACAAATTGGCAAATAATCCAGACACCAATTTGTTTTCCACCAGCATTTTGCCCACAGATTGATGTTATGGTGTACAGTTTGGCCACTCTCATACAGCTCCATACTGTTCTTTTTAAAATGAAATAAAACTGTTGCTGGGTGGAGAGGGCATCAATTGTAGCACACAGGGGAATAAAATCTTGTTTTCTCTGCAGATGCCCACAAGGCACATAGCCAGTAAGAAATGGGACTATTCTCTTTGAACTGCTGGTTCTGAACAATGAGATTCCAATCATTCAATTCTTGGTGGGAGTAATATTTGCATTGTCTTATCAATGACTGGATTTTTATCTGATAAACCCTTTTGGAGGCCATTTGGTTCAGTTGGCTGAATGGCTGGTGTGTGATACAGAGTGATGCCTACAGCATGGATTCAATTGCAACAGTGGCTGAGGTTACTGTGAAGTATTCTTCTTGTCAACCTCACCCCTTAGCCTGAAGCACAGTGATGTTCAGGTTAAACAACCACCAGGCATCTGTCCCTCTCTAATAAGAGAGCAGCCCTGTGACCCAGTAGGACTGTGGACACCTTACCTGTTGAAGTCAACCACTTCCCCTATTTGATAGCCTTCTGTTCCTTATTTTGTTCTTTATCTTATTACTTCATTTAAACCCTGTTTAATTTCAACATAAATGATTACTAGCTGATCATTTCAGCTAGCAATGTTGAGTTAATCAGTCCATTACTAGCTGAAATGATCAACTAGTAATCATTTCTGATGAAGGTAAACAGAGGGTTTTCAGAATTTCACATTCTTAGAATCCTCACCCTAGCCTCAGACTCAAATGTTATCTCCTAAAGCCTTAGACTCAATATTGCCAGGTCACCAGTTTAAGCCAAAACTGAGGTGAAGTGGAGGAAGGGACAATTCCTTGACGCAGATTTGTTAGACCCTGGACTGCTCCAATATAGGAAGAGGCAATTTTATTTATTAAAAACAAAGCATGGATGAATATTGACATAGCTGAAAATTCAGAGTTAGAAGCAAAATGATGGAATAGATAGAACCAGCACAGACACGATAGGCCCAATGGCCTCCTTTGTTGCTTACGGTTTTATGACCTCTGCTGGCATTCATGGTTCCGAGTTTATAGTCCAACTTTCAGGACCTCATTATATCCCACTTTGTTTTACAGCTTACAATACTTTAAAAGTACAGTTACTGTAGAAAACACAGATCATTTGTGGACAGTGGTTCTGCAAACAGCAGTGTGATAATAATCAGATCATCTGGTTTCTTTTTTTTAAAAAGTGATGTTGGTTTAGGAACAAATATTGGCAGGCCACCAGGAAGATCTCTGTTCTTTTTCAACTAGTGTCACGGGACCATTTACATCCATTTGAGAGGGTAAGAAGGCTTTGATTTAATTCTTGTCTGAAATAAGACACTAACAATGCAGAACTGCTTTCAATGGCGAGAAAGTTGCAAATGTATTAGGCGCTTAAACCTCTGGAGTGGCTAATATTCTGACTCAGAAGTGAGAATTCTATCCCGTAGGCCACAGCCAACAGCAACATGCAGAAAGATTGGTGGGGAGGAGAGGGTGCTAAAAGAGACTGCACCACTAGCTCATGTTTTGCTGAGGCCTATTGAGAATATTTTGAAGCTGCATATACTCACAAACTGAATAGAAAAGTAATGTCTATCTGGGTTGGCATTCACCTCAAGTGCATTTGTAAATTAGAACAACTCACTGTTCATCACGCGTACTAAACTGGCAAGTTAGTGAAGCAGGAGAAATGCCTAAGCCTTAATAACTCTCCCATCTTTGGAAATGTACTCACACAAGCAGCTCTTTTATAGACTATTATCCACCACACAAAATTCTCCATTCATCCCTCTCCATTCCACATTTGTCAGAGGGAAATATTTTCCCTCACACAGCACAGCTTCAGTCAATCATAGAGTCTCAAGAATTAATACATTTGGATTGAGACTCTATAACCCTAGTCAGAGTGTGTGACTTACAGAGTCCAGAGGAGTGAATAGCTTTAATCAACTTCTTCATCTTCAGTAGGATGGCCTGATCTGCTTCCAGCGACTAAAAGAAAAAAAAAGTACCATCAAGACACAACTCCTCAGGAAACTTCCAACAGAGCCAGCAACATAGAGCGATACACAGCCCAATCAGCTTGCACTGACAGCATACATAGCGACAAGCATACATTCAACAGAAGTGACTGAATTGAACCCATGCATGATTTCGCAAAAGAAAAGTCAAGAAACTCAAAAGCAACCCCCCTTCTCTCATTTTTCCCACTCATCCACTCATTCCTCAGACAAAATTATCTTGTGGCTTTCATTAGCACCATTGGGTAATGGCCAAAAGTCATTCTTGCATTTCAACAAGAAGATCTGGAGACAGGAGTCTAGGTGCAGTCTGAACAGAGCTCTTTACAAGTTGAATAGTAGTCCTTGTGACAATGTTAACATGGAAGAAAGTCTCAAAGCATAACATTTATCCAAAGCCTCCAGATTTGAAAAGGCAAATAACTTACACTGTATATTGCTCAATCTAATATGTAAATATGATGAAAATCACACTGCTGTATTGTTATACTGATATCATATGGAATTTACAACAGAGAAACAAGCCACTCATGGTAACCATGTTCATTTTTGAACTTTGTCCGAGTGTAGGTGATAGTCAATCACCCGCTCAGATTTAGCAAACAATTTAAGTTTATTGCATCTTTCATGACCTCAGAATATCCTAACTTCTTGGTACTTTCTGATGTGTATTGTGTGTTAAGACATAGGAAATGTGGCAAATAATTTGCCTACAGTGTAAGGTCCAACAAACAGCAATGACTATAACAGATCACAGAATATTTCCAGTGATGCTGGTTTGACAGATTAATATATGGCAGGACACTGAACAGAACTCCCCTGGCCTCCTCTTCAAAATAGTTTCATGAATATTTATGTCCATCCAAGAGAGCTAGATGGGGCCTTGATGTAGCAACTTGTCCAAAAACCACCTGGATGTATCAGCCTGCATTTTGTGCCCATGTTTCTGAAGAAGGGCTTGAACCTTATCCAGAGGCAAGAGTACTACCAACCAAGGCAAGGAGGAGGCTGTTAATATGACCCATGTATTGTTATGCCACTAACAGGATGTTGCTGCCAAGCCAAAAAGATGTACATCTATCACACAAGTGGGTAGGATGCCAACTGAATTTCAGTGCTGCTGTATTGATAGCTGCATCCACAGTTAATACTTCCCAAAAACTGACAGATCATGCAAAATACCCTTCTGCTGGTTGTAATGAAACACATCAACTTGCACTTGCAAAACTCTCAAATGTCCCATGTCATGTTCCTAATGTCACACATTAGATGTGATTCTGCAATTGGACAGCATTGGTTAAATAAGCTGGCGTGTGAGAAGAATTACATTGTCAATCGATTCAGGCTCATCAGTTGGCCTCACTGTATGGCTCACTTGCACATTCTGGAAGCTACATATCAATACACAAAGGTCCTATTATTTAACAGAAGATAGATGTACACACACTACACCTCCTTCAACTGAACAAAATAGGTGACAGCTATCCTCATTTTGCAGGGCAACACCTTGATGAATCAGAATTAACCTGTCTGGTTTAAAATATAAACAAAGCTAAGCAGTTAACTATCAGTCATCATTGAGCAATGCCTCTACCAATCAGCACTTTCCTTCCATATTGTTCCATATAAATTAGTAACCCTTGCAATTTGATCTGATGAGGTCAGGATTAACAGCTTCCTTGTCCCAAACTGGCTCTTTTTCACCATGAGACATCCAATCGCCACTTCCACCTGAAGACAACCATCCCTGCATGTTGCTCATCAGTTTTTCAATGAATGTAAGCCAACTATCCCATTATACGATAAAGCTCTGTAAAAGTATTTTAGTTTTACTTCTGATAGTCTGATACTTCTGCAAGCAACCAATCACAGTTTTGTCCCTCAAGTACATATTTGCATAGCTGTAATGCTCATCACCAGGAGCCAAGCTATGTTCAAAGTTGCCACCTTTACCTCTTTCTATTGATTATACCTCTCCCCTGAATGCTTAAGAATCGAAAGCTAACCAAGCAAAAAACTAATGTCACTAAACCAAAATGGGTAGAATAGTTCCAGAGGGAATTTGTGCCACTCACTCAGGACTGGCCGATGTCTCTCTTTGCTACTTTCCCCACTTTGGCTCACCTCAGCCTCAACTCTCTCTTTCATCCCCATATCTGACACTACCTATTACCCCCTGTGTCCAATACCATCTCTTCTACCTTCTTGACTCCCCCCTTCCCAAATTTGATTGTCACATCATAACAATAACTTGACTGAGTTTTTTGAAGAAGTAACAAAGAGCACTGATGAGGGCAGAGTGATGGATGTGATCGATGTGGACTTCAGAAAAACGTTTGACAAGGTTCCTCATGGGTGACCAGTTAGCAAGGTTAGATCACATGGAATATAGGGAAAACCAATCATTTGGTTACAGAACTGGCACCAAGGGAGAAGACTGAGGTGGAGGGTTGCTTTTCAGGTTGCAGGCCTGTGACCAGTGGTGTGCCCCAAGGATTAATGCTGGGTCCACAGCTTTTTGTCATTTATATAAATAATTTAGATGTGAACATAGGAGGTATGGTTAGTAAGTTTGCAGATGACACCAAGATTGGAGATGTAGTGAACAGTGAAGAACGTTACCTCAGAGTACAATGGGATCTCGATCAAATGGGTCAATGGGCCGAGGAATGGCAGATGGAGATTAATTTAGAAAGGCATTTAGGAAAGGCAAATCAGGGCAGGACTTCTACACTTAATGATAAGGTCCTGGGGTGGAGGTTGCAGAAGAAAAAGAGTCCTTGGAGTGCAGATTCGTAGTTTCTTACAAGTGGAGTTGCAGATAAAGAGGATAGTGAAGAAGGTGGTGTTTGGTTTGCTTACCTTTATTGGTCAGTGCACTGACCATAGGAGTTGGGAGGTCATGTTGCAGCTGTACAAAACGTTAGGCCACTTTTGGAATACTACGTGCAATTCTGGTATCCCTACTACTAGGAAAGTTGCTGTGATACATGAAAGAAAAGATTTACAAAAATGTTGCTAGGGTTGGAGGGTTTGAGCTATATGGAGAGGCTGAATAGGTTGAGATAATCTTATAGAGGTTTATAAAATCATGAGGGGCATGGATAGGGTAAGTAGACAAGGTTGAGGTGAGAGGGAAAGATTTAAGGGGCAACCTTTTCACAGGGAGGGTGGTGTGTATATGGAATGAGCTGCCAGAGGAAGTGGTGGAGGCTGGTACAGTTACAACATTTTAAAAGCATCTGGATGGGTTTCTGAATAGAAAGGGTTTAGAGGGATATGGTCCCAGTGTGACAAATGGGACTTGATTAATTTAGGATAGTTGGTCGGCATGGACAAGTTGGACCAAAGTGTCTGTTTCCGCGCTGTACATCTCTATGACTCTATAACCTTTAGTTTGCATCAGCTGACCTCACAATGGATGGAGTGAGAGGTCTGTACATTGTCACGATAATGGATCACTGTCCCAAATTACTTATGGGCATAGAGAATTTAAGTAAGACTTTTATATGCAAAATGGAAAAGGACATACAAAGCATTTCCTCGAGATAGACCATGGAATATTGAAACTGAAATAGAGTCATGAGAATTTTCTAAAGAAACTGTCCAAAACCATCACCTGTGAGTTCTCTTCCCATACAGTGGTCATGAGGGAACAGTATCTTTGGGGGAACAAAAGACATGTTTATTTATTCCTGGCAGGAGAAAACTCGAGAGGAGGAATTAAAAAATAAAGGCACTTCTGGAGCTCGCAAACTCATTTAGTATTCCAGTGACTGCCTGCTGTTCTAGTATTAGCATGTCAGTTTTAGTACTACTGACCTAGAGAAAGTGTGCTATCCAGGTTACTGCTGGGAATAGCCTAGACAGCCCTGAGCTTGCAAAAAGAACAGAATCCTTCTCAATTGCTGGGATTACCTCCCAGTGAGAAGCTACAGTTGAACATGAAACCGGACAACACCTTTCAGCTAATCTGCAGAACTCAATCTCCAAAACAACTACTTAAACTGCTGAGTCAATACATCCAAAATCACCCGGTTTAACAGTCATGATGTGGAGGAGTCAGTGTTCGACTTGGGTGGAGAAGTTAATAAAAATTACATAGCGCAACTATAAAAAGGTGTTGCGTGATTTTTAACAAGTTGACAGCCACAATGTTCAGCAAGGACAAAGTAAAGGCTGATTTGTACAACTCTTTACTCACTTCACTTTTCTAATCTGAGTCACATTTTAGTAGCTAACAAACTCACTCTCTTTAACTGAAGAAAAGCTGGTTAATTTGGCTTCTTTTAAAACATAAATATATTGAAATTGGAACAGGCACCCATGAGCAATGGGATCTCTTAAAGTTAAATCTTGTTGCAAACAGACGGAAGGAGATGAATAGAGAAGGGAAGTCAGCTCCACCCTAAACGCCCAAGATCATAAGGAATTGGGGATCCTCACCTGGAGACTGGTCATAACAAATCTCCAAAAGCTGGAAAGGAAGATTTCACCCAGGGTTCATAATGCTGACTGGAAATCAGCAACTCCTGCTGAATGCCTCAGAGGTCAGGCAAGGGTGCAGCAGGGGTCAAATAAAAACCCTCTAAGCTAAAGCAAGAAATGACTACAGTTAGAAATGTACTACAGTGGCCATCAAAACCTACAAAACAATCCGTCTATGAGGGATAGCTTTTAGAAGTAAAGGACAGATGGCTGTCATAACAGACAGACAAATCGACATCCAGTGATTATTTACTGTGCGTAGATAAAGAATTACTGGCTACAGCCTATTGCATCAACTTGGAATTCATCCAAATTTAAACAACAAAACAATACAGACCTCCCTTTGTCCACAGGCACTTGGCAAGTTTTAAAAAAGGCATTTGTTGTTCTTGTAACACAATCTGCTCCATTTTATTCTGCTCCCCCACTTCTGATTTACATTACAGTACAGTTTCAAGGCAATAGTAGTCTTTTAGTGTCTCACGTACACAATTTCTTCATTTGCAGGACGTTTCTCTTAAAGAAAAGGTGTTCAAATCAAGCTCTTTGATAGATTAAACAATGAAACCTGTTTCCCCTGGCAGCAGGATTTTTAACTAGAGGACATAGGTTTAAAGATGATTAGCAAGTGGCAGAGAAGATAAAATGACACAGCCAGTTGTTACAGTCTGGAATTCATTGCCCTAAAGCAGATTCATCATGATTCTGATAATGTAACAGCTGTCAATTGGTGGCAGATGAATGATGGGCCAAATGACCTCTCCCTGAGTTTTTCTGTGATGAATCAAGTGAGAGGGCTTGACAGCTTAAGTCAATACCAACTTCTCCTCCCCTACCAAAGAAGACATAAAACAACATTCCAGTTTCTGGGAACCAGATGAGATACAAACATCTTTGTTGAATTCCCCTGTCTGTCAGAGGGCTGTGTGGTGCTAAGCCAATTCCAGCAGCTCAGCTGGATTTGCTGTGCTCTGCACACAACTGAAACTCTCTCAGTACGACTCACTGTCACATCAGGCAGCGATGCAGCTGTGAGCTATTTTCCAATCTGTACAGCAGAGTTACAAGAACTCATGCTACTTTCCTTGCTGCAGTCTTTCCAGGCAAGACACAACACTCATTTAAAATGGGTGCCTTACCATATGAACACAAGGGTTCATACGTAAATGTTGGGTGAACAGATAATAGCTGAAAATGTGTTGCAGGAAAAGCGCAGCAGGTCAGGCAGCATCCAAGGAACAGGAGAATCGACGTTTCGGGCATCAGCCCTTCTTCAGGAATGAGGAAAGTGTGTCCAGCAGGCTTTCCTCATTCCTGAAGAAGGGCTGATGCCCAAAACGTCGATTCTCCTGTTCCTTGGATGCTGCCTGACCTGCTGCGCTTTTCCTGCAACACATTTGCAGCTCTGATCTCCAGCATCTGGAGTCCTCACTTTCTCCTGAACAGATAATACCTTGATAGGTTATTCAGAGGTAGAAAACATGCAGGAACATCATACCCTAAGAATGCCTACTACCCAACACCATTAAAATTCAGAGTTAGACAGCCAATTAAGGCTATTCATATTGACTTAGTATTCATCATAGATTGGTACCTATGATCATGGGGACAGCAGAGTATATTGAGAACAGAATTTGTTTTAACCACCCTTTAAGATGCTCTATCACGAGGTATATGAAATAGTTACTCTCTATAATGTTATTAAGGCAGAGCTTGCCCCTCAGAGACCCTTTACAGTGTTGTTCTATAGAGAATAGGAGCCTTAAACAGCACAATCTTTTTGCAAAGAAAAAAACTTACATTTATTTAACATTTCCCATCTTACTTGTCCTGAAACACTTTACAACCAGTCAAAGTTGTAATATAAGAATCCCAACCATCTACGTGCACACAGTAAGCTTCTACAAGGTTTAGCGATAAGTGTTTGCCAAGAGTCAAAAAGTGTGGTGCTGGAAAAGCACAGCTGATCAGGCAGCATCTGAGGAGCAGGAGAGTCGACGTTTTGGGCATAAGCTCCTGATGAAGAGCTTATGCTCGAAACGTTGACTCTCCTGCTCCTCAGATGCTGCCTGATTGGCTATGCTGTTCCAACACCACACTTTTGACTCTGATCTCCAGCATCTGCAGTCCTCACTTTCTCCTAGTATTTGCCAAGGAACCGGGGAAAGTTCCCATGGTCTTCTTCAAGTTGTGCTACTCTGTGATCTTTTGCAAATCGCACAAAGAGACGGATAGATGTTCAGTATAAAGTCTCATCTGAAAGTCAGCACCTGGGACAGTGCTGCAGCCCCTCAGCACTGCACTGGGACCATCAGTCTGGAGCTTTGTGCTGGAATAGAACATAGAACATAGAACATAGAAGAATACAGCGCAGTACAGGCCCTTCGGCCCTCGATGTTGCGCCGATCAAAGCCCACCTAACCTACACTAGCCCACTATCCTCCATATACCTATCCAATGCCCGCTTAAATACCCATAAAGAGGGAGAGTCCACCACTGCTACTGGCAGGGCATTCCATGAACTTACGACTCGCTGAGTGAAGAACCTACCCCTAACATCATTTCCTATATCTACCCCCCCCTTAATTTAAAGCTATGCTCTCACCTAGCACCAGAATACATCTGAATCAAGAAACAAATGTACTACCTACTGAGCCATGGTCAACGTTACAATAAATACTAATCTCCAGTGAAGAAAACAGAACAGCAGTGAATATAACATTAAGATTAGGGCTAGGCCACTGAGAAGGGAAATCACCTTTTGCACATGAAGGTTTGTATCAATTTAGCATGCTATCATAAAGCCAAAGGATGTCAGAGACAATTGAAGCTCAAGACTGAGATCTGTACTTTATTTTGAGTTAAAGAATGTTTGGCAAGTTAACAGAGTTTATGTGGAGCTCAGGTGGGATATAATTAAATGTGATGAATGGCAGAGGCTGCATTGTCTTCTCTTGTTCCTAAAACATTCAAGCTAAGGAACCAGAAACAAAGAGTCACGTTCAAAAGTGTATGTAGGCCTAACAGCTAAGGCAGCAGGGAGAACAACGTTAAATGCAAAAGTGTAAAGCCATAGCTGGAACTTCAAAAGCTAGCAAACTAGAGGTGGGAGTAAAGACTTAACGTCTACACATTTGAGCTGTTAGTAATCACTTTACCATCGATGGTCAGGGTCTCAACTCAACACCAGGTCGGAATTTGCTCTTTAAGTTTCTCATCACTTCTCTCCTCTAAGACTTTGCTTAACACCTACCTCTTTGAACATGCTTTTGGTGATTGATTCCAAAACTTCCATATTTGGCTTGCTATCAAATTTTAATGGATAATAGTTCTGTGAAGTCTCAGCTACAGGTCAATACTTAAACGCAATTGATTTTTGAAGACAACCTTTAATCAACTACATTGAAGAACAATGTTGCGTAGGTTGATGCGGAGGACACGTCAATGTGGGTAATACCCTCACCAACCAATGCCACTCATCCAAACACCAACACAACACAGACCTTTATGAGTAAGGAATATCAAGGAAGAGATCATGGAATGTTTTAAAGTATGAATATCTTATGTCCAACAAAGGTCTTCAGACTGCTAAGCATTAAGCCAACAAGTCCTAGGACAGAGTACATTTGTACAATCAAGCAACAAATAATTAAACTATAGCATTCATTGTGTTTGATTACATTAATCTGTTTGATACTGGCACACACTATGCTCGACTAGTTAAGCTTGAGTGTACATTCCAAATTGGTCAACTGTAGATGCTGCTGAAAGTATGAAATTGTAAAATGTGGAGCAGACATTTTAAAGTATCATAAATAAAATCTATTACACTCCTGGAAATTACTGTCATCTCTACACACCTCAGAGGCATAAAAATATACAATTAAAACCATTCAGTCCATCATCCCATATCAGCTCTTTGAAAAAGCTAGCCAATTTATCATGTTCCTCCACTCTGTTACCATCAAAACATTTCCAGAAGGTAGCCCAGATTCTAGTTTTTTTAGTGGTTTTAAGCAGATGCAAGGTTGATATCAACGAGGTAAAAACAATGACTGCAGATGCTGGAAACCAGATTCTGGATTAGTGGTGCTGGAAGAGCACAGCAGTTCAGGCAACATCCAAGTAGATTCGAAATCGACGAAGGACTTTTGCTCGAAAAGTCGATTTCAAAGCTACTTGGATGCTGCCTGAACTGCTGTGCTCTTCCAGCACCACTAATCCAGAAGCAAGGTTGATATTCCAAGAGAGATGCAGCTGGTCAAACCATTCAGTTTTAAACAAAAACAGGATTTATTTACAGACTACTGAATGGAATACCAACAAAAGAGAACAGAATAGAGAACATCTTATGTGAAACCCCCAAATGACACAATCGTAACTTAATGATGCTGTTCCAATTTCCTGCAACATCCTCATTAATACAGCCCTTGGCAAATAGGTAAATTCAAACACAGGTTCTTACAAGACAGATGTCAGAGACAGAATCAGCATGGGACCTCCTTACACTGTAGCGGCTTCTTTGGGTCCCCTGCTAAAAACTAAACCAAACAAGAAAGAAATCCCACAACTGGGAGAAGTGGCCATTTCCCTTTCATTGTACAACTGTTTAAAAAAAAAACTAAAAGCCTTTTCCCTGATTGTTGCCATGGGCAATATCTGTTAGCCATTAGCAAAGACGCCAAAACCCAGACAAACTGGAACCTCTGCCTTTACAACCCCTCTTGAAAAAAAGGACAACATAACCTTGTTTAAAGGAGCAGCATCGCCGCAACCCTTTCCCTAACAGCTCTGCAAATATTTATTACGCGAGTACTTATCCAATTTTCTGCTGGAAAAGGGCAGTGAGTATTGAATCTGCTTCCACCAACATTTCAGAAAGTGCACTCCAAGACATAACAAATCATTGAAGATATAAAAACCACTCTCAATTTCCAGAGGTTTTTTTGTAAAACTAATTATTCAAACTGGTTTATTGTCAGAGGGAAAGATGGTTTTATAAGGCACTTGCCAACCTGAATATTTCAATTTCATCCAAAAATATTTTCTGCTGGATCGAATACATGGAAAACCTTTAATAAATGCTGTCATGGGACACAGAGGAGAGAAAATCTTGTTCTTTAACAAAATAAAACACAGTCTTGTTTGTTCAAGAAAATCTTTCGAAACTTTAGAATCAACCAGGTCAGAAACTAATTTTATCACACAGGATGTAAAATGCCTGCAGAAGCACACTACCATTCATCACCTTGCTCAGGCATCAGTGATCCATCAATGACATTTAAAACTGGGCCGATACATTAGGTTACAAAATGCAGCAGGGTCACAGGCAGAAAAGGGATGTGGAACTAAGCTTGACTACTTTTCCAAGGAAACTGCAAAGGCATAAGGAGCTGAATTACTTCCTTCTGTGCTGTAAGTTTCTATGATTCACTGATAGCCTTCAGGCCAATTCTGGCTTTGACTTTTCAGAATGAGTGAAAAAGTCCATAACTGTATGGAAATATTTATTTTGTATTCCTCCCCCTCTAAGGATTGCACATGTCAAACAGAGTCGGATATTAAGACCACAAGGAGTCAAACTTGGAAAATTGTATGCTCAAGTGTTTGTGCATTTGTGGTCAAGTCTCTTAAGCATCAGTGTGCCATTGGAGCCAGACTCAAGCGTGGTAAAAATTTGCAGACAAGGAATCTGAATTAGGTTTGATGGAAAATGTTAGGCTGCACTAGATACACAAAACTAAACTGGCATAGTGAATGAAAATCAAACATTGACCAGACCTTTTCTACATAGCAGTAAATATAATGAGAATTCTTAAGTAGAGATCATGATTCATAAGGAATGATTTCAATGTATAGCTATCTGGAGAGTGCAGAAGCTGGAATTTATCCCGCGGATCAGAGAACATAGAGGGAAGATCTAATTGGGCTGTTCACAATTATGAAGCATTATGAAAAGTGAAATAAAGGGAAACTGGTGCCACTGACGAAAGGGTTGATAATGACATGGATTTAAGATATTTGGCAAAACCGAGACAGGGGCGAGATGAGGAGGGGAAAAAGTACAAAGCTAAAGCTATGATTATGTCCACAATGCCTGAAAGGGTGGTAGGAGCAGAATCAATAGTAACTTTCAAAAGGGAACTAGACAGATGCTTGAAGAAGAAGGAATTGCAGGGACAATGGCGAAACAGAAGGGTTGTGGGGCTAATGGATCAGCTGAAAGGTACTGACACAAGCATAATGCCTCAAATTCCTGTCCTCTGTGCTGTAAGAGTCAAATAAGTTTTTTTTTGGTACTCCAATGGTCCCCTCTTCTCACCTAAAGGATAGGAACTTGGCTGGGGTACAGTGTTATTGATATTGTGACCCATTTGGAAGTGTTGGGAAGTGGGGAGGAGTAGGATTGTCCCGCTTTTGAAACCATCACAGTCAAGCACTAGCCTACTTTCAACTCACAACTTGCACAGTTCAGTGCAAATCACCAGGATCACAAACAAAAATCCTACCTCACTTGGCTCTTCCCCCAGTGCTGAGGAGTACAGAGGAAACAAGGTGCCTTTACCCACTGAGCCATCCAGAGAGTTTAATTTATTAAGGGAAACTTTGCTGAGGCATGAAGTATAATGATTTTTTTTTCTCTGTACCTTTCAGGTCAAATATACTTCTCTGTGTAATGTGCTGGATGTGCAACACTGCACCCTATGCAACAAGGACCTCACTGACTGACTGAATTAAACAGCGAAAAGACAGAAATCAGGTAGCAGATTTTGGAGATCCATAACTCAATATATTTGAATTCCTACTTTTGTTGGTTAATTGCATATTAAATACCGATGTGCATCATCAACACATCCATTACTTTTCCAGCATGATGTGTCCCATTATTTGTAAGTTGTTCTGTTCTTTACTGGTGGACGCTGCTTAATTGTGTTAACTCAATTGATACTTTGTTTGTGCTGTATATTTTTTTCAGCCAGGCTGTAATTAATTGCACCATTAAATTAATTGGCATCAGCCACAGCTGTATTGGTGACACTCTACTGCAAATCAGAAGGCTGAGGATTCAATACACAACCTGAACAGACGAAGGTAATACGAAGGAGTACAGTGCTGTCAAAGCTGCCATTTGTTTGAAGGCACATTTAAAATCACACCACACTATTTTGAACAGCGCGTACCTTGCCAACATGTATCTTTCTATCACTAAACCTAATTTATCATTTTCTACGTTACAAATAGTGACTACAGTTCAACAAAGTTAGCTACAAAGTGCTTTGGGACATTCTGGGGTTGTGAGGAGTGTTACATTAATGCAAATTCTGCCTTGTATTTAAAAAAATACTGTTTGTGAGAACATGCTGTGCACAAGTTAGCTAAATTATTAAAATACTGAGCGTACATTATTCACTGTGAAGTATTTGAGATTTCTTGAAACCATGAACTGTGCGGCTGGACATGAAAGCCTCGTGAAATGCAAGAGATTTAAGACTTATTCACAAATGATAATTTCTGTAAGTCAGATGTAACGTTTATTCAGTTGTCGTGTATTGTTGAGCTCAGTGTTGTCCCAAATCATACCTCCATGAATATTTTAAGTATTGGTATTTCTGCCTTTAAATATGCTAATTGTGTTGCTATGTCTGGGCTTAATACACAAGCTGGAAAAGTTAAAGGATTTTAAATATTTGGAAACCAAACAGTTATACTCTGTTCAAATGTACTAGACAGGTGTGTCTGAGGTTTATTCCACTGTTTATCTGGGAAAACATGAACTAACACATAGGAAAATTTTGAAGCTGAATATCATGTTTGGATTTCAACTACATGAAGAGATTTCTTTCAGTCTTTGCCTCCCAGAATGCTCATGACTCATCTCCTCTGTGCTAACCATCCTTCCTCAGCTAGCACCACAGAGGTTGCTGTTTACAATCATTGAATTTCACAGTACAGAAGGAGGCCATTCAATCCATCATGTTTCTACTGGCTGTTTTGATACACTGGCGTTCCTTGTCCGAGTTTTTAACGTCGCATGTCAAGGTGCGGAAGACCTCTATCAGCTGACCAAACCAGTGTTAAGCGGAATGGGTAATGACAGTCCAACGGGTCATCGCGGTACAGGCCCAACAAGTACAGCTCTCACCCACATTCAGGAACCAACCGGACACCATACCAGTTATACCACTCAGGTATATCCTCATTCCTGATGAAGGGCTTCTGCCAGAAACATCAACTTTCCTGCTCCTTGGATGTTGCGTGACCTGCTGTGTTTTTCCAGCAATAATCTAATCTTGACTCTAATCTCCAGCATCTGCAGTACCCACTTTTGCCAGGTATACCACTTGTCATCTGATGTGTTGCCCAACCATTGGGGAGGCCATCCAACGAAGGGTGTAGTGGGTCATCTCAATGGATCTCAGCCCTCACGCCTGACAACCAGACTGAGAACACACAGATTGTGGTCATCATCGTTAGGTCTCTATCCAGCCAAGGTGACCAAATAATGGATGTTAAATGGCACTCAATATTTAACACACAACACTGCCACTACACCTCGCAGGGACATTTTTCACACCAGAACACCTCAATCAGCCTGTATATGATGTCGCCCTAGAAACACTCTTGGGGTCAACCGCCACTTGTATTTGTTTTTTTGAATGGGGCCAAACCCCGGATCCACAAGGACCTACAGCCATCTCATAGCTTTTCTCTCGGGAATATACGATACTATCCACCACAGCCCAAAACTGAAGGTGGTCAACTGCACTTCACATTGATTGATTTAACCAGGCAACAAAGCCTCTCCAGCCGTAACCAAAAAGGGCCTGTTGCTATTTCTGATGAGGCCTATTGGGGGTCTGGCCAACAGTGCACTGGGCAAAACTACATACAAAGCCAGCTCCAGTGACAACCAGCCTGGGAAACCCACATAGGAGACCCATCTAAGAGAGTCATAGTTACTCCTGCCATTTACTCAACCCAGCTAGTCCCATTCCCAAGCCCCATCTCAGTTACACTGTAAATTCATTACTTACAAATATGTAACCAGCTCTCTTTTGAAACCTCATACAGATCTAACTCCATGGAAAAGACCAGTGTGAAGCAGTTTCCCTTCTTCCCTCTAACCTTTACACAAGTTGAGGGCCTCCTCCAACATTTTGTCATCTGTGAAGCATTTTCGAGCATCCTGAAATTGTAAAAGGCACTATATAAATGCAACTTCTTTCTTTCATATCCCACTTAACCTGCCCTTCTGCAGCCAAGTTTAAATTCATCATCATCAGCACCATATGAACTCTGTCCAGCAAGAATCACTGCATAGCACATAGAAACAGGAACCCAGGTTGATTTTTTTCTTCCTTTTTCCAGCTTAAATCAGTCTTGATGTTAAGTTTGTGTCCCAACTGGTGTACAAACGAAGGTTGCTCTCTGCGTATATTCCTTCAGGTTTCATTACACGCTCTCTGCAGATTTTCTTCAACAACTCTGATTTGTCTCGGTGTTACACATTGCTGTCTCCCCAGAATTAACCTTCTCTTCTTAGACGGCTAATAACCCACATCCCAGGCCAGCTGGGGATGAATTCTAGTTGGTTTCTAGGTTCAGTCCCACACTATCAACAGCACAAGGAAGCTGGACTTTCAGTCATTTCTTATTCACCTCTCGGTCTCTCCCCTCACATTCCTTTCTCGACCCTAGTGTGCCCATAAAAATGAGAGGCAGCAGGCAATTAACCAGCTGCTGGCTACATCTCATGGTGCTATGCAGTTGGCTTGTTGCGGTGGTGCGAAAGACAGTTTATTTTCTCTTCCCCACTTTCCCTACGTCCCAAAATTTGCCCCAACCAGCCCAAATTCAGCTGTGTACTACAACCCTTCAACACTTGAAGCCCTGCCCCATTTTGTAACAGGAAGCAATGGCAAAAGATCAAGGACTTGAATAGGTGGACATGTAAATGCATTTGATAAATCAAGCAACCGACACACCTATGCCTCAGCTTAGGCAGTGGGAAAAGCAGAATTTTGGCCTTGACAACTCTTGTGCTGGGGAACTGGGGTTGGAAGAAGGAAGTCCCCATTCTCAAATGATGTCCTGTAAGTGTAGATTTGCATCATCAGGTGAGGACAGGAGATGAAGCATTTCAGTGATGCCTTCTGTGGTCAAATAGGACACAATGCTACTCCTACTTTCAGGTGGCAGATGAAGACTGAACACTTTGGTGGGGTACTGGCAGGGCCACCAATCACCTATTGAGCTATACCCAGATCAGGGCCTTCAGAAAAGCACAAACCAGCTACCTCAATACAAGAGGTTCAAATTGGATGAATTCACCCCCGCGCAATTTTCTGCCACTGAGCTTTTCTCAGCCTGTGTGCTCCAGGGTGAATGGGAAACCTTTCTCACAAGAGAAGAGAACACCACAGAAGGCAGGTCATCCTGCTCCTGCTCTCCTTCATATACACTGTTATCGAACATTTCCTTTCTTTAGGCCTGTATTCACAACAACCCTCACTATTAATGTGTTTTCATTTCACACAGGAAGCTTCACTCTGCAAACAGAACAAGCTTCAACTCAAATTTACACAACAATTTCAGAACTGACAGACATAAGTGCAAACCTAATCTCCGACACAACCTGTGCATTACTGGGTAAGTTCTGCACAGAGTTCCTGTCTTTTATATAGGAAATTAAACATAGAATCCTCTCAAGTGGACATAATATGGTTAATTCAAAGAAGTGAAGGAGGAGGTCACTTAGGGTTGCTAATATTTATCCATCCAACTGTCACCAAAGCTGACTATCTGGTCACTATTACATTGCTGTCTGTGGGAGCTTACTTTGTACAAATTGGTAGATATATTTCATTACATTTCAACAGTGACTACACCCTAATGCAGAGCAAAATGGCACAGTGGCTCAGTGATTGACACTGCTGCTTCATAGCACCAGGGACGCAGGTTCAATTCCAGCCTTGGGTGACTGTTTGTCTGATGTTTGCACATTCTCCCCGTGTCTGCATGGTTTTCCTCCAGGTGCACGAGTTTCCTCCCACAATCCAAAGATATGCAGGTTCCATGGATTGGCCATGCTAAATTGCCCATAGTGTTCAGGGATGTGTAGGTTTGGTGGATTAGTCATCGCAAGAATAATGGATGTAGGTTTGCTCGCTGAGCTGGAAGGTTCATTTTCAGACGTTTTGTCACTCTAGTAGGTAACATCTTCAGTGAGCACTGCTGGTGTTTCCTGCCTTCTATTTATATGTTTGGGTTTCCTTGGGTGTCCTTACCTCGCTAATGGTAAGAATAAACTGGGTGGAATTATGGAGATAGGGAGGTGGGATGTTTTTCAGAGGGTTGGTGCAGACTCGATGGGCTGACTGGTCTCCTTCTGTACTGCAGGGATTCTATGAAAACCACTTTGCAACAACGCTAGAGAGAGAGTATAGAATCATTGATGTTCAGGAGCAAAATCCCCAGCAGAAGGCATCACATGAGAGCTCCCACGATTGAAACCCAAACACATCAGAAATATATTCATCACACAGTCATGATAGAGCCATGTGATTACTCTTTCTTTCGCAATATGTGCAGTTAAGCTTTCACAATGAGAGTCAACATTGAGTGTGGTCTTCAGATTGCATCAGACCAAAGGGCAGTAGTAATTAGACTAGATTTAATTTTTTAAAAAGGCAGTCTACATCTGTACAGTCAGTTCTTATTTTTATATTTCAATTTTAATTCCCTTTAACCTAATTGAAAATATAAAGATGTCACACTGGAATTACACTCTTCAACCAGTGACAGTGCTGCAGAACCTCACAGGGAACCAGTGGATTGGATTTGGAGAAAAAAGGTAAATGTCACCACATAAGTTTACATGAACAATTCTAAATATGGACACAGGAACTTATACATGAATAAATAAATAGAAATTGTGAATATAGTCAATGATTGTCTTTCAGCTGTATTTGTGCTGGTAGTTTTACACTTACCCCTGCTCTTGAACTTATCACATTTTTAACTGGAATAAAGACTGGTAGGTAATAATTCTCCAGTACCTCATCCAGAACCCTAATTTTCACATGCAATCCAAAGACAATGAATATTCATTGATTGCTTGATCTACGTGATCATTTGAGCCCAGACCCACTATGCCTGCATTCCCAGCAGGGAGTTAGTTAACCAAGAAGAGAATCCACAGCCGGGTTTGCTATGCCTTAAGCAAAGGAAAGCTTGTACTTTCAAATAAATCTGTTGGACTATAACCTGGTGCTGTGATTTTTAATGTTAACCAAAGGAACCATTCCAACAGCTGAGTTACCAAAGTCTGCCAGTAAATATTATCACAAATCTAGGAGATTATCAGATGGTAATGATGCTATCAAAAATACTGACGACTCTCTGTATTTCACTAACACAGGAAATAAAAGCAAAAGGTAATAGATGCTGGAAATCTACAAAACAGAAAATGCTGGAGAAACTCAGCAGGTCTGTCATCATCTGTGCAAAGAGAAACAGAGTTAATGTCTTCAGTCTGATATGACTCCTCAGAAGAAGTCATACTGGGCTTGAAATGTTAACCCGTTTCTCTCTCCACACATACTTTCAGATCTAAGTTACCCCAGCATGTTCTGTATTTATTACATAAATAAATTAACAATGATACTGTGGATGGACCTAACCCTTAAACAGTCAAGATCAGAGTGGTGCTGGAAAAGCACTGCAGGTCAGGCAGCATCTGAAGAGCAGGAGAATCGACGTTTCGGGCAAAAGCCCTTCATCAGGAATCTGATGCTTAAACTGACTCATAAATAGCCAAGTTCGCATTTTAATGTTATCCCCCTTATGTTTTGAAAGTCTTCAACAGCACGAGTCATTAAGGGTCACTTTGTTCCCTGCCCTGAAGAACCTTTATTGAGTTTTTAACAACATCTTCTCGTGTTGACCAGGAAGAACTACCAGATTTATTTAATTCAATTTTGCAACTTGCCAATGATGGGATTTAACTTGTGAGCTGCAGTTACAGCATCCCATTCACTGATCACACCCTTTGGCTCCAAGTTTCAAAGCCTCACTATGCCTCAGTTAGCAAAGGCACTGCCCCCTCACAGAATGATCATCCAAGGCTTCAATAGGGCAAAGAGGGTCATAGCCATCCAGTCTTGGTGATCTACAGCACAGGAGAGGCCCATTGAGTCTGCACTGTCAAAACAAAAACTACCTAAATATTCTAACCCCAATTTCTCAGCACTCGGCCCACAACCTTGTCTGGTGGGGAAGTCCATCAGGACGGGACATTAATATTAGAGCGAGACTGTTCAGGGGCGATGTCAGGGAGCATTTTTTCACACGGAGGCTGGTGAAAATTTGGGACAAGCCCCACCCCCGCCAAAAAAAAAGATGCTGCTGGAAAACACTAAAACCCAAGATTCATCAATGGAGAGTGTTGAAGGATCTGGAACCAAGGAGGGCGGAGAGAGTTACAATACAGATCGAATGGATGACAGAACGGGTTCGAGGGGCTGAATAGCCTCTACCTGTTCTGAGGGGGGAGGCAAATCAGGCAGCTGTCTGCGAGAGCCAATTCATGTTGGGGGGGGGGGGTGTTGAGAAGCGATACTCACCACCCCCTTCCAAGGGTCGCTTAACCCTGTGACAAGGTCACACGTCAAGTGAAGTCTAATCAGGGGAATGTTGGAGAGCCGCGAGGGATCACTGAAAACAATAAGATACCATCAAAACAGAAAGACTTCACCTCTGTTTATAAACAAGGTGAGATCAGCCTCACGGTCATTAGCTGGAGGCGCTTGAAAGGGGGAAGACGCGCACAGACAGTTCAAAATGTAACAGGAGCTTTCAGAAATTCCTCCGTCTCCCTCTGCCATTATTCCCCAGAGCAACATGCAAGTTCCCCTAGACGGGCACCTGCTCAAGAAGACATTTTTGCCTACTTTTACAGAACAAATGACTACTAGAGGCCTTGTTGCTGATGCACAAGAAGGGACATGATACGGGAGAAATAAAGTGCTTCCCAACTGAACTCCAGTAAAATCCAGGCGTTGTAGGAACACAAAGAATCGCGAATCATGAAGCAGCGCTGGAAATGTACTTAAGAAAGTAACATCCTGTGAGATTAAAAAGGTGTGCCCTGGTACTTTTCATCAAATCCCCTTTCTGCCACTTTAAGGTCACTGACCTCTTCCAGAGCAGCCACCGTGTTCCTGCAGCTCATCATTTTCGAGGTAAAGTTGGAGGTGATCGGCGAGTTGATGTCCTCCAAAGTTTCACTCACAAACTCGGAGATGCTGATCTGTTCCGGCATCCTGACTTGCGTGGGGAGGGAGGAAAAAAAAGAAATCCAATACCTTTTATTCACGAAAATAGAAGATCACAACAGTTTTATCCGGCGCAGTGGGGAGCGCAGGCTGAATGAGTGAAAGTTACAAGCAGCGAGTTCACGCGAGTCAATTTCAGCTGCGGGTCACTTTGTATCAAACTCTTCGGCACAATCACGTGGGGCTCTTCTGGGATACAATTTAAAGCAACACTGTACCGCGCAGGAACACGCCAGGGAGGAGGAAATCTGGGACTTCTTTCGCTCTATTTTTGAGTATGCTTTCCCTCTTGTTTCTACGTCTGCATCTCTGCTCCTCGGCATCAACTCTTCTTTTAAATCACCCCCTTATTTTTTCAATTAACATTCACAGAAATAATTCTTCTCCCTTCTTTCCAATTTTTTTTTAAATTTCCCCGACATAGCCTCCTCTCATCAAGGGTGCACCTTCTTATTCAGGGAATGAGTCTGCAGAATTCCCACACACGGAGCTATTCAGCTGTGGAGGCATCACAGCCTGATTCTTTGCAGTCATTGTTTTTAACCTCGTTGATTTTAACCTTACTGCGAATCCTCTTGCAAGGATGTCTGCCTTGAAGAAGTTTTCCTCCTCACTCTACAAGAATCTCAGGGAGGCCCTCTCCCACTGCAACTCCCAGGTCATTTCCTCTGCCCTGAAGCTCTTCCTACCTGCCTATCTTCTTTTCCACCTATCCACTCCACCCGCCCCACCACCGACCTATCACCTTCATCCCCTCCCCCACTCACCTATTGTACTCTATGCTACTTTCTCCCCACCCCCACCCTCCTCTAGCTTATCTCTCCACCCTTCAGGCTCTCTGATGTATTTCTGATGAAGGGCTTTTGCCTGAAACGTCGATTTTCCTGCTCCTCGGATGCTGCCTGAACTGCTGTGCTCTTCCAGCACCACTAATCCAGAATCTGGTTTCCAGAATCTGCAGTCATTGTTTTTACCTCGTTGATTCTTTGTAGAGGGCCGACCCTGGATAACAGTCAAGTGCATGAGCCCTGACTGATTCCTCTCCCCGTTTTCCTGACGCAATGTGAATTTTATTCCACTGTGCCACGCTATGTGTTGCTCAGTAACTGAAGTTCGAGACTGGGGCTGGCTGAACACTGATCTGGCCTGAAAGCAGCTCTGTTCTGCTTGGGGGCCACTGTTGGTACACTCCAGGCCACCGGGAGAGCTGAAGGGGGATTTATTGCAAGGATACAGTTTGTCAAACAATCCAACAAATGAAGCTTGACATTTGTATATCCCTTGGTAATTTCTCATTGTCTTGTCGGAAGTGTGGGGAGTTTTGTTGGACTCTGTGACAGCGCAATTTCATAATTTAATTGCCGTGACTAATTCTTCAATATTTTGCAGTTTGGATGTGTCTGTCATCACAGTGGTGTTATGTTACTTTAGTTTTAATGAATCGCCTTTCTTAACATCAGTATCTCTCGGTATGGTAGAGGGAAATCAGATGGGGTTGTGGAGATCAGATGGGGTTGTGGAGGGAGGTAGAGGAAACTAGACCACCCGGAACTTCCCTGGATGCCGACTTGAGGATAGGATAGTGGGATCCAGCCGTGGACTGCGAGGTGTCTGAATATAGCGAAACAGACACCGATAACCAACGCTACCCAGTCTGGCCAGAACACTCCACAGGCTCCTATGCTATTTGCATTTATGCTATTTACCGTACATAAAATTTCAGTGCCTGTTTTGTTTTTAAATCTCCCAAGAGGGAACCATTCCAAGAATCGGCTCTCTCTGTATTAACTTCCTGCAATCAGTTCTTGCGTTTGACTTTCACTATTCTGTGTCTACATTGTCCCGCTCTCACTGTTTAGATTAATACTATAAATTGGATTGATCTTCCTACACCAAATAACACGTGTTCCACTTTAAGAATATTTTGATATTTCCTTTCGAGGAAACGAGCCTTGTATGTCTTTATTAGACTGGAATCTAATGAGGTTGTGGGGGGCGTGGTGTGGAAGTTGTATCCAATATTAGGGAGTGGGTTTCAGGATGGAATGTACTTGAGGGATTTCAGTATCAAATACTGTACATCTTTTGTAAATGTAGTCTGCCTGGTTTCATTGATCTCCTTGGGAATGTGACCTTCAAGGTATAATGATTTTGAGGTATGTATTTAATGTTTACTGGCTCAGATTCTGTACCCATGTTTCTGGTTTGTTCAAAAGTATTGTTTATTTATGAAACTTCCATTCAAAGACATTTCAAATAGGATGTAAATACAATTTTTCTTGAAAGAATTTATTGCAGCCTTAGGTGGCTCCGTGCAATCGCCATACTTGGACCAGTTCCTGCATTTCCAGTACATTGTGGTGTTTTACATGGAACTGGTGTACCTGGTCACCATCTTTGTGCCCTCCAACATGGTGTGTTTGGCCAGCTCCCCGGGCAGCAGCAGGTGCATGTTGGTCTGAATCTCCAGGGAACTAACTGATGATGCTGCAATTGTTATAATGGACCAAGACGGGAAGCCTCCCCTGCAAAGTGCTCAAAAATATCATTGATGAGCAAGTTCATGAGTAGATTACTTAGAGTGTGGAAACAGGCCCTTCAGCCCAACAAGTCCACACCGACCCTCCGAAGAGCAACACACCCAGACACATTCCCCTAAGTTTACCCTTCACCTAACACTACGGACAATTTAGCATAGCCAATTCACCTAACCTGCACATCCTTGGACTGTGGGAGGAAACCAGAGCACCCAGAGGAAACCCACACAGACACGGGCAGAATGTGCAAACTCTACACAGACAGTAGCCCAACGCAGGAATTGAACCTGGGTCTCTGGCACTGTGAGGCAGCAGTGCTAACCACTGAGCCACCATGATGCTCAAGGCCTTGGAGGAGATGCTGGGTTTTGAGGTGAACCTGCTTCATTGTTTTGTAGATGTAAATGGAATAACTTTCTGTCCTGGTACTGTATACATTTAATGTCCAGCATGCAGCCTGGAGGATTCTGAAAACCAACGACTCTTTAGTGCGTTATGGTTGAAGGCCAATAGACTGGCCTTTCTCACCTGGACCTTCACAGCAACTGCCCCAAATTTTAAGGCCTTCCTCAACACATTGTCCCAGAGCTTGGAATGAGCCAGTCTGCACCATTCAGTCAGAAACAATTCTTTGCAATGGATGACCAACAAGTTTCAGGCAAAGTGTCTCTTTTACTGAGTTGATGATCCTCAAGCAGCAGCTGATGTTTGTCGTGGAGGGTTTGCCTAGGAACAGCCTGGAGAGTACAGCTAGTCCATGTACACAAGCTGCTGATTTTGTAGTCCAAGAATATAACGCATTCACAAAATATCCAAAATGACATTGCAAAGCACTTCAAATTAGACATCACAAAAAATGCAATAAAATTACAACATTTCCTGATTGACATGTTGCATCCAATTGCAATTTGTGTGCCATTGCTCTCTGAAACAATGCCCAGACTGCCCGGTGCAGTACTGAGGAAATGCAGTGCTGTTGGTCATGCCATCTTTCACATTAAATATATTAAGTCAATGCCCTGTCTACCTTTTGTGAGTGTTTGTAAAGTATCCAACTTTGAAAAAAAAAGTTTCCTCTTGTCACAACCAATACTCAGCGTTGCCAAACAGCCCTGAAATCTATTATCTGGTTTGTGTCAAATTTATGGGTTTTGGAGGTTATTGTCACAGCAATGTTTCTGACATTGCAACAATGATTACACTTCACTGTCTGCAAAGCGTTTTGGAGCAACCTGTGATCATGAAAAGTGCTGTAAAAATACAAGTCACATCAGTTTTCTTTCATCTCTGTGGGTGTTGACACTCACTCCTAGTTTGGACTGGTAGTGTAAGAGTTAAAAATATATGCAATTCATTTCAGCTCCACTCCCAAGTTCTCAACTCAGTATGTGTGGTCTTGGAGCCTGGAATAACACTTCTTGTATTTCCACACTTAGAACAGCTCTGAGCTGAGGAACTGCTCTTACTTTCAATATCATTCTAGTAAGTGGATCCAAGGTTCACCAATCACCACCCCACCATAGCCCCTCCCTTCAGTTCCTGGCAATTTGACTAGATCATGGCCCCACATGCAATATGCTTCAGGAGCTGGCCACACAGATGGCGTGCTGTCACTAGATAAATAAATAACACGAGGGAAAAATTGCAAATAGTTCTTGCCAGATTTTCTGACCCCTGTAGCCCACTTTTGCATGTTGTTTCCGTTACTTCCACCGCCAGTGTAGTGCTAGCATAGGGACTTAAGGCAGCATCAGAGCTAATTGTTGAATCGACGTAGATAAAATGTGTTTAATTCCACCAAACAGGAAAATCTCAAGTTCCATTCTGAATAGAAAGAAATGGAATTACATGGTGTCCCTGATTACAGATGTAGTGAAGTGCGGTCATGTTGTAATGTCAAAAGTACAGCAAGTAATTTATGCACAGGCAGCTCACAAAGAAAGCAAAGAAACACACAACCTGACGATCTGTTTTATTGAGGGTGGTTATGGAAAATCAAAAAAACACCACCACAAAATATCACCATGAAATCCATTCAAGAGCACAGATGAGGTCCTGGTTTTAAAATAATATCCAAAAGATGGCACCTCCAAAAGCACAGCACTCATTGATTGCCACACTGAGGTGTTAGCTTTGATTATGTGCGCAAGTTCCTGAAATAGGCCTCAAACCCACCACTTTCTAACTTTAGAGATGAGAGTGCAAGATACTGAGCCATGGTTAATACCTACAATCTGTTAAACCAGCTGATATGACCCAAGGGAGCAGTTTGTTAAATGCAGCGATCGGTCTCGGCACTCAAATCCAAACAGGGAAAAACATAATAGCAATCGTGACTGTCCTATGTGCCAGTATGAGAAGGCAGGCTTTGCTCAGTGGGTAGTTTCTCTACTGAAGCATCAAGTTATGGGGATCAAGTCCCACATCAGCAACTTGGACACAAAATTTAGACTTACACTTCTGGTGTAGTCTTAGGAAGTGCTGCATTGTTGGAAGTGCCTTTTTTCAGGTGAGATGTTAGCATTAGGCCCTTTATATCTATCGACAATAAAAATGAAAGTATCTGTGAGATGACAAGTCTGGATGACACAAAGATTGGCCTGGTGACTGACAGTGAGAAGGAAGGTAGTAGGTTGCAGGAGGATATAAACAGATTGGTCAAATGGGCAGATCAGTGGCAGATGGAACTTAACCCTGAGAAGTATGAGGTGATACACTTTGAAAGAAGTAACAGGACAGGGGAGTACTCAATGAATGGTAGGACATTAGAAGCTCAAAGAAACCAAGGGATTTTGGGATGCTTTTCCACAGATCACTGAGCCAGCAGGACAGGGACGTCAGGTAGGGAAGGCATCTGGGACAATTGTCTTTATTAATTGATTATAAGAGCAGGGAGATCATGTTGGAGCTGTACAGCACTTTAGTTAGTCCGCAGCTGGAGTACTGTGTGCAGACACAAGGATGTGATTGGACTGGAGAGGATACAGAGGTGATTCACCAGGATATTGTGTGGGATGAAGCATTTCAGCTATGAGGAGAGGTTGGATAAGTTCTGGTTGCTTTCTTTGGAGCAGAGAAGGTTGAGAGAGGAACTGATTGAGGTGTATGAGATTATGAGGGGCATGGACAGGGTGGATTGAAAATAGTTTAGCTCCTCTTCATAGAAGAGTCAATAACAAAGGACAGTACAACACAGGGACTGGCCCTCTGGTCCACTAAACCTGTGTCAACACATGACACCTTTCGAAACTAAAACCCATTTGCCTCTATGTGATCCATGCCCCTCTATTACCTACCTATTCATATATCTGTCATAATGCCTCTTAAATGTTGCTATTGTATCTGCTTCTACTACCTCCTTTGTAATGCATTCAAAGCCCTTACTAATCTCTGTGTAAAAAATTGCCTCTCACATCTCCTTTGAACTTGTCCCCTTTTACCTTAAAGCAATGTCCCATAACAATTGATATTTCTAGCCCAGGAAACAGACTCAGGCTATTCATTCTATCCGTGCTTCTCATCACTTTGTAAACATCTATCGGTTCGCTCCTCAGCCTTTGATGCTCAAGTGAAACAAACCATGTTTGTGCAATCTCTAGCTAATACCCTCCAAACCAGGCAACGTCCTGGTAAACATTTTCTGTACCCTCTGCAGTGTGGTGACCAGAATTGTACAAATATTCCAAATGTGACCGAAATAAAGTTCTACACAGCTACAACATGACTTGCCAATTTGTATACTCAATGCCCTGTCCAATGAAGGCAAGCATGCCATATGCCTTCTTGACCACTTTATCCACTTGTGTTGCCACTTCCAAGGAACAGTAGATCTGAATGTCTCTATCCCTCTGTATGTTAATGTTTCACAGGGTTCTGCCGATTACTGTACATGTCCCTCCTGCATTAGGCCTGCCAAAATGCATCACCTTATATTAGTCTGGATTCAATAACAGTCATTTCCCCAGCCAAGTCTACAGCCCATGTATATCCTGCTGTATCCTCTGGCAATCCTCCTTATTATCCACGGTTCCACAAATGTTCATGTCATCTGTAAGCTTACTAATCAGACCACCTACAACTTAATCCAAATCATTTATATATATTGCAAATAACAGAGGTCCCAGCACTGATCCTTGTGGAACACCACTGATCACAGACCTCCAGTCAGAAAAACACCCCTCCACACCTACACTGTGTTTTCTATGGCCAAGGCAGTTCTGTATCCATCTTACCAACTCACCACGTAACCCATGTAACATCACCTTCTGTATCAGCCTATCATGAGGGACATTGTCAAAAGTCTTGTCAAAGTCCACAGAGAGAACATCCACCTCCCTGCCCTCATCAATCATCTTTGTTACTTCCTTAACGGGCATAATTATTTAATGTTGTCACTTGTGCCTGGGGATAGTAAAAAGTGAATAATGTCGCCACCATTTTGGATTGCAGAATAAATTACTGAATACATTGTATAAATGGTAAAATACTGAAATATATTAATATTAAATTGATATTACTAAAACTAAAGCTTCTGCTCCTCCAGTTGCTACTGTCCGACTTCGTCCCTGGGGTCCTGGCAATGTGCTCCTTTTCTGACACGACCACGTCCTGTGGCCTTCGAGCTGGAGATGGTCGTGCCGTGCCAGCCCTCCTCTGACCCTGGACATCATCAGTCCTAGCTCCAGGTTGACAGCCTGGATCCTGGCTCGTCTTCCAATGCTGCCACCCAAGATGGAGTGGGGGTGGAGATACATGGGGCCCCTACCTCCCGGCCTCAAATGCTTTCACCCAGAGACTGCTGGGAGTCTGGAGTGCACTGGGGGGTAGTTGAAAACCTCGCCATCTTTAAACGATACTCGCACGAGTACTTGAAATGTGGTACCATTTAAGGCAATGTGCCAAGTGCTAGGAAATGGGACTAGTCACTATAGACTCAAAGGGCCTCTTCTGTACTCTATAATTAGTTGTTGTCAGTAGATCAGAGAACATACTCTAAAAGTATGTCATTAACTGTAAAAAGCTTTGGGACATGCTGAAGTTGTGTAAAATCTTACAGAATTAAAAAGCTTTTGCTTATTGACAACTGTGTGTGAACTTCAGTTGAGGATAAAGTCTGACTCATTTAGGTCCTCTCCACCCTCAAACATCCCTCCACCATTGAACGGCCTGCTGACACTCACCGTGTAGACTCACACATGAAGAATGGCCCATTGAGTGAGGTATAGGAAGACTGTAACTACAATCTCACAAGAAGCTTTATGGTGCCATGGCTTAAGTTAGAACAGCTGTGTGGTGGGCCTTCTCTGAGATTTCTGAAAACAGCTGGAGCTGTGTTGGCCATGCTGGGCATGAGAGGGCGGGGATGCTTACACGGTGGAATTAAACCACAGAGAATTTCATTCTGAGAAAGGTTTAGTGTAAAAGATTTGATGATATCAGCTCAAAAACTTCAATGAGTTAACATCTGTGTGCTGGGTCTTTTAAATGAGAAGGAGAGTTCACTTCAGCATCAAGTAACATGTGGCCAGTAGCCAGAGGCAGATTAACACATGAGGGTTTACAACCATGAATCAGATGTAGAGTAAGGCATGAAAGTAAGGGGGAGATAAATGCATGGGGAAAGGAGAGTGTGAAAGTCTCTAAGGTTTTCAATGTAACTCTGCTGGTACAAGTTAGCAGAGCCCCACTGGATCAAAACTCAATCTGATGGAAAAATCCAGGAGACAATGAACATCATCAACTTGTATTTACAAAGTGCCTTCAATTTATTAAAATAATCATATCAAACCTTTCAGAAGGCTGGTTACAAACTAAATTTGAAACTTGGCCCCTTGAGGAAGTGCTGGAACAAATGGCTTGGTCAAAGAGGCTGGTTTTAAGAGCATCTTAAAGAAAGTAAAGAGGAAGGGAGGTATAAAAATGGAATTCTGGAACTTAAAGACTTGGGAGCCAATGTTCTATCTGCCATTATCATCAGAGGTATGTAAGAGGTTGGAATTGGAGGTATGAACTTTAAGAGATAGGGGAAGCGTGAGCCCCTGAAGAATTTTAAAGGATGAAGCCTTTAAATTTGAAACAGGAATCAATGTGTCAGCAACCACAGGGATGATTGGTGACTGAGATTTGGTACCAGTCAGGACATAAGCAATCAGGGTTTGGATTTGCTCCAGTTTACAAAGGATAAATGTTAGAGGGCCAGAGAGGAAAGCATTAGAAAAGTCAAAGAGTCATTAATTTGAAACGTGAACTCTGCTTCTTTCTCCATGGATGCACCTACAACACTGATATTTCCAAGATTTTCTGTTTTTATCTCAGATATCCGGTGCCCATGCTATGTTGTTTTTTTGCATTGGAATAGTTGAGTGGGGTCACAAAGGCATGAGACTCATAGCTGCCTAAGGAAACGGTTTAAAGACAAAGCATTCAGCAATGTCTTACACAGCAGGTTGACGTGCACACCACCACACAATGCAGCCTACAGCCACACCCTAGCCAGACCGCCCTTCGGTGAGACTTTATTAATTTAGCTGCTATTTAATTGTCAGACTGCTCTGGGTTATGTTGTATTGGAATGCTTATTACAAAATTCTTCAATTGGCTATCAACCCCAGATGCACTGATGTAATGCCTACTCTCTGCTCCTTTATACATGAATTGTAATGTATCCCAGCATCAACAGACTTAGCCCAAGGATATTGTGGGCTGACTGGCAAAAATGGGTAATACTGTCAATCCAGATTTACATTTGTCCAATTGTCTTTTGCCTTAAAAAAGGAATAGGATATTCACCTGGATCAGTGTAGTCATAAACCAGGTCATCAAGCTGAGGTATAAAGCAGCCGGCAGTGTTACGTATTTAAAAAGGGCGGTGGAATGAGCAATTTAGTTAATGACTATTTAAAAAATACACAGACAAAAACGTAATCTCAAAGGTACGTAAACCAGCAGACCGAGGTCATGAATCCCCATGTAGTTCATCAGCTGATAGATTTTGCCGACAGTATCACCAGAGTATTCTTTATTTAAAAGGCCTTACTGCTCCAGTCACTGCTACAGCTTTAACCTCACAATGCATTCCTCCAATTCTGGTCTCTGCCAAATGTCCAATTTCTATCATTTCACAATTGTCTTCAGCTGTCTTAGCTGTGGGATTTCCTCCCTCAACTTATCCACCTCTCAGTTACACTCTCTTCTTTTAAAAAGCATCTCAAACCTATTTGTTTAGCCAGGTTTTTGGTCACCAGTTCTAATATCTTCTTTGTGATAATGATCCTGTACTGGATCATGGAATGTTTTGCGAGGTTAAAGTTACAGTCCAAGTAGAATCTGTGATTGCCCCAAGAGCAGTGGTGTTATTTTATAAGCAGTCTATTTCTGCTGGAAAAAAATGTGGTCACACAATGTGTAAATTTGCTTTCCTGTAGAAGCTGGTTAATTTTCACAGATTAGCAACCAAAGCTACTCGTATTTTACAACTAATTTCAGTTTGAGCTGTTCTTTGATGGAATAATTCATTAACCACATCTTTCTCACTGCTTTGAACTTGTTTGAGAACACAACCTATGCTTTTGCTCTGAACAACTGAAGTCAGACAGTTGTTGTGTTTTTTCAGTGGACTAGTTGAGTTGATGAGCCTCCATTACTCCACAGCTACCCTGATCTTCTATGACCGAGCTGATTTTGTGTTCAACACACCAACTCACTGTGGATGTCCTGTCACTGAAACTTCTGGGTCGAGAGTGTGGTGCTGGAAAAGCACAGCAGGTCAGGCAGCATCCAAGGAACAGCATCCGACTGAAACCTCTGGACCAGCCTAACATGAGGGACCTTTTCAAAAGCTTTAGCAAAATCCATGTAGACAACATTCATTGCCCTATCCTCATCAATCATCTTCATCATTTCTTCAAAAAACTCAATCAATTTGTGAGACAAAACCTCCTCTGCACAAAGTCATGTTGATTATTCCTAATAAGTTCATTCTTTTCAAAATGCGAGTAAATCCTGTCCGTAAGAAAATCTTCCAATAATTTTCCTACCACTGATGTAAGGCTCATTGGCCAATAATTTCCTGGATTATCCCTGTTGCCCTTCTTAAATCAAGAAACAACATTGACTATTGTCTAGTCTTCTAGGACCTGACCTGTGGCTAAAGAGAATGCAAAGGTCTTTGTCAAGGTCCCAGCGACCTCCTCACTTGTCAACTTCAGTATCATGGGATAAATCCCATCAGGCCCTGGGGATTTATCAACCTTAATGTTTTTCAAGACTCTTAACACCTCCACCATCTCAACATATCCTAGAATATCAATATACCCATCCCTAACCTTACCATCACCCATTTGCTCTAGCTCCACACATTAATTCCCTCCCTTGTCCTTGACTGGACTTACCCTTTCCCCAGCTACCCTCTTGCTCCTAATAGATGTATAAAATGACTTGGGGCTTTCCTTAATCCTACTTGCCAAAGATATTGTGTGGCCCAGTTTAGCCCGCCAAATTCCTCGTTTAAGTTATTTTCTGTTCCCTTTATGTTCCTGAAGGACCTCGTCTGATTTCCGTTTCTTAAACCTTACATATGCTTCTTTTCTCTTTTTGACTAAACTTTGAAAATCTCGTCATCCACGATCCTACTCCTCCGTTTCCATTTCCTGTAATCATGGAGGTAGATTAGCTTTGTAAAAGAACTGTAGGTTTGGCTCCATTTCAGCAGACACTGCTCTCCTAAGTAATTTCTGATATTTGAAGAATGTTTATTGAGAGATCTGATAAGGTGCTGATGTGATGTTAAAAACAACTTTCCATTTGTCCTTTCAGATAGGTGTGAAAGATTTTACAGCATTATTTCAAACAAAGATTAGGAGTGGGGTTTCTTTCTGGATGACATTTATTCATCAACCAACATCACTTTAGTGCTGGATAAAAATTGTGGATGCTGTGAATCAGAAATGAGAACAGAAATTGCTGGAAAAGTTCAGCAAGTCTGGCAACATCACTGGAGAGAAATCAAAGTTAATGTTTCAGATTGAGTGACCCTCAGAACTTCTTGCTTTTCCAGCAATTTCCGCTTTAATGTCTCACTCTAGTGCTGGACTTTGCTGTGTACAAATTAACTTCCATGTTTCCTATGTTGCACAGTGACTACTCTTTAAAACTTTTTTTTGGTTGAGAAGCACTTTAGGGCATCAGGTCATGAAAAGCATCAGATATAAATGAAAACATTTCTGTCTTTATACAAACGCATATTTCTTTCTTCAGATTGTGCCGTGTCTTATTGTTCCCTGCTTTGCTTTCACTGAAAATGAGCAAAAAATTGAGAAAACAAACAAACATAAGCACATTCATGGTAACTGTTTCCTCAAGACCTGTGTCGGAAATAAGGTACTGCTGAAACAACAGAATATCTCTTGGGAAGATTTCCTCACCCGAATTTGAAAAACCTGTGCTGTGAAGGTATCTAAGTATTTGTGTTTGAACTTTAACAAATGGAGCATTTGACCTAGTTTCAGAAATAAATCCGTGAGCTCATTAGGCTCTCTTGGCATGCTTATGAGAGGCATACCACAGAAGTGTTTAGACATGTAGTGCTCAGTGAATGTCTGGTTAAATAACGAAGATCCCCCTGTGTAAGATATTGGGAGAATTATTTAATCTGAGATGAATTGTTCTTAGCCGTACAGTACCTGAAAGACTGGTGGAAGCAGATTCCATAGTGACTTTCAAAAGGGAATTGGATTTTGAACTGAAAAGGGAAATAATCTGTATTATTGGTGGGTGACAGCAGGTGGAATGTGACTAATTGGATAGCTCTTTCATAGAATTGGCACAAATAAACTGCATCACATGATCTGCCATACTGTAAGCTTCTATATTTCTAAGTGACAGTCAGCAAGAAGTGCAAGTCTGTTGAACAGAATGAATTTCCCAGTTGAACTCCTTTGTTGCCGCACTCAATTTCCAATCAGTGCGACTGTTTTTTTTTCTGGCACGGCGCCTGGGCTTGTGGGCAATGCATACACAAGACTCAACATGTGTCCACATCTGTTGTTTAGCAATAATCAACAACAGGGACTCTGCTTGTTGCTGCCTCGTCCCTCCTTGACAGGAGCTTCTGACACTTGCCATGGTCAGTGTTCTGGCCAATGTTTATTCTACAATCAACATTGTTTAAAGAAAGGATTATCTGGATATCATCTCAGCACTGTTTATGGTGTGCTGCTGTGTCAAAACCTGCTGCCAAAGTTCCCTGCATTACACTGTGGGGTACAGAAGGCTGTTGTACATGGATGCTGTACATCTGAAAAGTGAAAATCTTGGCAGTATATATAAGAAAGAGGTACAAAATGTGTCTGTGTGACAGCTGAGGTGTCAGGAGAAAATGCAAAAGCAAGCTATGGCCTCCTACTGATGATTCTGTCATTTGTTTTGCAAGAAATGTTGAATTCTTAGAAAAATGACGAGGAGTGGACTAAAATTAAGTATGATGCATCCAATCATTGTTAATCTCATTGTAAGTACTTTAGCAAAAAGACACAGTAATAATAATGGCGATTGCTGCCAGTGTGTAAAATGACACTTTAATCTCAGGAGATAACCAGTACAAACATTTTGCTAAGTATGGGAGCATTAGGCCTATCTACTGTGTTCAGGGCAATTGCCAGTCATTGGTTCAGAGTTCTCCAACATATACCAATCTTTTTCTTAAGTTACATCAAAAGGTAGGGATCCTTCACAGGAAATTGACCTCTAGGGACCCCAAAATTGATCAGGAGTGTTTGGGTCAATTCACTTATTCATGAGTGAATTAACCAATCCAGACTGCATTGGATGGGCACAAAGAATCATTGATCTGAAATATTAATGTTATTTCTTTCAACACATATGCAGCCTACTAAAACTACATTTTCTGTTTTCATTCAGTGTTATTTCCCTTGTTTTCTTCTAAAAATGATTTGTCTGCCCATTTATATCTTAATTATACTGTAATTAGTTTCCATGAATTGCAATCCTCTACCCCCAGAACTCAGTGCCCCTCGACCCTAATTATCCTCTTATTTTCCAAAGTTCAGACAGGCCCAATTGTTCCATGACTAAAATGCACCATCTTCCATTTATTGATATTGCTTGGGATTAAACGACTTCACCAAACATGTCAGAACATTGAGAAAATCTGCAACACCTCCTGACCTGTTCAATCAAAGCTCTCTTGAATCAGGAAACAATACGGTGTCAGCACCACTCCTGCCCACACCCAGATGTGAGAAGACGACCAAAACTGAAGTCCATTTTTCCACAGGACAAACCCAATTGAAAAAGGAATAAGTTGTAAAAAGCACTATATAAATGTAATTCTTTTGTATATGGGGAGAAGCTCAGAACCTGAAGATGCAGACTTAAGAGTCTTTACTTCATGAATAAAATCTATTGGACACAGTAAAGTATTTTAAACATTCACCAAAATGTCAGCCTTCAACTGAAAGTGACTGGACTATGAAGAGATGGAAATTATAATGCAGTTGAACAAAGATCTGGTTAGACAGCAGCTGGAGTTCAGTTTTGTGTACCTATATAAATTGTGGGAGGGGCGGGGGTAAAAAAAGAGTTTAGGTGCTGGTTTGCAATGCAGAATCATGTCAACAGTATGGGTTCAGTTCCTGTACCTGCTGAGGTTATCACGAACGTCCCACTTTCCTAATCTCACCTCTCTCCTGAGGTGTGCTGACCCTCTGGTTAAAACCTCCATAAGTTGTGCAACCATATTGATTTTACCATTTACCTGTTTGCCTTAAGGATCTTGTGGTACAGTGGTAGTCTCCCTTCCTCTAGGTCAGAAGGTCTAGTTCAAGTCCCACCTGCCCTGGAGGTGTGTCATAACAGGACTGAATAGGTTGATTAAAGTGATGGACATTGGTCTCAAAGAATGCAGCACAGAGTTACTGGAGCCGAAAGGTTTGAAGTATGGGGAAAGGCTGAATATAGCCACTCATTGTATTGTTCAGAGAATGGAGTGTGCTGCTCAGGGCTGATACCAGGAAGCACTTCTTTACTCAAAGAATGGTGAAAAATACGGAACTCTCTCCCCTTCATGGTTATCAACAGGAGTTTGGACTTTTGTGTTGAGTGAGTTGTGAAATGCCAACTGGGCTATCTCCTGAGTTCAGAAATCTGAGGCTATCACTCTTAACCATTCTCACATTTTGTCATATCATGGAGTCCCAGGGCAGTGTCAAAGGCAGACAACAGCCAATTTCTGTTCCCAAGGATAGTTGCTTGGTTCATAACCAGTTCTTATACTGGCTAACACTCACCTCTACCACTCACTCCTACACTTCCTCATTTCCCAACCTCACTGTTACCCCTTGGAATCAACACTCCACCCCTAATCTCCATGACTCCTTCACTAATTCTCCGTCACCATTCATTTGTATCCATCATTGGCAGACTTCAGCAGAACGTTTGAAATGGACATGTAAAGACCTGACAATCTATCATATTCAAAAACCTGTTGTCTACAATGCCCAATAAAAAATAACACCCATAAGTGCTTAATCTGTTGTGAAAGAAACATAGCTACTCCTAACACCAAAAGACAGATAAACTTTAAAAGCTTCTTAAAACTGAAATCAAAATAAAAACTCAACTGTCTGGACACTTTGAAACCCAGTGAAGCAATCATAATAGCCTTAGCTATCAAAACCAAACTCTGGAAAATGTCATCAAAAGAGATTTGTATTTTTCACATGGATGGAGCTGATACAGTGTGAATGGTTGTGACGAAAGCAGGAGTGGCTCCCTCAGGAGAGAAACTAAAGCGATTCATAAGCAAACTCATGGATGGAATGGTCAGTTCCTAATATGGTACTGTTCTCTCATCAATAGGTTACTTTCTCATCAAGGAAAACAAAATATTCTATGCACAAACAGCAAAAGGCTGGATTTTACCTTTCCTTGCCAGTAGGTTTGTAGTTTGGGATGTGGAGTTGGGAAATTCCCCAGATTGTCTTCCCACTGCAATGGCACTGGACAAGCAGGACCTAGGCCTGCCCAGGTTTACTGCCTCTGACAGGCAAGTCACAAAGACGTGAGGGTTACCACAATTTTCAGGGAGGCAACAAGGGGGTGTTTGGTAGAGATTGAGTGCAAATTGTGATCAATCTTAAAAAGGTAGGTCGGACACCTTTTCCAATGATAGCCTTTCCAGGTCAGGTGTCCTCCTAACCTCCAAATCTTCCTCCTTCTCCAACAACTCTCATCACCTTCCTCCCTGCTGCAAGAACTAAAATCTGGAGACGGCTTGTAGTGAGTTACCGGCACCAAGGAGCTTCCCTTCATTAAGATTGCAGAACAACTGAATGAGAGCATCCTCATGTTTGAGTAGGAGGCTGGTCTCTTGTCTAATGCACACCCATGCCTTGGGCTTGTTAAACAGCGATGGGGCAGCAAGCATTGCCTGGGATGTTTCACCCACTGAATCATTAAACAATAAGAAACCCTGTCATCCAAAATACAAACCTGCCCTTACAGATTGTCACAAAAGCAAGCCTGGGATTTCAAGTCTGTATGGATCAGTATTATGTAAATAGATGACAACCAGTAAGAATCGTTGCTTTACAGGTGTTACAATGAGACTTGCACCTTACTAACAGGTGTGCGAAAGGAATTAGTCATAGCTACAAATTTGACTTTTAATATGCCTCCCTTTCGCTTTGATCTGTAGTCAAACCAGTTTCTAGACATGATGCAGCAAGTTTCAAATACACTCTTGTTTTAATCCTCACTTTGTATAAAATGCACCTTGTTCCTCCCCAAAGTCTGTTCACAATGTTGCTCACCATCAAGAGAACTTGGGACCCACAGAAGTAGGCAAGTTTGTGCAGTCAGCGTGTCCTTCACAGCAAAATGAACTTTCCTGGAGTTAACGCAGTGCCAGCTGCTTTACTCTGCCATCTAACTGGGGACAGAAGACTTTCCAATTGAAAAGAGGCTGGGAGATGGAGCTGCCTCCCAGTTTTATCATGGTAGCAGTAAGTGTATACCAACACATCATGGAAATGAAGGAAGTTGGTCTATGCTCAACTTGAGATCCTGGTGGCTTTCAGCTCATGGGGGCAGTCCTTTCAGGCTGCAATAGATTAGAGGAGGAGATCAAAGTCCAGCTTTGTGTTCCCATTCACAATTCAGGGAGTCAAAACTGAGAAGCTATTATAGGGGTGGAGCTAGACAGATAGTATTCAAGTCAGGGTATGACACACACCCTCGAGATTTGAAAGATTCTGGATTCAACTTTCCATTGTTCATGTTTCTACAGAGGTCAAGGCTAACACTTTGTTGTATATAGTACAGAGGCAAGGACTGCATTTCAGAATAGACGCTGGCTACTGTGTCAAGTGGATGTTAAAAGCTTTTGTGGTTTCAAGGAGGCACAGAGCAATCATCGTCATCATCATCCCGCACAAATGGCCAACATCCTCCAAACAATACCAAACATAACCTGCTCATTGCCTCTGCCATTTGTTGTATTTCCTACAATATTGCTGATACTGCAAAAGTCCTTAATTGGCTGTGAAACACATATCTAGGTCAGACAAAGTGCTATGCAATTTTATCTACAGAGGAACCTTGATTATCCAAATATCGGATTATTCAGCAAGATCGCAAGGTCCCAGTGCTTGGCTAAATGTTGTTATCCAGCAATTGATAATTCAGAATTTGATTAACCAAACAAAATACTCCCTGCCCATAGCCTTGGGATAATCGAGGTTCCTCTGTACTATTGAGTTTGTATTCAGAGGAGTGGTACACAGCAGCCCAGTTGTTACATGAAGAAACAGGTTGAGAGAATGTAGGGTGGATGTAATGAGTGCCTGTGGAACCCAGTGAACCTTCTTCACAAGACCCAATAATTTTTTATTTTTTTTCGGAAAAATGTAGGCAAGTGTAGACAGGAATGAGAACAAAAGACAATAAACTAACCTCCCTAATGGAAGGCCCAGAGACCCGGAGAATCAATCTTTTATTTTTTAAATTGCATTCAATACTAAATCAAGTGCCACACTTACTTTTGCATTTAAAAAAAACACACAACTTTTACACGTTTAAGATCCTAGCATTCCTTTCCATGTTCATTTAAAAGGAAACAAACATTTAAATATAATCACTAGAAACTAAGGCAACAGCTCAAACCTGGGTAAATATACACTCATTCCTATGTACAACTTTACAATTATAGACCACCTCTTTAGAGATGGAAAATCCATTTACAGAAAATGCTAAGCCAATCTGCGATCATCCAAATTGGCCTCTCCCTTGCAGAGTTTTGTTAAATAGACAAGCCTCCTTGTTGATCAGTGTTCAATTGTGAAGAATGCTGGAAGGGACTGCCTTAAACAACACCCAGCTCATGTTGTTGGACACATTGTTCACACTATGGTGATAAAAGCTGCTAGAACAATCCAAGGCATTTCAAAACCATCCCTTTACTCATTCTAAGCCTTGTCTAAAAAGGTGGTGCTGGTCAATCACCTGAGACGCCCCCTCACACCCAAGTCTAGATACTAAGTGTTGGCAGGCTCCTTCACCATCAATCCAACCAGAATCTCAGAAACACAGTGCCTCAGTATTCCAAAAAAAAAATCCTGCACCAAGGAGAACACAGAAGACAAACATAAATCACAACAGCTAACTTCAGACCACCCTTTGACAGGGCTCACCAAGGTGGGTGCAGTTTGGAAACTCTTCCCTACAGAGAAAGAGAGCGGGGTTCGAGGAAAGAAAAATGCAGAAATATACATTATGTCCAACGCATTGTTGTATACTACAATATCAAGCAGCTCCCCTGGATTTGACCCTATAAAGGATGGGTACAATAAGATAACGACTTAGTTTCAGTAACCTGTAATGTTAGTTGTGCCAAGAATTGGGACTTTCAACTTGGGTTTCCAGTCCAAACTCTAGTGAACAGAAGCTGTTTCAGGCACCCCTGAGCGAATGCTGCTTTCAGGGCATTGGCACAAGGGACAGGGTCCAGCTCTCCATTGGACAGTAAACACTGTCAGCCCATTTGTTTCTGGTGAGATCGGAAGCAGAAATGAAAGGTCATGTTGCAGCCAGTCCCAAGAGACTTCTACAGTGCATTCCACACAAAAAAAAAAGGACCGTCCCACCACATTGCACGATCATTTATTTAGTTTGGATTTTGGCTTCATAAGGAGGTAGACAAGAACCGGAGTTGGGGGCAGTGAACTAAAAAGAGGGCAACTGCAAACTCAGAATAAACCTCTGTCACTCAAACATATAATATTGTTGGATTAACCAATTAAAACTGTTTGCAGTTGTACAATGATCCAACCACAGTGTAATGTTCACTGTACACTGTTACTATTAATACCCTCATTGCTGCAACAGACTCTCCAGCTCTGTATAAACGTTGCATGAAAAGACATCAAAAGACAAAGGTCAGAAAGTAGTGGCACGGTCCAACCAGCATCAAGATAAATGACTTGTGCTCTTGATACCACAGAAAAAGTGGACCCTGATAATATAGTATGCCATTCCAAAGTCCTGTTGTTTGGTGTCATGAAACATTTTAGATATTAGCTTACATATTAGATCCCTGAAGTGAGGTATGAGATCTCTGATGCCACCACCACTTGTGCTCTTTCCCTTCCCCAATTCAAGGCTGGTCTCCCATGTGCAATCCAAATGTCAGGAGATGGTCAAATAACCTGCCAACACAAACTCCTTGAGCCAGAACTCACTGGGCTAAACGTAAGCAACATTTGTGCCATACGTTGATGGAAAAAAAAATAAAAATTGTATTTTTTGGATTCTAAGATGAAAAAAGTGAAAATAGATAAAACATTTGCAACATAAATATTTAAAGAAGTGGATTGCTCTTTCAGAACATTAGCAAGGGTGCAATAGGATAAATGGGCTACAACAGTCCAATTCCAGTTACTGGCATACCACAGACTGAGTCTGGTGTAGATGCTGGGTTCTACTAAACCATTCACTTATAAACCAGCAGAATGAAGATACTTCTTCCATTGACCAAGCTTAGCAGAGACAAGGAAAACAACTGAATCTTAAGCTGCAAGAGACTGTATAAACCTCCAAGAGTTAAACTCTTAAAAACCAGATACAAAATGCTACAAATCACACTTTCACACAAGGCATTTTAATGTCTGATTGATGATATTTAAGCTAATTACCAATCGCAATATAAATATACAAGTGGAAGTTTGCCCACGTCAGTATCCCATTGTTGAACAATTGTTCACCACAAAGGAACAAATTTTTAAAAAGCCAGAGGCAAAACAATGATAATTAGGTTTGGATTTTATCCAAATCTGGACACAATAACTGATAAGGGGAGTTAGTGAACACATGATACACAGCCACATTTACTTCATTCAACTACAGACTGCATAATTCATTTGGAATCAAGTGAATCCTTCTTTTTGTTTTTTTTAAATTAATTCCTCAAGCCCTCTCAAAATATATAAAGAAATTCACTCAGACACAATTATCCACTAACCTGAATAAAGTTAAAGGACAGTTTTTGGTCAGTGCTATTAAGATGAATCAATTTCTCTTGAACATGAACTTTACAAGAGTAGGCCAGCCTATGTGGGTGAGACAGATAGTGTTTAACAGAACCAGTTCCAGGAAAGGGAGATGGGTGGGCAGGGGGAGATGTTGATTAACCCACAGTTTCAAGGCTCCAAGAGATGACAGAGGAAGGAGACAGTGACATGTTAGCTGGGATTGAACACACAAGGACTCTGGGAGAAGGAAACCTATGCAGCAGGGAACAACATGGGCAGGTTTGACAAATGTACTATTGCCAGTGTGACATACGCCCAACTGTTTTTGCAACACAAGAGCACAGCAAGAGAACTTTGCAATGTTCTTGGCCCCAATACACTGTACACATCAACTGGCCCCAAATGTGAAACTCTGCAGTGTTTGAGATTCTGTTGAGCTTTAAGAGCTGAAAATAAACTTCCATCTTACATAGGAGAAATGGAGGACTGCAGATGCTGGAGATCAGAGTCGAAGAGTGTGGTGTTAGAAAAGCACAGCCAGTCAGGCAACATCCAAAGAGCAGGAGAATAAACGTTTCAGGCATAAACACTGCATTATGAGCTGTGCTTTTGCAGCACCACACAATTAGACTTCTATTGTATGTAGCATGATACATTGGGTTTGGAAGATGTTGGGCAAATTGGAAAAATAGTCCCCGATTGTCTCAAAAGGTCAAAACTTGTGAGTCCAGAGAATTGGAAATTAAAGACGGCAATGATTTGCCAGGATGTTAAACATGGAAGAAACAGAGTTAAAATCTTTATCAACTGAAATAGCAAAATCACAAGGACTAGGCATCAAATGAAAGAATGATAAATTCAGGGAAACACTCACTAGACAGACATGACAGTTACAAAGGAAACCACGTTCCCTCTCATACCTTCAACACTTAGGTCAAATGTCCACAAGATGTCAAAGACCCAAACATCAGCAACATGGACCACTCAGAAGTCTCCAGGAATCAGAGACAATCCTCTGGAGTGTAACAAAATCATCCGGGCGTTCAAACAGAAAGTTTGACTTTTCTCTTTGCACTTGCTATAAAACTCAATTAAAAAATACCTTTTAGTTTAAAAAAAAAGTCCAGAATGATCTAACTCGGTAAAGAAGGAGGAGGAGTTCACATTCCAAATAATTAGGAAAGATGCAGAAAATACAAGGATGATTGGCCAACCAATGGGGCAGGGGCTAGGCAATCCAGGGCAGGAGCCCCTGACAACATTCGACAGGGACAGTTGATGCAGTTAAAAAAAAATTGAAATTGGACTAAAGAACTGATCAGACAAGTCTGATCCCACACAGTACAGGGAGAATAAAGTGTCCTTGTAATAACATCCTTCATGCCACCGGTCAGCCTTCGGTGATAATGCTGGTCATTAACTAACCTGCTGCTGTCTCAGGATGGGGTCATGAAATTGTCAGGGCTTTCTGCTGGTCAGAGCTGATACAAGTACAACTCTCCTGAAATCCCACATCCCCAGTGCAAAGTGGCAGCTTTGTAGACATCAGCTTTGATTGCTTTTGCAAACACCAAGTTGAGGCAACAGAGAAAAAAGTTCCTCGGCGATTCATCAGACTTTCCTCCTGATCTGCTGGATCTTACAGCACAGCAGGTTGGTTGGTGCTTGTGACAGCTCTTTATAAGCCCTGTCCAACTTAACGCCACCCCACAGAAATGGTCTCCATAACCCTGCAAACAGAGTCCTTATTCTACCCGGGTCTGCAGCACTAATCATGAATTGTTGCCAATGGGCACAGGCAAAGGGATAGAAACTGGTACAACCCTGTTTTGGGGTCAAAGCAGCTCCCGAGGCTGACATGGCTGGTGACATGTTTAGAACACAGTGAGACCTCTAATAGTAAGTCCAGGCAAGCCTGCAGACCCCAAGTTGACCAACTTCAACTTATCCAACATGGGACTGTTGTTTTCATCAAATGGAAGCAAGCATCCGGAACAGAGTTCCCACTAAACAAGAGCAAGTCCTGGCTGCTCTGCGTGAGAACAGGAGCTGCCTTTAATAGTGCCCCTGATCAGGCTGAATAGGACCTGATTAAAAAGGGACTACCGCTGTCATGGTGAAGAGCTTACACCTGCCTCCAATACCTCTCAAAACAACAAAGATTTCAATTTGCAAGAAAAGTAGGTGGTGCTCTTTGAATGGACCCAGCAGGAAAGCCAGTGTGAGACCGAGACCAAATGAATGGGGGGGGGGGGGTCCATTAAGGATTAAAACAAGTTTTGAAAATGCCAGAGGAACTCAGCAGGTCTGGCATGATTTGTGGAGAGGAAAACAGAATGAAATAGAGTCCAGTATGAATAGAAGCATTTTGAAGCACAGAGATGCTGGACTCAAAGTTAATTTTGTTCCTCTCCATAAATGCTGCAGGACCTGCTGAGTTTCTCCAGCTTTTTCACAGTTTGTTTTAGATTGCCAAAATCTACAGCATTTTGCTTCTATTATTTATTAAGATCAAACTGGACAACTTACAGTCACAAATTCCTAATCCGTTCCATCCCTACCTATTCATGAAACATAGAACTGCACAAAAGGAGCTTATTAAACCATGATGGTCTCGGGTTAGTGAAAAAAAATCAGATCAGACCACACCAGTCACTTCTTTTCTAGATCAGTGAGCTCAGAGCTTTCAAGATATCAAATACCATGTCTAAAAAAGGAGAAACAATGCAATTGCGGAGCTCCCAAACAGATAGCAACACCTGGCAGTCTTAAACATCCAGCGTACCAAAAACCTGCTCTCTCCCCAACAACTATAACAAAGATCCCACCAGAACCTGAGATGAGAACTACTGTTGAGATCTTGGGTGGGAGCATAATGTGGAGATGGAGTCTGTCACACTCAACACTCCCTTCATTCATCAATTTGCGGCCATCTGATGAATAAATAGAATCGAGGATTCAAAAAAAAAGGAAAAGCTACAGAGGTGGCATACCTTCACACACCACTGGTGTTCAAAGTAGCTATTCTCCTTTGCCACTGATCTCACCCACACCACCCCCTAAAACAATTCCTGCTGACCTCCCAAATTATCAGCTAGCGATTCTGTACAACATCTTTAACTCAAACAGTACTTGCTCGAAGCACGCACACCACCTCAAATAACAACTATACACAATTTTATATAAAGCCTACCACTAAAATCTCTGCTCTATGTACACATCAACAATTTTTTTTGTTAAGTTTCAAAAAGTATTCACAGATTTGCCAACTTTTCTGGCGAATCACCAGGTGCTGCTCGGTTTCGAAAACAGGAATGTTCAAACATTGCTTTGGTCAGGTGGTGGTCATCAGCAATGAACGAACACGCACACACACACACACGGAAGGGAAACAGGACTACGGTCAGTTCTGTTAAAATGTATGAGGGTGGGCCAGGGTTGACAGGCACAACTCCCTCAGCAAAGTCAGCCAGCACGGTCACAAGAGGGAATGGCTCGCTATAAAAACATCACCATTAAATTTAAGTGAGTGGCACTTCTTGATACACAGCTCATTAAAAGCATTTATCCACCATGGAGTGGAGACTTGAACTGCTGTAGGTCAGAAGATGCAAGAAATCACCAAAAAACTCACAGCGGTGGGGTCACTGAGGCAGCAAATGGTGACGCACAGCTCAAAAGCCACAGTTTTAGTGACACCATACGTTCCGTTCTTGTGCCAACGTAATGCGGCTTTGGAAAGGAATGGTTTCTCCTGTCAGAAAAATGTTTTATCGGTCGCGCATATTGCGGCGCCTCAAAATGAAAGCAATCATCACAGAAAAGGACGAGAAAGGAAGAGTTAACTTGGTTGCCAACACCTCAGTGACAGCCAGAGTGGCTTTCAAGATAATCAAGGGTGTTCACCTTCATCCACAGGAAGTGACCGGTGCCCACCCTTATCCCCTGAGAAACAGCAATTTCAAAAGTTGATAAATTTAAGCAGAGTTTTAAAACTGGCATCATTTAAGATTTTCTTCTTCGTAAAAAAAAAAGCACCATCAGAAATCCAAAAATTCATTTCAGATCAGTAAACAGTCGACAGACGAACAATCCATTAAACACACTCGCACTGGAGGGAGTCTCTCCACACAACCATGTTGACCATGAGTAACCCCAGCAACCCCCCTCCCAGAGCCTAGTCACCCTCACCTGCAACATTCCTTCCAAGTTTCTCAGAGCTTAGAGGGCTGTGCGTAGTACACGTCTTTTTCCCTGGAGCAGAGGGGTGACCTTACAGAGATTTAAAAAATCATAAAGGGGCATGCATATGGTGAATTATAGGGGAGGGAAGACCAAAACGAGAGGGCATAGGTTTAAAGGTGAGAGGGGAAAAGATTTAGAAAAGGGACCCGAGGAGCAACTTTCTCACAGAGAGGGTGGTGCATGTATGGAACAAGCTGCCAGAGGAAGTGGTGGAGGTGGGTACATTTAAAATACATTTAGACAGGCACATGTAATGGAAAGGTTTAGAGGGGTACGGGCCAAATGGGACTAACCCACTTTGGGAAAGCTGGCCTAACCTGTCCATGCTGACCAAAGGGCCTGTTTCCGTGCTGTATGATTCAATGACTTGGGGTCAGTGTGTCAGCACGCCACTGACGGCTGGACAACTTAAGGGGCAATGTTGGTCACGTGCCCACAGTCCTGCAGACATCTGCTGGTCATCCCTCTTCAACCTTTTCCTCTTGACCTCTCCCCAGCGTCTGGCCCTAACGACACTGAGGCTCATAATGCGCCTTGGAGGAGATTTAAGGATTTACGGACAGAACGTGGGATTTGCACAGCGAAATTTGATTGGAAATTAGGTCACATGATGGAGCATTCATTTAAAAAGGAAGAGTTTTAGAAACTTCCACTGCACGAGTTCATTTACAGCAAATGTGGCCAATTCCACCTGGGGATGAAATTGTAAAGAACACAAGAATTTGAAGGAGCAGGCCATTGGGCCCTTTGAGCCACGTCTGCTTTCCCATTCGATTAGATCGTGGCTGATTGGAAAGTGGATGGTGATCTCAAATTCAATTACTGGTTCAACCCAGGCTGTATCCAACACCTACCCACTCACAGTCTGGGAGAGGCAGCTGAGCCCAGCTTCCACAGCTCCCAAATCAGAAAACAGGACTTGGAAAAAAAAAACAACTCATATTTTGATTTCCTGGGAATTGCATATAACAGGGAAGTAAATCCTCTGCTCAGTCTCTGGCAATTTTACAGATTACCCTGTTCTGGTGACCCAAAAAACTACAAGCTTTGTAAACAAAAGCCAACATGCTCGGTCACGCGAAAGACCAATGGCAGAAACTCAGGAGCCAAAGGAGATAATGGGGCAAAGTGAAATCCACCATGCAAAACCCACAAATCCTAAACCTACCTCCACATGATCCCTCTGCAAGCGAGCAAACTAATTGGAAACAAGACAAAGATGGGTACAAACTATGGAAGGGGCACAGTGCAATACAATAGGGTTATGGTTCGTGATGTATTTCACTGTTTTCAAATAGAGCCAGAGTAACATTCACACAGCTCAAAGGCAGGGGAGTAAGAAAGCTGGGAATAAAAGACAGATGACCCACCCAAAATCTGTAAAACGTGAGGAAGATCGGAGGGCAAGGTTTATTTTAAAATTAGTGGTGACAGGGAAAGGCAGCCCAACATATTGCATTGCCTGCCTCATTGCTCACCTCAAAATTTGTCACGAATTGTAAACTGGGCCTGAAATGACTGAGCATCAATACGGTCAAATTTGATAAAACCAGCGACAAACATGTCAACAGTGACAGAGTGGCGAGACTCCCTCTTTGACACAGCCCCATTCCAAACTCAAGGCAGCACAGACTACAAGTCACAAGGAGCAGATCCTCTGCACGTTCCTCCCGGCTCCCACAGCCAAAATCCTGTGATTCCAGACACTGGGATCATCACGCTTCTGCCAACTCCTAAGATGCCTTGACGACATCAGCAAGAAGTCCGCTATGGTCCCTTGAAACGTTCATGGGTAGACCGTTGGGAGCGAACGCCTTCTCTCTAAAAGTCATTCATCACCTTCAGGAAGATGGAGCCTTTGATGGAGGCAGGGGATCGGAGGGTGGGGGTGGGATGTCGTAGGGTCAAATGGACTAGTTACGCAGCAGCTCATCAAGGTCATAGGAGTCAAAGAGGTCACTGACCCCTTCGCCATCCTCCAGGCTCCACAGGTAATCCTCCCGGTCCAAGGGCGGTGAGAAGCTGACAAAAGGGGTATCGCCATAGGACGTGGAGGGGAGTTGGTCCTCTGTCTGCTGGAGGAGGTGATGTGACAGGCCGAGCACCCCATCTTCACAGTCCAGCAGCGAACTCGGCAAAACCGGCTTCAGGTCATCTGGAACTACGAGAGAGAGTGGAAAGACATGAATTAATTCGGCAAAACCTAGTACCATTAAATAGATAGCACCAGGTTGTTCAGCCCCTCGATCCTGTTCAGCCACCCACCTTCATAAAATCAATCACAGATTGAGGCAGCACAGAAGAAGAGTTATCTGTCCCTCTACGCCTCAACACATTAATCTTTACCGCACATTAAATCTACAAGTTTTAAAATTTTCAACAACATCTTGCCTTAACAGCATTTTGTTAAGATTTCCCATTTTCTGCCTTTGTGAAGAAATACTTTGACACCCCACACAAATCGTCTAGCTGGAATTTTATACTGCCTTACCTTTGTTCAAGATTCTCTTTAGAGAAAATGATTCTGAGAGTCATATAACCCCTACAGTGTGGAAGCAGGCAGTTCAGCCCATCGAGTTCACAACGACTCTGCGAACAGCAACCCACCCAGACCCAGTCCCTACCCTATTTATTTCCCATGGCCAATCCACCAAACCTGCACAGCTTTGGACTGTGGGAGGAAACCAGAGCAACGGACAGAAAGCCACAGGGAGAATGTGCAAACTGCACACAGACATTTGCCCAAGGGTGGAACCGAACCCATGTACCTGGCACTGTGAGGCAGCAGTGCTGACGACTGGGCCACTGTGCCTCCCACTCTAATTCCTCTCCAACTTCCTGATCCATTCCTTTAAATCAATTTCGACACCGAAACGGGACACTGGCCCAATTGCCCGTATGCAAGCGAAAACAAGAAGCCTAGTCTATGCAAGCTGTTTACAACTTTACTGTTACTTACTGTATCGTTGTGAGAATCCCCATCCAGCACCAATACATCTTTAGAAGGTGCAACCTCTTAACTGCCCAAAGGACTCTTAAAGGTCTAGTTATACTAACAAACCTCCACCCCATGTTAATCCAGCTCTCTTGCAATAAAAGTCAACAGCGCAAAAGCTTTTACAATGCTGACTTTAACTGCAAGGAAATGAAGTCTAAAAAGCAGGAAAGACTTGCTCCCACTGGGCAGGGTGTTGACAAGACTGTATCTAGACATCACTGGTCTTCTTAAAACTTGGAAACTGTTCACTAGGCACATTCCGGTGATGAACAGGTTGCCTTATAAAGAAAGATTGGGCTTGCACCCATTGAAGTTCAGAAGGCCAATCTCATTGAAACAAGATGCCGAAGAGGCTCGACAAGGTAGATACTGAAAGTATATTGCATCGAATGAGGGAGTGGGCCAATTTTAACCATGGGGGTCTCCCATTTAAGACACTGATGAGGGGGAAATCTCTTTCCTGATGGTCCCTAGTTTCAGGAAACCTCTCCCACAGGCTAGATTGCTGCATTTAAGACTAGAAAAGTCAGATTCTTGTTCTACAAGGGAGTCTGTGCTTAGGGGGAAGGGTGGGCATCAGCAGGAGGGTAGAAATGTGTGAAAACCAGATGAGCAAAGACCCCTAATGAATAGCAGCACATGCTTCAAGTGCCAAATAGCCTAGTCCTGCTCTGGTGTACAAGCCTAGGAATTGTTGCTTACATTAGTTTGTTACAAAGATTGTCTCAACCACTCTGCCCTTCTGTTTTACAAAACAATCCCAAACTCGCTTGCCCTGGCCTGAAGTGGATGACTCCAGGATTTCCTCCCACATCGAATTACCTTCCTCCTTAATTTCAAGTTTGCAGGCAATTTTCGGACATTCTGTTTCACTCTGGACTTGAGCACGTGTCCCCGGTTCAACCTTTGGGAGAATTGCAGAGACAGCACCCTCCTCCTTCTTAGGTGTGCTGTACTTCATTGGGCTGTTTTCCTCCATTGCTTCCTCTGGGCAAAGGTACACCTCGATTGGACCGTTAGTGCTCTTCAGGTAAATCTGCAGGTTCTCCTGCTAAAAGGAGTACACGGTGCTGGTCAATCTCAGAAGTTAGAGATCAGCTGATTCCACCCAACATTAGACTTTCAATGTGTGACAATCCCTGCAGTACTAGTTAATTCGTGTAGGTGGCACCAATGAGGTGTTAAAACAACATCTTGCAATTTAATGGGGACATTTGAATGGAAAACTATTCCTAGATGGTCCACAGGAACAATGATAAAACAAAAAAGGCTGCCAGGTCACATTACACCAGGACAGGTGACTGAAAGAATAGCCGGGAGGGAGATTTTAAAGGAGCATCTTAAAAGGAGGAGACAGAAGCAGAGAGAGTCCAGGAAGAGCAGTGAGAGTTTAGGCACTGTCGCTAATGGTGAAGCAAAATAACAAAGCAAATGCATAAAAGGCCAGAATGGAGGAGCTCAGAGGTCAGAGGGTTGTAGGAGATGGAGGAGTGGTGAAGGCAGGTGCTAGTCGGAGAGTTGTGTATATTCTGGGGAGGGGTGGAGATGGAACAGGTGTCAGAATGAGAGAAATAGTTATATACAAAAAAGTGCACATTTTGAATTTCAAGGATGCACTGGTTTTGATATTGCAAATTCTAAACTTACACAGTTGGCATCTGCCATAACAGTGTAGCTCCATCCCTGGCCACTAGGTGGTCCCAAAGCACTTTGCCTGGTTTAGAAAAGTTTATAGATATTTTTAATCAACTTGTTCTTACAGAACTCTTAAACCTGGGCCTCCACGCTCAGAGGCAGGGACACAACCACAGCACTACAACAGCCCGAGGGAGATGTATAAACTAAATTAAGTCTCCACTCGTTAAGTTTGGATCAGGTGGTGTCAGTCAGTTATCACGATTCAGGGGGATCGTGGTTAAAGTGTATCATTTCACACCTATGTCTAACAAAGACCACACTTTGAAAACTATTAATTCAGCAAGCTTCAGCTGCCTTTTCTCAGGAAAAGCGAGTCACAATTTCTGAAGAAGCATTTTTACTGTTTTCTGTTTGGGAGGGAAGCTAAGTGCTGGAAATGTGGAGCAAGTCTAGCAGTTAGAGAAACGAGCCAAGTCTCTAGTCAGTGAGTTCAGGGTCTTCAAGCTTCTGAGCAAGAGAACAGCATGGGAGAATAGAACAAACATGTCGGAGCTTGGACAGAAAGGGTCTTCCTCAAATCACCAGGTTCGGATTTTAAGGTCACCTTGTCCTAGACTCCCTGACCAACCAAGAAAGGTTTCTCTCTTTCCTTTCAAACACCCAGGACAGAAACCTCATTCAGATCATCCACTAACCTTCTCTCGTGGAGTAAATTCCTCCAATAGAGGGGGTCATCAACTGGTTTCACTCACCTCCCCCTCCCACCCCCATCACAAAGTGAAGCCACTGTCTCATCCAATGCTTTGCATGGCCACGAGCATCTAACCCTCTTCCAGGTCCCCACTCTCTTAATGACAGCTTAGTCGCTGATGCCCTGTTTACAGCAAACCTTAGGAGGTGGCAGGATCATGCTAATCTATAAAACCATTGCTTTAATTCGGCTTCAGCATCCGACTCAGTTTTGTGTGGCATCCTTCTGAATTCTTGGGCCAATGTCTATGTAAATAAAGTTAATTGTTTGTATTCATTGATGGGACGTGAGCTTCACTGACCCAGCCAGCATTTATTGCCCATCCCTAATTGTCCAGAGGGCAGTTCTGAATCAACCATACTGCTGTGGGTTTGGAGTCACATTGCTGTCCGACCACGTAAAGACACCAGATTCTCTTCCTGAGAAAGAACAATAGTGAACCAGATAGCTGATACAATATTTGACAATGGTTACGCGATCGCCATTAAACTAACTTCATTCCAGATTTGTATTGAACTCAAACCAACGATGCCAGAACATGAACCCTGAGGTTACTGCTATGCTGCGTCCCAATTATTAACACACTGCTGATGAAAACACTAACAGTGATGATATTTCAAAGCTATTTTATGGTGATATTCCAAACCACATTGCAGTCAATGTCTTAGATTCCAATTGTTTGGAAATTACTTGAGCATGTAGCCATTGTTGGAATGTATGGACCACACAAGCCAAATATACATAACCTACTCCCCCAAACAGCAATGAGAGCAGAAATGTGGTTTTAAATGTTGACTGAAGGAAATCTCCCTGAGGCTTCTTAAAACAAAAAAGGCACCCTGGAATCTTCTAGAAACCCAAGATGGCATACAGAGCTTCCACAGAATATCTGACAGTGCACCATTCCTTCTATGCTGCATTGGTGTGGCCACCATGCATGTGTGTCCAAGTTACTGAACGGGAGTTGAAACCACAGCCCAACCCACGGGCGTTGGGGTGAACCACAGGAGATGGAGAGATCAGGAAAGACAGCATGCCTTACCTCACAGACATCGGGCACCTCTAGCCTTGTCTCCGGTGGTGCTTTCACTGCGATCACTGTCTGGTCCTGGAAGCTGTCAATTGAGCGAATATCTTGGTATGTGACATAGGCTAGCGTGAGCACAGGTCAAGGTGGAAATGAACAGACTGATTCCAAAGATACACAATGTCACAAAGCCTCACCCAGCAATGGCCAATTCCACCTTGAGGAGATTGACAGGCAGGAGGCAAGTGAGGCTCGCAAGAGGCTGTAGACTCACATTGCACCCCCTCGGATCTCCCAGACTGAAGCACTCAATCGCTACGATCAACACTCCCTATGCCTGAACAAAGCCATGAGGCAAAGCCCCTGGAAGATTCAAGAGAGGAGCTGCATTCGTTTAGCGCCTTCCACAAATTGAGCATATCCCAAAGCAACTTCACAGGCACGGAGGGGTTTTCTGAAGTGTAGTCACCATGGCCAAATCGGAAACAGGGCAGCTAGTGTGCACACGGCAAGCTCTCACTAACAACAGGGAGGACTAATGACCAGATACATCTGCTTTTGCAGATATTGGGATGATAGAAATTAAAAAAAAAAGGGCAGATCGAAGATGAGGAAGAGACACGATGATACGGGACATAACTCCACCATTGGGATAGAGATGCAACTCATTAATGAGATATGCAGAACAGAATACTTAACACATGGAAGGATATCTCTGATTTTCCTCATCATCTGTCAGCATTTTCAGCTGCGTGCTGCAGTTCTGGATGAGGTCGTCAAGGGAGCGCTCCTTCCTCATGAGATCAGTCAGATCCTGCCTGAGGCACTGCTGCTTCGCCACCACCGATGTGTCTTCAAACAGACTGCGACCCCTGTGGAAAGGAAGGCAGAGTCAGTGAGCGAGCGATAGAGTGAGTGAGCTCCATTTCTGCAACCTGGAGCTTAGGGCTCTCTTGGAGCGGTCTCTGATCCTAAGCACCAAGTTATGTTTCAAAATAAAACAGGAGGCAAAAGGAAGGAACATCACAATCGGAGACTATGATGGTGCTATTAATATCCACAAGAATAAAGCTTTAACAAGTCACAGCAACCTTCCAAAATTCCCCAGAAACTCCTAAGCACTGGAATTGAAAATTAATTCTCAAGATACTGTTGTAATCAAAGTTTATGCAGAAGTATCACGTAGGGATTAAACCATTGTTTTTAAAATTTTCTCTGAAGAGTTTTGCTTATATGTAACTTTAGAAAACCTGGAGCCAGGGAATAAGCTGCTTGATTGGTTTGGAGAATCAACCAATTAGTTAAGGAATAGTCTGCTCGGTCTCTAATTCGCCAAAGGGCTGGTAAGGTGGTAATTGTTTGGATAGGTTGGAGATATTAGCCCCTTCCCACTCCCAACTCTAACAGGCAGGACAAAAGGCAGGTGAGATTGTGACTGAAGACAGGGATGTGGACACCATACAATTCTCGAGGTAATCTTTGGACATGAGTATGGCCCCCTTTGCCTCAATGACCTCTTTCAATAATTACATAAAGGAAAAGGGACCATGTTTCATTTTGGGCCATGCCAATGGCTTATTGGCAAGGGATATGCTCAGTCAATTGTTGGGAGAGGAAACGGTCTCACATTAGGGACCACGATGATTTGCCCAGTTCCAATATCAAGTGACCAATGGGGACAGTGGGCCCACAAAGTATTTGGATATCGCAAACATCCATAGGGCTGTCCACGTTGAGTGAGCAATGACTCTCTAGTGGTTCAGAAACTCAATCACAAGTTGAAGGCTGGGGTCATTTGGAAAAGCCAAGAGGGCAAGGAACAACTTACATCCACTGAATGTTGTTTTTGGATTTTTTCCGGATGAGTTGAATTCCTTCCAGAACGTTGGTGATGTCGTAAATTCGCCTCTTCTGGACTTCGAGGACCTCCGCTGCTCGGTTCAGGTCCAGGACACCATCTGGAGACTCGCTGAGGAGATGGACAAACTTCTTGGTCAGAAGTCCAAGCGAGGTGTCATATCGAGTCTTCTCCCCGGGAGACTTGGGAGCTGTGAGCGGCAATTAAAAATAAAACACCACACCGGTTTTAGTGCATTATTGTGCAGGCAGAGAAAACAGAGAAAGAGATAAGGAAGTTCATAAGATCAACAAGCAAACATTTATGAAGGCAGGTGGAACAGTGGCTTTCAGTGCAAGGTGGTTTGAGTACGGGTGTAGAGAAGGTCATGCTTCAGTTGTATGGTGCTTTGGTGAGCTCACACCTGGAGCAGTGGGTGCATTTTTAGGCCTGACCCAAGGAAGGATGTCCCACAGAGTGCAATGGAGATTCATTTGATTAATTCCTGAGGTGACAGCATGGAGGCAAGATGGAGGAGACTGGGCTTGTACTCTCTAGGAGTTCAGATAAGAGAGAGAGGATTTCACACAGACAAGGCAGCAAAATATCAACATTTACAAGAATAAAGCTCAGAAAAGGCCATTCAGTCCATCATCACTCTGGTTAGTCTCACATCCTGCACTTTTCCCAGGACCCAGCTAACCTTACACATCCTTTTGAAGGTTATGATTGAAACCATTTCCACCACCCCATCAGGTAGTGCATTTCAGGTCATGTGTCACTGTAAAGCTTTTCTGTTCAGCTCCATTCTGTTTCTTTGGCCAATTACCCCATATTGGTGTGCTGTAATAACCAAACTCCTCACCAGTGGAGCTCCCTGTTGAACCGGCCAGGAAACCTCTCAGGGTCCCATCTTGGGCGTGCATTCCCTGCTTCTCCAGTCTGTTATAATGGAGGTCCCTTGACCTCAAATACCACTTCTAGACACTTGCAAAAAAAAAGATAGCTGATGGTCACTCAATAACTGAAGCCTAAAAATAATCCATTTCAAGACAAATTGTTGTGGGTAGATGCTTACAGTGGAGATGACCATTGGCTAGGGAGGACTGAGTGAGTTGTGGAAAGCTATGGCAGGGTGGGATAAGTCCTCTCAACTCTGTTTTCACCTGAGGGCAATAGGCCCCAGCAGAGTGTGGCGGCGTTAGTTCCAGCCGACCTCATCTAGCAGTTTAGACTGAACAAGGGTAGCATATTCAACTACACAGCTCCTTTTAAATCTCTTCAACCCAGCCCTTTCCAAAGGGAGTGAAGTCCAGTGATCAAGATCGGAAACTCTGGATAATTACTGCTGCCTCTCTCTTCGCTTGAGACAGAGGAGAGAACAGAAGCTACAAACAAGTCTTAAATATCAGTTCCTCACAAATCCAGATCAATCAACTTAAGGGAGCTCAATTCCACCACGGTTTGCACAGAACCTGGAAAGTCCTCCCTTTTTCACCGTGACCCACCACAATGACATATTCTCACTTTTCGGACTGGGTATCCTGGCTGGCATTTTGCCTTTGCCTTTCGGAGTTCGAAATTCCGGTAAATACTGATGACCGCTGCCTTCCAGGTCCAGTTTGCGTTTTGCCTGAGGGGGGAATAAAAGGGATTGAGATTGGAACTTTCAGTCTTTAAAAAAAAATGCTGCATTCTAAAATTTCCTAAAGTTATTCTGCTCCTATGCCAGCCTCAAAAACAAAAGTCAAGACACTCCTTAAAAAAAAAGCCTTGCTCTACCACCTCCGCTCTGTATACCACACAATTATTCTTTAATATGAAGGTAGACAGCAAGCAAGGTACCATTCAATTGAGAGAGGCAGACAGATATAATCCCAACCTCTTTCAATCAAGTAGACACAAATAGGAATAAAAAACCACAGGCAGGAATTTCTGCCGAGGGGACTGGGTCAGGGTCAATTGTAGAATGGCTGCAACCAACTTAGTTTGCAAGTAACCCCAATTTTGTGTTTACGTAAGTTTACTCTTGAAAACTTTTCACTGGTTAAAAGACACTGTGGGAGGCATCAGAGCTGGGTGCGTTAGATGGACTCCAAGCCTTCTGGCTCTAAGGGTTCTTGTGATGCAGTGGTCGTGTTCCCATCTCTAATCCAGGAGGTCCACCCCAGTGATACTGTTCCTACCTCTGACCAAGTCCACCCTGCCCCAGAAGGGCGTAAAAAAAAGGTTTGAACAGATTTTTAAAATTTTTTGGGGGAAAAAGTTTCTTGAATTTAACAACATATACAAAACCAAACAATTCAAACCGATGTTAAACCACCCCCCCACTAATTACGTAGATAAATAAATAATAACTAATAACTAAACCAAAAACAAAGCAGAATCTTAACATTAATAATCACCACCATAATAAAAGCTCAATGAAACAAAGCAACAGCCCTCGATCAGAGTGTATAAGTTTATACATATTCATATGTTCGTAGTTCTTCCTCTCTCGATACCAGGTTCATTAAATAGAATTGCCATGGATATATAAAGGCTCTTATTAGTATGGTGGACAAATCTGTACTACATAGTCCAAAAAGGGACGCAGTGTCCTATAAAAATTCTCGGTTTTATGGTACACAATACTAGTGAGAAAGTCTAAAGGCAAAGGGGGGGGGGGGGGGGTGTGGGGGATGTGTTCCATGGCTAGATTGCGCCAGCCTGACAGCCCCGGGGGATTTTCAGACACCCACCTGAACAGAATGTTCTTTCTTGCGCAAAAAAAGGTGAGGACACTGAAAAGCCTTTTTTTGTGTGCGCGCGCATTTAATGAAAAAGTGAATTAGCAAAGCTAAGAAGAGGAGATACCAGATCCATCTCCATCTCCGTACCCAAGGCCTTCTCTATTTCGCCTGCCAGAGCACTCCAATATGCCCACAGTCTGTGGCAGGACCAAAAGACAATGAGGGAGCATGTCCACGCTCACTTCACATTAAAGACACATTGGAGGTGCAACCGCTTTTAATTTTGCAAGGCAGTCTGGGGCCAAGGGGACCCTGTGGAAAATCTTCAATTGCACAGAATGGGCATTTTCAACAGGTTGATGAGAAACTATCCATCTTTAGAGTATTTGGAAGAGCTTCATTATTTACTCGCGCAGTTTTCTGTCCCATTCAAATTCACTGTCCTTCCTTCTGAAAGGCTCTTCATAGAATCCTTACACACTGCGTGAAAGCAGGCCATTCAGCCCATCGAGTCCACACTGACCCTCCAAAAGCATCCCACCCAACCCTATCCCGCGTCTGCACATCTCCGGCCACTATGGACAATTTAACACAACCAATTCACCTAAACTGCACAATTTTAAAACTGTGGAGGAAACTGGAGCACCTGGAGGAAACCCACACAGACACAGGGAGAATGTTCAAATTCCACACAGTCAGTCACCCGAGAGTGGTATCGAAGTGGGTCCTTGGCACTGTGAGGCAGCAGGACTAACCACTGAGCCATGTATCACCCACTCTTCTTTATACTCATTTTAATACAAGCACCTTCTCATCTTGACCCCCTAAATACTTACCATCACTAAAGTAATTAGATACTAACAAGCCGGCCACTGACATTAAAATTCTACAGATAGAGGTCTACATAAGTACAGCTGCACAGAAGGAGTTATCAGCCTCTGGTGGGGGGGGGGGGGGACATAACATAAACCTATTAGGTGGCTAGTAAAAAGACTGTACAGCACTCAAAGATCAGCAGCAAAATTCTCTAGTCTCTGGACTAATTAATATTACTCATTAAATAGTCAGCTCGTTAAAAAAAAGGTCCCAGTCCTAATAATACAGCCAAGTAGTAATTCATCCTTTTTAAAGTATTTAAGCACCTGGAAGTCGGGAATGGTGCTATGTAAATGCAACTCTTCCTTCAAATGATAGGCCTTGAACATTCTGAATGTGTATGACCCACGTTAGTTATGCACATCTCTTGTAATACGAAAAAAATGCACTTTATATAATTAAATGATAATATTTATATTAGGCTTGATGGTAACAGTTTTATATCGAGTGACAATACGCAAGCCCAGTTAAACAATGTCATGCAAACACAATCGCAAAAACATGGTTAAAAGGCAGGGAGTGAATGAATGAGGGTTAAACAGTGACCACAGCACCCTCCCTCCTCTACCCAATCCAGAAACAGGTCCTACAGCCTCAAAAGCAGTGAATGCCTGCAACAGCTCAGCAGGGAAAGGCCCCACTCAGAGACAAAACTCTGGAAGATCCCAGGGCAGTGCCAAAGTCGTCACAGAGACAACCAGCATGGAAATAGACTCTTTGGTCCAACCAGACCCATAATCTCAAACTAAACTAGCCCTATTTGCTTATGCTTGATCTACATCTCTTCAAATATTTCTTATTCATTAAAAAAAAATACAGGTCTTAAATGTTGTAACTGTATCCACATCCATCACCGCTCCACTTAAAAAACAATTGCACCCCCCCTTGTCTAAAATCTTTCTCCTCTCACCTTTACAACATGCCAACAAGTCTTGAAATGCCCCACTGCTTCATGACAGATGTACCCTTTGTGTCCATCAGCTGGCAAGGCAAGCATTGAAGAACAAAGCCTCATGACTCTAACGACATGAACCCCACATTCCAGCCATTTACACAGTCGACCACTTTTACACGGAACCAGCTGTCCATCCTCAAAACATGCAATTCCGAAGCCGTTCAGAAAGCCAGGTTCTCATCTCCATCGTCAAAGTGACCTGCCACTGCTCACTACCTCCTCTCCAATATTTACACAGCTAGCATCAAGGAGGTGTTCTCAGAAGCCAATGTTAATTAACCCAAGAATATTTTTTTCAGTGCTGACATGGCCTGGAGATGATCCTCCAATTCCTAGAGAGTCCAACAAAGTCCTGAAGGGTTGGCAACACAACTGTGCTTGAGGGGGACAAATAACAGCCAGGATCTCAACCAGCAGAGAGTGAGTGAATCCTCCCAGCACAGATGTGGATACTGGGCCTCCATCGCAATGCTCCCTATAGTTGAATAGCCCATGCTTACCTCCAGGCACAATGGCAGGAAGCAGCTAGTTGACAGAGAGGCAGTGCATCTGGGAAAAGGAGAAGAGGGTTCAGCAGCTGCAAGGAAGGTAGAAAATAGGAACAAGTGCCCAAGAGCTTAGAAGCTAATCATCGCAATCATTAGCATTTCTGATTCAGCGCGAAAGCTTGGAACATTTAGAGAGTACACTCTGGCTCTGAGACAAGTCACACCCATAGCTCAGCAGGCCAGAGCTTCTACAATTGTGATAGTGCAGGAGCCCACAGCATTGAAACAGCCCCACAAACCACACCAGCGGAGCTGCTGCATCTTCAGAGGGCTTTGAAACCACAAAGCATCATGGAGGAAAACCATTAACTGCAGCCATTCATCACTAGGGGCGTTGTCATGGCAAAAGTCTTTTGAAGGGCGATCTCACGCTGTTTGGCTGGATTCCAAACCCAGGTCTTTTTCCCAGACACCTTGTTATCACAAACATGACAACTGAAGCCTGTTGTTCAATTGATCTGACACCATGAACAACCCGCACCCAGCCAATCTCTCACTGACACAGGCAGCTAACCACTTGAGTTGCTGAGGGCTTACAGACAAGGCCTCACTTCCTCCCTACATCTTCTGAAGAGCTGCCGATTACTGCTATGCTACCCCAATTGGAACAGGAACGATCCTCGGGGGGGGGGGGGGGGTTGGGAGGCTTCAGCTTAAACCATCAAGACTGACAGGGAGTTTCTGCACTTTAACCACAAGGTTGTGAGATCACCAACTGAGCAACACTTGAATTTAAAACGATGAACCCGAAAGCCACAGTTGGAGGAATGCAGGGATCGGAGGGCTGTCACAGGTTACATGAAAACGGAAGGGTGAAACCACAGAGCCTTTGAAAGGAATTTTAAAGATAAGTCACTGCTGGTGGATGTGGAGAGATTGTTTCCCCTTGTGCAAGAGTCCCACATCAGAGGGCACCGTCTCATAGTAAGGAGTCTCCCAGTTAGGAGACAGAAGAGGAGGAATTTCTGAGGGCCATCGAGGTTAGGATGTTTACTGTCCTCCAGGCCAAGATAATTTTTTAAATCATCTCCAACATTTACACAGCTAGCATCAAAAAATGTTCTCAGAAGCCAATGTTAATTGGCCCAAGGATAATTTTTCCCGGGAATGTTTTTGTTAGTGCTGACATGGCCTGGAGATGATCCTCCAATTCCTAGGGTTTTGGAGATAAAGCAGGAAAGTCACAATTAAGGATGATCAGATCAGCCACAATCTCATTGAATCGTAGAGCAGACTCAATGGGCTGAATGGTCTACTCCAGCTCCCGTCTTTCATGGTCACTGTCGCAGCAAGTCTCATTGCTAAACAGGGGCCTTCATTGTCTCCCCAAAATACAAGAGGAAAAGAGGAAGGATACCCTGCAGGGTCCATTTGAGGATTCATTGCTCTCCTCTGGTCACTGGGTTGTGACCGTGATAGTTCTCTCTCAAAAAATCCCTGAACTCCTCCCTCAACAAGCCTCCAAACTGGCCATTGAATGGTTTCGTGCAATTAAGGAATTGTAAACCAAGTGCAGGCCGAAGAGCTTTATTTTGAGAACACTGTTACCAATCTCAGACCCTTGCAGTTCCAAGTCTAACCCTGAACAGATATAACAGGCCGAGAAGCTGTCCCCTTATCCGACTTCTACCCCCTTGTTGGCCTTTGATTATCATTCAAATGGGAGCCACTGCCCTCGATGGATTTCCCTCTGCCCTCCAAGACCTCCCTCTGCCAGATATCTGGAGAGTGTGGAAAGGGACCTCTGGCCAGCTGAGAGGAACACAATGCTCAGAGTCTTCCCCTCATCCAGTGCTCACAGACATAGGCCCTTTCCTCCAAGGATACAACAGCAACTTCAAGTGTCATACCTTCTAATATTGTACATCACCCTCGTGTGTAGCAAATGGCATCCAATTTTATTTCAGAAATGCTCCAAGTTCCACACAAGTGTTAGGTCAAAAACAAAAGATCAAGTTGAGTGGTATCTTGGAGTAAGAGTGTGTTGAAAGGGGTACAGGTGAGGGATTCCAGGAGTTGTGACATACAGACCCTCACTCCATTGCTTTACATGCTCGCTAACCCATTGCACGAATGCCCTGTTACTTTCCAACTTACTACTTGATCCCATTTCCAGTTGTTCCCCTTTACTCCCTCTTCACCTTCAACCCCCAGCCTCAGTTCCAACGCCATTTCTCCAGAAGCTTGCTCTCACAGCTCATACCTCGAGCCCATTCCCAGTGGATCCCCCTGGGACAACTGCGCCGTGGTCTCACGGCATGCTGCTCTCAAGCTCCTGGAGCGGGTTCACACAGCCAGGGCCAGGCTGCTCCAACACCACGCATGCCTCTCAAACTCTGGCAGAGTCACCGTGTATTCAGATCTCTCTTGCACACACCCCCACACCGGCGCCACCATTATTCAGCTTCCCAACTTGCTGAATGATATCCTTTCTTCTGTTGTGCTGTGAATTATCTTGGTGTTGAATAGCATTGTCACAGCCACACAATGGGCTCCCAGAGACTCCCGGGGTAGCTTGAGCACTTTAATCATCCAACAGCTTTTCAGTGACTGACATTAGCAGTGGCAATTGAAAGAGCTCCCATCCAGCAATTGGAGGTCACTAGTTTTGCATTAGGTACACTGTAATTCTCCATTTTCACGTTTATCCCTATAACAAGGGTCCCAGCCACTTTGTGCTTGCTGTAAGAAGTTGCCAGTTATCCATCAAATTAGGGAGCAATCTATTGCACCACCAAGCTTGCCAGGACCTGAGCATGTAAGTTAGTCAGTGCCAGGCATGGTTCAGTTAGTAGCATCATGACCCAAGTCACCAATTCCAGAACATGAGTTCCAAACACAGTACTGAAGGAGTGCTGCATGGTTGTCGATACCACCTTCTAGGAGAGTCAATAAACTGTGGCATCACCTGTCTGCTCAGCTGAATACAAAAGATTCCATGGCACTATGCTGAGGAAAGGCAGGGAAGTTGTCCTGGCCAACATTTGTTCCTAAAAATCAGCATCAGAATCTGGTCATGATCACATTGCTGTTTTTTTTTTAAAATTACTCTATAGACCAGGCAGCAAACAAGACACGTCAGGGCAGGTTCAATTTGCAGAAACATTGCTCAATTTGCCATCAAATCATCTAGTGCTCGGCTAGGAGTGTTAATTAGTTCAGCGCTTTAACTAGAGAGAAGCCTTGGAGATCTCAGCATTCCCCCAATTCTGGCCCCTACAACGTCCCTGGCCTCCTTTATTCTGTCACTAACAGCTGCACCTTCAGCTGCCTCCATTCTAAGCTATACAAATCCCTCCCCAAATCTCTCTGCCTCTCACTCTTCTTCCAAGTTGCTCCCTTAAAACCTCTCTCTCTTTGACCAAGATCCTGTTTCAACATCTCCTTGCATGGTTTGAGGTCAACATTTGCTCAATTATCCTTCTGTGAAGCATTTTAGAATGTTTGAGGGGAAAGGCACTACACAAATTTATTGATTTCAAGTCACTCTTGGATTCATTTTCACACCCAAGACAAGTAGGAACCCATTCGGTGTCTCGGCAATTAGGGAACGGTGAAGCTATGGACTGAAGGAAACCCGCGGATATCCAACCACGGACATGTGGAATACTTTTACATTTTATTTCTTGGAGCTCAGAATAAACATCTGTCAGAGGAGGTCCATGTATTGGTAGGACAATGAGCACAATCAGAACCTCGGAGGAGCTACACAATTTGGAGGGATGATTGATCCTGTGGCATTGTGGCTCAGAGAGGCCTCCACTCAGCACTCTGCTTGCACATGGCTGCCAGTACTGTGCAAGATAGATGATAAAGTAGGGATCATAAAGCTTTTGTTCCTCTGACTGCAATAGGGGGTAGGAGGCAGCCATTATACCCTTCAACCCTATTCGCCCCTTCAGTTACCTCATGGCTGACCTGTACCTTAACTCCATCTAGATTCTCTAAGCCTTAGCAAAACTCTATCAAGCTCTGGCAGGGAAAGTACCAGTTGACTCCCACCATGAACTCCCCTTCGTCCCGAGCTTACCAATTTTTGTGGAGACCGTTTCAGATTTCATGGCTGTGTGGGGCAATGCAGACCCAGGAACCTCTCAGATAGTGACCACCCTTGGGGGATTCAACAAAGATTCCCCAAAGCAAAACTTAAATATTTTCCAGGCACTCTAGTCGTTATGGCTTCCATTATGTTGTTCACTAAGCTGCAGGACGACTCAAAAATCAGCATACGATTGTACAGGGAAAATGGACAAAGATCTTCACAGCAAAAATAAAATATCTTTACTCTTTCTGGTCTTGAATCATCTTGCTGCTGAAGAAGCCTTTTTTTTAAAATTCTGGGCTCCCTGATCTTAGCTTGGTTCTCCCTCTGGGCCCATGTTTCAAATTATCTTTCAGTGATCTCAACACTGCATGCTCTGCTGATCTGTTGCCACCCCTGTCTCTTCATCGTAGAACCTTTGGTCAACATCAGTCATGTAGCAGTAGAGCACTGGGACTGCAAGCCATCACATCTCCTTCCACTATCAAGAGTGTGTTTGACCATCATGGAACAGAAATGGAGGCTCTGATAACAGATACCAGAGCATGAGAACATTAGGTCATTCCATACTAACACTGTACATAAACTTGCACTTATAATAGCCTCTTTAATGCAGGAGAACGGGATATCGAGGAACCACTGCATGCAGAAGGGACGGCTGTTGACAACATCCCAGCTGTAACCCTGAAGACTTGTGCTATAGAATATGCGGTGATTCTAGCCAAGCTCTTCCTGTGCTGCTACAACACTCGCATCTCCTCAAACATGTAGAAAATTGCCTAGGCATGTCCTGGACACAAGAAACAAAACACATCTGATCAGACTAATTACCCAGCTCACACCACCACCATTCATCAGATGATGGAGGTTGGCAAGGATACTTACTCAGCAATAACCTGTTAACAGGCACCCAGATTGGGTTCCACTAGGGCCTCTTTGCATCTAACCTCATTATAGCCTTGGTCCAAATATGGACAAAACAGCTGAATTCCAGAGACAAGGTGAAATCTGCACATCAGAGACAGACTGTATAAACAGCAAGAGCATTCTCTGCTTCAGCATATTATGATCGTATATTTGGCAAAAAACCCCAACTTATTGATGTTTAATTAGCTGATGAGATTCTGCCCCTTTATGAGCTGAACTCCCTACTCACTGCAGGACCCTATTGCAGGAAGGAGGTTCCCTGTATTGCTAACAGTCATTGCACAATTACAGTTCACAAGTATCCAATTCAAAAGAGTACTACTATATTTGCAAGTCGCATTTTTATCTTTAAAGAAAGAACATTATAAAATTACAGGGTAGGGTTGGATTAGCCTCAGATCAATCAAGACAGAGACCCAGGCTGAGACTCTGGGAGGGTGAGCAATGCTATTTTGGAGTTACTGCCAGTCGCACATGGAAAGGTGGGATTGGAAACAGCCTCACAAGAGGACATGTGAACTGGGACAAAACAAGGTTGGCGCTAGGACCCAGCGGAAGGTTTGCTTACTCACCTCCTGTCACTCTTTTTCCGCTATGTGTCCGCTGCTGCAGCTGTTAACTCCTGAAACACTCCAGCAGGAATGTTGTGTTGGGGGAAGATAGTCAATGCCTATCAAATGCACAGGAAAGGACAGACAACTGGGTAGGAAGAGATGGGAGGCACAATTGTAAAAGGGCTAATAAACAAATTCAAGGGCTGGGGCAGCAGGGGGAGTTTGGTGGTGGAAAAGGTTACTCTCCACCTTCCTACCTGCTCTCCTCCACATCACTAAAGTATGCAAGCCTGAAAAGCAAGAGCTTACACAGTTTAACTCTGAAAGGCACCTCAGCAATTGTACTCTTGTCCTTGGCTCTGTGGACAGTAGCCAACTGCATTCAGACAGAAAAAGTGCTGGCCAGGCAAAAAAGGTGAGATCATTTGGAGATGGTGGGACCTAGTCCGTACAAAGTACTGCACACAAAATTGTGCACAACACTGAAGACTTCAGACTCTCAGCTGCATGAGGTGTGCAAGCCTCTGGAACTGGTCTTGAAGCAACAACTTCCTGACTCAGTGCTGCTTAAAGACACTATATAATAACATCAGAACTAACTACATTACATTGCAACTGAATTAGGAAACTGGCTTCAATTCCTTGACACCACACCTGGCAATGTTTCAGATGAGGGTGTCAAACACTACTCTGGTCACAATCTCCAAGGGACAGGAGGTAGACAGATTCTCCAGGATTAGAAATGCTTACCTTTGACAGAATCTCCTCAACAAATTAAAAATAGGAATGCTTGTTCAATTATTCAGACTGCATTTTTATGATGCAATTGAATGTCAGAACAAGCTTAGAGTCGGTTTCGTTTACTTGTATTCACAGAAAAGCTCAACCCAATGATAACAGCTGGGAGAAAATGAGGACTGCAGATGCTGGGGATCAGAGTCAAAACGAATGGTGCTGGAAAAGCACAGCCAGTCAGGCAGTATCCGCAGAGCAGGAGAGTCAACATTTCAAGCATTTCTGATGAAGAGCTAATGCTTGAAATGCCAACTCTCCTGCTCCTCAGATACTGCCTGACCGGCTGTGCTTTTCCAGCACCACACTTTTTGCCAATGAAGTTTATAAATAGGGAAAAGAAAGAGATTCCAACATCAATACACAATACAAAACTCTGGTTCGGCCGCACTTGGAATACTGCATACACAGTCCTGGACACCGCATTATGGGAAGGATGTGGAAGCTTTGGAAAGGGTTCAGAGAAGACTTACTAGGATGTTGCCTGGTATGGAGGGAAGGTCTTACGAGGAAGGCTGAGGGATTTAAGGCGGTTTTCTTTAGAGAGAAGAAATTAGAGAGGTGACTTAATTGAGACAAAGATAATTAGAGAGTTAAATAGATTGGAAAGTGAGAGCCTTTTTCCCTAGGATGGCGAAGGTTAGCACGAAGGGGACGTAGCTTTAAATTGAGAGGTGATAGATATAGGACCGATGTCAGAAGTAGTTTCTTTACTCAGTAGTTGCGGTGTGAAACGCACTGCCTGCAACTGTAGTAGACTCGCCAACCTTAAGGGCATTTAAATGGTCATTGGATAGGTATATGGATGAGAATGGAATAGTGTAGGTTAGATGGGCTTCAGATTGTTGCGCTGACCTGTGAAACCATCGAGGGCTGAAGGGCCTGTACTGTGCTGCAATGTTCTATGACAATAGTATCCCATGAGGAGCTCACTGAACAGAACCCAAATCACATCCTCTGTTTGGGATAGATCAACAGCATTTGTGGGTGTCGGATGGGGAGAAGCCTGACTGGGACCCTAGATGAACAAGCTTCTGACACTGCCCTGGGGGTGTGCATAGTCAGCCAGCTGGGCATGCCCAAACTCTGAGGAATCACAAAAGACTCGAAAACAAATTATCTGCCCGTCATTTCATTGCATTGCTGTTCTGTATGCAAACTTTGCTGTCATGTTTCACTCCAATGCAACAATGGCTGGATTCCAAATTGCAAGTTTTCCTGGGACATCCAGAAGTCTTGAAAAGAGCACTATACAAATACAAGTAGAAGAGACAAGTTTCCAAATGGCAAGGCACAACTTTGCTGAAGCAAAAAAAGGTTGAAACATGTTGGAACATTTTGCTGAAACAGCTTGGAACTCCAAGTCTGGAACACCCACACTTGCCCCCAAGTGCACAAAGCAATTCACTTCACAATGTCCAAGCTCCTTCCAACACCACACACAAACACTTTGGATTCCTCCAACATCCCTTTCATCATCAAATCTTTAACAAGATCCCTTCAAGTCACAAGCCAGCCAAACGCGTAAGCCTTTAATGAAAGGTTTGCATTTCTCCAGTACTTTTTTTAAACAACCTCATGAGGTACCAAACCAGTTTATAGTTTTTTTTGTGAAATAGCCACTATTGGAATGCAAGAAATGTGACAATCCAACTTTGAAGACAGCAAGATTCCAGAAACAGCCACATCAAAAATCAGTAAATTTTAATAAAAATATAAGTGATGCCCATGAAGGGATAAGTATCAGCCAGGATACCACCAACAACTGTCATTAGGGTGAGGTTCCCAATATCTTACCCCAAATTGTTAAGCTCCCGTGTGAATAATAAGGAACCAGCTTCCCTTTGTCATTCAGCTGTCAACTCCATCTCTTTCAGTCAGTTGCGACAAGGTTCATTTAGAAAAACTTCCTTCCCTTATGAACACTTCTACAAATTAATTTGTATTAAAATGAATCAACTTAACCAGACTTATGTTAGAGTAGAAGAGTGAGTTTATTAGTCACTAAATGCAGGAAGAAATAATGCAAGATACAGGTTACAAATAAGGGCGTCTAAAAAGATAAGAAGGAGAAATGTTATGGAAAATATTTACAGGTCAGAGTTCATCATGAAGCACAGATAGTAGAATGCTGTGGCCATTATATTGTACAGGTCAAGTTGAAGGTGGGAGCCAAACACTTGATTTAGAAATTCTTGGTTCTGCAGGTTGATTGAAATTTTGTTCTGGTGCCTTTTGATAATGGCCGATTGCCAGCATTCAGAGCTGAAGATAGTCTTGCCCGCTTACCTGCAATGTAGGGGTGCTTAGTAATATGCTAATGCTGTGATAATTAGCCACACGCATACACAGACGCATACACAGACTAGGGGCCGCAATCAGTTTTTAACCCTTTCGTAGACCCTTGAAAGAGTAAAACAAAAACATGTCTGGAGATGGCTCCCTGGTGAGAACAATCAGCTTCTTTATCTTTTCCTTTTCAGTATTTCTGTTGCGATTTCCCTGAATTTGTACAGGTGCAACACTGAAAAAGGATTCTGCCAGACAGCCACTGAACTTACAGCTGCAGTCATCTTTTGGTTGCAGCACTTTTATTGAAAACAAAAAGGACATGTTGGAATTAAGAGTTAATTCTAAGTACTTTGGATGTCTTGATCTGTCCTCATAACTAACCCACATAGTCTCCTAGCTCTGCCTCTAAACTATGGCTTAGGATCAGTAACTTCCACCTGACAGTACAGATGGGCTTCAGTCCAGATGTCCCAATAATGCCTAAAATTATGCACTCACATTTCTGGCAAAGAACACAAAGCCCCTCAACAATTAATCCAATAACAAATTCAATAAAAATCCCATTGACAGTGGGACTCAGCAAGTCGTGTCAGTGTTACTGACACGGTACAGAGAATGGCAGATAAACACAACCAAGGGGGGAACAGAAAGACATGCTGATAAGGCAAGATGAAGCTACGGTGGGAGGAGGTTTGTTTGAAACACAAGCGCTGGCATAGATCTAGTCGGGAATGAACTAATAGTCTAATAGGCTCGTCAGAGGATCGATGGGGACATTGTTGAACCGAATGGCCTGCTTCCACACTATAGCGATTTGATATGTAAAAAGACCATTTTGCTCCCTGAACCTGTTCCACCATTTGATAGGATCAACGCGTTGGCTCCAGTTTCCTGCTTGCCCACAGATGCCCTCCTCACATCCCTTTTTAATCAAGGATCTATCAACCTTTGCCTTAACATTCAGTGACAGCAAGGTGTATACATTCTCAGTCCTCCCTGGGTGGGAGAGGGAGAGACACGGAGAGGGGGAAGGGACAGAGAGGGAGCGGGGATGGGGGTGACAAAGTTGGACGGGGTGGGGGAGAAGAAAATACAGAGGACGGAGGGGGAAGACAGAGAGAGAACATCTTTGCATGTCAGGCTTAAATGGGAGACTTTGTTTGTTTAAAAAAAAACTTTGTTCCTGAGTTCTTGTTCCTTCCAGAAATGGAAACATCCCATCAGCATTCATCCCACCAAGACCCCTTCGGATCTTACATGATTCAGAAAGGATCACCACTCATTCTTCTAAACACCAGTGGATACTAGCCCAACCTGATTAACCTTTCCTCAGAAACTAATCTCTTACTCAAGTGAACATTCTCTTCAAAAAGTTTGAAATGTCTACTTTCTCAAATATGTCAAACCAAATTGCATACTCTGTGGTCTCATCCAAATGTCTAGTACCACTGCAGTAAAACAACCTACAGGTCTTTCTGCTATAACTTGCATTTTGTTAATGCAAATTCACTGTAATGAAATTGACGAATTGGGGAACACAGTTTCTTTAGCACGACCCTTTAACAGTGTATGAGTTATATCGCGATTCTGGCCCCATTAGTTTAAATGGTGCTACTATTACACGATTTTCTTACAACATGGGATTGCATGTGAACAGAACTACCGCATTATTGCAGAACAGGCTGTAATTTGATATTCCAAACCCCAAATAAGAAATGCCAATATTTCCTGCAGCTTTCTAATCACTATCTATCCCCTGCTGACTAACTTTTTGTTCTTCCTGTCGCAGGACACCCAGATCCCTCTGTACTGCAAGAATTTTGAGTTTCCTCCATTTACAGGATAGTACTTTTCTACATTTCTGTCTCAGTGATTTCGTGTGAAATAAATGCAAGTTACTGCCTTTTCAAATCTCTCAGCACAACATGAACTGCTGAAGAACCCAGTGTATCCATGCAAATAAGTTGCATTCCACAGGCCTGGGAGCAGCATGGGTTATATAAATAGGAGCACTGAGAAAGCAGCAATGAACTGGATCACCCCAGCACTCAGCTACACACATACGCAGGAGCATTATAAAGGATATTACTGTCACCAACTTTTAAAGCAAGCATTAGGCCTTCATATCAACAGACCACAGTCCTCCATTTCCAATGTGTATGTAATCATACTTACATAAAGCTGAGCAACACTATTCAACACCAGTGAGGTTGTAACTTAGAAGCTACCTAGCTGATCTCAAATCAAGGCAATTTGTAAGAGTTGGTCTCAGTTTCAAAGTCAGAGGAAAGGATTCTTGTGGTGCAGTACTGGTGTCTCCACCTCTGGGCTAGGAGACTGGGTTCGAGTCACACCTGGTCCAGAGGTGGGTCATAACATGTCTGAACAAATCGATACTTTTAAGATCACCTTTTAAAAAAAAGGTGAAGTCACCATAATCTGCCTAGACCATCAGGCTACTGAAAGTTACCTCCAAATAAAACCTTGAAGATAGGCAGATAGGGTTTCCAATCCGCAACAGGCGGGAGGGCTTTTCTGGTACAGTGAGAGTGTCCCTGGGTTCAGGTTCTACCTGCTGTTCAGGTGCATCGTAACATGTCTCAGCAGACTGATTACAAATATCTGGAATGGTTACAGCACAGAAGGAGGAGATTTAACCAATTGTGCAGGTTCTCAGCAAGTGCAGCTCTCCACTTTGCCCCTGTAGCTGGTAAATCTTCACTTTTATTAAAAGCAAAATTACTGTAGGCACTGGTGGCTCAGTGGTTAGCACAGCTGCCTCACAGCACCAGGGACCAGTGTTTGATTCCAGCCTCAGGTGACTTCGTCTATGTGGAATTTGCACATTCTCCCTGTGTCTGTGTGGGTTTCCACTGGGTGCTCTGGTTTCCTCCTGCAGTTCAAAGATGTGGATTGGCCATGTGAAATGCAGAATGACAGGGTGGGCCAGATGGATCCTCTTTGTGGGGAGGGAATGGAGAAAATGGATAACTGAATAGCCTGTTTCCACACTGTAGGGATTCTATGATGTTAAAATAAAAACACTAAGTGCTGGAGAAACAGGTTTGGTACCAACTGTTAATGTTTTGTGTTTAATGCATCTTCTTTGGAACCCTTTACTCTTCTGATAATTCTCCAATCCCTTTTGGATAGTCAGGATTGAATCTAACTCCACCATCCACAACTCAAGCAACGCATTCTATTTGTTGCATAAAATAAATTTTTCCTCAAGCCTGGTTATTCTGCCAATTATTTCACATTGCAGTCCTCGGGCTCAACACTTACCAATGGAAAGCAGTTTTTTGTCCAGAGTTATTCGGACCACCATGAACACCTCTATCAAGTCTTTCAATCATTTCCACAGCACCTTCAGTCTGTCCACATAATTGAACTCAACATTAATCATTGATTAATACTGGAGAGATCTGCCTGGATCCCCTTCAAAATAGGTGAATGCCAAATATTCTTCAACACGAAGAACAAACAGGGCCTTGAAAAGACAGCACTTCAACCAGTGTAGCACTCCCTCTGCCTAGCACACGAAGGAGGAGTGAAAATGCCAGTCAGGTTTCTGGACTTGAACATTAATTTCTGATTCATGGGTAACCATGGTGAAACAATGAGTCACATTGGCCAAGGGGGAAGGAAACTAAAAGGCCAAAAACCACTCCGGATGTGAGGTCACATTACCCAGTTAGAGACAGTGCCTGGTGAAGTTAAAGAAAAGACACAAAAACCAAGCCAGTGAGAAAGACACTTAAATAAAACAGGAAAGGAGCTAAGAAACTATTAGGTAAACAACAGGGAATCCACTTTAAGTCTCCCTGAATTCCAATAATTAATCTATACAGAACCTACTCCAGAGGAATGTAGTATCACTCAGACAGCACCACAAAATGCAGGCCCTGGTGTTTAGAAACAGCAGTCACTTATTCCAACAAATGGGAATTCACTATGTCCTCCTGGCTGGTTGCTTCCTGGCAGAGCAAGAGTATAACACTATCCCACTCCATCCCAGGGAAAGGGACAGGATGGGGTTAGATACAGAGTAAAGCTCTACTCCTGGAAGCACCCAGTCCCTCCACCACAAATGCTCAGTCGCAGCAGTGTGTACCATTTTCAAGACCCACTGCAGTGAGGCTCCTCAGACAGTACCTTCCAAACCCATCACCTCTACCCTGTGGAGTGGGCGAGGGCAGCAGATGTTTGGGGAACATCAGCCCCTGCAAGTTACCCTCTGAGCACCCCCTCAACACCATCCTGAAACATATCGGCCATTCCTTCAGGATCAGAATCCTAGAGCTCCCTCCCTAACAGAGTACTGTGTCCCTATACCATATGTGGGTGGGGGCAAGAGGCAATCGAAAGGACAGCTGCTTCCTGCCAAAGCAGCTATCAGAAAAATCGGGAGGGGGGGCATGGCGGGAATCGGGTGTGGACAGTAGAACAGAGAATAGCTGGTCACTGGGAGAGTCGATCTCAAGTCAATGCCAGTCATTTGAATAAAAGAGGCATCTAAATGTGGGTGGCACTGTGGCTCAGAGGTTAGCACTGCTGCCTCACAGCACTAGGGACCTGGGTTCGATTCCATCCTCAGATGACTGTGTGGCGTTTGCACCTTCTCTCACTGTCTGTGAGGGTTTCCCCTGGGTGATCTGATTTCCTCTCACAATCCAAAGATGCGTAGGTTAGGTGACTTGTCCCATAATGTTCAGAGATGTGTAGGTTGGTGCATTAGTCAGGGGTAACTATAGGATAATACGGTCGGGGAACAGGTCTGGGTGGGTTAGACTTCAGAGGGTTGGTGTGGACTTGTTGGGCCGAAGAGCCTGTTTCCACACGTAGGGATTCTGTGATGACGTCTACCAGTGGATTGGCTGGCAGAGATTACATGGGAGACAGAAATAAAAATAGCTACTAGAGCATCAAACTTGGTTACAGACAATTAAAAAGAAAACTGCAAATGCTGGAATCCAGGGTAAACAAGCAAGAGGTTGGAAGAACACAACAAACCAGGCAGCGGAGAAACCAACTGCAGCATCAACCAGCAGGGAATCACAGCAAGCTAACTTTCCATTCTGAAACCGGGTGGTGACTCCAAGACACCGTGGTAGATGTGACAAAACGGTGGAGTCTGGAATTGCAGGCTGGGTGGTATCCTACTCTTAAGCTGGGCTAATAGCCTCCAATTCACCACAGTGCTACATTGTCAGGAGTGCCATCTCTTTGCACATGATGATACAGGGCAGACAAGATGTCGTGGCATTCTTTGAAGACAGGCCAAAGACAGACATTCTCCCTGGTGTCCTGGTCAATATTTATCCCTACATGAACAAACTGGTGGGTGTCACGTTACAGTTTGTGAGCTTGCTGTGTGTAAATTGGTTGCTCATTCTATGTATCATAAGAATGGCAACACTTCTTTTTTAAAAAGTACTTTTAAAAAGGCACATCCTGAGAATGGGAAAAAGATGTTTTATAATAGGGTAAATAGACAAGATCTTTTCTCTGGGGTAGGGGGAGGGGGGAGTCCAGAACTAGAGGACATAGATTTCGGGTGAGAGGGGAAAACTATGCAGTAAAAGAGACCTAAGGGGCAACTTTTTCATGCAGAGTGTAGTGCGTGTGTATGGAATGAGCTGTCAGAGGAAGTGGTGGAGGCTGGTACAATTACAACATTTAAAAAGGCATCTGGATGGGTATAAGAATAGGAAGGATTTAGAGGGATATGGGTCCAAGTGCTGGCAAATGGGACTAGATTAGGTTGGGCTATCTGGTCGGCATGGGCAAGTTGGACCGAAGAGTCCATTTCCGTTATGTACATCTCTATGACTCTATACATGGAAATTTGTTTCTTTGTTTCAAAACTTCCGACTCAACAAGAGGAGAGAAGGTGGGAGTGATAAAACCACATGGTGAGGCCCCACCAACAGGCTGCGCATTGTTAACCCAATGTCTGTTTACCCCATGGACAGACAAATGCTGCTACACAGTAACCAAAGTCAGAAGTTCAACTATTTGCCCAGAGGTGCAGGGAACAAGCAGGATCATTGTACAATACAGAAAACGTCCACTTGATTCTCTACCTCCCATTTGCTAAGCCTCTGCAAGATTCTTCTTTAAGCAAACATTCGTTTTTAGGAACAAAACAAAAGGACGGAGCAAGGCAGAAAACCACAGCACAAACTCCAACACCACTACGACGAAATACATTCCTCAAAGCCTGAATCAAGGTGTACAAACAGTGACACAATGCGATCTTTACAATGCAGAAAGCAGGTATTAAGGAGGCATTCCCAAATGCCATACTCATCCCAGCATGGGCAATGGAGTGGAGAATTGTCACCTACTGGGCACCAATGTTTTAGTGGTAGAAAAACATCTGAGCTGATCTTAAAATGTTTCTGTGTGAGCCTGCACATTGCCAGTGGCACTGGATCACACTGTGCAAAGGAGGGTAATTGGAAAAGAGACACTGGATAGAGGCTCCCCCCTGCACACCCCCACTCCCAATCCCAAGTAACATTAAAGCCTTATCTCGTGATAATCTCTAATGGGCATATGAAAGGTACTATTTGCTCTCTCGAGCTGTTTGCACTGAACACCTATCAGTTTGCCAATTTGGGCAGAATTGGACTTGCGATAATAATGGGTCATAAAGACAGAGTCACAACAGAAACATGCAATGGGGCCTACTCACTCTTTACAGCTGCTGAGCGCATTCTGTTTGCAATTCAAATCAAGGGAACTATAGTGCCCACTAGCCTCCGGATAAACAGAAATAAAAAGTAAAAAGACAAAGGCAGAACACAGCCAGATCTCAGTCAGTGCATCAACAAGAATGTGGTGTCCTTTATTACTCTCCGCAGTTGGTAGTCATTTGCAAGTTGTAGAATTTTTTCATTCCCTGGGCTCCCTGTTCACTTTACATATTCAAACCAGCACTTTGACCTGAATAATGTATTAGCTCCTTCCTGTTCAACAATCCGTGGTTGCCCGCTGAGTTTTCCATCTTGTCTTGTCTTCAAAGATGCCAAGGTGGTTGATGAGCACCAGCCCGATCCAAAAAAAAGGGGACCTTAGAGGTTTATAAAATTATGAGGCATATACAGAAGGTGAACAGCAAATGCCTTTTCCCTAGAGTTGGGGATTTCAAGCCTGGGGAGCATTTTTTAAAGCTGAGAGGGGAAAGATTTAAAAAGATATGGAGGTGAAACTTTCAAAAAAAAAAGCACATGGAATAAACTGCCAGAGGAAGTGGTGAATACAGTTATAATTACAGCATTTAAAAGACATTTGGATAAGTACAGACGAACCTCGATTATTCGAATGAGATGGGCAGGCACTATTTCGTTCAGATAATTGATTCAATGCCTCGATCTGCCTGTCTTGCTCACTCTCCCGGTCTCAGGGTTTGTTTGTTTCTGAGCAGACACACACTTGTGTGTAAGAGACCTGCAGCATTGCTCAAGCCTCCTGCCCCCAGTCAGTTCAATGGAATTGACACAGCGAGCACTTGCTAAGTCGGTCCCTATTCAGAAAATTAGGCAGCAGCACACTGCTGGTGAACCCCCCCCCACCCCCACCCCCCGTTGCCCAGTTCGCCCCTGTCCCACCCACATTACTATACAGGACAATGTTGGAGGGAAAGTGTGTGTGTTTGGGGGGGGGGGGGGGTGAAGAAAGTGAGTGAGAGAGTGAGAGAGAGAAAATCAGTCATTTGGAGAATGCCTTGCCAAGTTTTCACAATCCCTCCAGACCTCCCACTCACTGAGGACGAACAATTAGTCCTCAGCAAAGGACTCACCTTCATCCCCATCCGTCCACGCATCAATGAATTTAATACACACCGTGACATTGAACACTTCTTCCATCGCCTCCACCTCCGAGCTTACTTTCACAATCAGGACTCCCGCCCACCTTCCGAGGACCCCTTCGCCCACCTCCAACACACTGCATCCACCTGGACACCCCGCGCTGGCCTATTACCTGCCCTCGACTCTTCAACATCCAACTGCCGCCGGGACATTAACCGCCTCAACCTGTCGACCCCCACCCCCCCCCCTCCCCCACTCCAACCTCTCACCCTCACAACACGCAGCCCTCCAATCCCTCTGCTCTAATCCCAACCTCACCATTAAGCCAGCGGATAAAGGGGGCGCAGTGGTAGTCTGGCGCACTGACCTCTACACTGCTGAAGCCAAACGCCAACTCGAGGACACCTCTTCCTACTGCCCCCTCGACCATGACCCCACCCCCCCATCACCAAACCATCATCTCCCAGACCATACAGAACCTCATCACCTCAGGAGATCTCTCACCCACAGCTTCCAACCTCATAGTCCAGGAACCCCGCACTGCCCGGTTCTACCTCCTTCCCAAGATCCACAAGCCTGACCACCCTGGTCGACCCATTGTTTTGGCATGCTCCTGCCCCACTGAACTCATCTCTACCTACCTCGACACTGTCCTATCCCCCCTAGTCCAGAAACTTCCGACATACGTTCGAGACACCACCCACGCCCACCACCTCCTCCAAGACTTCCGTTTCCCGGTCCCCAACGCCTCATCTTCACCATGGATATCCAATCCCTCTACACCTCCATCCGCCATGACCAGGGCCTCCAAGCCCTCTTTTTCCCTCTCCATTTGGAGAATGTGCCTGGGCTCCCATCAATGTCCAGGACTGTTCTGGGCATCATTTCAGGAAGCCAAGTTAGTTTTTAAATCACTGTAAGTACAAGACACGATCAGTGTTGGAAATACCTTTTTGATGTAATGCTTTTATGGGGACCTGGAGATCGCCTTTGGATAATTGATATTCGGATAATCAAGATTCCTCTTTACATGGCTAAGAAATGTTTGGAGGGATAAGGGCAAAATGCAGGCAGTTTGGGATTATGTTCGGCATGGACTGAGTGGACCAACATGTCTGTTTCCATGCTGTACAACTCTAAACAGCCAAACCACATGAAAAACAGATCAGAAAATAAAAGATCGGCCTTCTACAGTGTCTTGACCCCGATGCACCAGCCATGCCTCAGTCAGTAGCACTTCAGCTCCTCACCACCACCACCCCAATGGCTTCCAAGCATGGGTTCAAGCCCCCCCTGCAGTACTGAGGGGTTACTTCACTGCCTGAGGAAGATGCATTAAGATGAGCTCCTGCTCCTGATGCAATAATTAATAATACCATAAATGCTGGAAATTCAATAAAAAGGACTCATCAGGTGGTGAACAAAACTAATGTTGCAGCTCACTGAACCTCTGCCCCCAGTGTCCTCAATACTCATTCCACAACCAACATGAAAACTGAATAGGCAATTCTGAAATGGAGTTACTGCTGCAATGTAAGAAATTGGCAAATAACGTACACAAAAGAAGTACCAATGAAAGAAAGTGACTCGATGACCCATTTTTCAGGGTTGACTGCAAGATTAACTTTGGCCAAGAAACCTGGGAGAACAGCAGTGTGCTTCAAATAGAGCCAGGAGGTCTTTTACACAACTCCCACCCTATTAGAACACATACACCATGCCTCAGCTGGCGATGCCAGCTGGGATTATGTAGTCTAGTCTCTGGAGTGGACGGCAAAACAAAACCTTCTGTATCAGGAGTGAGTGAGTGCTATCCACTGAGGTCCACACAAATAACCAGATTCCAGTCAAAACTGAAGCATTTGCCCATCAATTCGCCAATCCCCTGCTCCCTCACCACTGCCACATTGGGCAGGTTGTGGTGATGGATTACGGCGCTGGTCACAAAAAGTGAGGCACCAACCCAGGTGAATATACCGATCTAATTAGGTATTAGCATTCTGAACAATCCCGCACTCCTAGTACCCAAAAAGCTTTAATGTGCTAATGTCCTGCGTGGTGAGGCAGGGAGTCACATAGACTTGAAAAAGTTATATGCTCAACCTCAGCTGCAAGTAAGGCCATTCTGCCCAGCATGCCTATATCAGCCCTTTGGGACTTCTTTCCAATTCATCTCACTCCATTCAGTCTTTGCTCAAACTCAAATGCTACCTGCACTTCAATTACTGTTGAGAATAAAAGGCAAAAAACAAACAACGCACTTTTGAGATCAATGTTGAGGTAATCAGAGTGAATTAAGCTTTAGGTAATAGTCAGTATTTAATCCGACAGTCCCAAACAAAAATGAACAACATGCACAAAAACATTCCATCAGTATGGTAAGACAGAGAGACACTGATTTCAAGATATACACCAGACGATTCGATGAGCAAATTGTTCTAGGCTTTATCGCCTCCACATTAAAGAAAATCCCTAACTAGAATCATGGCTAGAGGGTGTTAGCAGGGAATCGGACTGAACAGGAGAGATGCAATCACAAATTAAACCAGGGCAACTAACTCCCTGCACATTGCAAGTCTTCCCTTGCATTTTCCTTCTATCACTCAACTACCTACCCCTTGCTGGCACTCAAGTTGGAACTTGTCTTTGCCAGGCTGAAGTAAACTGAAAGAATGTTTTCATCCAAACTCATACCACGTTCTGTTGCTGCCAAAGCCACCGATTTGCAAGCCACCAGGTTCAAAGTTCCCAGTCCAACAGTCTCCTCCAAAAAGCGATGGGGAAGTTCTTCACAAGGAACTTTAGACAAAATGGAGACTCTTTCCACCATCACCAGCTAAGCAACCAGCTTTGGAGACCAGAAAGAAGGTCTAGAAAAGGACCTTCCAAAATGGACAGAGGCCCGGGTCCAAATGGAGTGTAAAATTGAAGAACTCCCATTTCTCTAACATCTTTAATCAAGGCAGGTGGGACTAGATTGGGTTGGGATATCTGATCGGCACAGACAAGTTAGACCAAAGGGTCTGTTTCCATGCTGTACATCTCTGACTCTAAGTAAAAATGCTCTAGGGAGCTTCACTGGAATGTTACACAAAGAAAACGAACACACGAGGTGATACTAGGTTTGTTCACCAAAAGCCATTAAGGGGCAACACAAAAGATGAAAGAACTGGAGCAGTTTTTTGGGGTGGGGTGAGGGGGGGGGGGGGGGGCGTGGAATTTCCAGAGCTTAGAGCCTAGAGCTGAAGGCATAAATCACCAGTGGAGTTACAAAAATGTACAAGAGGCCAGAATTGGAAAACAGAGATCTCAGAGGGTTGTAGAGTGGGATGAGGACATTTGGAGAGAACAAGACCAAGACCATGCGGTGATCGAAAACAAGAATGAACAACTTAAAAACCTGGTGAACCAGGAGCAAATGGAAACGTCAAACATAGGGTCAATGGGTGAACAGGCAATGGCACAAGTGAGGAAACATACCAGGAATTTAAATGAATTCAATTTAAATGAATATTAATTCAGAAAAGTCACAATGAGGATAACACTGTTTACTTTCATCATAAGACTTAATGGAAATATGTGCTTCAAGCACCTTGGTAGTAATGTAATAGGGTCAAGGAAGAAGTTGATCATAGCCTTCTGGCATGAATCATAGAATCCCTACAGGGTGGAAACAGGACCTTCAGCCCAACAAGTTCACACCGACCCTCCAAAAAGTAACCCACCCAAACCCATTCTCCTAACCTATTACTCTACATTTACCCCTGACTAATGCACCTAACCTACACACCCCCGAACACTATGGTGATTTATCATGGCCAGTTCACCTAGACTGCAGATCTTTGAATTGTGGGAGGAAACCGAAGCACCTGGAGGAAACCCATGCAGACATGAGGAGAATGTGCAAATTCCACACAGACAGTTGCCAGAGGCTAGAATCGAACCCGGGTTCCTGGCGTTGTAAGGCAGTACTAAACAGCATAGATCAAAGTCCTGACAGGTAACAGTGTTCGTTGCAAGACAGGAATTGAGGACAGGGATGGATTAAGGAACCAAACATCGAGAAAAATCCAACAACTGGACTGCCCTTGGCAAGAGCTAAAATCACAAGCATGACTATTAGAATTTAAAGGGATTTGAAAGATTCATCTTGGGCTGCAGCCAGTATTGTACTGATGCAACCATTTGTTAAAAATTTAGACATGATTGTTTAGGCGGGCTATTCAATAAGGGAGTGGCAGAGAAACAAAAAAAAAATCACAGCCACATCAAATTCTCTCTGTGCTCCATGTCAAGGGACATAGCTTTCAGGCATGGGGCAGGGGGGGGGGGTATTAGTTCCTCATTTTTGTACCAAATTGAAATTTTAGACAGCTATGGAAGGGTTTGACAGAGTGCTGGTAAAGATGACTTTTTTCCACCCCCCCCCCACCCTTCCTCAAAAAGGGCATTGGGGACAATACAAAACCTTGCACAACACAAAAGTCTGAGGTATAAATTTACAACTGTCACCAATAAATCCAGTATGGAATTTCAGAACCCCACCTATTCAAATAACAATTAAGCTATGGAAGTCATAAGCACAGGAAGAAATAGAGTTGAATAGCAAAGGGACATACAGGAGGAAGCCAAAACAGGACATGAGGTAGATTGGACTGGAAGGTTAAAATGACAGGGTTGGAAAAGGTGGAATAGGAGATGGTGCGTGCGCAGCCACCAGCACAAGCGTGTTGGGCAAAATGGCCTGTTTGCACTGTAAAAATATCATAACACTCAATAAGAAATCATGCTGAGACATGAGCTTCTGAAGGGGGTGGGGAGGGAAGGGGCAACATTTTTGATTCTTTTTATTTTACATTTGTAAAGATGCTAAAAGAGAAAAGTCTGGTGAGGCCCCACCTCAACCAACCGGTTATGGCACATTTTATCTAGATCACAAACAAGATCATAATTACATCGACTGCACCCGTGAAGATAAAAGTTAGGTTCTGTGGTTGAGGTTTAGAGACTAATCAAAACCATGGTTTCTTTTTTACCTTCTCTGCTTCCTCCTCCATTTTTGCCTCAGATCTTTGTTTGAACTATAAGGTCTCCCAACAGCCAAACTTCAAAGGATGGAACTCACTGTGCTTTATATTGCCAGACTCCTCTCTTGTTGGCCCACTGTCTCCCTCAACTGTCTCTTTCTCCCCATCACACCATCAGCCCCTCATCTCTTCCCCTCTCAGAACAATACTTTATTTGTGTGCATGTACAATTCACTGAGACCAACCATCCTTGTAAAGGATTCACCTTCCTGTTATGGTAATGGAATTCAAATTTATGAGAACAATAGTTCAACAATCGCAAGACACAAGGCTTAAGTTTTGAGTAGCTCCAATTGTGGCATACCACTTAACTAATAGGCTGCAAGGGTAATTCTGCATCTCCTAACAACCCAATCTCTAGCCTTCACTCTCCTCCTGCAAAGCTGCTGATTGGGAGACCCACCACTCAAAAAGTCCTTTATGCAAAATGACCACAACCTGAGATCATCCTCTACCCCTGCCTCACCCAGCCAGGACAGAGTCTAATAGTCACAGTTCTAAGGTTTTGCTAATCTCCAAAACAAGCTTGACAGACTAGTTACTATTTCCTTTGATTATGGAGGACAAACTCTTACCTCAGCCCAAAGGATATATCACAGCCACACAATCCAGAGCAGATGCCACAGGTTGGCAACAGCCACAGTTCAGGGTGGTCAAAATCTACTTGGCCATACTGAAATTCAGCAGCTAAGTTCATGCATATTGTCCATGGTGAGCATGTTCCTAACATTTTATTGCTAACCCAAGTCAGGACAATAACTTAGATTTACACAGTACCATTAATGCATGACACTTCGCAAGCAAGTTTGATAGCTGAATATGGAACTAAGCCACATCAAGTGATTGTCAGAAAAGTGACTAAAAGCTTGATTGGACAGGTAGGTGTTAAGAAGGATCTCAATAGGAGAGGCCAGTGGAGAGACAGGGATATGGGAGAGGGTGCCCAGGAGTTTGAGATCTAGGTAATTGAAGGCATAGCCAACAATGGTACAGTAATTAAAATCAAAGGGTGCAGAATTGGCGAGAACGAGGCATGGATGAACCAGAAAGCAAAAAAAGGTAGAAATTTGGAAATGAAGACATCACCAAATCAGGCAGCAATGTAGGTCAGGGTTTGGGTGAGTGGGATCTGATACAGTCAGAAATTTTAGACATAGGAGTATCATAGTTTTGGAGACATTGAACTACCCTACCAAGCTGAGTATTGCACTGCAGGTTTATCTAGAGGCAAGTAAGGCAACTCCCAGATGTGGCCATTCAATTGTTTGACAAGACTTCTGACTGGGTTTGAACAAATCATTAACTGCATGTTCACATATTGATAGCCTGTGCAGCTCAAGTATAAGATTAGGATTAACTTCACTCAACAGAGGCCATGACAATGATGAAAAGGAAAATAAAAAAAAGAGTAGACTGAGATGATGTTTCTGAGTCACAAACAAGAAACTGACAATATAAAAATACTTCTACTGAGAGACTGGTTAGAATGGAGAATTTACAACCTTGTGGGAATACGGGAGACAAGTAGCATAATTGCATACAAGGGAAAGTTACACAGTAGATAAGCAGAAAAGGAACAGCAGGATAGACTGATAAGATGAATGGGTAAAGCATGCAAAAAGCAGATGGGCCAAATAGCCTATCCCTATCCTGCAGCTTGCTTTGTAAGTCAATAAAATACTTGATCTCCACCAATCTGCTTGGTTTAATCTCAAGAGTGTCCCCAGAGGAAATCAGGTTGTTTTCTACAGTTATGCTTTAGCTGACTGTTTCACATTGTCCTTGCCTTGGCCTCAGTGTTAACCTCAGTACAGCTCAGTGTCACCCACCATGACGACAGCTGGGCGCTGAAGTGAAGGGAAGCAAGAAGGCAATAGGAGTAGGACCACATCTGTTGTGGTTTCATGGCACTCACACAAGCATTCAAGGGTGTTCTAAGTATTCAAAACAATACATGCGCTTTTTTAAAAAAAAACCACCACCTGGTTGCTGACTCATTCAAATCTAAACAACCCTCCACATCTTCAGGACCAATGGGTGGAGAACCTGAACAAGTGAAGATCATTGGAAGCTAATCTGATCTTCCTGAATATTTATTTCGAAAAGCCCTGTGCAGTCACTGCCACACAAGCTGCTGTTTGCTTTGATGGAGAATTTGGGGGGATTGTAAGAAAGGCAAAAATAATTTGGTGTAAATCCATCAAATGTCTTCACCTCCAATTATCTATCTTTGCTCCATAACCTTATGCAAGGAATAAGTCTTCCACCTTCATCTTTAAAGTTTTCATTGACCTTTTTTTCACTCCAAAAGACTAAATACTTGCGACTGATAGTGTTCCAGACCTCAACCACATTTATGTAAAGAATTGCTTCCTGATTTCTGTCCTGAACGGCCTACCTCTACTTTCAAGATTGCGCCTCCTTGCTCAGATTCCCCTCAGAGAGAAAGTACTCTCTCTATACAAATCCCTCTATATTGAAAGCCAAATATCAAAGACCTTAATCAGATCATCCCTTGACATCCTTACCAATTCTGAATTCCTTCACCAGCAGTTTTACCATCAGTTGCTTTGGCCCAAAGGTCTGGAATTTCCTCCCTGAATCTCTCAGCCTCTCTTCCTGCCTTTGAGATTCCCTTTTAAAAAATTCTAGTCCTTTGACTAAATGCTTGGACACTTGCGCTTTAAAGCTATGCACCTCTGTACCAGATTTTGTCCAATAACTCTCCTGTAAAGCACACACACAGAGAGAGAGAGAGAGAGAGAGAGAGAGAGAGAGAGGGCTGAAGTTTCTGTCTATATGGGCACAAGTTGTAGTTTTTATGCTCATGACCACTGCCATGTCCTTAGGGCCTAGGTGATATTTAGAAAAGTACAGTTTGTATTCTGTACATTTTTAGGGCCGACACCAAATTAATTGAAGTAAACAATACCGCAGCGCATGGGAAAAAGAGTAACAAAGAAATGCACCAGCTCAAAAGTTTTAAAAACACACATGAAAGCAAATATCTGCCCTCCAAACAACAGCAGAAGCAGAGGATGGTTTAATGGGACAAGGTCCAGAGAGGTGGACATCAATCAGCTTCTCCTGTTCCAGTTTTATAAAAGAGTTTCAGCAATAATTTAAACTTGACCTCAAAAGGTAGCCCCTGAAACTAGCTGGTGAGCACTTGAATGTGTTTCATTTCCGTTGTGCCCACTTCTGGTGCATTGCTTGCACCTATTCTCATCTAAAACCAATATTTTGCACGGCGTGGGAGGGTGGGGGAGAGAGACAGAGTCTCGCTGAGGTTAGCCATCAGTCTCAACTAGCAGCCAATTTAGCTGTCCTTCAAAAGAAGGAGAAAATACAATTCAGCATTGACTTGGACATGGCTAAAATGGACTCCTCCCAAAACTGACCAATTTGAAGTTAGCTTTCTGTAGTGAAGTTACAACTGAATGACAACTAATTGCCAGATGTGACAACCACACAGCATTCGAACTCAAATGTCCACCTGGAATGGCAGAACATGGAAAGATACAGGCACCGTACATGGCTGACTGCTCTCTGCAGATGCTGCCTGACTTGCTGAGTCTTTTGAGCAATTTCTGTTTTTGTATCATACAAGGCTGATTAGGAGAATAGGAAATCTGAAGGGGGAAGAAAAGGTAGGAAAACATCATTAGGCCCAAAAACACAAGCTGGTTTTCCGCAACTTGGTCTCATTGGCTCATCAGATTCTTTCCAAACATCTACCCAATTGCCTTTGGAACAATCAAACAAAACATAAAAATTAGAAACAGACCATTTGGTCCCTCCAACCTGCCAGTAAACAGGACCATGGCTGATCTGATGTGGCTGCAACTCCACTCCCCCACCACTATTCCCCAATACCTTTGACTTCCTGGTCAATCATAAAATCTGTCTAATTAACATTGGCTACTTCAATGGCTTGCTCTAGTAATTATGACTTCATAACTCTTACTTCCTTTGGATGAAGACCTTGCTTTCCTCAGATTTTTTTGCTCGTAATTGCGGGACATTTTAGCTGTCATGCCATCTCCCTAAAGCTTTCATTCAAAGCTTCAAATCAAAGATCAGCACCATAAACTTCCATTCATAAACCTGAAAACAACAGAGTCTATTGAGACAAAAGGCAACACCTGCTTAGTTACAGAGAGAAGGCACACTGAGCTATATGAAGGGGCTGTTGTGGTTCTGTTCGCCGAGCTGGGAATTTGTGTTGCAGATGTTTCGTCCCCTGTCTAGGTGACATCCTCAGTGCTTGGGAGCCTCCTGTGAAGTGCTTCTGTGATCTTTCCTCCGGCATTTGTAGTGGTTTGAATCTGCTGCTTCCGGTTGTCAGTTCCAGGTGTCCGTTGCAGTTGGTGGAACTGACAACCGGAAGCGGCAGATTCAAACCACTACAAATGCCGGAGGAAAGATCACAGAAGCGCTTCACAGGAGGGTCCCAAGCACTGAGGATGTCACCTAGACAGGGGACGAAACGTCTGCAACACAAATTCCCAGCTCGGCAAACAGAACCACAACAACGAGCACCCAAGCTACAAATCTTCTCCCAAACTTTGAATATGAAGGGGCTCTTAAACTAGCATTTCAGACTCTCCTCATTTCGATAACATGGAAGGAAGCCATTCAGCCCATCTCTATACTGGCTCTCTGTCTCCCATAGCCCTTCCCAAAAACAAATCTCCATTTCAGGAGTGTACCTGTGTCACATTATGAAATGGACCAACCCTGTCTTGTACTTTAAATTTAAATTTGTCTGTTTGCATGTTAAACAACCAGAGAATTGGAATGAATCACAACACGTCATAAAAGCAACATGAAATCAGAAGACTTAACGAAGGGTAAATATGTAAACAAGGCCCTGAACTCAACACCAGTTGAAAATGTTTGTAGGCAAGATGGACTGAGCTCCACTAATAAGTAAAAAAAAACGGTTTAATTATGGTGCAGTTGCTTCCAACAACAAGCTGCATTTATATATCACCTATAAAAAACGTAAAACCCACCAAAGTGATATAGAGGAGTGTTAGCAACATTCAACACTAAATCGGGTCTGGCAGCACGGAGGAAGGGTCACTTGACCAGAAACATTAACTCTGATTTCTCTCCACAGATGCTGCCAGACCTGCTGAGCTTTTCCAGCAATTTCTATTTTTGTTTCTTATTTACAGCATCTGTAGTTATTTTGGTTTTTATTCAACATTAATCCACTGAAAAAAATATTTGGGCAGGTGGCCTAAAACTTCATCATAAAGTTGGCTTCAGAAAAGAGTGAGTTAAAAAAGGACAGAAAGGTTTAGGGAGGGAATTCCAGAGTGAAGTGTCTAGGTAGATGATGGCATGGCCACCAAAGGCCAATCAAAACAGGGACTACAAAAGACCAGAAACAGAGATCCGAGTTTTGTGAGGGGGACAATTACACAGATGAAGGTGATGGAAGAATATATAAGCGAGGGGAAAAAAAACATCACTACTCAAGATCTAGAGAAAGCAGGAATAATTTTAAGAGAACAAGACCCTAGGAAAGCCACTTACTATAGCAGGAGAAAGTGAGGACTGCAGATGCTGGAGATCAGAGCCAAGAGTGTGGTGCTGGAAAAGCACAGCAGGTCAGGCAGCATCCAAAGAGCAGCAGAATTGACGATTCGGGCATAAGTCCTTCCTCAGGCCTTCATTCCTGATGAAGGACTTATGCCTGAAAACGTCAATTTTGCTGCTCTTGGATGCTGCCTGACCTGCTGTGCTTTTTCAGCGCCACACTCTCATTTTATTATAGCAGACATGACAACATCCTGCCAAAAACTCCACAACATTACTTGGGTTTCTAGATAAACACCTGATATCTCTGATAACACCACTAGGCCATCACCTGCTCCAGAGTTGGAAAGTGTGGTGCTGGAAAAGCACAGCAGGCCCTAGCTCCCAGCCCTGCCCGTATTTTCACCATCCCTCCAGACCTCCTCCCTCTGAGGATGAATGATCAGCCCTCAGCAGAGGCCTCACCTTCATCCCCCTACGGCCCCGGATCAATGAGTTCGACACGCGGCTAGACATCGAGCATTTCTTCCGCTAGCTTTTCCAGCACCACACTTTCCAACTCTGGTCTCCAGCATCTGCAGTCCTCACTTTCTCCTACTACATCACCTGCTCCAGCAAAGTTTTCAAGATAGGAAGGGAAACTGCCAAGTTAACTTGGAAGAAACCAATTCCAGTAAATCAGTAGCCTAGAATGAAAGGGACACAAGTCTACAAATTAAATCCAAATCTTTCAGAAAAGAAGCCAAGAAGTACTTTTTCAAGATACGCACTCAAAAAGCAAAGTGAAAATTCCACCCCAAGTTTGAAGGCAGGTTCAAAGGCAGGGGGTATTTCTGCTCAGGTATGGGCTGAGTTTTCTTGGGCACTTACCTTCTCAGTTCATTACATACATACGTGTGCAAAATGACAATTTTTATGGGTAGGTGGGCATTACATTCAGAGGCTCTCCTGAGGGCTGTCCTGGAGAGAAGGGAAGCCCTTTACCCTGTGGATGACAACAAGAGGCCAGCCCAACTGATGAATGCAGCCTGGTAGCTGTGGGGGTAGTGCCTGTGGACAGCTTAAGAGAACCTGGCTCTCTTGGTGAATAACTGTTGCCTTCTGGCACAGTACATACCACTCAATGTCCCTCTGGGTGAGCGTTAGCATTGTCAAGCTGCATCTGCAGAGAACAGCAACACAGGAGGTTGGCTACCACGCAGCTCCAATGGATCCTTCATGTGCAACCAATGTCTGTCACTTAACTGCAGCTACCTACGCAGCACTGCATGCACCAGCAGTACTGACTCTCACAACTGCCAGGGTTCATATACAAAACAGTAAAAGGAGCTACAATACACAGCAGCTCATACATCAACTCATTAACCTTCCATCACAACTTGACAACGTACACAACTGATAGTTTTCAGCAATGGCTGGTATGGGACAAAGGTACAAACACAAAAGATGACCCCATTGAGTTCAGCCTCATTTGCCAGCCCCAATCAGGTTTGTTGGCATCAGCGGGTGTGGCTGCCTCATGTGAGCAGGCTTGATGGATGGCCCAGTGTTCATCCCCAACACTGACATGTTAAACACTTACATACTTTAGGATAGCATGGTAGCACAGTGGTTAGCACTGCTGCCTCATAGAGCTAGAGACCCAGGTTCAATTCCCACTTCAGGCAACTGTGTGTGGAGTTCGCACATTCTCCCCATGTCTGTGTGGGTTTCCTCCGGGTGCTCCGGTTTCCTCCCACAGTCCAAAAATGTGCAGGTCAGGTGAATTGGCCATGCTAAATTGCCCGTAGTGTTAGGTGAAAGGGTAAATGTAGAGGAACGGGTCTGGGTGGGTTGCTCTTCGGAGAGTCAGTGTGGACTTGTTGGGCCGAAGGGCTTCTGTTTCCACACTGTAAGTAATCTAATCTAAATCATACTGCATAAAGCTAAGACTTCTCATGAGCTGCTGAACATGGAGTGCCTCACTCTTTACAAGTATTTAACTACAGGGATGCAGTTTGCATATGGCAGACTTGTCACCAGCTGATTAACCAGGTCAGGCTTCACCCTTTAAACATTTGCGCAAAACAACAGCTTGTTTAGAAAGGAGCCAAGTCGGTGAAGTTTTGAGTATGGAGGACATAGTGTATGCACATTAAAGGCCTGTGCCTGCCAGAGTAGACTATCTGTGAATACACAAGTATATACATGGACTTGCCATTTTGGATTATGGGATTGCACTGTTATCTCAATTCCAGTGGGCTGGGCTATTAATAAGCATTCATGACATGCTAATGAATGCAGAAATGGCTCTTAAGAATGAAGATTAGGAAAGTTTATCCATCTGAAAGTTCTTGAGAACTTGACTGCAAAACCTTAACCCATCAGGAAACTGAATTTTTGCCTCCAATTAAATCCCCTTGCCAGCCTTCTGACTACTCCAGGGGGTCGTGGAAGACTCTCAACAAATGCTAACCTAATTGTTACTATCTTTGGTTTGCATATATATTAAAAAAGGTATGTGGGGCAAAGGTAGGACTCAGAGGATTAAATGGTGTTCTCTGTTTCAGAGGCATTGGAGGAAGCAGCTGAACAAGAACTTCAATCCTATAGGAGGAAGAACAATGAGACAAAGCAGCAACACTTATACAGCATTCAAGAGAGAAATACAGGCACCCTTGGAAAAATAAAGTTCTATGACTGGAGTCCTTTCCCAGAAAAGCAGTTCAGTCAACAAGAAACTCCTTCCCCATTCCATCCCCCTCAAAAAAAAAGTAGGCCATGACCAAATCAGACATGGTTTAAAAACTAGAAATGATGGGTGTATTTTTGAGGACATCATCTGTGCTTTACAAGCTCCCCAATCCACGAGAGGAAACTTCAATGAGTTCAATAATAAAAAAAGGTGTCACAAGTGAGCATATTGCCTCAGCCTCGACGATGATGAGTGGGGCTGAGTGCCCTGTTCAGACACAATATTGGATCTAAATTTTAAGCCACTGAAGATGCTTAAAATTGAAACAGGTACATTTCACAAAGAAGAGGATCAAAAAGAAAATTCAGCAACTTTTCCCACGTTTTGAAATTAATCATGACATTTTCATACTATTTCTTTCAAATTTCTCTACCAGGCAGTGTATTGTCAATTGCATTTTTAACTTTGAACCCCAAGCTGCCTACACCGTAGAGTTGGCAGTAAACATCCTTCCCCCACCCTCCAGTAAAAATATTGATTGATGAGGTTAAAGGCTGAGTGCCAGTAAAGTGCCAATGATTGGTTAGTTTCACTTTCATTCATTTGAATTTCATACATGAAAGCACCAAAATCTTCAAGTGTTGACCCCCATATCTAAACATAAATATTGAGAAAGTCCTCTGAACCTAAGAGCTAAATCTCAAGACAAGCCCAGCAAAATTTCAGACAGTGACAGTTTGATCACCCAAGAAAATGGTCAACGTGTTTTGATGATAAATCGAGAGGCTGGAGAAACTTTTTTCGCTTGCCCTGAAATAAATGCAAAATTAAGGCAGCCAAGAGTTGCAGTAAACAGCCATCTGAGCTGTTTCTCTATTACAATAGATCCAGTTAGACAGCAAGAAAGCGAAACCTGTTTTCACACCCCCACTTCCCACCCCCACCCCAACTCCCATACGTATACAAAGTAGGGTTATTTTTTGTATTTTTGCAAAAAGACATGTCAGAAATAGCGAAGTTAATTCCCCTGAATGATGACTAATGCAGTGACCTGATATCTGCAGGAACTAAGCTAAACACACAAGTATAAATGCACATCTATTTCAAAATGAACATATAAATTATAAATTACACTTACCGGCAGGCGCCCTGTGCTGGTCCTTATTGTTCTAACTTCAGGTCCTTGAGGGGTTGCATACAAACAATCACTGTGATCAGAGTACACTGCTCCTGCAATTTGGGTGAAATAACTGGCAGGGATGGTAGGGATTTGGGGGCTACATAGCCCCGTACTCCCATTTTCCACATTGCTAAGTTTTTTCTGGGAACCAGTCACCACCCCAATAATTCCCCTGCCCGGGGCTGGGGAAACTCCTTTTGGCATTTTTTTTGCAAGGCTGCAATCTTCCCCCCACTCTCCCCCTTTTGTTTGCAACGAGAGAGAGAGAGAGGGGCAAAAAAAATGGTTAACTTCAAACCGGGATTTGAACACAAAATAAATGACAAAGTCAACAAATGCAGGCATATAAATGATAAGCAAAGTCTCTAGATTAAACTGCACGGGGTCTCGCAGCTAATGTTGCTTTGGATGCAGCAGGATGCAATGGATTGTGAAAGGTCCTCTCTGATTCAGAGGGGAAAAATGGCTGCAGAAACTGTACTAGCTGCTAAATGCAGCCTGATTCACAGAGTCTGAAACTCAGCCTCTGGCGCCAAAGCCTGTGCCGCGAAATTCATATTTCCCGCCATCTGTTGCAAATACCCGCGGCTGATTGGCGTAAAACTAACCGGGATACATACAGCGGTGGCCAATCACAGCGCTCGAACCGGTTTCTTAAAGCGACAGGCTCCGCACAGAACCTGACTCTCGCTGAGGCTCCCACAGCATCTTGAATGCCTTCATATTTCGCAAACAGAGGATTCTGTTTTTGGATACAATAGTGATACTTTAGTGGAAACAAATTATATTTCTATTCCCTGCATTCCTTTTACTAAGCTGCATTCCCACCTTCATTATTTGGCATGATGTTGCTCTCTTTCTCTACCTGGTAATGCAGAAGGCGTTTGGCACACCTGCCCTTGTCGGTCAGTGTATTGACTATAGGAGTTGTGACTTCAGCTACTTTTGGAATACTGTGTCCAATTCTGGTCTCCCTGCTGTAGGAACAATGTCGTTAAACATGAAAGGGTGTAGGCAAGATTATAAGGATGTTGCTGGGTTTGGAGGCTTTGAGCTGAAGGGAGAGGCTGAATTGGCTGGGCCTATTTTCCCTGGAGCAGCGGAGGCTGAAGGATGACCTTATCGAAGTTTACAAAATCATGAAGGGCATGGATAGGGTCTTTTTTTCCCAGCGTAGGGGAGTCCAAAACTTGAGGGCATAGGTTTAAGGTGAGAGGAGTAGATATGAAAGGGACCTAAGGGGCAACTTATTCATTCAGAGGGTGATGTGTGTATTTATTGAGCTTCCAAAAGAAGTGGTGTAGTCTGAGTAGGAAGGGTTTAGAGGGATATGGACCAAACACTGGCAAATGGGAGTAGATTAATTTAGGATATCTGGTCACCATAGACAAGTTGGACTGAACATAACTGTAGGACGCTAAGACTGTCTCCTGAAACACTGTTTGCTCTGGCACTACAGTGAGTGGCTGCTGGTTATCCAATCACACAAGACACAGTTAAAAACTCCTCCAGATACTTGAGCATGTAATCCAGACTGATATTCCTGCCAGGGTACTGTGGGAGTGCTGCACTGTTGAAGGCACTTCCTTTTGAATGCAATGTTCAATCGATGCCATCTCTTTCCTGTCAGGGATCCTACATCACTGCTTTAAAGAGAAACAGGGGAGGTCACCCCAGGGTCTTGATATCCTCTATCCTCAACAAGCAGCATTATAACATAGAATTTCTAGTTATAATCAGGTTGTGGGATCTTCTTATGCACAGGTTGGCTGCTGCATTCATCTTTAACTGTCCATGTGATGTGGGCTCCACTAGTTGGGCCAATATCTGTTGTTCACTGTCAATTACCCTGCAACAAGTGGTGATGAGCTGTCTTCTTGAACTGCTGTCATTCTATTTTTCAAAACTTACTTTGTTGGCCATTAGATATTGCATGGTGCCCTGAGGTTGGGAAAGGCATTACACAAATGCAAGGTTTTCTTAAAAAAATAAAGTAATGCAAACTGTTATTGCTAATTCTGCATCCTTGTCACACACAAGCCCTTCCAGCATGCAGTGTCAACACCCAAAAGCACTTTCAATGACAGGGTGTTTGGATAATGAGCAGCAACAGGGAGCTGGCTGATTTACCTCTGCCTTAACCCAGAGGGATTGTGGCCAATTGTAACTTTCCCAAAGCCATTGCAGCTGAGATCAGCGGCGTCCCAGGAGGAACCCCAACCCAAGTCTTTGTCAGATTCAGGAAGGGTTCAAGGAATAGAAGGCTGTTGTTGCACGAACTAACTGCATTGTGCCTTGGCGGTGGAATTTGAAGCAAGAAAACACCTTTTCACATTGGGAGGAAACAGTCAACAAAGAGGAGAGGAAAAAGTGAGTAGAAACAGATGGGCAGAAGAAGACAAGAGAAAAGGAGAGATATTGGGAGTAGCAAACCATGTGTGAGAGACAGAGAAGGCAGGGAAATAGGATCTCAAAACTAACTGTTCATAATAGTCAGAGTAATGTTAACACATCAAGCCTGAACTGTTTAGAAGCATGAGGGAACTTACTTTCACCCATCCATTACAGCATGATGTTTCAGAGGTCACTGTTACTCAAATGTTGCAGAGATGGCTGTAAATAAATCTATTTCCCAACACCTGCCACCCCTCCCAGTCACAAATTCTTTCCATTTTTACTCCTCTCAGGCTAGGTGCTGTATAAGTGCAACTTATTTGTCTCTAATGAAGAGATGAGTACCAAAGGAAGTGAATCACTTTGCCCAGAATCACTAAAAAAATCTGAACCTTTTGAAATAACAAGAGAGCAGTGAAATACTTCCTCCTTCAGCATGTCACATATCATACTGGCAGAGCAAAATCTGCACGTGTCACTGCAAAGAAGTTGTGAGGTGGAGTTTCCTGAAAGGACAGCCATTTCCAAAACCGTTCTCTGGTTCATCCATCTGCTTGTGGTGGGAGTACAAGGTGAATGAAGCAGGTCAAAGGATATCTGGCACATTTATTTAAATATAGGTAAGTGTGAGGTAGTGAACATTAGTAAATGTGCAAAATTAGAGTCAAAATGAGAGGATCAAAGAGCTCTAGGGATACAGATGCATACATCACTAAAAATAACAACGCAGGTTAATGAGGTCAGAGCACTGAGATTAATTTCTAGAGGGATAGAATTGAAAGGAAAGATGTTATTTTAAACTTGTACACAACTTAGGTTAGACCACTCTTGGAGTACGGTACATAGTTCTGACCTTTATATAGTTCTGACCTCAACCAGATTGTGCTGACATAGTGAAGTGGGAATGCATGAAAGGGATATTAAATCCAATGCATGAGCAGTTATTTAACATTACCAGACAAATGATATTAACTTAAAATGCTTAGTAATCATATCAGTTGGTTTTGCAGCAGCCCATACTTACCATATTAAAGCATTCCAATCTAAACCAGTGCATTCCAATTTATTATCTCTCTGAAGACTGGCATGTTCCAAAGTCTGACACAGCCTGGGTCCCAAGGTTGCTTAAATTAGGAGTGTGTACCAGTAATATGAAAAGGCTCTGAAGACACCGTAGAATATGGAACAATTATTTCCAAGGCTGATTTAAGAACTCAGGTTACATAATTTCAAGAAAAAGTTGGGTTTATTTTACTAAAGAGAAAGCAGATGGTGAAGAGTGACCTGATAGAAGTCTTTAAAATTACAGGTAGAGTTTGGTGAGATAATTAGAAATATATACTTCCATGTGTCGAAGTGATGGCCGAGTGGTATTATTGTTGGACTGTTAATCCAGAGACCCAAGCAATGTTCTGGAGACCTTGATTTGAATCTCGTCAAAGCAGATGGTGGGATTTGAATTCAATAAAAATTTAGAATTAACAGTCTAATGATGACCATGCAATATTGTTGATTGTCAAGGAAAAGAAAAATCTGGTTCACTAATGTGGGCGGCACAGTGGCTCAGTGGTTAGCACTGCTGCCTCACAGTACCAGGGACCCAGGTTTGATTCCAGCCTCGGGCAACTATCTGTGTGGAGTTTGCACATTCTCCCCATGTATGTGTGCGTTTCCTCTGGGTGTCCAGTTTCCTCCCACAATCCAAAGATGTGCAGGTTAGGTGAATTGGCCATGCTAAATTGCCCATAGTGTTTGGGGATGTGTTGGTTTGGTGCATTAGTCAGGGGTAAATGTAGGATAATAGAGTAGGGGAATGGATTTGGGTTTGGTCACTCTTCAGAGGGTCCGTGAGGACTTGTTGGGCCAAAGGGCCTGTTTCCACACTGTAGGGATTCTAAGTTTAATGTCCTTCCTTTCGGGAAGGAAACAGCCAACCTTACCTGGTCTTGAAAATATGTGACTTCAGAGCCACAGCAATGTGGTTGATCATTACCTGCCCAATGGAATTCAGGAGTAACCTCTTTTCTCTGAAAGAATATGGAACTTGCTACAAGCTGAAGTAATTGTGACAAACAGCACCAATTAAAAGGGAGCTAGATAAGGGAGAAAGCTATCTAACAATACCTAGATAATGGGTGAGGTGGAATCTCATGTGGATTATAAACATTGGCATAGGTTGGTTTTATATCTGAATCTACATGGTAAAATTCTACATTAAAAAACTAAAGCATCATTCGTTTCGTTATTGTTTGGAATCTCGTTGGCTGCAAAATTGGCTGCATAAGATTAATGACTACATAACAAAGTGCCTAATTAAAATACTTTGATAATTTTCTAAACAAATGCAACTCCTCCCTAGTGCAGCGTTGTCCTGGTAACATAATCTTTTTACCAAACCTCTGGAAACATGGCTGGGTAATAACAAGTTTAATGATACACTAAAAAATATTGCCATCTGCATTTGTACCAAAATCCTTTACATTTAAATTAAGTGAACTTTTGAGTGCCTTCACCACCTACAGACATAAGATCGTAAAGAAATAGGAGCAATGGTGAGCTATCCAGCCCTTGAGCTTGCATCTGAATGGATTGTGGCCTTACCACCACTTTTCTGCTACCCCACACAACCCTTAACTCCACAGCAGAATAAAGATTTATCTAACTCAGCCTTGAATTTATTCAATATTCCCGTCTCCAGCGCTCTGTGAGGAACAGAATTCCAGAAACAACTAAGAAAAACCTTCTCATCTCCATCTTAAATTGGGAAACTCCTCATTTTAAACTGTGCATCCTAGTTCTCAGAGCACCCAACGTGAGGAAACATCCTCTCAGTATTTACTCTGTCAAGATCCATCATAATCTTACATGTTTTAAAACATTGAATTTAATTTATTGTCACATGTACCGAGGTACAGTGAAAAGCTTTGTTTTGCAAGCAATACAGGCAGATCACTTAGTTAAGTAGCATAGATAAGTTTACTTACAGTGTTGAAACAGGCCCTTCGGCCCAACAAGTCCACACCGACCCGCCGAAGCGTAACCCACCCATTCCCCTACATTTACCCCTTTACCTAACACTACGGGCAATCTAGCATGGCCAATTCACCTGACCTGCACATCTTTGGACTGTGGGAGGAAACCCACGCAGACACGGGGAGAACGTGCAAACTCCACACAGTCAGTCGCCTGAGTCGGGAATTGAACCCGGGTCTCTGGTGCTGTGAGGCAGCAGTGCTAACCACTGTGCCACCATGTAAATAATAGGTAAACAGCAGCAAAAACAAAACATACATACAGGCGAATGTTTTTGTGTAAGAGTTTGTGAGTCCATTCAGTATTCTAACAACACTAGATTAGAAACTGTTGTGAAATCGGCTAGTGCGTGTGTTCAGGCTTCTTCCCAATGATAGAGGTTGTAGAATAACATTGCCAGGGTGGGATGGATCTTTGAGAACGCTGGCAGCCTTTCCTTGACAGTGGGCCTGGTAGATGGATTCTGTAGATGGGAGGTTGGCCTTTGTGATTGTCTGGGCCAAGTTCACCACTCTCTGTAACCGTCTCTGATCTTGAATGACACAGTTGTCATATCTGGTAGTGATACATCCAGACAGAATGCTCTCGTTGGTGCACATATGAAAGTTGGCAAGGGTATTCACCATCATGCCAAATTTCCCCAGCTGCCTGAGGAAACATCACCTGTCATTCTTCTGAACTCTAATGAACAAAGGCCTAAACAGTCAACCTTCATCCAAAGATAACCCCTTCAAGCTAGGATGCAGCCCAGTGGATCTTCTTTGGACTGCTTCCAATCCAAAAATACTCCTTATTAAGTAGGGAGACTGGACACAATACCTAAGATATGGTCTCACCAATTCCCAATGCAAATAAAGCAAGATTTTGCTACTTTCATACTCCAACTCACTTGCAATAGATGCCAATATTCCCTTTGCCTTCCTAATTACTTGCTGTATCCAGAGGCTAATATTTTGTGATTCACATACGAGGATACCCAGATGCCTCTAGGCCATAACATTCTGTAGTCTCCATATTCAGTTTTTCTACACTTCCTGTCAAAATGGTCAACCTCACATTTCTCACGTTATATTTCATCTGCCAAATTTCAGCCCACGCACTTAACCTATTGATATTCCTTTGCAGATTCTTTGTATAATCTGCACAATTTGCTTTCCTTCTTAATCTTGTATCATCAGCAAGTTTGGCGACAAAAATGTCAGTTCTTTCATCCAAGTTATTGATATAAATTTCAAATAGTTGAGACCATGCCATTGGGCCCCTGTGGCACTCCACTAGCTAAAGTTTGTCAAGTTGAATATTAACCATTTATCTCAATTGTCTATTTCCTGTTAGTCCATCATTTATCTAGTCAAGTTGCCATAGTCTTATCAGACCATAGGATGGCTCTCTCATTAGAGGTAGGTGACTGGTGCTGGTTAAACCTGAGGACCACCATACCTCAGATGAGGGGTGAGGTTGAGAAGAAGTGTCCTTCATGGTAATCTCAGCCAGGATGGGAACTGAACCAGACTGTTGGTATCATACTGCTTTGCAAAACAATCATTCAGCCAATTGAGCTAAACTGAGCCCCCACTAATGTAGCCCCTTTGGCACCATAAGTTCTTCTCTTGAGCAATTTATTTTAATGTTATCCCTTGTCAAATTTCTTTTGAAAAGTCCAAATACTGTACTCAACATCTACTGGTTCCTCTTATATGCCTTGCTTGTGACATAGCAATCACAAATTTCTCAAAAAAATCTAATCAATTTGTCAAACTGATTTTCCTTTCATAAAACTAACTTCCTTTCATAGCTCTGCCTTTATTTATTATGAATTTCTAATATTCTGCCACTACTTTCTCAATAATGAATTTTAGCACTTCCCCAATGACAGATGTCAGGCTAACTGACCTATAATTTGGTGCTTTCTTTCTCCCTCCTTTCTTGAATAGTGGTATTACAATTGTGGTTTTCAATCGATTGGGACCTTTATAGAATCTAGGGAATTTTGGAAGATTACAATCATAGCATCATCTTCCTTAAGACCCTAGGAAGCAGGACATTGGATTAGGGAAATTTGTCAGCCTTTCATGCTATTGGTTATCCTGGTATATTTTCTCCAGAGATTGTGACTGTTTTAAGTTCCTCCCTCCCTTTCACCTTCTGACTTCCCATTAATCTACTAAGTCATCACAAAATACATGACAGTAGAGAAAGGTTAGTCAATGTTGTAATACAGGAAACACAGCAGCTAATTTATGTACGGTAAGCTCCCATAAGCAGCAAATGTGATTAAACAGATCCAGTGGGTAGACCTTTGGATTAGTAAATAAGACTTTGCTGGATATATCATCTAGAAATCTATCTACAATCCCAGTTTGGTAGGTATGCCACCCTCAGACAACTATCTGTGTGGAATCTATATGTTCTCCATGTATTTGCGTGGGTTACCACTGGATGCGCGGTTTCCTTCCACAGCCCAAGGATGTGCAAGTTAAGTGGATTGGTCCTGCTGAATTGCCCATAGTGCTCAGGAATATGCAGACTAGGTAGATTGGCCATGCGAGATGGAGGGTTGCAGAGATGGGGTAAGGAGAGGGTGTGTTGGGGGAGCCGTTCTCTGTGGGATGCTCTTTGGAGGGTCTGTGTTGACCCGTTAGGCCAAAAGGCCTGTTTCCATTCTGTAGGGGCTCTGTGGTTCTATGATTTTATGAAAAAGCTAACCTCAGTAAAAGAGAAGCCATTAGATTTTCTTAAAGTTCCAACCAATTCACAAAGGTCCATCAAAGAAGGAGACTTGTTGATCTGACCTATATATTCCTTCAAGCTACATACCATCCTGACTTGGAACTTGGACCCTCCGAAGAGCATCCCACACAGAACCGCACCCCCACACCCCCTCTCCTCACCCACCACCATTCCAGCAACCCTGCACCTCCCATGGCCAACCCACCTAGCCTGCACATCCCTGAATACTATGGGCAATTTAGCATAGCCAGGCCACCGAACTTGCACATCTTTGGACTGTGGGAGCAAATCAGAGCACCCAGAGGAAACCCACACAAACATTGGGAGAATGTACTGTTCCTTCACTGTTGCTGAGTCAAAATCCTGGAACCTCTTCCCCGACTACACAATGGGTGTCCCTACACCCCAAGGACTGCAGAAGATAAAGAAGGCAGCTCACCACCATCTTCTCACGAGCAATTCAAGATGAGCAATAAATGCTGGTCTAGCCAATGACACCTACATCTCATGACGAAATGATCAACAACTAAACATCCTATATTCTTGGACTCTTAACTGCCACCTAAAGAGGCCCAGATGTCCCTCATTTACAACAACCGAAGAAGGCCCACCACCAGCCTCTCCAGGAGACTAGTGACGGGCAGTAAGTTATAGCTTTCCAGTGACAAACACATCACAGCTTGGAAAATATGTCAAAATTATATTAGGTATCACATATATCTCAATACCAACTTCAACAGTACTCCAAAATAATTTGTTATCTGATTTCTTTAGAAATTTTCTGATGATATGGTAAAGTGCATTTTAAAACCAGAATTGATTGCTATTTCTTCAAGAGGCTTAATTGCCAAGTAGGATAGATTTGGGTCAAACTGAGTTCTTGGAACAACCAGGACTAGCCGATTGAAACCTTACCACGTATCCCTTCAACCATGTCAATGCTGTGGCTCTAAGAGTATATCAAAGATTGGGAACTCTGCAGCAGTAACTATCCTCTTGATGCCCAAATCCTCTCCATCATCTAAAGGACACAAGTCAAGGGTCTGATGTTATTGTCTCCTTTTGCCTGGTTGAGTGCAACTCTAACAATACTCAAGAAGCTCAACACCGTACCGTAAAAAGCAGCCCACTTGATTGACACATTCTAAACCTTCACCCTCTTCATCACCAATGCAGTGGCAGCAGTGTGTGCCATCTACTGGATGTGCTGCAACAACTCACAAAGACTATTCCGACAGCCCCTTTCAAAGCTGCGAGCTCACCATCTCCAAGGCATGTAAAAATCATCACACCAGATTTCCTTTCAAGTAATAAGCCGTCCTGACTTGAATCATATCATCATTCCTTCACTACCTCTGGGTGAAAATCCTGAAATTACCTTCGTGAATAGTGCTGTGGATAGCATAGACTGAGACCTGAATGTTGAAGGGTCAATGATATTTTGTAATAATAGCAAGCTAGAAAACAGTGGAGATGTTGTCATGATTCATGTTTGGCGGGGTAACTCTTGGGCATCTAGTTGCCCTCCCTGTATGGCCCGTGATCTTGGAAAGAGCCAGGTACCTGTGAATACTCCAGTACATTTATAACATGTCAGCTCCCAGGATATCTGCCACAGACCTCCAAAATATGGTTTCAATGGTCATAAATTATCTGAACATTAAGGGAGTGGAATCCTTTCTTGTTCACAAACACAATGAGTGAGTGACTGGGTGCAATCGATAGGGAGAAGCCAACGATGGTGGACCACACTAATTCTATAACTGTATGACTGTCATCATCAAGGAGAAAGGATATAAAGCGGTGGGTCTAGCAAAAATAACATTAGTGGTATCCCAGATAGACCCATGACTCATGTATTTGGAGATACCTTAAAAGTTCACAGTTGTTCCCTGAAACAAACCAGTTAGAACATAGAACATAGAACATTACAGTTCAGTACAGACCCTTCGGCCCTCGATGTTGCACAACCTGTGAAACCAATCTGAAGCCCAATAAACCTACACTATTCCATTCTTGTCCATATGCCCAGCCAATGACCATTTAAATGCCCTTAAAGTTGGCAAGTCTATTATTGTTGCAGGCAGTGCGTTCCATGCCCCCTTAATTTAGCTAACAATTAATGACCTTTGTGACCTTAATTCCCCAGAGGGATGGATTTGCTACATTCAGTCTTTGTGACCACAAGTCCTCCTCAAGTAGCAGGGAGAAAGTTAGGACTGCAGATGCTGGAGATCAGAATCGACAGTGTGCTGCTGGAAAAGCACAGCGTTTCAGGCAGCATCCGAGGAGCAGGACAATCAACATTTCAGGCATAAGCCCTTCGATTCTCCTGTTTCTCGGATGCTGCCTGGTCGGCTGTGCTTTTCCAGCACCACACTCTTGACTCTTCGAGCAGCAGTCAGGTGTCTGATACAGTGGAACGTGACATCCATGATCTTCGTTGGTAATGCCATTTGGACATTTGAAGATAATTGTGGTGAAGCCTATCTACTCTGGGTCTTACTATTTGCCTGCCCTTCCTGGTTGCCTTTGACCTGGAGGCTGTGTGGCAGCTGCTGGATATTGCTGTTCTTGTTGGATAGGGGCAAAGTCAGGCAAGATCATGGTCATTTCAGTTCAGTTGGAAAGTATCCTTGGGTAAAATTGGAGAGTTCACTCAGTGATATTGAAGCCCTCACCCTCCTTGACAAACGTTTTGTGGCATGGAGTCTTCTGAAGAAAGTCATTGTCATGCACTGAGATATGTGATCAATGATATGCTCGGATAATAATGTGTCTGAGCTCCATTTGGAGCAGACTTCTGCCAACATGTAGCCTGCACCCACCTCCAAAACATTAATCTCCTTTACAAATCACAGCCAAGATCCTTGCAGACAAAATTTTCATATGAGAATGTAGCAATTTTAGTGTGTTGCACTTTAGTACTTGCTATGGGTTCCAGTTGCCAAATAGGAACTTCAAGTTTCACTTTTAAGTTTCTTGTTAAAAAAGCACTTGTTGAACTTACATGATGAGGAGACACGCAGTGCTCGCAAAGAGATGCTCATGATTGCTTGAGGTCATAACTGGTTATCTACATTATTCAACAATTGCTGACCTCCAGATAAAGTGAGAATTGAAGGCAGATGGATGAGGTTACTTCCATTTCCTCTTGCGGGACCTCAAAATCAAGGTTTGTAACTCTCCTGCCATAGATAAAAATGTCACTTGCATCTCCTACTTTGTATGTGGTCACAGTCATTTTATGAAGTTATTGCACAGTGTCTTTCAGTCAACCCTGGCAAAGTTCCAACCTTGTGTCATTGTGAATGAAATGCAGGCTCCATCTGTGATTCCACCCATTCTTCACATCCCCTTTTGATTAGATTAGATTAGATTACTTACAGTGTGGAAACAGGCCCTTCGGCCCAACAAGTCCACACCGCCCCGCCGAAGCACAACCCACCCATTCCCCTACATTTACCCCTTACCTAACACTACGGGCAATTTAGCATGGCCAATTCACCTGACCTGCACATCTTTGGACTGTGGGAGGAAACCGGAGCACCCGGAGGAAACCCACACAGACACGGGGAGAATGTGCAAACTCCACACAGTCAGTCGCCTGAGGCGGGAATTGAACCCGGGTCTCAGGCGCTGTGAGGCAGCAGTGCTAACCACTGTGCCACCGTGTTGCTGTTCCTGTCACCCCGATGCCCCTTCAGCCTCTCCCATTCCCACTGAGCCCCTTTACATTATTATTAAGCTGCTAGCTTTACCCAAGAGCCCATCATTCTGGAGATTACCATACCCATGCTGGCCCTGAACTCACCTGTGTCAAAGCCAGTGTAACTGGGAATTGCTTGAACCCCCACCCCACCACACTCCAAGCACTTCCAGTCCCCTTATGGGGTCACCCCTGGTACTGTCTACAACTGGACCTTTCTCTACAACCATTCTCTCAGTGACCCAGTACAATGAAGTCCATCCCCAGACTTGATGTGCCCACTTCCCCACAATGTCAAAGCCTGTCCTTGTTGAGTTCCCCTGGTATTAGTAACTGAATACCATGAACTGACAGGGCTACACCTTCTCCCCCAGAATGACTTGGCAGGACAGCGGTGCCACCATACCCGGATTGATCCCTCAACACCATCCTGACTGAAATACATGTAACTCCCAGACAACTTGCAATTGAACTGAAGGACTGATTATGGTTCAATCCCTGTTCTTACAGGGCGTGGATACTCAGATTTATGTGGGACCAAGCACTTGACTGACTCTAAACAACCCCACGGATTGTAATTAGATGAGTCCCTTGACTGACTCTGATGGTACTCTGACTGAATGTAACCCTCCTTCACCTCACTAAGGACTCTTCCTTTGACTTTTGTGCTTTGCAGTGTACTTTGTCACATCAGCTCTAACATATGGTGATGCTGCATGGAACCTCACAACAATATATCCTACCCCTGTTTGTGACTGATACAGTTATACTTCACTGCTCCCACTGCCACAAGCTGCTTGTGTCTCCTTCTCCACTGAAAAGCAGCATAAACCACAAAGTTAGCTGCCTGTAACTCAGAAGTAAAGACCGTCCATGCTAAAAATGTGGCTAACACATCGAGGCTAGATACTGCCAAATAAGTATTGTGCATTAAAAATGCAAGCTAAGATGTACAGGATGCCGGTCTCCTTGTCAGTGTAAAAGTCCTTCATAGATCCATGAGCTGTCTGGCTGTCCCTGAGTGCAAAGTGGCCTAGCAGAAATATGTAAGTCCTGGCTGTCCCTCAGTTCAACAGTCAGTGGCTAAAGGTGTCAAGTGGCAACAGAGTTGGCCTGATATCAAGCTCCAAAGATATTCTGAGGCTGGTGCTTTCCTGGTGTCAAGTTGCAAGGATGAAGGATTCAAGAAGAGTGTAGTCATTATCCTTGGAGGTACCTTATGCAGAACGGTGCCTCCAAGGGAGAGAGAAACTTGATGCCAGCACAGGCTTTCCACAGGTTTTAATGGACATGGACACAATAAATCCAGGTTTTGAAGCAGTTCTGAAGAAGAGTCATATTGGACTCAAAACATTAACTTGGTTTCTCTCTCCACAGATGCTGGCAGACCTGCTGAGTTTCTCCAGCACTTTCTGTTTTTATCTCCAGGTACCAGGTTTGTTTTATCTGCCAGGATTTGGCACCATCTATTGTCTCATTGGAGGAGATAAAAATTGAAAGTGCGATGCTAATGCGAACACTTATGCAAATGAATTGTATAATCTTGCTGTTCGTCAAGGACGAGATTCTAATCTTACTCTCTGGGGCTTGAGGACTGAATTGGTGAATTTTCCTCATGTTGAGAATCTTAATTTTTAACTCTCACGAGATAAAGCCAACTCTCTCCCTATTAATGTCATCATACCAGAGAGGACTAAAATAATTGCCCATGTTTTTGTGAAAGGGAAATCATATTTAACCAATTTGTTGTTTGTTAAGTTCTTTAAGGAAGTAACAAATGATGTGGAAAAAAGAGAATTGGTGAATATATAGGTTTCCAGAAGTATTTGATAATGTGCCACATGTGCAAATAAAAGTTTGTGGTATAGTGGGTAACATATTCGCATGGATAGAAGATTAGCTAGCTAACAGGAAACCGAGAGTAGGTATAAATGGGTCATTTTCTGATTGGGAGGCGTGGTGTGCCACAGAGATCATTACTGGGCCACTCAACGTTTTACCAATGACTTGGATGATGGAACCAAACAAATAGTTGTTAAATCTGCTGCTAACATAAAAGGAATAAGTCCTGAGGAGGACATAAGGAGTCTATAAACAGATATAATGTAAAGAGCCACTTTTCACAAAGGACATAGGCATCTCTCTCCATTTGAGAGACAATTCATTATTGTAGGCAGGTCAGCCATAATCGTAATGAATGGAAGATCAGGTTTGAGGGGTCATGTGGCCTACTCCTGCTCCTATGTTTTACCACTCTTTGGGTACTCATGGTCCTTTGATACTTCATCCAAGTAGCCATTCTTCCTGCATGACTTTGAAATTGGGAGTATCCATCAGCTGTTCACCTGTGGAGATTATCATTCTGGAGAGAGCCACTCTTGATAACAAGAGGCACTGAATTTGATTCTGAGAACCCAGGCTGATGGTTCCAATATATCACCTCTATAACCACCATCCCGGAGATCCTGTATTTCAACAAAAGTCAGTCCATGTGCATAAGGAAGAAGGTTTGATTTATCCTGCTCTGCATATTCTCTCCATTCACTGACACACGGGTCTTCTATTTTCTTTTATCAGACATGGAGAAAGTTAATGATATGACCCTTGGGATAAAAAAAAAGAAATATCCTCACAGAACAGTGGCCCTTTTCCTTTAAAAAAAAATATTGTATTCCTCTCGCTAGTGACCCAGATTCTTCATGTTGTTTATTCACAGTAACTTGCCTCAGTAGCCACTGTGATCACATTGAGTTATATTGTGTTTCCAACCCAGAAACAAGCCTTTTAGCCCAATCTTTCCATGTCAGTGTTTAAGCTCTACACAATCTCTCAACTAATTTGCCTCATCAACTTTAATCTATCTAATCTTCTAATCTGTGATGGCTTATGGTTTTATCTAGCTATGATCACAATTCAATCTATCCTGGGGGGAAAAGGCGGAGTCATAGAAACATCACTAGACTCGTAATCTGGGGGCCCAGGCTAATGCCATGGCAAAGGCAGGAACTTGAATTTCATTAATAAACATGGAAATATAAAGATTAGATTCCCTACAGTGTGGAAACAGGTCCTTCGGCCCAACAAGTCCACACAGACCCTCTGAAGAGCAACCCACCCAGACCCATTCCCTTAACACCATGGGCAATTTAGCATGGTGAATTCACCTAACCTGCACATCTTTGGACTGTGGCAGGAAACCAGAGCACCCGGAGGAAACCCACGCAGATACGGGGAGAATGTGCAAACACTCCACACAGACAGTTGCCAGAGGTGGGAATTGAACCCAGGTCCCTGGCGCTGTGAGGCTGCAGTGCTAACCATTGTGCCACCATGCTGCCCTAAAGCTAGTTACAGTATGGTGATCATGACGACCATAATCAATTAAGTAAAATCTCATTTCATTCATTATTAAGGAAAGTCACCATAGTCTCAGACGACCATAAGGCTATTATCTTATTTGAGTGGGATGACTGGTGGTGAGTTTAATTTTAGGGTCACCACTCTTTAGAAAGGATGTCTGCCATTCTTCCCCAGCCTGGCCTTTAGGTTCACTGGTGAGGGTATCATCAGTCAGTACAAGGTGGAGGCTGCGAAAGAATAATTGAAAGCTGTCAACAAGGAAATATTGATGACCAGAATAAAAAGTTCCTTGCAACTGAATGTGGAATTTCTAGTTTAAGGCTGCATAAGTACAAGATTTCCTACAGGGGTAAAATGGAATGGATACCACTGCAATGAATGTTTGTGTTAATTGTTAAATTTAAATGTGAAATGTCTTTAAAAACAGCAGCAACTGCCTGTTAAACCATTTCAGTTTTGTATATCTGTGGTAGAAGTATATTGGCTGTGACCTCACCACTCCGCAGAAGGCTTACTTAGAGTGATGACATTTTGTGTGTAGAATGTGTGTCAATTATTTTGAAAAACCTTTCATTGTTAACCAGTGTCTGCTGTCTTGTGCCATTTAAATACTAAGAAATTAAAGCTTTCCATGGGTGTTATAGCTTTTAATTTAGTAGAAGATTGATAACCTTGATGATATTAATATTTTAATTCTGGCTCTGTGGAAGTACAAATACGCCATGTGTCAGCATAAATACAAAATCTATTGTAATCATATGATCGTATACCCTAACAAATGAGTTAGTGAGAATGGATAAAGAATCCCTGAAAACCAAAAGCTAGCTCCAGAAAATTAAAGTAGCTTCTGAGTAAGTTTCAAGAAGAACTCTCAAAAAGAAAGTGATGTTTTGTGCCCTCGCTTCATTACTTCTCCATTGTTGTCCAGCAGGGTGCTCTCATCTGGTTCCATGTTTATTTAATTGTAGCCAGAGAAACATCTACTATAGCTTTTCTTATCATTTTTGCACCATTCTGATGAGGTCTCCCAAGGATCAATCCATGGTCTGTCCAACTTCTCACCTATATCCGTGCCAGCTATAATCCAGCGACTCATCAAAAACAGTCAGCTTTCACATGTACTCAGTACATTACTCAGTGTTACCTCACCATCACCATTTCCTCTTGATCCCTCCACTGTTTCTAAAGTGTCATGCAACCTGTCTGACATCCACGGTTGGCTGAACAGAGATTTCATCGGACAAAATATTGGCAAGACTGAAACCATTGCCCTTGATGTCCACCTCAGATCCCTTCCCCTTAGTTCTGTCCTTCTTCCTGGTCACTGGCTGAGGCTGCACCAGACTGCTCATAAACTTGGTGCATTGACGTTGAGATGAGCTTTTGCCCAGGCAAGCATAAGGACCACCTGTTTCCATTTGGGTAACATTGACTGATTCTTCCTTTGCCTCAACTCTTCTACAGTTGTTTGCTTTTATGAAGTTGACTGTTCTGAAGGAATCCTGGCTGGCCTCCTGTCTTCCTCATCAATACGTTTTAGCCAATTTCTTAGAGGCCAGTGTGACAGGGCCCTAAAGATTAACGTCTAATCTGAGCAGTAGAATAAAGAAACATTGGAAAGGTCTAGCATGGATTTACAGATTGCCACAAGAGGCATAGAGTCATAGAGATGTACAGTATGGAAACAGACCCTTCGGTCAACCTGTCCATGCTGACCAGGTATCCCAACCCAATCTAGTCCCACCTGCCAGCACCCGGCCCATATCCCTCCAAACCCTTCCTATTCATATACCCATCCAAATGCCTCTTAAATGTTGCAATTGTACCAGCCTCCACCACTTCCTCTGGCAGCTCATTCCATACACTACCACCCTCTGCATGAAAAGGTTGCCCCGTAGGTCTCTTTTATATCTTTCCCCTCTCGCCCTAAACCTATGCCCTCTAGTTCTGGACTTGTCGACCCCAGGGAAAATACTTTGTCTATTTATCCTATCCATGTCCGTCATAATTTTGTAAACCTCTATAAGGTCACCCCTCAGCCTCCGACGCTCCAGGGAAAACAGCCCCAGCCTGTTCAGCCTCTCCCTATAGCTCAAATCCTTCAACTCTGGCAACATCCATGTAAATCTTTTCTGAACCCTTTCAAGTTTCACAACATCTTTCCGATAGGAAGGAGACCAGAATTGCATGTAATATTCCAACAGTGGCTTAACCAATTTGCTTTACAGCTGTAACATGACCTCCCAACTCCTGTACTCAATACTCTGACCAATAAAGGAAAGCATACCAAATGCCTTCTTCACTATTCTATCTACCTGCGACTCCACTTTCAAGGATAAACACAGTGGGCTAACACCTTCAACATATTGTCTACCGAACACCAATTGTTAGTTAACCTGAGAATGCAACTTTTAAAAAATGTTTTGTGATTTACACATGAAAGAAGTGAAACTATTTTGGTATTCGAACAGATGAAAGACTCAACAGACAATCAAGGTAATTTCAATGTATAATTTCAGTTACATCACACTGTAAACTTTTGCTATAAATTCTGTTCCTTACAATTGTGTCCTCCACAACCACCTGATGGAGCGTCGCTCCGAAAGCTAGTGTTTCCAGTTAAACTTGTTGGATTATAACCTGGTGTTGTGTGATTTTTAACTTTGAGAAAGTGAGGACTGCAGATGCTGGAGATCAGAGCTGAAAAATGTGTTGCTGGAAAAGCGCAGCAGGTCAGGCAGCATCCAAGGAACAGGAGAATTGACGTTTCGGGCATAAGCCCTTCTTCAGGAAGAAGGGCTTTTGCCCGAAACGTCGATTCTCCTGCTCCTTGGATGCTGCCTGACCTGCTGCGCTTTTCCAGCAACACATTTTTCAGCTCTGATTTTTAACTCTGTACACCCCAGTCCAACACCGGCATCTCCAAATCACTTTCAAGGAGCTATGAACCTGCACTCCAAGGTCTCTTTGTTAAGCAACATTCCCTAGGACCTTACCATTAAGTGTATAAGTCCTGCTAAGATTTGTTTTCCCAAAATGCAGCACATTGTATTTATCTGAATCAAACTCCATCTGCCACTTCTCAGCCCATTACCCATGTGGTCAAGATCCTGTTGTAATCTGAGGTAACCCCCTTCGCTGTCCACTACACCTCCAATTTTGGTGTCATCTGCAAACTTACTAACTGTACCTCTTATGCTCGCATCCAAATCATTTATGTAAATGACAAAAAGTAGAGGGCCAGCACCGATCCTTGTGGCACTCCACTGGTCACAGGCCTCCAGTGTGAAAAACAACCCTCTACCACCACTCTCTGTCTTCTACCTTTGAGCCAGTTCTGTATCCAAATGGCTAGTTTTCCCTGTATTCCCTGAGATCTAACCTTGCTAAACAGTCTCCCATGGGGAACCTTGTCGAAAGCCTTATTGAAATCCATATAGATCACATCTACTACTCTGCCCTCATCAAACCTCTTTGTTACTTCTTCAAAAAACTCAATCAAGTTTGTGAGACATGACTTCCCTCGCACAAAGCCATGTTGACTATCCCTAATCAGTCCTTGCCTTTCCAAATACATGTACATCCTGTCCCTCAGGATTCCCTCCAACAACTTGCCCACCACTGATGTCAGGCTCACTGGTCTATAGTTCCCTGGCTTGTCCTTACCGCCCTTCTTAAACATTGGCACCACGTTAGCTAACCTTTAGTCTTCTGGCACCTTACCTGTGACTATCGATGATACAAATATCTCAGCAAGAGGCCCAGCAATCACTTCTCTAGCTTCCCACAGAGTTCTAGGGTCCACCTGATCATACTAGGGAATATGGATGATTTGGAATATGGAGTTACAGTTGTGGAGAAGGTCCAAGCAAAGTTAAACAAGATTTGCTTCACTCATTAGCAAAATTTCAAATATGATATTTATAGCTAGGTTACAGTTTGTAATAAATGATTTCCATTTTAAATGTTTGCAAAGGCTTTCTGGGGACTCCTGGTGGTGATATCATATATTGCATACATTCCAAGACTGAGCATCACCTTAACCAGCCAACACATATGAATACCATCACCGTGAATTCTCCACCCAATTACATACCACCCCACTTGGTGGTGCATCGGTTCTCCTTCATTGTCAAAATCCTAAAATTCCCAAGATAACAACAGCATGGGGGCACCTTCACTACATGGACTCCAAGTTCAAGAACACGGTCTGGCACCATCTTCCTGAATGCATCTAGGGGTGCACAATAAATTTTAGCTTTCTTTGCATCCCAAAGAATAATTAAAAAGTAAAAATGCTGTCCTTTCCTTTTCAAAGTTATGTAAAGTTTCAACATTCTCAGCTCAGTCCAGGCTCTAGGCCATGATGTCCTCCTACTTAAAGTTTCATTAGCTAGACAATATATGGCACCTCCTTTCTCCATCTCCACCACAGGTAGGACTTATCTGCATTGGGAAACATTGGCTCAAACCTGGGGTAGATGAGAAAACCATACAGAGTTCCTCCTTCTGATTGCCATTAAAACTAGAGAGCATCGGTTTAGGGTGAGTGGGGAAAAGATATAAATGGGACCTAAGGGGCAACTTTTTCATGCAGAGGGTAGTGCGTGTATGGAATGAGCTGCCAGGGAAAGTGATGGAGGCTGGTACAATGACAACATTTAAAAGGTATCTGGGTGGGTATATGAATAAGAAGGGTTTAGAGGGACATTGGACAAGTGCTGGCAAATGGGAATAGATTCATTTAGGATTCATGGTTGGCATGGACGAGTTGGAGCGAAGGATCTGTTTCCATATTGTCTATCTCTATGACTCTATAATTGACTCCTGATGGGAAAAAAATATATGAAGCTTCTCCTATAATTGAATACCCTGTGAACTTTGATAAGCTTAAGGTTATAATCAAAAATTGGTCAGTGTGGTATGGTACGAAAGTCACTCAATATCCATGGAACTGTATCCTTGGAAAGAGTTGGTGCATTCAGAAAATGAGGAGAAATGAATATTATTCTTCTGGGTATATATATATATGTCTCAACATAGGGAGCTGTGTTTGAGAGGGGACTGAAAAGGATAGTCTTGTCTTCTGAAAATCACATTCTTCAGGTTCCCCTTGCTATTTAGTATGTTTAAGATTCTAATTAACATCATTTCTGCAGAGGCATGTTGCAAATTCGGGTGGTTTTCTGTAAATCGAGGCCATCCCCACTCCCTTGAAATGGATGGGGCAAAAGTGGAACCATCTGGGTCTGTGGTTCTGATTATTTACAGTTGTCTGCTGAGAGTGCCTTTTCATTCCAGTTGAAATGAAGTACAGTCAATGTGCATCCATTCTGTAACATCAGGAAAGCAATGTACATTACCAGCTTTAATGCTCAACTATCTCTTCGAGTTGCTGACACACCTCTTCTGAAAGTGTTCACTTGAGTACTGAATCCTTCAATTCATTGTTGACAGAGTGCTGTATTGTTGAACATACTAACTCGTGGATGTGATGCTAATAGGGTACTGTTTACTGGCTGATGCTGATGTAAAAGATCCCATGTTACTACATGATAAAGAGCAGGGAGGTCTGCCAATGCCTAGTCAACATTTCTCCCTAAACCACCGCACAGTCTTATTCTCCATATTACAAACGAATATAGAGACCCTGAAGAATGTATAAAGACGATTTGTAAGAATACTAATCAACTAAGGGGATGCAGTGGTAATATCACTGAGTTTTAATCTAGAACTACAGGTTACCATTCTGAGGACATGGGTCCAAATCCCACCACGGTATTGCTGAATCAATAAAAATCTGGAATAACAAGATAGCATAACAGTGACTGTGTAATCACTGTCGATTGCTGTTAAAGCCATTTGAACCTCTAACAGCCTTTATTGAAGAAAATTAGATTAGATACAGTGTGGAAACAGGCCCTTCGGCCCAACAAGTCCACACCGACCCGCCGAAGCGTAACCCTCCCATACCCCTACATCTACCCCTTACCTAACACTATGGGCAATTTAGCATGGCCAATTCACCTGGCCTGCACATCTTTGGACTGTGGGAGGAAACCGGAGCACCCGGAGGAAACCCACGCAGACACAGGGAGAACGTGCAAACTCCACACAGTCAGTCGCCTGAGGCGGGAATTGAACCCGGGTCTCGGGTGCTGTGAGGCAGCAGTGCTAACCACTGTGCCACCGTGCCACCCACTAATCTGCAATCCTTACCTGGTCTGCCTGGCATATACATGACTGCAGATCGAAAGCAGTCCGATTGACTCTCAACTACCTTTTGAAATGGCCTGGCAAATTGATCAGATCGAGGGCAATGAGGGATGGGCAATAAATACTGGTCTAGCCAGCGATGCTTACATGCAATGAATAATAAAAAAAAACATAGGCTCAGCACCATTCATAGGAAAGAGAAGTTGAGGAGAGCATTGAAAGAGGACTTAAAGATGATGCATGAGTCCCCGGTAATGTAGAAGTACAGTAGATGTTTCCACTTGCAGATGAATTGAAAACCAAAAAAAACATACCTATAAGCTAATCATAAAAATATGAAATTCAAGAAAAATGTTTTCATTCAGAGAGTGGGGAGAAAACATAAATGTGAACAGCCTTGATTTATTACAGGAGAAGATAGATGATGAGGTAAAGTCAGGGTGGGGGTGAACAGAGGATAAAAGATGCTGGAAATAGTTAGTAGAGCTACAATATCAATGAATAGAGAAAAAGAGAGTTAACGTTTTAGTCCTTTCATCAGCAGTATGGTGGGAGGAGGCACAGTTGGATTGAATTACTTTTCCACGTGCTGAAAGCACTGCCTAGGCAAACATCAACCAGCAACGGCAGATTAGCTGGTCTTTAAGTTTATATGCCAATTGGATATAACTGATTTACACCTTTTCCAAGGAATCTTTTCCATCTAGATCGGGTCTCAGAGGTCTAAGCATTGAGGGGAAACTCTCTCAGTTATTCTTTCCTTAGTAAGTGCCTCAAGATTCTCATGGCTGACATTAGGGCCTGCCCTGAGGCAGACAGACAGACTTCAAAAGGGATATAAATAAAGAAGATCAGTTTAATGGTGCTCATTTCTTCTGATTTCTAATTGACTTGAGAACCAGCTTGTAATTATGCTCTCTAAATCATATATATTTCATGGTATAATGTTCCTTATAAAGTCAAGTGTTCCCACACACAAACCTATAGGAGCTCCCCTAGACTGTCAAAATGTTGTTGGATGGTATTAAGTAGAGCATCTCTTTACAGTGACAGTGAAGCAAAATGTTCAAAATCTATAGACTGACCTGATTTCCAGTTTGCTAGGAGTCACGAGTGGTCTTTATTGATATTGCTATAATCTCTATGTCCAGTCTCTCTCAGAGCTAAGGCTTATTTCTGTATCTCTCTATCTCAAGCTGCCTTCCACTTTCCAACCCTTCAAAAATTTCTTCACTCCTCTCATTCTGGTCTCTAGAGCAAACTGAATTTACATTAGTGGCTGCACTTTCAGTTGTTTTGAGCCCTTAGCTCTGAAAATCCTCCCCCCCCCCCCAAATTTCTCTAGCTCCATTACCATAATCCTTGCAACCAATCTTCATCCAAGCTATAGATCACTTGTCTATCTCTTTTTGTGGCACAATACCTTTTTCTTTCTGTGTTAATGCTTCTATGAAGTTATTTAGGGATGTTTTACTGGGTTAAAAGTGCTACATGAATTTTAAGTTATCATCTGTCCTCTGCAAAAGAAAAGTAGACTGTTCTGTTCATCTTGAGGATGTTACTGGGTATAGAAGGTTTAAGTTACAAAAAAAGGCTGGGACCTTTTTTGACTGGAGCATAGGAGGATGAGGGGGTGACCTTATAGAGCTGCGTGAAATCTTGAGGGGTGTATAGGGTTAATGGTAGGTTATCTTTTCCCTCGTGGTGGGGGGAGCTTTAAAGGTTAGGGGGCACATTATAAGGTGAGAGGACAGAGATTTGAAAAAGGAGGGGCAATTCTTTTTACAGAGAATTAGTGTGTGGAATGAACTTCCTGAGAAAGTGGGCACAGTTACAACATTTAAAAGACACTGGGTAAGTACGTGAATAGGAAATGTTTGGAAGGATATGGCCAGGAGCAGGCAGGTGGGACTAGCTTAGTTTGGGATTATGTTTGCCATGGTTTAGTTGGTCTGTTTTCATGCTGTACAATTTATGTGTGTATGGATGTACGCTAATTCACTCATGTAATATTAGGAGCATAGTGAAAGAGTTCTTTTTTGCCTTATTTTACACAAACTCAAGAAATTTGTCCCTTTTGCAGAAGAACATGCTCAATCTATGAGGATTTGATCCCAATGCATTGAGCAGATGACCAACAGGGTGTGCTATGGGCATATTCGGAAAGCTCTGCTCTCGAGAGAACGCGTCTGAGGGGAAACACCCTTTTGAAATTTAAATTTTGCGTGCGGCCAGATTTTTCTTTTCTTGGGGAATCTCTTGACTTAGGTCTCTCTCTCTCTCTCCCCACCCATGTTTTGGAAACAATGACGTTGTCCAATCAACGGCACTTATTCAGAAAGTTTGAGGAGTTTGATGTTAGCTCCGGGGACTGAGTGTAAGCCGAGACACAGCAAGGAGTTTGTGGGCGTTCGGAGTTCTGTCAGTTTCAGGTGAGAGTTCTGTCAGTTTCAGGTGCATTCCGGAAGGAGATCGCCACTCGCCTCTCACTATCTGCTGGGTGCAAGCATGGGTTCAAGCGGTGGATCAGAGCTACTTCTGCCTCTCAGCGAGAGACTCCGTTTACCCATAGAACAGGTAACAATTTCATACATTTCTGGGTGAACAAAAAAGAAAGGGATTGCTCTGATTTGAAACATTTTATCTCAATGGAAGTTTTGCTCTTGCTTTAGTATGGAACTCGGGGTCAGCCTTGGCTCAATGGTATTCCACCACTCACTATCCGCCTCTCCCTACTCCCCACTCCTCACATCAAACCCCCATCCAGACACTCACGCATAACATCAAGGCTGATGCTTCAGTGCCCTACTGAAGAGGTGTTGTCTTTCAGATAAGACAAACAGAGCCCTTGTCTGCTTTTATCAGGTAGCTATAGGATCTCACGGGAACATTTCAAAGAATAGCAATGGATTTTCCTCTGGTGTTCGGCCCACTGTTCATCCCTGAACCGTAACTAAAATGCAGATTATCCAGTCAACATCTCATGGCTGCTGAAAATCAAGACACCACGGATGCTGGAAATGAAATAAAAATGTAATTCGACTATTTTCTGCTTTTATCTCATCTCTATTTACACGAACTTGCTATTTCTAGACAGGGGCTCGGGGTTGATATTTCAGTTCTGCTGAGGAAGTACTTGCATGGTAGAAAGTGCCTTTTTCAGACAAGATGTTAGCCCAACGCCCATCTTTGCTTGAATAAAGATCTTTTGGCATTATCTCACCAGTTGTCTTAGGCCTGAACTGAACTTGTCTCTCAAACAGCGCCATCAAAGTATTTGCAATTTGTGTGATCTTGCTGGCACAATCTGGCTGCTGTTCCTTGTTCACAAGAAAAGTGACTGCATTTTATAAGTAATTCATTGGCTGTGCTAGGTTTTAATATGCAGCAAAGATTCTATATAAATGCTATTGTTAATGTTCTGTCCAACCATATGAAGTATTTTTGCCTTATATAGTGCAAGAGATAAGTTAAATGTTACTTTGTGTTCGATAATTTATAACAACTAAGTTGTATGATTAGGTAACTAATGGGCAGTCTATCCCAACTATCAAAAGTTTTTTTTCCTCCTTTAAAACATTGGAAGTATTCCAAATATTAAACTATCCAGTTCAAATACTAATTAATATTTTAATAATTGCTTTTTCCTTTTTAATAGGATAAATTTTTGAAATTCAATACAGAATGTTATTAGTGTAGCAGCTTTTGCTAAGGAAGGGTTAGTGCTTGACAGACTGTCCTGGTGAATGTGCATGACAAAAGTTAATTTTAAATGTTCCTGATTTGTATTTTTCAATTGTTATTTTCATTTTATACAAATATCTAAATTCTTTCGCTAATCTGACAAAGATTAGTCCCTTTTGGACCACTTCAGTTAGAAAAAACTGTTGATTCAAACAACTCATGAGTTCAAAGTGAGAGAGGAAGGGTTTAGGGGAAATATGAGGAAAGTTTTTTTATGCAGAGGGTGGTAAGTGTTTGGAATGTGTTGCCAATGGAGGTGGTAGAGGCAGGAATGATTGCGACATTTAAGATATATCTAGACAGATATATAATGGACAGGGAGCAAAGGGATACAGATCTTGAGAAAATAGGTGACAGGTTTAGATAGAGGATCTAGATCGGTGCGGGCTTGGAGGGCCGAAGGGCCTGTTCCTGTGCTGTAATGTTCTTTGGTCTTTGTTCTTTTAAAGCCTATTCAATCACCACAAAGAATACTCTTGTTTTTTTGGAGTGAGCTCATTGAGACTAGATTGAAATCCAGTGTATATCCTGTAACTGTGCCAAATAAAAGTTTGGAGTCACAAATTACATTCAATATATTGAAGTGGTGCACTTATGCCTTAACGTAGAGTGGTGTTACTGCCTTGATATGTGCTTTGGAATGTTCTACACATTAAGTTTCCTCCCAGTATCTAACCTATCAAGACCTCTTAAGAATCTTATATATTTCAATTAAATCACTTCTTATTGTTCTAAACTCTAGCAAATATAGGCTTAGAATATTCAATGACTTCTGATCAGACAATCTCCATATCCCAGGAATTGGGTTAATGAATCTATGTCACATTCCATCATAGGCACGTATATCCTTCCTTAGATATGAAGGCCAAAACTGTACAGTAGTCCATGGTGTTACCAATGTAACATAGCAATGATTCAAGGCACCTTCAATAACTTCAGGATTTCCTATGTCATTTTACAGCCTATGTAATATCATCAATCATTATAATGGTTGAAACCATTTAGCCCAATTTTTAGAATGTAATAATGGTGAAGTCAAAGGTTTTAAAGGTGCTGGTTAAGGGATAAATATCGGTCACGATAATGGGGAGAGTACTGTTGATCTTTGCACCAGGGAATGGCATCTCTTCTGTCCACACAAGAGGACTGTCAGACCTCCGATTAGCATGAGAACTTGGAACCTTAGCAGTGTAACAGCCCCTTAGTACTGCACTAGGAGTATCAGACTATGCGCATAAACCTCTGAATTGGGACCTGTACCCATGATCTTCTAGCTGTGAAGCTAGGGTGTACCCATGTCATGGCTGACATAGAGACTCCAGTTGGCTTAAGTGCTCCAGTGCCGGTTGGGGCGGATTGATTAAATGACAGTCCATAATCTTTATAATTACCTGTTTTGATGACATTGGATGTGCATCTCAAATCGAATGGTGTCCCAGCTCTCTCAGCTTATGTTAAGGCTACTCACTTGAGCAAGATATGGAAGGGCAGCTGACATTACCAAAAATGAAGTCCAGCAGAACATCTTTTAGGAGAAGGAAGCTAAAACAAAATCTCAGTTACTCTGAGTCAGAGTGGAGAGAGAATGATTTGCTGCTTTGCTTCAATTTCCTGCTTTAATGAGAGGCACTCCTGAAGGTTTTCTTACAATGTGATTTTCCTCCAATTGCGCCACCCTCGCACAATTTCTACTGGTTATTCAACATGTTTATTCTCACATTGCCCCTCCTTCCCACACCTCAGGTAAAGTGAGCAGAGTCTTCTGTTACTTGATTGCGTGGTTTTTGACTTAAAATTTTGAAATCTGTGAAAATTTGCAACAAATGAAAGAAAATGCTAAGGGAAAATGGAAAGAACATATTCTGTCAGGTGTTGGACTCTGCAATTTTAGTGAAGATCATGAAACCAGGGATTATTTTCTGGGGACTGTGGGCCAACCTGGTGAGCCCCTGGTCTGCTTGGTTGGAAGGAAGTGTTGGTTGAAGCAAATCTTTCTCCAGCAGTCAGTCAAGAATGATCTCTAAGTAGGTTTATTTTCTCTGCCGACGATGTCTGTGGCTGAGGGATGGAGTTAGAAATGTCGCTTCAGAAATAGAAGCAGGAGAAGGTTGTGCAATCCTTTGGGCCTGGTCTGCTCTTCTATAAGATCGTAATAAATCTTTCACTTCAATTACACCTTTTTGCATTATCCATATATTGTTTAATTCCCTAAGTGTCTAAAGGTCTTCTGCTCTCTATTTGGAGTAACTCAACAATTAAGAACCTTGGCCGTCCTGATGGTGAATTCCAAAACCTCTCTTATATTTCAGTGAAGACATTTATTCTCTCTCAATCATAGACTCGTAGAGTCATAGAGCTATACCACATGGAAACAGACCCTTCGATCCAACTGCTCCATGCCGACCAGATATCTTAAATAAATCTAGTCCCATTTGCCAGCATTTAGGCCATCTCTCTCTAAAACCTTCCTATTCATACACCCATCCAGGCACTTTTTAAATGTTGTAATTGTATCAGCCTCCACCACTTCCTCTGGCAGCTCATTCCATACATACACCACCCTCTGCGTGAAAAAATGCTCCTTACATCCCTTTATATCTTGCCCCTCACCTATGCCCTCCAGTTTTGGACTCCCCCCACCACCCTGGGGAAAAGACCTTGTCTAGTCACTCTATCTATGCCCCTCATGACTTTATCAACCTCTATGAGGTCACTCCTCAGCCTTCAAAATTCCAGGGAAAATAGCCCCAGCCTATTCAACCCCTCCATAGCTCAAACACTCCGACCCTGGCAACATTCTTGCGAATCTTTTTTGAACCCTTTCACAACATCCTTCCTATAGCAGGGATACCAGAATTGCACACAATATTCCAAAAGTGGCCTAATCAATGTCCTACACAGCTGCAACATGACCTCCCAACTTCTGTGCTCAATGCACTGACCAGCACAGGCAAGCATACCAAACACCTTCACTGTCTTCCTGGGACTCCACTTCCAAGGAACTATGAACCTGCACTCTAAGGTCGCTTTGGTCAGCAACACTCCCCAGGACCTTACCATGAAACATATTTGTCCTGCCCTGGTTTGCCTCTCCAAAATACAGCACCTCACATTTATCTAAGTTAAACTGCATCTGCCAATCCTCGGCCCATTGGCTCATCTGATCAGAGCTTGCAATGTGATGCACTTGCATACACTGGAAGCTGCATACACTAAAAGACAGGGCCTGTTCTTTGCGAACAGAAAGACACATGTGCCCACTTCAGTTCATTTGTAAGGACAATGCTCTAACCAATCAAAGCAACCTGCCTGGTTTAAAACTTTAACAAAAACTAACAGTAAGACAACTGTCAGTCATCATTAACTGATGCTCTCTCCATAGCAATGCCTCTACAAACCACATTCCACTTACCCACCAATCAGCACTCACCTTTTTTACAACATGAATGTTGTCTGGGTTTTGCTTCAATACTTCTACAAGTTGCCTTGATCAGAGCAAGACAAAAAGCCTTGACAACACGTAACTTTTTTTTTGCAATAAGCTCTTAATTTATATTCTTTCATCTATCTGTTACCAATCCTCAAACTATTCATTTATTTGTGGTTTGTGGCCATCATTGGCTGGCCAGCATTTATTGCCCGTCCCTAGTTGCCCTTGAGAAGGTGGTGGTGAGCTGCCTTCTTGAACTGCTGCAGACCACCTGCTGTGGATTGACCCACATTGCTGTTAGGGAGGGGATTCCAGGAGTTTGACCCAGCTACAGTGAAGGAACGGTGATATATTTCCAAGTCAGGATGGTGAGTGGCTTAGAGGGGAATTTGAAGGTGGTGGCGTTCCCATATATCTGCTGCTCTTGTTCATCTAGATGGAAGTGGTTGTGGGTTTGGAAGTGTTGACTAAGGAACATTGATGAATTTCTGCAGTGCATCTTGTAGAAAGTACACACTGCTGCTGCCTCTGAGCATCACTGGTGGAGGAAGAGAATGCTTGTGGATGTGATACCAATCAAGCAGCCTGCTTTGTCACGGATGGTTACGCGTTTCCTGAGTGTTGTTGGGGCTGCACTCATCCAGGCAAGTGGGCGGTATTCCAGCACACTCCTGACTTGTGCCTTGGAGATGGTGAACAGGCTTTGGGTAGTCTGTAGGTGAGTTATACTTGTTGATGTATTCCTAGCCTCTGATCTGCTCTTGTAGCCACTGTGTTTATGTAGTGTGTCCAGTTGAGTTTCCTCAGAATATTGATAGTGGGGGATTCAGCAATGGTTAACACCATTGAATATAAAGGGCAGTGGTCAGATTGTTTGTTTCTTCTTGGTGAGACCTGGCTTTTGTGTGGCACAAATGTTATTTGCCACTTGTCAGACCAAACTTGGATATTGTCCACATCTTGTTGCATTTGGGTATAGACTGTTTCAGTATCTGAGGAGTCACAAATGATGCTGAATGTTGTGCAATTGTCGGCGAACATCCCCATTTCTGACCTTATGATGGAAGAAAGGTCATTGAAGGATGGTTGAGCCATGGACATTACCCTGGGGAACTCCTGCAGAGATGTCCTGGAGCTGAGATGACTGACCTCCAACAGCCACAACAATCTTCCTATGTGTCAAGTATCACTCCAACCAGCAGACAGTTTTCCCCCCCCCACTCCGATTCCAATTTTGTAAGGGCTCCTTGATGGCACACTTGGTCGATTGCACCCTTGATGTGAAGAGCTCTCGGTCTCACCTCACCTCACCTCTGGATTTCAGCTCTTTTATCCATTTTCGAACCAAGGCTGTAATAAGGTGAATGGTCCTGGCAGAACCCAAACTGGGCATCACTGAACAGTTTATTGCTGAGCAGGTGCTGCTTGATAGCACTGTTAATGACACCTTCCATCACTTTACTGGTGATCCAGAGTAGACTGATGGGGCAGTAATTGGCTGGGTTGGATTTGTCCTGCTTTTTATGTAGAGGACATACTTGGGCAATTTTCCTCATTGTCAGATATATGCCAGTGTTGTAACTGTACTGGAACAGCTTGGCTAGGGGAATGGTAAGTTCTGGAGCACAAGTCTTTAGTACTATTGCCAGAATGTTGTCAGGGCCTATAGCCTTTGCAGTATCCAGTGCCTCGAGCTGTCTCTTGATGTCACATGGAGTGAATCGAATTGGCTGAAGACTAGTATCTGCAATGTTGGAGACCACTGGAAGATGGATCTTCTGGCTGAGGATTGCTGCAAATGCTTCAGCCTTATCTTTTGCACTGATGTGCTGGGTCCTTCCAACATTGAGGATGGGATATTTGTGGAGCTTCATCCTCCAGTGAATTGTTTAATCAACCTCGACCATTCACGACTGGATGTAGCAGGATTGCAGAGCTTGAATCTGATCCATCTGTGGGATTGCTTAGCTCTGTCTGTCACTTGCTGCTTATACTGTTTGGCATGCAAGTAGTTCTTGTTTGGCAGCTTCACCAGGTTGACACCTCGCCTTCAGGTATGCCTGGTGTTGCTCCTGGCATGCCCTCCTACACTCTCCATTGAACGAGGGTTGATTCCCTGGTTTGATGGTAATGGTTAAGTGGGGATATGCTGGGCCATGAGGTTACAGATTGTGCTGGAGTACAATTCTGCTGCTGATGGCTCCCCACAGCTCCTCATGGATGCCCAGTCTGGAGTTGCTAGATCTGTTTGAAGTCTGTCTCATTTAGCACAGTGATAGTGCCACACAACACAATGGAAGTTATTCTCAGTGTGAAGGTGGGACTTCATCTCCACAAAGGCTGTGCCATGGTTGCTCTTACCGATACTGTCATGGACAGATGCATCTGCAGCTGGCAGATTGGTAAGGATGAGGTCAAGTATGTTTTTCCCTCTTGATGATTCCCTCACCACCTGCCACTAACCCAGTCTAGCAGCTATGTCATTTACGACCCGACCAGCTCGATCAGTAGTGTTGCTGGTGAGCCACTCTTGGCGGTGAACATTGAAATCTCCCATCCAGAGTACATTTTATGCCCTTGTCATCGTCAGTGCTTTCTCTAAATGTGGTTCAACATGGAGGAGTACTGATTCGTCAGCTAAGGGAAGACGGTAAGTGGTAATCAGCAGGAGGTTTCATTGCTCATGTTTAAACTGAAGCCATGAGACTTCATGGGGTCCGGAGTCAATGTTGAGTACTCCCAGGGCAACTCCCCCCGACCGTGCTACAATCCCTGCTTGGTCTGTCCTCACGGTGGGACCTTGTCTGTAAGGTATAATTCCATGAGACTGACTGTCCGGCTGCTGCTTGCCTTGCCTATAAGATAGCTTTTCCAATTTTGGGACTGGCCCCCAGATATTAGTAAGGAGGACTTTGCAGGGTCGACAGGGCTGTTTCTGCCATTGTCTATTCTGGTGCCCAGGTTGATGCCGGGTGATCTGTCTGGTTTCATATCTTTTGAGACTTTGTAGCAATTGGTACAAATGAGTGGCTTGCTAGAGCATTTCAGAGGATAGTTGAGAGTCAACCGTATTGCTGTGACTCTGGATTCATATGTAGGCCAGACCAGGTGAGGCTGGCAGATTTACTTCACTGAAGGACCTGATTAATAAACCTGATATGTTTTCCTGATGATCAATGGTGATTTCATGCTCATCAGTAGATTCTTAATTCCAGATTTTTTTTCAATTGAAATTAAATTCCACTAACTGCCATTGCGGGATTCGAACCCAAGTCCCCAGAACATTACCTGGGTCTCTGGATTAATAGTTCAGTGATAATATCGCTAGGCCATCACCTTCCCAACTATGCTAATTTATTATTCTTATCTCAAGGGCCCTAATGTTGTGTACTAACCTCTCGAGTAGTACCTTACTGAACTCTTTTTGAAAATCGAGTATGCTGTATCAGTTGGCTCCCTTGATCTCCTGTGCTAGTTACAACCTCAAAAAGTTCTTAACAGATGATTTACCTTTCATAAATCCATGTTTACTCAGATCAATTATATTATGACTTTTTAAGTATCCAGTTATCACATCCCTAGGAATGGATAAAACATCTTCTCTATGGCTGACTTGGACAAATTGGCCTGTAACTTTCTCTTTGCTTACTATTTCCTTTCTTGAATAGCAAGATTACACTTGTTATTTTGCAATCCGCCAGGACATTATATGTTCAATGGAGTTCTTGATCATCAAAACCAATGCATACACTATATCTACGCCTAAGGATATAGGCCATTAGGGCCAGGGGACTTGTTGACTTTTCCTTATTCACTTCTCCACTGATGTTTCTTTAATAATAGATACTTTAAAATTCTTCAATCTCTTCATACCTTTGGTTCCCCACTATTTCCAGAGTGTTATGCCTTCTAGAATGACAGACTCCTTTCATCTAGCCCAGTGTCTGTGTTGAATCTTTGAAAGTGTTGTCCAATTTAGATTCATGCCCCAGCTTTCTTCCCAGAATCCCGTAACTTGGTTCTGTTCTAAAGCATACCCACTTTGCCTTTTGAAAGTGCAAATGAAATTTGATTCCACCATGTTTTTAAGTATTGCATTCTGGATCAAAACCATTTTCTGTTTGAATGGAATATGTCTTCTCAATTCCTCTCTAGCATTGTTGCTAAGTAGGTGGTGTCTATGACCTTCAATTACCACTTCCCCCCCCCCCCCCCCCCCCCCACCCCCCCTGCCTGAAGGTACACTTTCTCTCTATTTGCTTTATTAAACAACACATAATTTTGAATCCTTCTATTCAGTCCCTTCTTTTTCACTCTTACAGTGCTAAGGAAAGAAAATAATGATTGAGAAGGATCAAGATCAATTGTTTCTTTTTGTGTTCTTATTTTACTTTGGGGTGCTGTTGTGATGTTAACAGACTTCACACACCTAAGTTAGGCTATTTGGAATTCAAAGCACAATCAGAATGAGGGAAATTGTATAGTTTGTGTATGTACTTCATCAGTTACTTAATGAGGGTTTTGAATGTGAGAGGTTTTAGAATATCATGTTAGCCTTGGCAGACACTTTGGTTTATCCTGGAATTATACAACATCCACATCCCATCAAGAAATGAAATAAAAGTCAATCACTATTCATTAGAATGAAGGAAAAATTAGAAATAGGTTTTAACTGTGTCAAATGGTGAAGTATGGAGAAAGAGCAACAGAGAATAGGGCAGAAAATGGAAGACATCAAATGACAATCAAATGACAATCAAAAATGTTGATAATATAGAGGGAAAGGAAGTGGTAATGAAACAAGTCAAGAAAGAAGAAAAGTTCAGCCTCGTTGTGAATATCAGAACAGAGAACAACCTTGATTATCCAGAGAGACAGGTGTGGAGTATTTTGTTCAGATAACTGATTGTTTGGACAACTGATAACGTTTTCACGGGACCTTGAGATCTTGTTCATATAATTCAAAATTTGGATAATTGATGTTCACATAACCAAGGTTGTTCTGCCTCGTTGTGAATATCAGAACAGAGAACAACCTTGATTATCCAGAGAGACAGGTGTGGAGTATTTTGTTCAGATAACTGATTGTTTGGACAACTGATAACGTTTTCACGGGACCTTGAGATCTTGTTCATATAATTCAAAATTTGGATAATTGATGTTCACATAACCAAGGTTGTTCTGTAATGAACAGCAAAATAATCAATAGTCCAACAGCTAAACCAGGATTGAGACAGAAGCATAGAAAGAAGGACAGAGAAAATGAGCAGAGTTTACTGTCAGTAAAGTAGTCCAGAAGATGAAAGAGTTGCATCAGACTCAAAACTTTTAACTCTGTTTTTCTCTCTCTACAGAGGCTACCTGACCTGCTGAGTTTTTCCAGTATTTTCTGTTTTTATTTTAGATTACCAGCATCCACAGTGTTTTGCTTTTATTTGAAGTTGCTTGGGTTTGGGTTGAGCTTGATTGAACACTGCGGTCTGGGGGGGGGGGGGGCGGGAGCGGGAGTGGGGTGGGGGCTGGTGGGGGGGAGGGGGGACAGTGAGGTCACCGTGAGAGCCAGGTGCTCTGCTCTGTGGAATACAACCCCAGCCTATCTAGTCTCTCTTCAGAGCTGAATTGTCCCAATCTAGTCAACATCCCAGTGAATCTCTTCAGCACCCTCTCTCTAGTGCTATCACATCCAACAGCGTTGTGACCAGAACTGCTGTGGCTTAATGGCCATAAGTTAAATGAAGAACATGTGAATTGCTGTTTCTCCTGGAAGGCATGTCTGGGTCCTCAGGTGGTGAGGTCAGAGGAGGTGAAAGAACAAGTGTTACAAGTTGCATCATAAGAAATTGTGATGAAGATGGGGAAACTGGGAGATCAGATTGAAGTCCTGACATGAGGCAGTGTGTGGAGAAATGTAACACAGGAAAAATACCGTAGATACTGGAAATCAGCAATAAATACTCTTTAGGTTAGGCACTATCTGGGAGATAAACAGAATGTTTGAGGTTGAAAATCCTTCATCAGAGCACATTGATGTCTCTCACCAAATACTGGCTGACCCGCTGAATATAATCAGCATATTTTGTTTTTAAGGTGAGCAAATGTGGTTAAGCTCATGGACGTATCTTGCATATTTGCTGATAAAGTATTCCCAGGTTTGGAGACAAAGAAATTGAGGAAGGGAAGGGAAAAGTCATAGCTGGACCATGTGAAGATGAAAGAAGGGTAAAAATTGGAAACCACATTGAAGAGCTTTTCCAGTTCGGGCAATAAAAAAGAAAATTAAACTGAGAGAATTATTGATTTACTGGGAAGATGGTGAGAGAGAGGACCCAAATAAGTCTAAAGCCAGGAACATTTTTCACATCCAATTTAAAAAGTCCAGATCCCATGCAGTACCCATTGCAATACCTTCTATTATGAGGAAATGAAATGAGTTATATATCTTTATATATTGTATAACTGTGCATGTCTTTTTGAGTGTTTTTCTATAATAAATGCATGTGTGTAATACATATTTATATTTTCATGTTTGCCCATCTTTTGAGCTGTCATGTGAGTGGTCCTGTCAAGTGAGCACTGCAGGGGAACTAATGAATCATTGTCACAATATTGTGACAACAGGCTAGTGTTGTAATACAGTTATCTGAAAGAAGAAATTATTGAGAAATACTAAGTTATGAAACACTTGGAGGTAGTTTGGAAATTAAAGAGTAACATTTTCCCTCCCATAAAATGGGAATTAGATGTACTTACTGATATAGTGGAATCACTTTAAAGACAATCACATCAGCTTGCATCTACATTGCATCTTTCACATGATAAAAATGTCACAAGGCCCTTCACAGGAGCTGTATCAGGTAAATTATTTGACACGGAGTTGGACAAAGAGCTAATAAAGTAGATGAGAAAAGATGCCAAATCCAATCCCTAGACTGGGTGGTTTTAGACAGAGTAAAGTAAGTGTGTTCAAGCTGAGATGTTGATATGTGCCTGTCACCTTCTGTGTCTTCTGCACTGTCACCTTGTCTGTCAAAGGGTCAGTTTGAACATTTTCATTGATATCTTCAAAATATCTCACTGGCCTTGCCCCTCCTTGCCTCAGTAACTTCCTCTGGCTGGAAACTTATTACTGTATTATAAATATAAATTGAATCAAATCAAATAAATCAAAATTCACCATATTCCTCCAATGCTGACCTCTTGTACACTCCTAATTTTTGTCACTGATCATTAGTGTTTGTTTCTCATCTGCCTGGGATGTAATCTCTGGAATTCCCACCCTAAATCTCTTTGGCTCTTTATTTCTTGCCTCGCCCTTTTAAAATCAACCTTTCTTGCCAAACGTTTGTTCACCTATCCCTCTCCACTGTTATGGTGAAGCTTCTTGGTCTTTTACTGCATTGAAGACACAAAGAGATGACTCTAAATTGGTATTATAGCCAGTTCCAATCTGTAACATTTCAAATGTAATTTTCTTTTAAAAGGTAAATTTTGCAATGTGCCAACTGTTCGGATTATTCACAGCTTTTCTATTTCGGAACTACCTCCATCCAAGCAAGACAAACCATATCATCAGGCATGTAGTAGCCACCCTCTTGGGTCTTCACTTTGCATTCTTCTGCTTTGGCAGGTAGGTAGTTTTGCAAACTTGCATTTGAAAACCTTTTCCATTTGTAAAACAGGATGACTAAAACCAGAAACTGGTACTGACGAGTTCTGCACTAAGCAACTTTGCCTTATTTGTACTTCTGAGAAAACAACATTTTAGCTACATCAATTACTAATTAATGCACGTGAGTTTCAATTAGTGCCAGAGCACCAAGTGTCGAAATTATTCTTGGAAAAAGCAAAATAGTTTTATCACAATAACTTCAGCTGATAACTTCAGTTATATCCATAGTTTTGAGAAGTTAGAATTCTTTTCTTTTAGAGCAGAAGAAGGAAGTGTTCAAAATTATGAAGAGTTTTGATACAATAAATGAAGAGTTTTTTTTCTGCATATACTGGACTTGGGTCGCTAGACAAAGGACCTGGGTTTAAGATTTCCAAAAGAATCAGAAAGAGGCTTTGTCTTTTTAGTAATGAGCTGATTTGATCTGAAAAGCTGTCCCTGCAAAGGCATTGGAAGCAGATTCAATTGTAATTTTCAGAAGGGAATTTGCAAGGAGATTTTCCCGGGTTGTGGAAGAGTGGCATGATTAGCTGTTTCAAAAGGCTGATACAGTTATGATGGACTGAAAGCTTCCTCAGTGCAATATAAACCTATGGTTGTTCATCCAGTCAGTCCACTTGCCTGGTCATATTTGGTTATTTGTTGGAAATATGAGTGAATCCAATACTGTCCTTTTATTTGGTAAACGCTCCTTTTCCTTTATCGCTTAGATACTCCCCTTCCCCTTCACCTTTCAAGGCAATTCAGGCTGTTACAAATCTTGAATAGAGAGATAGATAGGTAATCTGAAACTACACCTCTGCCGGTATCTGGATGAAAGGTAAAGAATGCAGTCAGAAGATGAAGTAGGTCGTGGACCCTGCTGAAAAATGAATGTGTACTAAATACAGGTGTTTGTGTATATGTGTATACATATGTGTGTATGTTTGAGTGTGTTTCACTATGTACCTTTTAATGTTTATATGTGCGCAGTGAGGTCAGGAGTGTACTGGAAAGTAACGTTCAGTCAAGAGACTTCTAAAGAGGACAGATATAAAAATGAGCAAAAAAAAATAAACAATGTATGAATTGAATGGAATTCAGGGCCTTTATTCTAAAATGTAAGCAAACCCAAAAGGAATAGGGGATAAAGAGGAAAGAAGAGTCAAGGCCATAATCAAATCCTCCACAAAACTTAACTAATGGCAAAGCAGACTTGAGGGGCCGAATGGCCTGCGCCTGCTCCTAATTCATATGTGCAACTCTACAGTAATAACCTTGAGCACTTAGAGGAGCGATTTTGGAGTTAATTTGGCAAGACAGTTCTCAAGAAGTGCGGAGAAATGAGTCAGATATCTTTAACAGGAAACAGTCTTTGACTTAATCTGCTAACCACAAACATTCTTTCAGATGAATGACTGAAAAGTATTTAGTTTCCTCTGTCAAATCTCAATTTGAGGACTCCATGCAATATTTCAAAACTACATTCACTTGATGCCAAAGAGACGTCTGAAACTTCTCTACGGAACACTGCGGGTGACACAAGCCCTTGGAGACCACATTTGGCAGCTTTCGTGCATTGCCAGAGCCAAATATTGGAATGACACTCATTTCCTACAATTGTTTCTGTTGATTATATGCTTCATTACTTCATAAGATCCAGTGAGATAGACTCTTCTCTAATTGGCAGTGATTCCCTCTGTGGGGAGGCAGTTGCATAGGAGTAATGTCATTGGACTAGTAATCCGTAACTTTAGGCTAATGTTCTGGGGCCATGAGGTTCAAACCCCGCCATGACAGATAGTGAAATCTGAATTCAATACTAATCTAGAATTAATGGTGACCATATAACCACTATTGTGATGCAGTGGTAGCGACCATAACTTTGAGCAAGAAGGCTTCATGTCCCACCAGCCCCAGACATGCCACTCATATCTGAACAGGCTTGTTTGAAAAGAAATTCTATAATCACTGTCAATTGTTGTTAAGAACTCATCTGGTTCACTATTGCCTTTTAGGGAAGAAATTCTGCTGTCCTTCATTCACCTTGACTCTAAACTCAAGGCAATGTGGCTGAGTCCTAACTGTCTACTGGGCAATTAAGAATGAGCAATAAATGCTGACCTAGCCATTGATATTCACATCTCATGAACAAATAAAAAATGCCTCTTATGAAACTTGACTGCTTTGCTCAGTCTTCAAGGGTCGCTTGACCTATATTTGCTCCCATATCTTCTGCGTGCTGCATGACCACAAAAAGTGATAGGATTTTGTACCAAACCGAAAAGCATGCTGACTAATTCAAAGAAAGTGATTTGTCAAACTCATTCTTAACCATTGGATTCACAAAAGCATTATGTACCCATGTTTGTAAAGGACGAGTGTTATATTCATTTTTGTGTCAAGAAAGGCAGCACTTTGGCTTAGCTCAATTCCCACTTCATCTTCCAACATAAGAAACAGCTGAAATGGACCATTTGATGCTTTGTCCAGCTCCATCGTTGAATGAGAACATGGCTGACCTCAATATCTGCTTCCTGCATTGTCCCCATATTGCTTACTTTATTATGTACCAAGAACATTCATCAACTTCTCTCCTGAATCTACTCAGTAGGCTGGATTTAACAATTGTGTACATGTCCTGCTCATTTCCCTGGATGAAAGTGGGTCCAAAATTGAGTCAGCCCTGTAGCAGTAACAATAGGGCGGAGGTAGGACGGGGGTGGGGTGCGGTGTTAGGGATGAAGGGGATGAGAGGTGCATAAACAGGCCCCTCAGTGAACAGAATGTCCCATGGAACCAAACTCCCTTGTCCTTGATACCTCCCTTATCAGAAAGCCTCCTCTGAATCCTCTCTTGAGGCCTTGACATCCTCTCTCATGCATGGTTCCCAGAATTAATCAGAGAATTTGAGACTGGCCTGATCAGTACTTTATAAAGTTTAACTTCCTTATTTTTGCACTCCATTCTTTCACTTATAAACTTGTGATGCTGTATGCATTCCAAACAATCTTATCAGCTTGTCCTTTATGATTTATGTACATATACATTCAATATCATTTGTGGAAGTTGTAGGTTTCTTGGTTTGTGAGTTAGTAACTTATGAGTTTTCTGTAAGCCTGAAGGCAATAATTAGCTTGTAAGTATTTCGGTAGCCATGGTTATTTTCTTTAAAACAGTTTTTGAGGCCTAGCTTTAGGATTACTGAGTTTTTGAGTCCCACTAACAGATTTTTGTTTTCCTTGAATTGTTTTGCGAATCAGCATGGTAAATAATGGAGCGTCAAGTTTTGTTAGTATGTTCTTGATTTTTTTTTAAGCTTAAGGGAAATATCCACAGCTTAAAGAGTTTTTTTTAAAATTTAGTTTAGGTTTTGAGCAAAAAGCCATTGATGAGGATGGAGTGTAAACCAGTGTTCCTGAGAAGGGAAGGCAGTATCTTGGAGTAAGCAATTAGTGCTAGTGTTGTGATAAAACCTTGAAGAGGTTACTGAAAGCTGATTATACTTAAGATCAAACATTTAATAAATTTAGAAAAGAGCCCACTGCAGTTCCAGTCCATAAGGTAAAATCACAAGTGATTTAAAACTATCAAGGTGTCAGAGACAGGACCTCTGATGTGAGTACTGAATGAGTGCTGTTTTTGAGTACCATATAAGGAATGCTTTGGGTACTGTATATATGATTTTTTCCCCCATATTTTATGAAGGAATGTTTTGGGATTGATTAGATTATACTTATACTTTGAATTGAATCATAAATAGACAGCTTGTTTTACTCTATTTCATCTTTAATTTGTTAATATACTGCTGTTCAGTTGTTAAAAGAAAATCTGCAGTGTTCTGTGTTTATGTTTCAGTGAGGGACCACTTAATTAAAAACAAAACATGATCTATTATGCCAGGTTTTCATTTTGGGATATGATTTGTCCAGTAATAACATCAGGGACCATAACACATGCCCTTCCTAAGATTTGTATGTATGAACTCCAAATTTTCTCTGTTCTTGCAGGACCTTTAAAATTATATCATGTTGGTTTTCTTTTGTCTCTTCAAATTGCTGTTTGTCTGCCTATTTATGTCCTCTTTTCCTCACTGTTTGCAACATCCTTGAGTTTTGTGCCACTGCATATATTAAAATTGTTCCAGTATGCCCTAATCCAGGTCATTGATGTCAGAAAAGGTAACAGTCCCAGCGATGGGACGATCTGCTCAGGGATAATACTGGACACTTCATTCCATTCTGAGATAAGCCCTCATCACCTCTTTCTGCTGTGCATCCATTAACCAATTTGGTATCCGGACAGCCTCTGCCCTCTTAATCCTATACATTTTAATCTTGTCAGTAAGTCTACTTTTTGGCACTTCAACAAATTATAATTGAATGCCCATAAATATAACATCAACTGCACTACCCCCATCAATCATTTTGTGCCATCTTCAAACAGCTTAATTGGTTTTAGTAAAATATAATTTTCAACCATGCTTCTTTCCATACTTTTCCATTTCCTATTCAGTTTTATCTCTGAATAATTCCCTTTAATTGACAATAATCTAATTGGCCTGTGATTACCATTTTTATCCCTGTCCCACTTTTTAAACAGGGATGTAACCAAAGTAATTCTCCTTTCTCTGATGCCACTTTTCATCTTTAAGACAGTGTAGTGATAAGAACCAAGTGGATTGCTTGACTATGAGATCTTTGGTCTAGGTTAACAACCCCAATCAATCAGGAAGCCCAGACTGACCAATAAAACAGGGGATTTTCCTGGTGGTGGAAATTGAATAAAGATTCGTACACCTTGTGTCTCTCACCGTGTCTCACACCTACACACACGCACACCATGTGTGCAGGGGAAAAATAAGCACTACCACAGTTAGGCGTTAGTGTGGGGGTTAAAAAGAACAGGAGTGTCTCACACAGCATAAAAAAAAAATAAAGGGCATTTGATTTTTAAAAAAAAGAAATGAATAGGAGTCTCCCTGCCCTCCCCTTTACTGTTTTTAAAAAAAAATAAAAAGTAAAAAAAAACAGGGGATTAAGAATCTGCTCAGTTCAAGTGATTGACTCCGAGCTGGCTGGCCGCAACCAGTGTACTGTGCACAAGTAAATAAAGTTGGCAAAAGTGAGGACTGCAGATGCTGGAAACCAGAGTTTAGATCCACATCCCTCTAACCCTACCCCTCCAACCGTAACAAGGATAGAACCCCCCCTACCCCGTGCTCACTTTCCACCCTACCAACTTTCGCATTAACTGCATCATCCGCTGACATTTCTGCCACCTCCAAACAGACCCCACCACCAGAGATATATTTCCCTCCCCACCCCTTTCTGCTTTCTGCAAAGACTGTTCCTCCGTGACTACTTGGTCAGGTCCACGCCCCCCTACAACCCACCCTCCCATCCTGGCACCTTCCCCTGCCACCGCAGGAATTGCAAAACCTGTGCCCACACCTCCTCCCTCACCTCCATCCAAGGCCCCAAAGGAGCCTTGCACATCCATCAAAGTTTTACCTGCACATCCACCAATATCATTTATTGTATCCGTTGCTCCCGATGCGGTCTCCTCATTGGAGAGACTGGACGCCTTCTCGCAGTGCGCTTCAGGGAACATCTCTGGGACACCTGCACCAATCAACCCCACCGCCCCGTGGCCCAACATTTCAACTCCCCCTCTGCCGAGGACATGCAGGTCCTGGGCCTCCTCCATCGCCACTCACTCACCACCCATTGCTGGGAAGATCGCCTCATCTTCCGCCTCGGAACACTTCAACCCCAGGGCATCAATGTGGACGTCACCAGTTTGCTCATTTCCCCTCTGCCCCCCCACTTACCTCAGTTCCAACCTTCCAGCTCAGCACTGCCCTCATGACCTGTCCTACCTGCCTATCTCCCCTCCCACCTATCTGCTCCACCCTCCCCTCTGACCTTTCACCTCCATCCCCACCCCCATTCACCTATTGCACTCTTTCCTACCTTCTCCCCAGCCGCACCCCCACCCCACCCCCATTTATCTCTCCACCCTGGAGGCTCACTGCCTCTATTCCTGATGAAGGGCTTTTGCCCAAAACATCGATGTTCCTGCTCCTCGGATGCTGCCTGACCTGCTGTGCTTTTCCAGCACCACTCTGATCTAAACACAAGTAAATAAAGGGTGACTTGGTGATGGGATGCTTGCCTATGTTCAGTTATTTCAGAAGGATTGGAAGACAGCGGCCAGAGTCTATGCAATTTCTACCATTAGTTCCCTCATCTGCCGAGTTGACATCCATTGGGAATCGGGTAACCTTTCTTAACAGAACTACTGCCAATCTTTTTTTTATTGTTGCCAATTTCTCCACTTCCCTCTTGCTTACTGCCTCTTCTCCAGTAAAGACAAGATACAAAGTACTCATTTAGAAACTCAGCCATAAACTTTGCTTCCATAAGTTTGTGTTTTTGGTTCCACTTATTGCTCAGCTTGCCACTAACCTCCTTCTATTTATAAGGCACAAACCTACGATATACATTCCAAGCTTTGTTGTGCAGACCTTGATGCAGCATTTCACTTGAGTGCTAACCAGGAATTCACAAAGGATTATCATAATTTTCTTGCATTAGTGTACTGTTTGCTTTGTTGTCGTGGCAACTGGGGAAGAATAATAAATGCTAATATGCCAGCATTTCAAGATAACCAACAACAATCATTATTCTGAAGGACACCTCAGCCAGGAATTTGCTTCTGATCCACCACCGTGACTTGGCCAGGCATGCATTGGAAATCTCAGGGATGAGTCGCAGGGATTTCCTGGTCTTTATCCATTTGCTGACTAGCAATGCTCTCAGTTGCAACCAATATGAATACTTCCTCTATTCAGTGTATAGTGCCACGCGTGTAGCAAAGGTATTGCCCTCTCGTTGATGCTTGTTAATCCTGTCTTGGTGGGTAGCACTTTCGCCTCTCAGAAAGAAATTTGTGGGTTCGAACTCACTCCAGGGATTTGAGCACACTTTAGACTAATGCATGGAGTGCAGGTGCCAGAGGAGTGTTGCAGGATCAGAAGTGACATCTCTCAGGATGCAAAGTAAAACTGATGGGTAAGATCCCGTGGCACTATTTTGAAGAAAAGCAGAGGTTTCCTCAGTATTAATTACCATTCGATTAATATCGCAAAAACATATTGTCCAGCTATTGTTACTTTCCTCTTACTGGAACCTTGCTGTGTGCAAATTGGTTGCTATATTTTTGACTTCATCACTGTGACTGCATATCAAAAATATTTTATTGATTCTAAGGTATTTTAGGATCTCCTGAAATTAATGATTAATGTTTAAAATTAACTAAAGAGCTGGTTGGAATAAACCTATGATTTGAAAGAGAACAGAGAGGCAATTTGTCTTGAACTGCAAATCAGGATTAAGATACAGCCAAAGTCCATTCATTTTTAGCATGAGATCGTGTTCTTGTAGAATGCCCTTGCTGCTCTTTTTTTATATACACATAGGTCCATGGAAAAAAGCGATACAGCCATCTTAAATCAATCAGAGCAAAAGAAACAGCAGTAAAAAAAATTTGGACAGCAAACGTTTACTTGCATGTTGGTATGTGCACATGCACATGCACATGTCCACATGCATATATATATAGGAGTGCATGTGCATGTGTATGTTGTGTAGTGTAAAAGAATATGTTTCATCACTTATTTAAATGTATGACAGGCTTTGAGGTTTGTCGTGGTTATTTGTTCTGTTGCTTGGCTACATAGTTTTAGCTGACCTCATCACGTAGGTTTGGCTGTGGTTCCTGACATCTGTCATCCTGCTTACTGAAGCAGCTGCTGAAACAGTTTCCTTTCTCAATTACCCGAAATGTAGCTTTTCATTCCCAACTCTTACCCTCCCTGACCCATCCCACCCTCCTGCACTGTTGCCAAATATTAATTGCGCAACATTTTGCTCCTTGAGTAATGAGTTGTGAACACTTTGGGATGCCCTGAGATTGTGAAAGCGGCCGTAAAAATGCAAGTTTTATCTTTTAAATAGGGGTTTGGTGACGCTGTAGCTAAGGCCTTCCTAGAAAACCTAAGGGACAAATCTTATAATTCATTCTCTGGCATAAGTCATTGGTGTGTTGTATCATTATAATGTTTTATATCTCCCCCCACAACCTCCAATCTCATTCACACATATATATTCCACACCTCAGAGAGTTATTAACCCCCTAAGATTGCCATGGAGTCCCAAGGAATAAAAATATAATCTCCTGGATCCTATTTACAGCAAAGTTAAGGAGAAAAATTCTAAAAGCTTTTTAAAAAAAAATACCTTGTTTGGTTATTTGTCTTTAGTAACTGGTTAAGAAAGGGCTTTTTTTTTAGTTGGAGGATGGAAGTCAACTGACAAAATATTTAGGAATATGCCCAAAGTCATCAATATTGCTAACAGAAACAGTCCCCCTTCAACCCCCTCCCAGCATCAACACCTACCTCACCATCCCCCACAATTTAATGACCCAATCTTATTTTTCATATCCTCCGTTGTTATTGGAGAGACAAAGTGACACATTGTATATCTTCTGACTAATCTTTCAGAAAGCTATTTTGAAAGATTAAGGAATGAAGGAAGCCTGATTCTTCAACAAAGATCTGCTACCTAAATGGTAGAAGTTGTGGGATTAGAAGGAACTGTTGAAATATGAAGTAAACTCCTTGTGCTTCTCTCGATTAACTTACTTTAAAAAACACTCTAATAGATTTTAAAACTCCATTAACTAGATTTAACTTCCTTTTAATTCTTTTACAAGTAAGCATTTCTATTCATAATCGGGACTGTCAACCAAACCGTGAACTGACAGGCATCCCACTATGACAACAATAGATTTCAAGGTCAATCACATAGTACTGACCCTATAATGACAGCTCTCAAGCTTATGTTGATGAGCAGAGTGAAGTGTGTAAATACTGCAGATGTTATTTTTTCAAATATTTGATGGGCCAATGACACCATTCCCTTTGACACAAAGTTTCCGCACGTGTTCATGTCTACTTCTAACAATCCAAAAGGGCATTTGACTAGCCTACCTGAAGAGTGCCTTGCCTCTCTGAAAGGTATCCAGGGACCTATCAAAATGAGCACCTTTCCTCTCTAAAAAAGGAATTCCACCTTTTGAAATAACACAAGTAAATTTAGCCTTTCCTCTACCAGGTCTAAAATGCACATTTCATGCTTTGAAACTACCATGAGTCAAAATCAGATCAGTGGAATGGAGTTATAGTTTAACATGTACAGGTGCCTCTGTTAATCAGAGATGTGAAAATTCCAACTCACCCTGCCACTTTCCCCAACCCCTACTGCAAAGGCAGGGGCTTGTGTGATTTGTTCCAACAGCACCATTTTGCTGAGATGGAAAGCCTCTCTGCTGTCCCCAGAATCTGTCCTTCTGGACAAAATTGCAGGTCATGATGTCAGTCAGCTTATGAGATGTCAAAATTAGCTCAATGGCCAGCAGTCCCATCTCTGAGTCAGCAGATTGTGATCAAATTCCACTCTAGAGACAGAAGCACAAATCCCAGATTCCGTGTGCAGTACAGCATGTTCTGAAGTACTCCTTTTGAAAGGAGATACCAAACCAAGGATGTTCTTCAGGCATCAAATATGCTTTATAATTACAAGTGCTCTCTTGGAACATTGTAGTAACCAACCCAGAATGAATCCAATGCTGAGGTTAACATTTGTTTCAGGCTTTCCTTAATATGATTGGAATGATTGTTAATAGAAACCAGATCATGGAAAGTCTGCTGTGCTGAGATTTTTCTTTGGTGTAACTTTATAGCATTTTCTCTTTTACTGATTGTTATTTGGGTACAGTACACTGAGATTGAGACAAACTAGTCCATTGACTGAAAACCCAACAGAGCCATGGAATGAAGTTTGGCAACATTAAGTATTGAGTACAGGTCATGTTGCAGCTGTACAGGACATTGGTTAGGCCACTGTTGGAATATTGCGTGCAATTCTGGTCTCCTTCCTATCGGAAAGACGTTGTGAAACTTGAAAGGATTCAGAAAAGATTTACAAGAATGTTGCCAGGGTTGGAGGATTTGAGCTATAGGGAGAGGCTGAACAGGCTGGGGCTGTTTTCCCTGGAGCCCCAGAGGCTGAGGGGTGACCTTTATAGAGGTTTACAAAATTGAGGGGCATGGATAGGATAAATAGGCAAAGTCTTTTCCCTATGGTTGGGGAGTCCAGAACTAGAGCGCATAGGTTTAGGGTGAGAGGGGAAAAGATATAAAAGAGACCTACGGGCAACCTTTTCACAGAGGGAGGTACATGTATGGAATGAGCTGCCAGAGGAAGTGGTGGAGGCTGGTACAATTGCAACATTTAAGAGGCATTTGGATGGGTATATGAATAGGAAGAGTTTGGAGGGATATGGGCCGGGTGCTGACAGGTGGGACTAGATTGGGTTGGGATATCTGGTCGGCACGGACGGGTTGGACTGAAGGGTCTGTTTCCATGCTGTATATCTCTATGACTCTATTAAGAGGTTTCATAAAAATATAAACTAAGGCAGTGAACCCAAATTCAAACAGATATCTTACATTAGAACTGAGGTGGGACATAGCTTCCTACTGCATATGCAACAATGACAACTTGTATTTATTCAGAGCATAAAACCTCCCAGGCATTTTACAAGAGCATACTCAAACAAATGGAGACACATAAGAGACTATCAGGATGGGTGACTAAAATACTTGGTCAAAAGAGGTACATAGATTCCATGATCTAAAAAAAAACTTGTATTTATATCGTGTCTTTCACACCCTTGGGGCAGACCACAACATGTTATAACCAGTGAGGTACTTATGAATTGTAATCACTGTTATAATTTTGGTAGCATACAGCTTATTTGTGTAAAGCACACCCCATGGACATAGATAGCCCAGTCATTGTCATATTGTTTTAGTGAGGTAGGTTGAGTGATTAAATATTGACCAAGACACCAGAAGGGTCTCCCATGCTTTCCTTCAAAATAATACCATGGAATCTTTTGTGTCCGATTGAGAAAGCAAACAGATGTTTACTGTCTCATCTAAAAGGCATAATTTCTGACAATACAGCACTTTCTCGGTTGTGCTGAGAGATATAATGCTGAGCAATCTGGGGTGAGGTTTTAAATTCATAACCTTTTAAATATGATGTGAATGCTTGATTTATGTGGTGAGTTGAGATACCAGCAAAGTCACCCTTCCCAATGTTGTGCAATCTATGGTGGAGATTTCCCCTGAAGTAGGTGTTCCCACACACCCTGCTTTCTCCATTTGATAAACAGGCAAAACAAGATCAGTCACTACCTTCACAGTATCCAAGAGCATTCTATCCACAAAATCTATTGTATACTCTCTGTCCCTAAATAATCTTGGACACCCTGCTCATTATATGTGAAAGAAATCAAAGCACTGGAGCAACACAAAGTTTTATGAGGATGGCAACATAACTGAGAAGATGTGACTATCAGAAACTACTAAAAAGGCTTGGGTCCTTTACTCTGGGAAGAAAAGGAGATTGAGGGGTGACCTGATAAAAATCATTTATATAATGAAGTGTTTGAATAGAGAAATGGAAAGAAGACTGTGGGTGACATCAAAACGAGGACTGGCCATAAATGTAAGTTAGTGACTAACAAGCTGATGGGGCACTTCAGGAGAAAGGCTTCTGTCCAGGAAGTGGTGAAAATGTGAAACCTGCTATGCAGGAAGTAGTTAGGGTGAATTGGATAGCTGCATTTGGGTCAGATGGAGAAGGATGGTAGGAGGCCTGTGTCGATCATAAAAATCAAAAGGATGGTCTCTTGTGCTGTACATTCTATGTAATTAACATCATCAAGAAAAGATTAACTGATTTTTCACCTGATATGCCATTTGAGAGCAATTAACTATCACCTTTGCCTTAACAAAAGAAAAATGTCTGTACTTTGAAAATAATCAATCGTCGGTGACATATGAGTAGGAATGTCCTGAATGCCATACAGAACATTGTATGTGAATAAAATTCTGGCTATTTGTAGCTTGTATGGAATGTAAACACCAGCATAGACTTGTTGGGCTGAATGGCCTAATTCTGTACTTGGCATTCTTTGTAATTTGTCTGAATTCAGTAGAAAATCTAGGAAGTACAGACCTTTCACTTTTATTCTGTAAATTAAAAAATACTTGTACTTTGAAATATGTTGTAGCCATATGTGTACTGCAATGTTATAATTGTACTATCCTTTTTATTATTTTGTACTATATGTTTATTTTTAAATATATCTATAAGTATGTTATGAGTTATGATTACTTATTTTAGTTCTATTACCATCACAATGGGCACATGCCCTAATTATGATTTTTAAAACAATCATTTGGCTACCTGTTTCTTTCTGGAAAAGCACAGCAGGTCAGGCAGCATCCAGGAGCAGGAGAATCAACGTTTCGGGCATAAGTCCTTCTTCAGGAAATGTCAATTATGCCTGAAATGTCGATTCTCCTGCTCCTTGGATGCTTCCTGACCTGCTGCGTTTTTCCAGCAACACATTTTTCAGCTCTGATCTCCAGCATCTGCAGTCCTCACTTTCTCCTTCCTATCTCTTTGTCAATGTGGTTCAATGTCCTGTATTGAATGTGATTTTTTTCCATTCTAGCTATACTGTTTACTTTCTGGGAGAAGTAATCCTATTGTATTGCGTAATGGTGACCGTGCACATGAAGAGAATTCACAAGTAAGTAACCATTTCATTTTCTGAGGTAATGCTAATATTTGATCAAAGTACCTCTGGATCATTTAACTTCTTCAAGTGGTCTTGAATTAAAGTAGTTGTTATAGCCATAAACTTTGATTTTGCATTTCACTGCTGATGTGTCTTGCTTCTGAAGCCTATTTACTGGATGTACGGGTTCAGTCATCTGGTTAATTCTCTACTACTCATACCAAAATTTTAATGATGATTGCTAGTGGATTCCTTAACCATGAGTCATTATGTGGTGGAATTGTTCCTGAGAAGGAGCATTTCTATGATCAAATATCATTCTCGATGATTCACATACTCTACCTCTTTTATTTAACCATAAGAGCAGAAGCCAATAACACACCTTTAATCAATGGAAATCACACTTATCCTTGAAACAGAAGGTCTATTCAATCCCACTCCAGAGACTTGAGCACACAATATAACCTGACACTTTTGTTGCAAGGTTTGTGAAGGTTTGTAGCTCAGGTTGAGGTTTAGGGTGTAGGTTTGCTCGCTGAGCTGTAGGTTTGATATCCAGACGTTTCATTACCTGGTTAGGTAACATCATCAGTGGCGACCTCCAAGTGAAGCGAAGCTGTTGTCTCCTGCTTTCTATTTATATGTTTGTCCTGGATGGGGTTCCTGGGGTTTGTGGTGATGTCATTTCCTGTTCGTTTTCTGAGGGGTTGATAGATGGTATCTAGATCTATATGTTTGTTTCTGGCATTGTGGCTGGAGTGCCAGGCCTCTAGGAATTCTCTGGCATGTCTTTGCTTAGCCTGTGTTGTTCCAGTCGAATTGGTGGGTTTTTTTTCATCCGTGTGTAGGGCTACGAGGTCGCCACTGATGATGTTACCCAGCCAGGTAATGAAACGTCTGGATATCAAACCTACAGCTCAACGAGCAAACCTACACCCCATAACCTGACACTTTTCAACATGGTACTGAGGGAGTGCTGCAATGTCAGAGGTGCTGCGATTGGGTTGGCAATGTGTGAATTGGCTGACACATTCCCCTCCATTACCATTATTTGGAATCTTGTGATCTTAATTATATTTTCTTTATCGCACGATCTGCTGGGATAGTCCTTTATTTTATTTGTAATGTTGTTAAGCATCTCTAATGTCTTCACAGAACAGAGAAACTAATGTTTTGAGAGATTCATCAGTCCTTCCACTGGAATGTAGCAAGTGAGGGTATTGCCTGTCTTCTGTGTGTAATACTGAATGGAAAACTGTTGGAGAATGTGCAGTATTTTCTTTATTTAGGAAGTGGACTCACTGAATGATGAGGCCAACAGACATACTTGAGAAACCACAGGCATGTTTCCACTGGCTAGATGCTCGTGTTGAGAATCAGATTTGCATTTTGAGTGCCCTGAATTGTGAAGCAGAATCCGTATCACACTTTTGACCAATTTCTCCAAATGAGAATTTTACTTGTCAGTCTGCTCTTCTACAAAATCTGCTTTGTTTGTCCTTATCCCAGCCTGTGCTCCCTGCTTTCCAGTTTTTAATCCTATAGTTCTGACTCTTCACAGAATCATGGAATTGTTATGGTGCAGAAAGAGGCTATTAAGCCCATTTTGTCTGCACTGGTTCTGGCCCTAGTGCCAATTTCCTGCCTTTTTCCCCATATTCCTGCAGACCATTTCTATCCATCCAATGCCACTTCTGAATGCCTCGATTGTGCACCTGCCTCTATCACATCTCCAGGCAGTATATTACAGAACATAACTACACGTTATGTGAAAACATTTTTCCTGACATCTTGCTTCATTTGCACATCCCTTTAAATCCAACACCCCCTCGTTCTTGTTCCTTTTACAAATGAGAAAAGTTTCTCCCTATCTACCTTGTCCAGCCTGTTCCTCATTTTGAAAATCTCTCAGATCTCCTCTCAGCCTTCTTCTCTCCAAGGAGAACAATCACTGTAAATGGTCTGGCGATCATCTCAAATTTGACACCTTCAAATTGAAATATTTCAAATCCCAGCAATCCGTCTGCCTCACCTCACCAGTCTCTGTCCCTGTCTCTACCATTTCCAGCAGTCCCACAATCGTGGGGATATCTTCTTCAATTCTGGTGTCCTCCACCTGCCAACTTACACCAACCCTCCACCCATCCCCTGTCATTGCCCTGCCATTGGAGGTCATGCCTTATTCTGCCTGGAGTCTCTGAGCTTAGGTAACCACTCCCTTCCTCTATCCCCAACGTCAACCTTCCCTCAGCTCCTTTAAGGCGGTCTTGAACCAATGACCAAGTTTCATGAGGTAATCTGACCTAATATTTAATCATAGAAATGTACAAAATAGGAGGAGGAATAGGCCATTTGGCCCTCGATCCTGGTCTGCCATTCAATCTGATTATGTCTGATCATTCAACTCCGTACCCTGTTCCCGCGTTTGCCCCCAAAGTCCTTAAGAACTTTGTCTAACTGCTTCTTGAAAATATTCAATGTTTTGGCCTCGACTGTTTTCTGTGTCAAAGAATTTCACAGGCCCACCACTCTGAGTTCGGAAATTTATCCCCCTCTCAGACCTAAATGGCCTACGCTGTAACTTTAGATTGTGAGTCCCTGGTTCTGGACTCCCCAGTTGTCAGGAACATCCTTCTATAAGATTCAATGTTGCTACATCCAGACAACGAAAGAAAAGGAGGTCAGTTATGGAATAACCCTAGAGAACAATCTTTTGAATATCAATTTTCAATTTCTCTCAAGCAGGATGCATTAGTGGCTTTCAATGATTTTGGACTTGACTCATTGATTGGGGTTGTAGTTATGCCACATTTGGTCATGTGTTCAGTGAAACATCAATGCATTACATTTAATGAATTCCACAATGGCTTTATGAAGCTGAATTTTGACTGTAAACCCATGGTGAAGATATGAGGATATGTGGCCAAACTTTTGGTTAAAGAGAGAGGTTTCATGGAGTGACTTAAAGCAGGGAATGTTGGAGAGATAATGGGGCTTAAGCAGTTTGTTTGAAAGCTCATGAATGCACATCTGCCAAAGTGGGTTTGATGAAATTTGGATGTATGGGTGAGGAACTAGACTCAAACCCAGTGACTTTGGAAGTTTGAAGGACTGGAGGAGGCCATAGAGATGCAGAGACAAGGCTGTGGTGGGTTTGAAAACAAAGCCAAGGATGTTAAAATCATACCATGCCCACTGTCAGTCAACAGGTGCAGCAATGATGGGTGAACAAAGCTTGGTGTGAGTTAGGAGATGGATAGATGAGCTTAAGTTTCTGGGCCTTCACTCTACAGGCCTGCCAATGATCAGAAATACACATCTCGATCATTCTTTACTATTGTGATGCAGTGACCCTGATGGAATGCACATTTGCAATTAAACCTTTCTTAAGCAATTAATATTATTTATATAAAGGTTAGATGTGCCATACCTTGTACAAAAAGGAACTTGGGAATACTAATCTACTGGTGAAGAAGTATACAAATGCTAAGAATACAAAAAAAAAGAATCTGAAAAAGTAATAGTGATGATTAACTTTGTTGAAATCTTTAGGTTTTCATTGCATCACATCCACTCCCTGCTCCACACTTTTATATATCCTAAACGTCAGTTAGTTACTTCGACCTAACCACTATTAATATCTCTTGCTGCTGTAAGAAACATAAAGGTAAAGTCTCCATGGTATTGCCGCATCAGAGGGCTGCTTAGGCATCAGAGAGAGACAGCTGGTGATGGTTTAACCTGAGGTTCATGGCAAGGGGGGAGATTGAAATGGAGAGTCTTCAGCTGGTGTGAGAATTGAGCCCACTGTTGATATAACTCTGCATTGCAAGCTAGCTAGGCAAAAGTGAGGACTGCAGATGCTAGAAACCAGAGTTTAGGTCAGAGTGGTGCTGGAAAAGCACAGCAGGTCAGGCAGCATCCGAGGAGCAGGAAAATCGATGTTTCGGGCAAAAGCCCTTCATCAGGAATTGCAAACTAGCTGTCAAGTCAACTGAGCTAACAGAACTAACACTTCCATATTCTGAGGAGAACAAACATTTTGACAATTTTAGAAGTTAAGTTCTTAGAAATTTCGTGGGCAGCTTGGCAAAGGAACGACATGGGAACAACAGTGGGCATTTAAATCTAACGAACTGATTGAATTCAAACCATTCTCAGGTTGAGGAGATGTTAATCAGGAGCGAATCAATCAGTAATAGATAAAAACAAATCCTTCAGATATCCATGTGTATATAGAACCAGAGAGTATAAAGTCCATGGCCAAATATCGATAAGGGAGATGAAGAGAAATGTTTTTACTGAAAAAGACAGACATTCTGCTTGAGAAGGTATGTGGGAAACTGACTTCATAGGGAGTTGGACCCAGTCGTTGAGCCTGCAGACACACAATGCAGTGACATGGGACTAAGAACATCTAATCATTCAAAAAGTTACAACAGGTATGATAAGCCAAATAACGTCATGCTGTGCTACAAGTTTCTAGGATTCTTTGTGGAAATGACACTATTTATTTGTAAACTGCAGAGGGTTCAAACTGTAACTTTCATTTACCTGCTTCGTTTCTGCAGTGTTTGCCTGTTTTGTTAAAACCATCCTAATTTTGGAGGGCTAGCCATGTTTCATTGGAAAGTCTGAATGTTCAAATACTACTTGCAACAGGAGATCTAACCTCAGTTAATCTTGCATCAGCTTCAGGGCTTAGAGCTGTTTACTCTAGTGGGACATATTCCTGGAGCTTTTGTTTTTCACAGGACCTCCCAGCACTCATCACTCTGTTTCATCAAATATTATTTTCTCCTTCCCAGCCCCAATTAAAATAGTCACAATGAAAATGAAACTCTGCAAAATGTATACATATTGCAATGTAAGCATTCTGTACATTTTCCACTGGAAAATGTGAAAGAGTAATTGTTAATCTTTGTGCAGGGAGTCACAGCCCACTCACGGACTGGGCAATTGTGGTTTTTGACTGAAAGAAATGTTAGATAAAAATCTAAGTTGTAACACACTGCTTCCTAACACTGTGCAGCCTATGTTTAGCAAATACGACTGTAGATTTACAGTAAGCATGTGCAGCTACAGCACTGAATATTAAACATTTCATGACTGTAGGTTCTTTATAGTAATATTTTATAAGGGTTAGTTTCCAGAGTGTTGGAATTGAAAAACAAAGTTTCAGGATTAAACTTGTATACAACAATGTTGTATAGAACTTGTAAAAAGCACACCTTCTCTGTGAGAGCAGAAAGGATGTCGGTTTAGTTTGTTGTCTGAAAGATAGTACCTCTGGTAATGCAGCACTACATAGGTACCACACTGGGTACAATTTTACTGTACCCTGCCAGCAGGTTTGGCAGAACGTGGGGGAGGGGGTGTTAAGGTGCAAAATTGCCTGTGTGGTTCTCCCACCAGTCTCTGACCAGTCTGCAATTCTACCTGGGATGGATTTATCTTAGCAGGCATTCAGGGGCACAAGGGAGGTGTGGCTGGTCACCTGCTCAGGCCTTGAGTGGGAAGGTAAGGGTACCTCTCTAGTGAAGCCCCTTTCCACGTTCAGCTTATCTTTCCCTTTCTACTGCCCCATCTTCTTCCCCTCTTCCCCCCACCAGTTGCCCCAAGGCCTGTCTCTCACACAAATGCTGCTTCACCAAGTAGCCTCTCCAACAAGATCTCCATCCCCCTCACATCACTCTCCTTGCACTCATGGTCTAAGAGCTCTCACAACATAACATCATAAAACATAGGAGCAGAAATTAGGCCATTCGGCCCATTGAGTCTGCTCCACCATTCAATCATGGCTGATATGTTTCTCAACCCCATTCTCCCACTTTCTCCTTGTAACATTTGATCCCATTGACAGTCAAGAATCTATCTATCTCCGTCTTAACTATACTCAATGACCTGGCCTCCACAGCCTTCTGTGGCAATGAATTCCATGGACTCACCATTCTCTGGCTGAAGAAGTTTCTCCTTCTCTCCATTCTAAAGGGTCTTCCTTTTACTCTAAGGCTGTATCCTCAAGTCCTAGTCGGGCTGACCAATGGAAACATCTTCCCAACATCCACTCTGTCCAGGCCATTCAGTATTCTGTAAGTTTTAATTAGATCCCACCTGCCATCCTTCTAAATTCCATTGACTATAGACCCAGAGTCCTCAAATGCCTTTTATTCCCAGAATCATTCTCGTGAACCTCCTCTTAACATGCTCCAGGGCTAGTACATCTTTCCTGAGGTATGGGGCCCAAAATTGCTAACAATACTCCAAACGTGGTCTGACCAGAGTTTTACAAAGCCTCCGAAGTTCATCCTTGCTTTTCTATTCAAGTACTCTTGAAAGAATTGCCAACATTGTATTTGCCTTCCTAACTACTGACTCAAGCTGCAAGTTAACCTTAAGAGAATCCTGGACTAGGACTCCCATGTCCCTTTGCACTTTAGATTTCTGAATTTTCACCCCATTTAGAAAAATAGCCTATGCCTCTATTCTTCCTACCAAAGTACATGACCTCCTATTTTCCCATATTGTATTCCATTCTCATTCGGTAACCCTCTAAAATGGAACTACTGAGCGAGAGAGTGGAAGTCCTGTCTCAGTCAATCAGTACTGCTTAGACCAGAGGTGGGGAACATTTTCATGTTGGAAAGCCGCATTATGTTAGTTGTAATCTAATAAGGCCGCATCCAAGAAACTTCAATTATATATTCTTCAAAATTCACATTACTTTGTACAAATCTAACTACTATGTACTAACTAACTAAAAAAAAGAAAAAACAATGTTAATTCTAACATTAACTAACCTTTTAATGACTTTGTTGTGACTGCTTTTTGTGGAAAGCATTTAAATATTTGGTTGCAGCGTGGAGGTCTGCAGTTTTAGCTGATCCTCTAGATGGATATCCGTCATTTGTGACCGTAAGGGCATCTTGATTTTGGTTAAGTAGGAGAATGTAGATTCGCAGCAATAAGTGGTTGAAAAGCAAGAAAGCATTTTTCATGCACGTTGCCGAAGGCATGGGTATTCTATTGCATTTTTCCATATTTCAATTGGATTTTTCTTCGTGTCAAATAAGGACTTTAAAATGTCATCTTCTGAAAGCTCAATCAATTCCATCTGTAGTTCTTTAGGAGCCTTGGAGACATCGACTAGGTCAGGTTGAAATGCTAATTTGAGTGTGATGTCATGATTCTCAAAGTCAGAGAACCTTTCATTGCACTTCTTTTACACTCTGATATTTTAAATACATTCATTTTAAGATTAAGATTAAAAATAATTAAGGATGAAAAAAACATATTAATAAAAAAATTAAAGATTTGTTCTGCAAAATTTGGATTCATTCAAAAGGCCACACACAATGGCCTACAAGGCCGCAAGTTCCCTACCCCTGGCCTAGACTAAAGGCCATGGGGCTGTTGTTTGGTTGCATTTCCCACTGACACTATTCCCACCACCTGAAAATTCCCACCCTTGGAAAACTGTCCTAGAAGAGTGATAAGTGTTTGATTGAAGTGATCATAGTATGATAAAACGTTTTCTATTAAGTGGGAAGAAATGTAGTTCTGCCTGAGATTTAGTGTGTTTGTAGCTTCAGTGTCAGTTGTGACATGCAGCTATTTTAATAAGCTGTTTGCCTGTAGTTGTGTAAGTATTGATTGAAAGCTCATAACGTTCCTGTCTAGGGTATGACATCATGTAGTTTACAATCTGTAATTCAGGTGTGTTGTTAAAATTTGTTTGCCCATTCAGAAAGAATTGCCTTTTTGTTGCCAATCTTATCTGATTCTAGTCCCACATTAATCAGCATAACTATCCATGTTTGTCAACTTACCTATTTAAAATAAATTACGGTCTTGGCAGCGATGGTGAAGAAATATGAAACTTGCAACCTGTCAATCCTGGCTCAATTTGAGACATGGCCCAAAGATACATAGTCAAAGATACATGACATTTTAGCACAACTGCTTGAATTTTCTTCTAATGTACATTCTAGATGCTATGATGTGTGAACTCTCTGGAACATCCTATTTTATATAAACACCTTAGACTACAGCACAGGAATTGTTGGAGAAGAAGCTAGGCCAAGGATGGCTGTTTTTTTGGAAACTAAAGCACGGATTGGGAGTGAATCCTCGGTTGTGATTTAGCACACTCAGTTGTACATGAGAGTGTGAGCAAGGGGTTCTCAGCAAATCTCTGCATGATACAAGTGTAGGCTGGTTTGGATCTGATAATCAGAGTCCTGGAATCCTTGAGAATCCCCACTTGCCATTGTCAGCAACTTGGGTGAACACAGACTCTGCTCTTCTTTCCTGATTCTAGGCTGGTCTCAGCAGCATTTCAGAAGAGGTGAGTGTAAGGAGCTGGTTGATGCATTAGAATATCAGGACCATCTCTAACAGCAGCTATTGTGAGGGTATGTCATTTGACTCATGATTTATTATGCTGTTTCAGATACAGTTTCCTGATAGCAATGGCCTATCTGACCATGTGTCAAATCATCCGGGTTTATTGGTTTGACGGCAAAGAGCGGTCTGCTGACTTCTCAGGGTGAGTATAGGAGTAATACTTTTGTGTTTTTGATCTGAAATATTATTGATTTCTGTGTGATGTTTACTTCATAATGTGTGCGCTGATTTAACTGGTTGCCTCTATGTAAGTGCCTACAATATTAAACAATATCATTAAAACGTTATGATGTGGAGGTGCTGGTGTTGGGATTGGGGTGGACAAAGTTAAAATTCAGACAACATCAGGTTGTAGTCCAACAGGTTCATTTGAAAGTACAAGCTTTTGGAATGCTGCTCCTTCATCAGGTAGCTAATGAGACAGGATCATGGGACACAGAATTTATTGTGAAATATCATAGCATCATACAACTGATGAGATGTATTCACAAACCTAGATTACTATTAAGTCTTTAATCACTTAGAATAGGGACGTGTGTGTGTGTGTATAAGTCTATGAGGTGAATTTGCATTTGCAGATTTGTATTTGCAGGTACATTCTATTTTGTTCAAAAAGCACACAATCTGTAGGCAGTCAGTCCATGTGATATTTTATAAATTCTGACTTTGGAAATAGAACCAGTCTGACTCAAGGTTGGGATACAGATAGACTCTAACCTCACACCTTTTATGCATTGCCTGTGCTGAGAAGTCACCTTTCTTTTATATACTGATACAACTTTAAGTTGTCTCCGTACTGTGAGTTGAAAGAAGTTCTGGGATTTACATATTAATCAATCGAAACCTGCATCCCTACTTTAGGTGATTAACAGCAATCTAGGTTTGTTTAATACCTCGCCTCAGTTGTATAACTCTTTGATCTTTTACAATAAATTCTGCGTCCTATGATTCCTACTAGCTACCTGATGAAGGAGCAACACTCTGAAAGCTTGTACTTTCAAATAAACCCATTCTTGCCAAAAAGTTGGCAAGACTCCAGGAAATCTCGACAGCTTTTCTTCTCTCATGTGTGGAGATGTGAGTTTCTTTTTAAAAATGACTGAGGCATTGCTGGCAAGGCTAGCTTTACTGCTTTATATTAGTTACTGCTTAAGATGGATGTAGTGACTGACCACCTAGACCCAGTGTGGTCTTTGTGCTGCAGGTACTCCTACAATCCTGTTATACAGGGAGTTCCAGCAGTTTGTTCCACCAATAATGCAGGAAGGGCTGATCTTTGTTCAAGTCAAGATAGTGTATGGACGACAGCTGGGCTTTGTCATGTTGGAATTTTGATGGACCTATCCTTGTCCTTTTGGATGTCGTCCATCACTGAATCCCTCCCTGTCAACATTCTAGGGTTTACTATTGACCAGAAACTGAATGGGACTAGCTATATAAATGCAGGGACACCAAGACCAGGTTAGAGGCCAAGAATCTCAGAATAACTCACCTCCTGACTCCCAAATCCTTCTCACCATTTACAAGATTAACCTGGCAGCATGGTGGAATGATCTCCACGTGTCTGGCTAAGTGCAATTCCAACAAAACTGAAGAAGCTGAACACAAACCAGGCAAAGTAACTGAAGTGATTGACACCACCTTTAACCTTCACTCCTTTCATCACTGACATACCGTAGTAGCTGTGTGGACCATCTACAAGGTCTACTCCAATAACTCACCAAGGGTCCTTCAGGTGCACCTTCCAAACCTGTCATCTCTGTCACTAAGTGGGCGGCACGGTGGCACAGTGGTTAGCACTGCTGCCTCACAGGGCCAGAGACCCGGGTTCAATTCCCGCCTCAGGCGACTCTCTGTGTGGAGTTTGCACATTCTCCCCGTGTCTGCGTGGGTTTCCTCCGGGTGCTCCGGTTTCCTCCCACAATCCAAAAATGTGCAGGTTAGGTGAATTGGCCATGCTAAATTGCCCGTAGTGTTCAGTGAAGGGGTAAATGTAGGAGTATGGGTCTGGGTGGTATACGCTTCGGCGGGTCGGTGTGGACTTGTTGGGCCGAAGGGCCTGTTTCCACACTGTAAGTAATCTAATCTAATCTAGATAGACAAACACAGCAGGTGCATTTTGGCACCACCAAGTTCCCTCAAACTACATACCATCCTGACTTTGAATTTTATCACCAATCCTTCACAGTCACTGGGTCAAAATACTGAAATTCCCTTCCTAAACAATAATATAGGTGAACCTAGCCCCATGGACTGCATTAGTTGAAGAAAGTGGCTCTTCACCACTTTTCCAACAGCATTTTGGGATATGCAATCAGTGCTGGTCTTGTCAATTATGTCCACCATCCATGAATAAAGTTAAGAAAAAGGTTTGGAATGTGCTATTGAAGAGTCCATTGGTAAGTTGCTGTCATGTATCCCTTGGGCTATGGTGAGGAAGCTGATCACAGAAACTCCTTTATCCTCCATCTAAATGACTATGTACTTTAAAGAATCAGATGACGATGTGAATAGGTTCCAACTAGTGGTCAGCTATAATCTATCTCACCAGTTCAGTTTGGAACATGGTCAGGTATAGCACTCTCTACTTAATTGGACACTCCACTAAAATTACCAACTACAATAACTTATATTGTGTCTTAACCTATTGAACACTCTCAAGTAATTCTGAATTGGCGATAAAACAAAGATTTTGTCCTGTCCTTGAAGATTTTGTACATAGGTACTTTGTACCTAAGGTGGCTCCATGTGTGGCAACATTGTACACTTTTCATTTGTACTCCGTACTTGAGTACACATGACAATAAAACTTCAATCTAAATCTAAATGCCATTCCAACCAATCCGATCTCTTCTCCAATGACTGGGTTAGGTAAGAATGAATATCTCGGAATTCCTTACTTAAACCTTAAATCAATTTCTGTTTATCTTTGTAGCTGTCCCCTTAACTCATAGCCTCATGGCCAATGAGATGTGAAAAATTGGAACATTTGAACAGATCATGTTCCCCCCAAGAACGTGATGACTCAAAGATGATCTTGCTAAGTTATTTGAGCTGGTAAATAAGATGGAAAATTGAGATTCAGAGAATTATCTCACAGCAAGAGGATGACCAAGGGACATGGACTCATGCTCCTAAATATTAGGCCCATCCTAGTTTATTGTATATCCCTGATTTTCTACATTCTGCTACTGATGGATGAGCCTTCAGCTGCCCCCTGCATTCCGTATTTTTCTTTGTAAACCCCTCCACCTGCCTCCCCTGTTCTTCACCTTTAAGGATACTCCTTTAAAGTTTTCATCATCTGCTCTAAGTTTGGTATCATTCCTGTGAAGTGTGTTATGGAACATTTTTACTATGATAAAGGCAGTATGTAAGAGCAAGTTGTTTTATGAACACTTAATGGTTCCTGAAATTGTCATGCCACAGACCAGTCATTCTGAGGAAGGTCCAGGTTTCATAACCCAAGATAGCACACTACCTGGATTTCTGTTGAATTAATTTGGGATGAAAATGGAAACAAACTTGGCTAAATTTTCTGCCTGAGTGAATAAATGACTGTCTTGCATCCATGTTAAAATGAGATTGTAGCCCTTAAGTGGCAGGGTTGAATTTGATGCATCATGTGACCCTCTCTTCCAGTAGTTCTTGTATGCAATTGTTTCAAAATAAGATGGAAACTCAGATGATGATGACATACTGAAGCGCGTGCATTATTTTATGACCTTGGGAACACTTGGTTCTGTTAGACTTGAACAATGTTGATTGGAATAAATAAATTGCAGAAACTGAGGTAAAAGATCACTATGCAGGATACCCCAAAGATTGAGGAGGTGAGATAATGAAGACAATATTATATCATGAATACTGGTTACTTTGCACGAGGGCTGAATTGCATCAAGCTGGAGAACAGCTAAGAAAAGATAGAATCACAGCTTCAAGTTCCTGAAATATATTGAGCTGGAGTAACAAGTTGTGCACTCATCCTGATTGTAACCTGCTCAGGGATTCAGGGGGAGAGCAAGTGTAGAGGATAGTGGTGTTTGGGACTTGGAGGGTACAAGAGAGAAACATTTCACAGAAATACTAACCATTGTGGGATTGAATAAATAGATTGTATGGTTTAGAGCAGGAGTTGGTGATAACTTGCTAAGTTGGCTCTCCTTTGAAAGATGGAAATTGGATTTGTGCAGTGACTTATCATGAACTCAACACATCCCAATGTTTTACTTGTACTGCAGCTTGTGAACTCTTGCAAAGCACAAATTGATTGCTACATCCCCTATATTGCAATATTGCCCACACATGAAGAGAATTGCATTGACTGGACATCAGTTTAGAACATCCTGAGATTATGAAAGATGTTGCAGGAATGTTGAAGTTTACTTAATTAATCAACAAATTCTGGAACTATAGCGAGAACGAAATTCCTACTCATCCTTCTTTAAACTTCAGTGATTATAATCCTAACTGATCCAGTCTGTCTTTGCATGTCAGTCCTGTAATCCCAGGAATCAGTTTGGTAAACCTTTTGTTGCACTCTCCATTGCCAGAATATCTCCCTTTTGATAAGGAGACCAAACTTCACACAATACTTCAGCTTTTGGAGGTTTAGAAGCTCCTGTTGAAGAAACTTGAGTGAGCATCTACAATCTATCTTGTATCCAGCTCACATTGTCGTCATGCTGTGTCAGTGATGGAGGGAGAGGATGATTTAATGTGGTGGATTAGTGAATGATCAATTAGGTTGCTTTGTCCTCAGTGCTGTTGAACGTCTTGCACATTGTTGGAGCTGCATTTACCCAGGCAAGTGGAAAAAAATTCCATTACATTCCTGACAGAGCTGGGCAATTCCCATCTTGAAGATAAGGTAGTCCAACTGTGTCTCTTTGGCATTCGATGGTTTTAACCCATTGTCAATTTTCTGACCATCAATATCTTGAGGATCATCATTAACCGAAATTTAAGAATGAGCAACATAAACACTGTTGCTTCAAAATCAGGTCACAGGTGGGGTATTTTGTGGCAAGGGGGAGATGGCGCCATGTTGGTACAGTGACCAGTAATCCAGAGGCCCAGATTTGGTGACAACATATTGAAATCCTTTGTGCCTGCTGGTAGAATTTGAAATTAATGAATAAATCTGGAATGTCATGTTAGTCTCCGTTATGGTGACTGTGAAGCTATTGTTCATTATTGTTCAAAATCCATCTGCTTCACTACTATCCTTTTCGGAAGGAAAATCTGCTATTACAACCCATGGTGGACATGTAGCTCCAGATCGACACCACTGTGTTTGTTAACTGCTCTCTAGAATGACCTAGCAAGCCATTCCATTTGAAGGATAATTAGGGATGGACTGCAAACGCTGTCCTAGCCATTGATGCTCAGTCGACAAATACATGGAAAAACATGCACCATCCTCTATCAGTGCCATCCTGTGCCATTTTATTTTATCTTGATCAGCTGAGCCACTGGGGCCATGGAGCAGCAGATGGGGTTTAATTTAGATAAATGCAAGGTGTTGCACTTTGGTAAGACAAACCAGGGCGAGACCTCCACAGTTAATGGTAGGGCCCTGGGGAGCATTGTTGAACAGAGTGACCTTGAGATTCAGGTCCATAGTTCCTTGAAAGTGGCATCACATGTAGACAGGATAGTGAAGAAGGTGTTTGGCACGCTTGCTTTCATTGATCACAGCATTGAGTAGAGGAGTTAGGACTTCACGTTACAGCTATATAGGATATTGTGAAGCCACTTTTGGAATGCTGCACACAATTCTGATCGCCCGGATATTGGAAGGGTATTATTACTGAGTTTTGAAAAGATTTGTAGCTCAGGTTAAGGTTCTGGGTGTAGGTTTGCTCGCTGACCTGGAAGGTTACCCTACTAGGTAACATCTTCAGTGGGCCTCCAGGCAAAGCACTGCTGATAATTCCTGCTTTCTATTCATATGTTTGGGTTTTTTCAGGTTGGTGATGTCATTTCCTGTGGTGATGTAATTTCCTGCGGTTATGTCATTTCCTGTTCTTTTTCTCAGGGGCGGTAGATGGAGTCTAACTCGATGTGTTTGTTGATAGAGTTCCGGTTGTAATGCCATGCTTCTAGGAATTCTCGTGCATATTTCTGTTTGGTTTGTCCTAGGATGGATGTGTTGTCCGAGTCAAAGTGGTAAGGATACAAGTGAGAGAGGGTCATGTCGTTTTGTGACTAGTGGGTGTTCATGTATCCTGGTGGCTAGTTTTCTGCTTGCTTGTCCAATGTAGTGTTTGTTGCAGTTCTTGCATGGTATTTTGTAAATGACATTAGTTTTGCTTGTTGTCTGTATAGGGTTTTTCAAGTTCATTAGCTGCTATTTTAGTGTGTTGGTGGGTTTGTGGGCTACCATGATGCCAAGAGGCCTGAGTAGTCTGGCAGTCATTTCCAAAATGTTGTTGAGGTAGGGGAAAGTGGTTAGGGTTTCTGGATGTGTTTTGTCTGGGTTTGTTGCTGAGAAATTGGTGGACTGTGTTCATTGGGTATCCATTCTTTTTGAATACCCGGTATAGGTGTATTCAACTAGCCACCAGGATACATGAACACCAACTAGCCACAAAACGACATGACCCTCTCTCACTAGTAACCTTACATACAGGTAAGGAAGGACACCACTTCGACTGGGACAACACATCCATCTTAGGACAAGCCAGAGACATACGCAAGAATTCTTAGAAGCATGGCATTCCAACCAGAACTCTATCAACAAACACATTGAGTTAGACCCCATCCTCCACCCCCTGAGAAAAAGAACAGGAAATGACATCACCACTGGAAATGACATAACCAACCCAAACAGCTCCCTAGAAGGGCTATGCAAAGTAGTAACAATTTTCCAGCCCCTTTTGCACACTGTTATTATTTTATTTTCTTTTTACAGTTTTTAAAAATCAAATTCCCTTTTACAAGCTATTGTAGATTCTTCTCCCACTGCTGCTTCTGAATCCTACAATCCAATACTCTTGTGTGTGGGTGTATAAGGAAAAATATTGATAATATTTTTATTGCTTCCTTATCACTCACTCACTGATAGAAATTGTCACCATATTAACCCGTTAACTTTTCAATCTCATAACTACTTTTGTCCTAGAGTAAAAGACAATCACCATCATTCACTTTAAGAATGTCAAATATATGAAAGTAAGTTGCATCATTGGAAATTGACTCATTAGAAAGAACTTTGATAAAGGCAACCATTGATCTGAAATCAGTCAGTTTAATTTACATTTGACCTTTAGCTTTCATTTATGATTGGTGATATCATCTAGGTATGAAGTTTAACAAGTTACTGATGCTGGGAATGAAACCTGAAGGGTGTGTCACATTCAGTTGTATGCGTCATTCCCAGACGCTGGTCCTTGATTTGTCACCTAGTATTATCTGCAATTTCACAAGTACATCTCAGTTAAAGACAAAAAGCCAGAAGGGGTTTAAGTAAATTACGCATTGCTCTTTTGTTGTTTATGTACTGAAGTGTCTTCTCTTAATTGTAGGCCATTGATGGTGATCACACAGAAAGTAACAAAGTTGGCGTTTGAACTTCGTGATGGTAAGAAATTTGAAATGAAAGAAAATGATTCAGCTCATGTTTTGAGCAGTTTGAATACCGATCAGTCATCATCAAAGAGAAAGGTAGAACAGACCAAGGCTGATTAGGCCTATCCGTGATCCCAATCTAACAACATACTTAGATTATATAATCTGACTATGTGGCCCAACAGATCCAGGCCATTATTAGTGGTCCAAACAACTAGCATCCTCCTATGCCCCTTACAGCTAACCATTACAATATATCCTTCCATTTCTCTTAACCCGCTCTTGTTCCCTCTTAACTGCATCCATGCTACTTATTGATCATGGTGGCAACTTTCATATATTCCTATGGATTCCTTTTGAAAGAAGAAAGATTTGCCTTTAAGTAGCAACCTTCAGAAGCTTAGGATGGCCCAAAGTACTTACAGCCAATGGAGTACTTTGGCCCGCAGTCACTGTAAGGCCATGTTTATCATGTCTGCCACCACCAGATGGTGGCAGTGAGCACGCTCACGCAGGAGCATCGTTTGACAGCTAGCTGACATTCCTGGCCCTGCCTGCACATGGACAGCACCTCATTCTAGTGGCTGGATGAGGAGGTGGATCTGGAAGAAGGGGAGCAGACAGTTATGGGTACAGTCTATGTGGGGTCACTGCATCCACTGCCAGGGATGGGGGAGTCTCTGCTTCATCTGTCCCAGACTGTACCCTACCTCCTCCTCACCCCCTGACTCTCTGGCCCCCACAACCCCCATACTCCAGCCTGTGACATCAGCAATATATGCATGCACTGATGCTTTTCACAGCCCAGCTACATTACAGACCATGTCTGTGCAAGCATGGTGGCCATTTTCACGTGATAAATAATCACTGTGATGTAGGAAATGCAACAGAAGATTTGTGGACATCAAGTCCCCACAAACAGTAACATGATAATGACCAGACAATCTGATTTAATCACCGAGGGATAGACTTTGGGGATAAGCCCTTAGAATATTTTATAGGCGCACCATAGAAAGCATCCTATCTGGATGCATCATTCCATGATATGGCAACTGCTCTGCCCAAGACCACAATAAATTACAGAGAGTTGTGAACACAGCCTAGTCCGTCACGTAAACCAGCCTCCCATTCATTGACTCCATCTATATTTCCTACTGCCTCAGAAAAACAACCAACATTATCAGAGACCCTTTCAGCCTGGTTATACTCTCCTCCAGCCTCTTTCATTGGGTAGAATGTCTAAAAGCTTGTATACACACACTAACAGATTCAAGAACAACTTCTTCCCTGCTGTTATCAAACTTTTGAATGGAAATCTTTTAATTTTAATACTGATCTCTCTCTACACCTTCTCAGCAGCTGTAACATTATATCATGCAGTCTGTTCTGGTACTCTGATATACTTATATGGTCTGCCTGTAATGCACATAAGACAATACTTTTCACTGTACTTCTGAACACGTAAGAGTAACAAATAGAGTCAAATGCACAACATTGAACTTTGTAGACAGGAAGGCCTTTGGAATTTTAAAAATTCTTTCAAAGCATTCATTGCCCATCCTGATTGGCCAGAGGGCAGTTAAGAGTTAAACACATTGATGTGGGTCTGGAATCACATATAGACCAGATTAGTGGAGAATGGCAGATTTCTTTCCCTGAAGGATGGTAGTAAGATAGGTGGGTTTTTCCCGACAATCAATAGTTTCATGATCATCAGTAGATTCTCAATTCCAGACTTTTTAAAAAAAATTGAATTCAAAATTATGGCAGGAATTGAATCTGGGTCCCCAGAATGTGAGCTGAGTTTCTGGATTAATAGTCTAGCAATAGTACCATTAGGGCATTGCCTCCCCAGCTTGAATTTTCTAATTATTGCAGGGTTAGTTTGTCTGAAATGGGATGAAGTTGCACCTTTCCAATCAATCTGAATTATTTTAGTTAAAAATCACACAACACCAGGTTATAGTCCAACAGGTTTAATTGAAAGCACACTAGCTTTCGGAGCCATGCTCTTTCATTAGGTGGTAGTCAGATGACACACAGACACACACACAGACACAGGCACTCCTATACACACATACACACAGGCACACACACACACCCACACACACACCCTTACAAGCACACACACTCCTACACTCACACATGCACCCCCTCACAGACTTAAGACACTACACTCACTACATACACACACACACACACTTTCTCACACTCACAACCCCCAACCCAGACAGACACACACATACAGATAGACAAAGACCCACATGCACACATATATTTTGTGGGGTGAATTTGTACTTGCAGGGTTACATTGTACTTTGCTCAAAAACTGAATTCATGTAAAACTCCGTTATCTCGCTTTTTAAGATTAGAATCAATCTAAACATCATGGCATAGACAGAGAACACAGGGGGCTAACACCTGCAACATATTGTCTAGCTATCACCATTGTTAACAGCTAACCCGAGAATGCAACTTTTTAAACAAAGGTTTTGTGATTTACACATGAAAGAAGTGAAACTATCACGGTATTCTAACAGATGAAAGGTTTAACAGACAATCAATTTTTCAATGTATAATTTCAGTTACATCACACTAAGTTTTTGCTATAAATTCTGTGTTAGTATTGAACCCTCCACTATCACCTGATAAAGGAGCCATGCTCCGAAAGCTTCCAATTAAACCTTTTGGACTATAACCTGGTGTTGTGTGATTTTTAACTTTGTACATCCCAGTCCAACACCAGCATCTCCAAATCATGAATTATTTTAAGTTGTCAGGGTGCCCACTCCTGATTTGGCTTCTACTGCCCTCTACTGGAGATTTTCAATAGATTTCTGAGAGTTCCCTCACAACAGTCCCACCCTCGTGGGTGAAAAGCTAGCATAAGAATAGTGAACTTTGACCTTTTGTTTCTCGCTGCCCCCACATCCCTTCACTCCATCTTCCCATTCTTCCTGGGGTTTGGTGGGATTGGCCACTGAAAGAATGGAAAAGTGCAGCCAAGATCCTTTTATTTTTTTAAAAATTTTATTAAACAGTACAGTTTACAAACAATTAATATTAACAGCTGTATACAGAAAAAACAGCAATTTACAAGGGAGGGGAGCAACAAAGCCAAACCCCACTGTTCAACCAATTTTCAAGGAAATGAGGACAAACTTCCAAGGTCCTTTTAATTATGTAAGTAATTACTCTTGAACTGAATGACTTGTTAGACCATCTCTGATGGCAGATGAGAATCAATCACATTGTAGATTAGATTACTTACAGTGTGGAAACAAGCCTTTCGGCCCAACAAGTCCACACCAACCCGCCACCCACCCATACACCTAACACTACAGGCAATTTAGCATGGCCAATTCACCTAGCCTGCACATCTTTGGACTGTGGGAGGAAACTGGAGCACACCCACGGGGAGAATGCGCAAACTCCACACAGTCTGTCGCCTGAGGCGGGAATTGAACCCGGGTCTCTGGCGCTGTGAGGCAGCAGTGCTAACCACTGTGCCACGTGAGGACTTGTAGTGAGTCTGAGACACATGTAGGCCAGACTGGGTAAGGATGTCAGATTTCAATCCCTAAAGGGCATTATTTGTGATAATCGACGCATAGTCACCATTAGATTAGCTATTAGTTCCAGATTTTTGTTGGATTCAAATTTCACCAGCTGCCCAGGAGAGATTCCAACCCACCTTCCATAGCATGAGAGTAGGACTCTAGCCCAGGGACAATATCACTACATCTCTGACTCTCCTCAAGAATCTAAATGAGAAAGTACTCAGAGGGAACAGAACACTTCTTTGTTTTCTAATCAATCTGTTCAGAGATGTCTGACACACCCTTGGAGCAGGTGGGACTTAAACCTAGGCCTCTTGGCTCTGAGGTAGGGACAAAAGCACTCGACAGATGTAATCATCACCGATCTGGAACAGAAGGTCACGAAGTATCACTACAATAAACACATGGCTGTGACTCAGTTCGGTGTGCTCCCTTACCTCTGAGTTATAGGGCTGTGGAATGAAGCTTGAAACATTGGAATCTAACCTGAGTCATCTACTGGAGTAGTGAGGGCGTCAAAGATGCTTTCCTTCTGGAGAAGAGAAAAGAGAAGCTCATTTCATAGTTTTAATATCAATGGTCTAAATACTCAAGTGGCCCAGGCTAATTCTCTGGGGAGCTGGATTCAAATTGCAGCTGATGAAATTTAAATTCAATTAATAATATAAGTGAATAATGAAAGCTAGTCTCTGTAATTGTGAGCATCAAGTTACAGTTAATTATCATATAAACCTATCTGGTTCACTAATGCCTTTTAGGAAAGGGAATGTGCCATCTGTACATGGGCTGGCTTATATGTGATTCTACATCTAAAGTCATGCGGTTGACTCTGAAATGGCGGAGTAAGCCACTCAGTACAATTTAGGAGGGATAATAAATGCTGGCCTCACCAGGGACTCCATGTCTCAGAAAAGAATAAAATTAAAAACCCATGCAAGAGGCTTGCATTTAGATAGTGCTCCTTTAAACCTCAAGCTTTCAGTATTCATTATCAAGGGAGAGCTCCCCTGGTCTCCTTTGAAATAGGGGCCATATTATTCTGTGACTATCTGAGAGAGAAGATGAGCCCCAGTTTTACATCTCCTGGAAGGATGGGTCTGTAACAGTGCAGCACTACCTCAGCGCAGCACTGGGGAGTCAACCTTGATTGGGTCCTTGGCTGCACCAGTCGAGGTAAATGTGAACGATCCTGTGGCAATCCTTCACAGAAAAGCAAGAACAGAAGTTGCTGGAAAAGCTCAGCAGGTCTGGCAGCATCTGTGAAGAGAAATCAAAGTTAATGTTTTGGGTCCAGGTGACCCTTCCTTGCAACATTTCAAAGAGAAGCGTTGGATTCCTCTGGGAGCCGATCACATTCCCTCACCAGGAATCTCCAAGTGTAGCATTTCCTCGATTGTAGCATCCTGGTCAACATTCCTTCCCCAACAAGTCGCGGTACAATAAAGTTAACTTGCAATTAATGGGATCTACCTGTGCACCTATTGGCCGTGGTGGTGTTAAACTGTGTAAAATGAGTCATGTTGCAAATTAGATTGGTGCACTTGATACACATTGAGGTGTGTTGAGCTGCAATAATGATACATTGGGTCCCCAATTTATGAATGTTTGACTGACAAATGCAATGACATACAGAGGTGTCATTTTAAAGGCCCAACATATGACGGTTTCATGTACCTATGAAAAACAGCTATACGTTGTCTGGCATAGTGTACAAATCGACTTGTGAGTTGACTCCGGAACTGAACGTGTTTCCAACCCAGGCACTGCCTGTACAAGGGGTTTCCCTTTTATTCTGTGATAACTTCTAGGAAATCAAAGCATTTTATTGCTGTGCTGAAAAATTCCAAGCATTTTTGTCTTGATTCCATTCAGGTCTGACCCGAGATGAAAGTGAACTGAGTACATCTCAGAAACGTTTAGCGGTGAGGTAGGTATAGAATACAGAAGATGTGGGTTGGATTTGCAACGAGTGATTTCTTCGGAAAATAAGAATGATAACTGTTTTTGTGAGTAATACCATCCATCTGAAAACTTTGACATGTTAATCCAAACTTGTTAAACCAACACTTCCCAAACTTTCTCCCATTATGAAATTCAGTCGGACCAGAAAGTTTCATTATCGGTTTTACTGGTATTTCGTACTGGGACTGAAACCAGTGCTGCCTTAGAGTTTGTGAACCCAGAAATTTGTCTGGTGACCCTGTTAGCTGTTGCACCTCCCAGTTGGAAAGCTTTGCATTAATCACTTCCACCAAAATAGGGAGCAAAGAAACAGCTTGGTTTTATTTGTAACACTTTATGATATAATTTCAACTGTGCTTATTCATTTGCGAAAACACTTGTCATATTTGTTGGTAGTTTTAGGTAAGTAGTAAGGTACAATAACTTGCATTTATATAGTACCTTCAATTCAGCACATTTGCTCGAGGTATTTCACAGGAATATTACCAAACCGAATTTGACACCAAGCTGCGTAGGATATATGAGGGCAGATGACCAATGTTTAGTCAGAGGTAGGTTTCTGGGAGGGTCTTAAAGTAGGAGAGAGAACTAGACAGAGAAGAGAATTAAGGAAGGAATTCAAGAGTTGAGGCTGTTAGCAATTAAGACACATCTAAGAATGGTGGAGTGCTGATACATCAGCAATGTTTCAGATTGCAGAGGTTTGTAGAGCTGGTAGTGATTAGATGGATGGGGAGAGCTGGGTACGTAAAGGGACTTGAAAACTAGAGTGAGAATTTTGTTAGAAAAAATATCAGAGCTTCAAACCTTGGAAATGATTTTCTTCTTAATGGAGAAGGAGCTGGCTAGAAGTGAATTAATTATATGTTCTTAACTACAATCCAAAAGATTCAATGTCCTAATCCAGTGAACCTATAGCTTACTGTTCTTAATCTATATCCCTTTGTTATCATCACAGTTAGTTCTCTCTTGGTTTGATACAGAATAATGCTGAGGTTACATATAGCTAAGGATTTTGTTTCAAATGGGGAAGCCATTGACTTGAAATGTATTCTGACACCCGCCATTAAAATATATTTAAATGTCACCATCGACTGTCTTCCCCATTCACCATTGTCTTTCCATTAAACACTGTGATGCAACATCTTAATTGTATGTAGCTTTTCCTGTAACATTTTTGAATTATGATATTTTTATTGGTGCTTTCAGGCGAATACCAAGTCTCCTTGAGTATTTGAGCTACAATCTCAACTTCATGGGCATCCTTGCAGGACCTCTGAACTCATACAATGATTACATCAGCTTCATTGAGGGCAGAAACTTTGAGGTTGGAATGAACCATCCTGCCATTGGGAAGAAAAGCAACAAGTGCCCTCCAAATGAACCTTCATCTCTGGTATGCCAAAATACTGGACGTTGTTTTAGCTTTTCTTAAAATTTTCTTTAAAAGGTAAAAAGCACCCACATGAATTAATTGTTACATTTATGGACTGTAATGCTAATTTAGACTTTGTTACATTAGTAAAGGGGGATTCATGAGCAGAGGGATCTGGGTGTGTGTACATTTGGCATGGATGATTACAGGACAGGTTGAAAGAGAGTTTGTGAACTGTTCTTCTGCAAAAAGGGCATAGAGATTAAAAACATGGAAGTATTGTTAAACGTGGCACAGCCTCAATTTGGAGTATGGAGTCCAGTTTCCAAGTTTCAGTGGGACTTTATAGGGCCTGAGCCATGGGGGCTCTGGGGTGATTTCTCATGGAATTGGACAAGAATTCCAGCGATGCTCATCTCAACATCAGGAGCATTTCACTTCATCTTTTGCTGAGCAGCGATGCAGGTTTCTCACTAGGCTGCAGTGAGTCGCCAATTGATGGGGATTATAGCTTGTTAGACCCCTCACTAATGCTACATCTCAGCTCATTAACGAACCCAAACTCTGTTTTGCCAGGCTCATCAATCAAATCAGAATCCTCAACATGGCTGTCAGGGTGGGTACCTAGCGACTTCAGCTGTCCGCTGGCTGTGAGGAGCCTCCATGTTGATCAGCCCCAACAGGGCACGATCCATGGGCATCAGCTGTTCACATCCCTTTCCATAGACATTGGCATCCAACACTTGTCAACTCCTCAAAGTCATCATTTCACCTCTTCAATGCACTCGTAGGCCACTTAGGAAGCACAGACTTGCATTGCACGGCACACTAGTAACTAGCATTGAAAGGCTACACCAGAAATGCTTTGTGAATATGATCAGACAAATAAGTCATGGAGTGGACCAAGTGGTGTCTCTGGGCTGCTTGCTTGTTCTCCTAAGTGCTCACTCACTTTATGTTCATCTGCACGTTCACAGTATCCAGGCTGAGCCAGGTTGGGCCTGTTTGCACATTAATGCTTCAACCAGGGTCAAAGGCCATTGGTACTAATGTAATGATGAGATGTCTTCATGCACGGCTCACCAAGCCATCAATCTAACACCTACAGCATATGGCGGATGCCTGTGTGGCGAATATCGTGCACATTTATTCAACCATGTGGGAACATAGTGGGACTAGTCACCAGTACAGTCAGAGAGGATTGTCAGTATCAGTTAGAGATCTCAGTCCAGAGACTTGGCCACGGTCAGTAGTCAGCTTGGAATGTTCACCATCAAGGGATTAGTCCAAATGAAACTTGGGGGGTGAATAGAACTGCCACCAGCAGTCAGGGGAATCGCACTGTCAGTGACAGAACTCCAAAGATAGCAGTTGAAGTCTAGATGGTCATCTCCAGTAGCTGCAGGTTGAAGTCTGTCAGAGAATTGGTAAATACAGTCCTGGGTGTGTCCAGTGAGTGTTAAAGGGAGCTGCTGGCGCATCAGAGCTGCTGCAAACACAGAAGAAACAAATTCAGTTGTAGAGGGAATATATAAAAAGGCTAGTGCATTGTTTCATTAAGACTATGGTGCAGAAGTAGGCCATTCAGCCCAACTGATCTGAGCTGGTATTTCTATTCTATTTTAGCCTCCTCCTGCTTATCTAACTGTACCAGTGTACCCTTTTGTTCCTTTAGTTAACATGTACTTGCCTTTCTATGACAGTTTCCTTGATCTCAGGATGCCCCAAAGATATTTACAGCCAACGAAGTACTCCGAGTGAAGTGCAGTCACCGTTGTAATCCAGGAAATGTGGCACAGCAAGATCCCAGAAAAATTAGTCAGTAACATCTGACCTAACAGTGTTGCTTTTGAAAGTGAATGGAACAAAGAAAACAACCCCCCAAAGCAAGACGTTAATTTGGCAGGAGAACCCAGTGTCTGTGATGGGCAGAATTAGGGTGAATATTGGGATGTTATTTCTTTTACTCACAGGCCACAGCTGGAGCACACTGCCTTAATTCTGTACCAGCCGGGCATCGTGCTGAGTGAGGTGGCATTGCTGTGGACTTGGGCAAAAGATCCTGGCCAGAGTGGCCTTCAGCTACACCCAGCTGGCAAAGTACTCCATTTTGTCAAACAGAACTTGTCAAAAAAGTGACATAGTTTAGTTTTCCACATGTGCTGGCTGATAAACCTGATTCTTTGGAAGTTGTATCCCACTTGAGGCAGAGCGTGCTTTGCAGTTTCTCTTTTCTCTGTAGAGAGCTCCACATAGTGGCCCTAGTTGGTCACTGCATCCTCTTGAACTGATGGTTCATTGTGATAAGTGACCGAAGTCACCTTGCAGAGTTCAGTGTTAATGTTAAACAAATAGTTTTACCTATACAGCTGGATATCTCTGAGTTCGAATAGTTTACTATTTAGATATCAGCTGCAGCTCAGTGGAAAGCATTCACTTTGGAGTCAGAATGTCCACTTCGAGTCCCACCCCATTGATTTGAGCTCAACCTTCAGATTGATATTCCAGTGCAATGCTGAGGGTGGGCTGCACTGTCAGAGGTGCTGCCGTTTAGATCAGACATTAAAAACCTGGATCTTGTCTGTGCTTTTAAGTGGTTATAAATGATCCCATGATTGTTCATTCAGAAAAGAGCAGGGGAATGCTCTCTAGTGTCCGGGCCAATATTTATCCCTGCAATGAAATTGTTAAATCACATTATCAACTCATTATCTCACTGCTTCCTCAAGCTTGCCATGTGCAAGTTCACTGTTTTGTTCCCTATGACACAACAGTGATTCCACAAATAGTATCTGTTTGCACTTTAGTTAGCACTTTGAGGCATCCTGTGGTCATAGAGATGTACAGCATGGAAACAGACCCTTAGGTCCAACCCGTCCATATATCCCGACCAGATATCCCAACCCAATCTAGTCCCACCTGCCAGCACCCGGCCCATATCCCTCCAAACCCTTCCTATTCATATACCCATTCAAATGCCTCTTAAATGTTGCAATTGTACCAGCCTCCACCATATCCTCTGGTAGCTCATTCCAAACACATACCACCCTCTGCGTGAAAAAGTTGCCCCCGTAGGTCTCTTTTATATCTTTCCCCTCTCACCCTAAAGCTATGCCCTCTAGTTCTGGACTCCCCGACCCCAGGGAAAAGACTTTGCCTATTTATCCTATCCATGCCCCTCAATTTTGTAAACCTCTATAAGGTCACCCCTCAGCCTCCGACGCTCCAGGGAAAACAGCCCAAGCCTGTTCAGCCTCTCCCTGTAGCTCAGATCCTCCAACCCTGGCAACGTCCTTGTAAACCTTTTCTGAACCCTTTCAAGTTTCACAACATCTTTCCGATAGGAAGGAGACCAGAATTGCACGCAATATTCTAACAGTGGCCTAACCAATGTCCTGTACAGCCACAAAATGACCTCCAAACTCCTGTACTCAATACTCTGACCAATAAAGAAAAGCATACCAAACGCCTTTTCACTATCCTATCTACCTGTGACTCCACTTTCAAGGAGCTATGGACCTGCACTCCAAGGTCTCTTTGTTCAGCAACACTCCCTAGGACCTTACCATTAAGTGTATAAGTCCTGCTAAGATTTGCTTTCCCAAAATGCAGCACCTTGCATTTATCTGAATTAAACTCCATCTGCCACTTCTCAGCCCATTGGCCCATCTGGTCAAGATGCAGTTGTAATTTGAGATAACTCTCTTTGCTGTCCATTACACCTCCAATTTTGGTGTCATCTGCAAACTTACTAACTGTTCCTCTTATGCTCGCATCCAAATCATTTATGTAAATGACAAAAAGTAGAGGGCCTAGCACCAATCCTTGTGGCACTCCACTGGTCACAGGCCTCCTGTCTGAAAAACAACCCTCCACCACCGCCCTCTGTCTTCTACCTTTGAGCCAGTTCTGTATCCAAATGGCTAGTTCTCCCTGTATTCCCTGAGATCTAACCTTGCTAATCAGTCTCCCATGGGGAACCTTGTCAAACGCCTTACTGAAGTCCATATAGATCACATCTACTGCTCTGCCCTCATCAATCTTCCTTGTTACTTCATCAAAAACTTAATCAAGTTTGTGAGACATGATTTCCCATGCACAAAGCCATGTTGACTATCCCGAATCACTCCTTGCCTTTCCAAATACATGTGCATCCTGTCCCTCAGGATTCCCTCCAACAACTTGCCCACCACTGAGATCAGGCTCACTGGTCTATAGTTCCCTGGCTTCTCCTTACCACCCTTCTTAAACAGTGGCACCACTTTTGCCAATCTCCAGTCTTCCGACACCTCACCTGTGACTATCGATGATACAAATATCCCAGCAAGCAGCACAGCAATCACTTCTCTAGCTTCCCACAGAGTTCTCGGATACACCTGATCAGGTCCTCGGGATTTATCCACCTTTAACCGTTTCAAGACATCCTGCACTTACTCCTCTGTAATCTGGACATTTTGCAAGATGTCACCATCTATTTCCCTACAGTCTATATCTTCCATATCATTTTCCACACTAAGTACTAATGCAAAATATTCATTTAGTATCTCCCCCATTTTCTGTGGCTCCACACAAAGGCCGCCTTGCTGATCTTTGAGGGGCCCTATTCTCTCCCTAGTTACCCTTTTGTCCTTAATATATTCGTAAAACCCCTTTGGATTCTCCCTAATTCTATTTGCCAAAGCTATCTCATGTCCCCGTTTTGCCCTTCTGATTTCCCTCTTAAGTACACTCCTACTTTCTTTATACTCTTCTAAGGATTCACTCGATCTATCCTGTCTGTACCTGACATATGCTTCCTTCTTTTTCTCATCCAAACCCTCAATTTCTTTAGTCATCCAGCATTCCCTATACCTACCAGCCTTTCCTTTCACCCTGACAGGAATACACTTTCTCTGGATTCTTGTTATCTCATTTCTGAAGGCTTCCCATTTTCCAGCCGTCCCTTTACCTGCAAACATCTGCCTCCAATCAGCTTTTGAAAGTTCTTGCCTAATACCATCAAAATTGGCCTTTCTCCAATTTAGAACTTCAACTTTTAGATCTGGTCTATCCTTTTCCATCACTATTTTAAAACGAATAGAATTATGGTCGCTGGCCCCAAAGTGCTCCCCCACTGACACCTCAGACACCTGCCCTGCCTTACTTCCCAAGAGTAGGTCAAGTTTTGCAAATTCTCTGGTCGGTACATCACATACTGAATCAGAAAATTGTCTTGTACACACTTACTTAAGAAATTCCTCTCCATCTAAACCTTTAATACTATGGCAGTCCCAGTTGATGTTTGGAAAGTTAAAATCCCTTACCATAACTACCCTATTATTCTTACAGATAGCTGAGATCTCCTTACAAGTTTGTTTCTCAATTTCCCTCTGACTGTTGGGGGGTCTATAATACAATCCCAATAAGGTGATCATCCCTTTCTTATTTCTCAGTTCCATCCAAATAACTTCCCTGGATGTATTTCTGGGAATATCCTCCCTCAGCACAGCTGTAATGCTATCCCTTATCAAAAATGCCACTCCCCCTCCTCTTTTGCCTCCCTTTTCTGTCCTTCCAGTAGCATTTGTATCCTGGAACATTAATCTGCCAGTCCTTCCCATCCCTAAGCCATGTTTCCGTTATTGCTATGATATCCCAGTCCCATGTTCCTAACCATGCCCTGAGTTCATCTGCCTTCCCTGTTAGGCCCCTTGCATTGAAATAAATGCAGTTTAATTTATTAGTCCTACCTTGTCCCTGCCTGCCCTGACTGTTTGACTCACTTTTGTTCTCAGCTGTACCCATCTCAGATCGATCTCTTTCCTCACTATCTCCCTGGGTCCCACCCTGCTCCCACCTTACTAGTTTAAATCCTCCCAAGCAGTTCTAGCAAATCTCCCTGCCAGTATATTAGTCTCCTTCCAATTTAGGTGCAATCCGTCCTTCTTGTACAGGTCACTTCTACCCCAAAAGAGATTCCAATGATCCAAAAATGTGAATCCTTCTCCCATACACCAGCTCCTCAGCCATGCATTCATCTGCTCTATCTTCCTATTCCTGCCCTCACTAGCTCGTAGCACTGGGAGTAATCCAGATATTACTACCCTTGAGGACCTCCTTTTTAAAATTCTACCTAACTCTCTGTAATCTCCCTTCAGAGTCTCAACCTTTTCCCTTCCAATGTCTTTGGTTCCAATGTGGACAATGACCTCCTGCTGGCCCCTCTCCCATGTGAGAACATTCTGCACCCTCTGAGACATCCTTAATCCTGGCACAAGGGAAACAATACACCATTCTGCTTTTGCTCTGCTGGCCACAGACATGTCTGTTTGTACCTGTCTCAATACCAGACTGTTAGAGCCTGTCTCAATACCAGAAACTTGGCTGTTCGTGCTACGTTCCCCTGAGAATCCATCACCCCCTACATTTTCCAAAACAGCATACCTGTTTGAAATGGGGATATCCACAAAAGACTCCTGCTCTAGCTGCCTACCTCTCTTACCCTTCCTGGAGTTAACCCATCTATGTGACTGTATCTGAGACTTTCCGCCCTTCCTAAAACTGCCATCCATCACATACTGTTGCTGTTGCAAATTCCTCATCGCTTCTATCTGTCTCTCCACTGATCCGCTCGATCTGAGAAGATTCGCATCCAACAGCATTTCTGGCAGATATAATCCGCAGTAACCCTTAAACTCTCTTTAAACTCCCACATCTGACAAGAAGTACATATCACTGCAAAGGCCATTTTTGCTCCTTCACAATCTACAGACCCAGAAAATAACACCGTCTTATTCCTCTATAAACACTGCCCCAGGTTAAAGTAATAGCTATGGCTTATATTTTAAGTTTAATCAAGAGACTTATCTCCAAAAACATATAATCAAGAAAGAATCCACTATACTCACTACTGCAGCCTTTCTCTTGGACAGACTTAAAACAACAATTAACTTATCTGATTCTGTGCTGTGAACTTCACCCAACAGTTCCTCCAAGATTAGTTGTGAATTTCACTGTTTGTTAATTTTCTCAGATGCACTCCGATGTCCAGCGATACACGAAATCAAACAGCAAAGGCGGTAACTGTGCTGGTTCTGGTTCTGGTTCTGGTTCTCTCTCTCTCTCTCTCTCTCTCTCCTGCACTGTCCTCACCATGTGCTTCCTTTGTCTGCTCTTCTCCCTTTTAAAACTGCTGTTGTTTTGACTTTTTTTTTCCAAAGTTCCAAAACAATGCAACAGCATACAAAACAGTAATTGCTGCTCCTGGAATTCAAGGAAATCACCTCCAACACCTAAAATACCTCAAAAAAGGAGCAGCTCTTACAGCCAGAAATTTTTCCAGTCCTCCATCTTGGATTACCCAGAATCCTCATAAAAGGAGTTAGATGTATGGAAACTCTTCTTGAAATTCTATGAAAGGTAGTGCTTGCAATATCTTATTGAGTTAATAGGATTACTGAAACAAGAGGAGCCCATTTAATTCTACCATGTTCTACCATTCATTTGGATTCCAGCTCATCTATGCCTCAACTGTAGTTTTCTGCCTTCGATCCATATATCCTGATGCCAATAGTCACTAAGAAATCTGTGTGTTTAAAACTTCAACTAACCCCAGCATCAAAGGAGAAATGTTTCCATCAGCATTGTAACAAAGGAACCTCAATAACATTTCACAACAACTGTCTTATCCACACTGCCCTGCAAAACTTTCCTTTTTGAAGTGTTTCTCCTGTTCCTTTTGGGGGAAAGTGGGTTCTCGATCTGCTTCCACTGTTCTTTAAGCAATGCACTCCAGATGATAACATGTCGTCAAGTTTTTAAAAATGCTCATCTCCCCTTTTGGTTTTTTTGTTGGATTCAGCTGTTCATTCATGAAACAAAATACGTTTATAAGCAAAAATATACATTGAGCATTGCGCATTTGGGGAAGCTGGCACTGAACAAGAGAGAGTTTGGGTTTGATTGATATCTTGTGTATTAGGGATTTTACAATGTTTTACTGTGAATCATCTGTTATTGTGGATTTTCCTTATTGACTGAGATTTAATTGATTCTTTCTGCAGGGTGCTGTAGGATGCAAGATCCTGATCTGTACTGTTTGTGTATTTATGCATCTGTACTTGTTAGATGTATTTCCCATCTCCTACAACACAGACCGCACCTTCATTGCCACAGCATCAATCCCTGTACGCTTACTGTATCTCTACATTTCCAGCCTGGCCTGCAGACCCAAATATTATTTTGCCTGGACTATAGGTAAGGACAAAATTAGACAGCAGATTTTGCAGACTAAGTACAGAAATCATTAAACACCAGCCGATAGATACAAAACATAAGTAACAAAGTGAATGGAATAAACCAGTGCTGGAGAAGCTCAGCAGATATGGCAGCATCTGTAGAGGGAGAAACTAAGTTAACATTCCAAATCCAGTGACTCTTTGTCATACACTTCTGTCAAGGGGTCACTGGAATTGAAATGTTAGCTCTGTTTTCTCTCTACAGATGCTGCCAGACTTTCTGTATTTCTCTATTCAGTTTTGGGTATTGAACTTCATCAGGGATATACAGGCTATAGAAGGTATACAGGCTCAGCTACACCAGAATAATACCTGGGTTAAAAGGACTGAAAAAACAATATGGAGGTGACTTGCATTGTCAAGGTGAGAGTAAAAGATTAAAGAATGAGTCAGTTGAGTTAGATTAGATTAGGTTACTTACAGTGTGGGAACAGGCCCTTCGGCCCAACAAGTCCACACCGACCCACCGAAGCACAACCCACCCAGACCCATTCCCTTACATTTACCATTACACCTAACACTACCGGCAATTTAGCATGGCCAATTCACCTAACCTGCACATTTTTGGACTGTGGGAGGAAACCCACGCAGACACGGGGAGAATGTGCAAACTCCACACAGTCAGTCGCCTGAGGCAGGAATTGAACCCGGGTCTCTGGAGCTGTGAGGCAGCAGTGCTAACCACAGTGCCACCCACGGTAAGAAAAAGGTTTGATAGAAATGATTCCACTCTGGTGGGACACTCCAGAACAAGGGGTCAGAATGTTACAATTAGAGCCAGGCTGTTCAATGGGAATGGCAGGAATCACTTCAAATGGTGGAAATCTGGAATTCTCTCCCTGAAGATGCTGGAGATCACATGAACATTTCAAAATTAAGATTGATAGACGTTTGTTAGGGAAGGAATTATGGGTTACTAAAACCAAAGTTTGTAAATACAGCTTGGTTTGTGACATTCTAATTGAATGGTGGGATAGGTTTAAAATCAGAATGGTCTCCCCCTATTCCAATGCTCTGAAGAGGGAATTGACACCTCACTCTGGTTTCTGGATTAAAACCTCCATGTAGCCTCTCCTAGACAAATTAGGACAAGTGTCTTCCCTCTGTCACACAGCAGAGGCTGAAGTGAGGTGTATTGAGCTTTCAGTGCCTCAATAAGACCATAATGAAGGTGAGATGACAGTGACACTACCTCAAATACCTACAGCATTTGGCTAATGAGGGATACATGGTGGCCATATAGGAGAATGATTCCACTGTTTGGTTACAAACTAGTGGGAAGGGATCTTTTACATCCACTTGAGCAGACAGTTGCAATCTCAGTTTAGCATCTCATTTGAAAGACAGGATTTTTCACAGTGACTGATACATCAGCCTAGATTTTGTATTCAGGTTTTTGGAGTTGGGATTTGAATTTCTAGCCTTTCACCTTGTAAGTGAGTTTGCTACAATTGAACTGTGGCAGACACCCCATGATGTTAAAAATGGTTTTGGATGCTTTTTGTGCTTTTATACAAGGTAGCCCACATAATATATATCGCAGATGGTCAGGTTCTTTTGAATTTGATATCTCAAAGTTTATTTACAACTATTTACAAGGATGCAATGCCATAAATGTATGCAGTCTGTTTTCTACTGTATGTTACTGTACGTATACATGATTACCTGACATCACTGACTCCATTACACACAAAGTGAATGAATGCCAGGGTGGAGGGAGGTAATTTTACCCTGGAACATCACATATTGTGATGTTGTGTAACTATCTTAAAGGTACAGTGCCAGCGTGGTCTGCTATCTGTGCCGTAATATAACAGCTTTTGTTTGAACAGGTTGTGGTGCCTGACTCCAGCCCTTGGGCTGTGGGTACCACATGATGGAACTAGCTCTGAACGTGTTTGCTTTGCACGCAGCTGATGCCGTCAATAATGCTGCAGGGTTTGGCTTTACTGGATACGACAGTCGAGGGAAGCCTTGCTGGGACTTGTTCTCCAATCTCAACATCGTCAAGGTAGAGGTAAGAAGTTATAGTTACCTTGCACCTACACGTATACTCACAAACGTTTACCACTCACTGGATGAACTGTAATATATTGCTGCTTTTCTTTTTCAGTTTGCAACAAGCATGAAGATGTTTATTGACAACTGGAACATACAAACAGCTCTGTGGCTCAAAGAGTAGGTAGCTCTGGTCTACGGTTCATAGTCCACTTCATACCATGTTACTTATTGCTCCAATGGAAACAGAGTGCTGGAGAAATTCAGCAGGTCTGGCAGCATCTGTAGAGAGGTGAAAGTGGGTACTGCAGATGCTGGAGATTAGAGTCAAGATCAGAGTGGTGCTTTGCTTTTCCAGCATCTGTGGAGAGAGAAACCGAGTTAATGTTTTGTTACTGATATGAATCTTAGGTGCACATGGGTTCCAATGAAGAGTCAGATCAGACACAAAATGTTAACTTTGTTTCTCTGTCCATAAATGCTGCCAGACCTGCTGAGTTTCTCCAGCACTTTGCTTTTATTTATGATCTGCAAAATTTTGCTCTCGTATATTATCCTAGGTTGTTGGGTCCTGTGGATAATTAATTTTTATACAACACTGCCTGGATGGTGGGGTGAAGCAGATTTAATAATAGCATTCAAAAGCACCACCACCTGCTGATGCTCCTTCTTGAAGCCACACATCGCCTTGTCTTGGAAAGACAGTGCAAGTCCATTATAATGTGAACAAATAGACCAAGAGTTCAAGTATTGTGCAAAGGTCTCATGTCGCATCAGAGCCCCAGATCTTTTAGTTTGCATCAGGGAGGATACATCTCATGCTGACTACAATTTAACTTGCTCTCTTACCATGTTACCTGGACCGTTCAACCTTCTGTTGGTAGCTCCTCAGGTGAGGGATTGACAAAACAGGATGCCCCCTCACCATTTTATGTTAGACCGTTCCTAACAACAGATAGTGTTCAGCCTCATCATCACCCCCTCACCCTGACACTCACTCCCTCACTCCCTCATTCCTGACAGTATTCAACCTCCCTCATCCCAACATTATCAAGCCTTCCTGGTTCACTCTCACTCCATGCAAATAACCAAAACGGCCCCACCCACTCTTCAACAATCCGGATTTTTCCATCATCAGCCTAACAGGGACTTGTGCTGAACTTGAAAAGGGTAAACATAAAAGCAAAATGCTATGGATGCTGGAAAACTGAAATTAAACCAAGACTAATGGAGAAACTCGACAGGTTTGGCAGCACCTGGGGAAACAGAACCAAAAGGACATAGACAGGTTGATGGAATGGGCAGAAAGATGGAAGATCAACTTTAATGTGGAGAAATGCAAAATATATCACTTTAGTAGAAAGCACATGGAGTGACAGTGTAAACGTAAAGATACAATTCTAAAGTTGATGCAGAAGCAGGGTATATATGTGCATTAGTGATTGCAGTTGTAGGACAGGTCAAGAGAATGGCTAATAAAGCTTATGATATCCCAGGCTTTATTGGTAGGGGCACATCGTACAAAAGCAAGGTTATGTTGATCTGGTTAAAAAGGCATTTGGCATGATTGCCTTCATTCCTTTGAGTATAAGAGTTGAGATATCATATTGAGGTTGTACAGGACGTTAGTAAGGCCTCTTCTGCAATACTGTGTCCAGTTCTGGTCATCCAGTTATAGGAAAGATATTATTAAATTGGAGAGGGTTCAGAAGAGATTTACCAGGATATTGCTGGGAGTGGAGGGAAAGGAAAGGCTGGGACTTTTTTCACTGGAGAATAGGAGGTTGAGAGGTGACCTTATAGAAGTTTATAAAATAATGAGGGGAATAGATACGGTTAATGGTAGTTGTCTTTTCCCTAGGATTGAGATAAATGTAAAAAAGACATGAGGGGCAATTTATTTACACAGAGGGTGGTTCGCATGTGAATGAACTTCATGGGCGAAGCAGTGGATGTGGGTACAATTACAATCTTTAAAAGGTATTTGGATAAGTACATGAATGGGAAAGGTTTGGAGGGGTATGAGCCATGATCAGGCAGGTGTGACTGGTTCAGATTAGGTTTATGTTCGGCATGGACTGGTTGGACTGAAGGGTCTGTTTCCTTGCTGTATGCTTCTATGACTGTATGACTCTATTGTATAAGACACTAGCTCAGCCTCAACTGGGTATTGCATCCAGTTTTTGACATCCCACTTTACAAGGATGTGGAGAAAGTGAGGACTGCAGATGCTGCAGATCAGAGTCGAGAGTGTGGTGCTGGAAAAGCACAGCTGGTCAGGCAGTATCTGAAGAGCAGGTGAATCTACGTCTTGGGCATAAGCCCTTCATCAGGAAAGGATGTGAACTCATTGGAGAGAGTACAGAAAAAAAAAGCAACTTGTTCCAGGGAAGACGAACTTCATTTTATGCAGATAGTTTGCAGAGATCAGGACTATTCTCCTTGGAAAGAAAAAAAACTGAGATGCTATCTGATTAAAATATTTGAAAACATGAAGGGTCTGAAAAGGCTAAATGGGGAGAAAAAGTTCCTATTCATGAAAGGATTGAGACTGAACGTGCACAGAATGAAAGGAATTAGTGAAAAAATGCAAAAATAATATGACACAAAACTTTGTCATGAAGCAGGTGGTCTGGGGCTGGAATGCATTGCTTGAGACTGTGGTGGATGTGCGTTTAATCAATGAATTCAAAACACAATGAGGCTGTGATTTGAAAAGGGGCGAAGTGCAAGATTATGGGCAGAAGACAGGAGAATGGCACTCACTGTGATTCCCATTCAGAGGCAGGTGCAGACAAGATAGGCTGAATAGCTTCCTCCTTTGCTGAAATGATTCTATGATGTTGCTGGATGTTAATAATCAATGCTGTTGTCTCCCTTTAGAGTCTGCTATGATCGATGTCCATTTAATCCGACATTATCGACATTCCTTCTGTCTGCAATCTGGCATGGAGTTTACCCTGGCTACTACTTCACCTTTATCACTGGCACAATCATGACACTAGCAGCGAGAGCAGTAAGTAATGCTGGACAGCTAAGGCCTTGTTTTTTTCTTAACAACACAGTTACACCTCAAAAATGGTGGAATGTGAAATTGCTGGAGTTCGACACCTCTATTATCGTAAGATCACCCACATTGACACCCCCAAACATTCCAACCAGATCCCAGAGTAGAATGGAACATCCCCCATCCCAGATTGTGGAAGCACTGTCATTTGCCAAGGGTGCCCCGCAAGGTAACACTAGAGTATTGTGCCTCCTTATGAATTTGCATTTAAATAGAGCATTTTACAACCTTGGAAGATCTCAAAGCTCTTTACAGACAAAGCATTTTGAGGCAAAGTGACTCTTGTATGTAGGAAACATTGGAACTGATTTATAAGTTGCCACGAACAGGGATGTTGGTTGAGAGATGATTGTTGGTTCATACAAATGGGAGAACTAACCTGCTTTTCTTCCAAATAGTGAATCATGGCATTATTACAATGCAAAAGAAGGCTATGTGGTCCATCATGCCTGCACTGGCTCTGAAAGAGCAATTCGTTTAGTGCCATTCTATTGCCTTCTACCCATAGTCCTGCATATTTTTCCTTTTCAGATAATGCCTAATTCCCTTTTCACTGCTTCAATTGAACCTATCTCCATCATACTCTCAGTTTGTGCAGTCCAGACTGGGTGATAAAGATTTGCACACACCAGTTCTGATTGTTTTGTCAATTACTTCAAACCTGTGCCCTCTTGTTTTCAAATCTTTCATGAACGAGAACATTCTGTACAAACCCTAATTATTTTAAAATATCTCCATAAAATTTCTTCTCAATTTTCTTTTCTCCAATGAAAATTATCCTAACTCCACCAATCTACCTTCATAACTGTTTCCTCGGATGATGAACTTCATTCTTATGAATCCACTAGCTGTAGGGCCACTTACATCCACATGAGAGGTCAGATAGCATCTCAGTTTATTGACTTATCCAAAAGGAGTGCCTCCAACAGTGCAGCATTCCCAAAGTACTGCATGAAATTTCAGTCAGGTGTGTGACGGAATACTCTCCAACTCTCTGGATGAGTGCAGCTCCAACAACGCTTAAGAAGCTCAACACCATCCAAGACAGAACAATCTGCTTACCTGGCACCTCAGCCACCACCTTCAACATTTGTGGCCCTCCATTGCCAGTACACCATGGCTGCAGGGATAAAGGACAGGGGTATACAACAGAGCCCCAAAACCGGGTGTGGGAGGCCCACTGTTGTTGGGATCAAGGCCAAGAGCAGCACAATGGACAATGATTGCTGTCCCTACCCCTGTGTGGCTGCAGTGCATGATATCTTCAAGATGCATTTCAGACTCAAACCTAGGTTCCTTCAAAAGTGCCTTCCCTCGACCTCTAGCATGTGGGGGATAAGCATGTGGCAGGCTCATGGGAATATCATTATCTGTAATGCCTTCTCCAAGTCACACACTACTCTAATTTGGAGTTATATTGCCATTTCTTTACTGTTGTTGAATTAAAATCCTGGAACACCCTCTCTAACACTTCCTGTCTACCCATCCCTATGTACTGCAGCAATTCAAGAAGGCAAGTCATTCCCACGTTCTTGAAGATCATTAGGGATAAGCAAATATTTACAGCAAACAAAATGGTCCAACACTGCATTTACTGAGAGTAAAGGAATGTCCAAAATAACTTGTGTTTGTATGGCACCTGTAACATAGAACAATGCCCCAAGGCACCTCAAAGGAGTGGTCATCAATCTGACACCTGATGAGATATTAGGGCAAGTGATTAAAAGCTTGGTTAATTTAATAGATTTCTAAGAAGCATCTTGAAGGAAGAGGGATAGTTAGAGGAGAGGTTTAAGGAGGGTATTCCAAAGTTTAAGACTCTCAGCTGGTACTGAGTGAATGAGGAATAAAGAATTTGGCAGGATTGGCGGAGTGGAAAGTTCTCTGAATGTAGAAGCATGAGTTCACTTGGATATTCTCCCCTTTTATCGTGCCACTTAATTAAATCGCAGCTAATCTGTATCTTAACACCATTTACTCAAAGGAGTTTTAATGTTTTCCTGTGTGTGTTTGGTTGCGTGCAGGTTAGGAATAATTTAAGGCCTTACTTCCTCGGTTCATCGACTTACAAGATGTTCTATGATGTGATGACATGGGCGACAACGCAGGTGGTTGTGAGTTACACTGTGGTACCATTTGTCCTTCCGTTTCTGAGCTCATCATTTGAGTTTTACAGGTGAGTAAATCAGTCACACTAACAAAGTAGGTCAAAATGATTTATTATTCATGCTCCTTCTCTTCCTGGGGGATAGCAGAATCTAATATAGGGTTGAAAAGTGTGTTGCTGGAAAAGCGCAGCAGGTCAGGCAGCATCCAAGGAGCCGTAATATAGGGTGACTGTCATTAATAAATGGTAAAGTAATTAGCAATCAGGAGAAAGTGAGGCCTGCAGGTGCTGGAGATCAGGGATTAGAGTGTGGTGCTGGAAAAGCACAGCAGGTCAGGCAGCATCCAAGAAGCAGGAGAATCAAAGCAATCAAGACATCTATTTTATTCCTTTGCTGTAACTGATGAAGTCAATTTTTGGCCGACCCGTATTGGTCTTGAATTGACTGGCTTGCTAAGCAATTTTAGAGGGTAGTTAAGAGTTAACCACATCACTGTCAGCCTGGAGGCACATGTAGGCCAGACCAGGTAAGGATGGCAGATTTTTTTTTCCCAAAAGGACATTAATGAACTAGGTCGGTTAATACAACAGTTGATAATAGTTGTCATGGTCACCATTACTGAGATTAACTTTACATTTCAGATTTATTCATTAAACCTAAACTCCACTAGTTGTGGTAGGATTGGAATCAGGGGCTCCAGGGCATTAGCCTCGAATTTCTAGTCCTGTATTACCATTATGTCATTGTCTGCTCCACAATCCTGTCATGATGTAATAACTTTACAACTTTACCCGATTAATCTGTCAACAGTTAATTCTGCATTTCATTTATTTTGAAATAGTCACTGGAATGGAAGCTGGGCTCTTAAGAAAATGGCCAAGATGATGAGCTACTGCTCCAGTCTTGCAGTTGTGTGCTCCCTGGTCATTTTGTTTGTTGTTAGTCAGCTAATGTCAGGAATGTTCCTTCTTTGTTTTTGTAGCTGCAATTTTAGGATAAGTGGCAAAAAAACAGAGGTGAGATGAGGAGGCTTTTGTTCTTCATGCAGAGTTGTTGTGATTTGGAATGTATACTGCTTGAAACAGTGGTGAAAGCAAATTTAACAGTAATTTTCAACAGGGAATTTGTATATATATTTAAAAAAAAAGAAAACTGCAGGGCTTTAGGGAAAGAGCAGGCGAGCAATATCCAAACTCTCCATGCTGGCATCTATATTCCGCTGAATCGTGCTCCTGTCTTTCCCCACTGTCTCCAGTAGCAGCTAATAAGGGTCTGGGTGGTGGCTACAGAACTGTAGGTGTCATTGGGGCATCATGATTGATGGAAAGGCAGAGTAGAGGCATAGGGACTGTGAGGGTCCATAAGAATGAGTAAAGGAGCATAAGACTGGATAGACAGTGTGTAAATCCTCGATGTTGCGCTGACCTGTGAAATTAATCTGATGCCCATCTAACCTACATTCCATTATTATCCATATGTATGACCAATGCCTGTTTAAATACCCTTAATGTTAGTGAGTCTACTACTGTTGCAGGCAAGCCATTCCACATCCCTACTATTCTGAGTAAAAATATGAGTAAAGGGGTATAAGGATGGTATAAGAACTTTGAGAGACATGAGGATGAAGGGTGGGTATATGTGACATAGGGGCTTTGAAAGGCCAAAAAGATAAACAGAGGTTTATACAGTGGCAGAAGGGCATTTCAGATGGCATGGACTTGGCATGGCTAGTATATGGCGAGTGTGTGAGGCGGGGCAACAGTGTGTGAGCTATGAGGTTTGAAGGAATGTTTTCAGTATTATTCTTTTATTAAACAGTGGTATGTGCCAAGCTGGCCTTGAACCCAGCCCACATTCACAGCCGGAAGCCTCTGCTCTCATTCCAGGTTCGTCTGGCTTCCTTCCCAGGGAACCTGACCATCCTCGAAAGAAAATCGAGCCTTTTCCCCAGGCTGGGTTCGCCGAGCCAGGAAATGGGAGCAAAACCCTAGGGCCATATTCTCTGTGTCTAACAAAACCTTTCATGCTTTTAAAGACCTTTTGTTTCACCACCTCTTAATCTTCTCTATTCCAGAAAAAGAGGTGTCATTCTCTGCCAGTAAGAAAATCACTGCATTTCTGGCCTCATCATTGAAAATCCTTTTTGAATCATGCTCCATCTTCTATCTAGAGTCAAAAGGAACACAGTGGGCTAAATGTTAAATGATTCTATTAATTCAGATGCTTTGTTTTGCCTCCTCAGGACTTGGTACTTCAGTTTGCATATAGTTGCCATGGTTCTAATCCTGATGTTGCCAAAAAAACCGAGAAGTACATCAAGAGAACCACCGAAATTCCAAGTCACTAAGCAATCGATGATATTGCACCATTGTAATGGACAACAGAACAGAAGAGCTCTAGTGGACAGCAACCAAAACCATCCAACGAGGATTGACTAATGGCGAAGGAAAGACTTTCCCCTTAATAGGGGAGGAGCAGGACATTTGATAACGGACTATTTTATACAAAACAAACGGCCAAAGAAATTTGTTTCCAACACGTTACATCTTATTTGAAACGCCATAGAAAACTCGTCCTGGATTCCTCATTAACCGAACAAAGTGGATGTTGTCATGAAAGATCAAGAGTGTAACAATCAAACCTTTGTGGAGGTATTTTAAACCTATGTTCCCATAACATGGGAGTGGAGGATAATTGGGCGGAGTGAAAATATCTCAGTTGCAAATCCCAATCCAACATGCAAGTCTCAGATACCAGTTTCTGTTTTAACTGTTGTCAATATCAAAGCTCCCAGGTGGGCTGTTCTCTCATGATAATATTCAAATAGGGCTCCCAACTTGGTATTTTGGCAGTGATTTGAAAGCAACACCTCCGGTATGTTCTTATCAGGATTTGGAAAGCACTGTAACTTAAAGGAGGCAACAGCAGTTGAATTCAGGAGGGATCAGCTATGAATTGGGAGGCAGGGGGATAGAATTGTTTGCCCATTTTCTACTTGTTTACTCACCAGGGGCTGGTCAGTCTCACAAGTATGCTCCCCTACTCCCTCCCGGTCTCCCTATACATTATCAGGACCCATGACTCTTCTGGATCCTTATTTTAATATCTAATGCTTTGACAGAATTCCACTGCCTTCCTGGAAAAAAAACTATAACACTTCAGGTTACACCTCAAAAAGGTTTTTGGCAAAGACTTTAAAATATTTTACAGCTTTGCCTTGCACATCATTCATCAAGGGCACAAAAGCAAGGAAGATGTACTAAAAGTTTATAAAACACCAGTTCAGACCCTACTGGAGTATTGTGTCCTGTTCTGAGCACCACCCTTTAGGTAAAATGTAAGGGTTTTGCATGTGTTGAAGAGTCTGAGTGGAAATGATTATGAAGTTTTGCAATTTCGGGAGAATTGGAGAAATTGTGTTTTTTTTTCTGTTTCGAACCGAGAACGCTGAGCGACGATTTAAATCAAGTGTACAATTGGCATGAGCAGTTTTGGCAGCGTAAATAGGAGAAATTGAAAGGGAAATCAGTGACCAAGGTTGTAGAATTTAGATAATTAACTAAAGACCCAGAGAAGAGTTGGGATTTCAAAAAGACTTGAAGATTAGTAATGATTTGGAAAGTATTTCCAGAAAAAATTTCTCTATTACTACCTGCTCCTATTGAAATAGATTGAATAGTAACTTTCAGTAGGGAATTAAATATCAAATTACAGGGGATAAAAGGCCATGTGGAAAGGGATTGGAGCTGAAATTCATTGGATAGCTCTTTCAAAGAGCCCAGTATAATGGGTTGAATGGCCACCTCCAGTACTGTAAGATCTTGTAATTTTATGAATCAATTACTTGGAGATGATCTTTCTTTTGGAAGGGAGGGTGGAGGTCGGGATAGAGAAGGTGGTTGAGAAGAGAGAGATGGAAGGGAAAGAGACCGAGAGACTCACACTTGAACATTTACCAATGCCACTGCCCAGCAGTGAACAAACTGCTAAATGGCAATGATAGCTGCCCCTCAAAAAGGCTTAAGGTGTTCCGGGAAGAAGCAATATCATCAATCACTCTTTTCTTTGGGTTACTGGACATGTGATTAAGATACAAAGTAAACTTGCCCAGTTTGGTACTCTGACACACAAGCCTTTCTCCATATTACTTCATCTAACTCTGTGACCTCAACTAATTTGTCCCCCTATTTCCTTGTCCTTCATAAATTGAAGGAGAATCTTAAATTTATTTATTTTATTTGCCTTAGTTACTCCTTGAATCAGTGAGTTCCACATTCCCTGAGTAAAGAAATTTCCCTGGAACTCCATTTAGCTTTGGACTAGCTCCCAAGTGGAAATGTTATCTATGGGCGGCACGGTGGCACAATGGTTAGCACTGCTGCCTCACAGCGCCAGAGACCCGGGTTCAATTCCCGCCTCAGGCGACTCTCTGTGTGGAGTTTGCACATTCTCCCTGTGTCTGCGTGGGTTTCCTCCGCGTGCTCCGGTTTCCTCCCACAGTCCAAAAATGTGCAGGTCAGGTGAATTGGCCATGCTAAATTGCCCGTTGTATTAGGTAAGGGGTAGATGTAGGGGTATGGGTGGGTTGTGCTTCGGCGGGGCGGTGTGGACTTGTTGGGCCGAAGGGCCTGTTTCCACACAGTAAGTAATCTAATCTAATCTATGCTTACCCTGATCAAAGCCCTTCACAATTTTAAAGACATCTATGAGGCCATCTGTGAAACTTCTCTTTTCAGGAGTAAAGAGCCAGGTCTATTCAATCACGGAAGGTATGTCCTTTGAAAGATCTTAATGTATTTTATTATTTTCTATGGCCATATTTTATCTGTGAGCCTACCCTTAAATATTAGATGGTTCAGCTTTGTGCTTGCAGTTTCCTTTGTATCAAACTATCAGTCACAGTGTTTGGCATACTTTCTTAAGTCCGGTTTGATTGGAGTGGGAATAGGATAAAACTAAATGGAATTCATTACCTTTGGTTGGGTAGAAGGACTGCATTGTGTCACTTGGCTTTTCTACCATTTGCAGTAAAACTAGACAATTAATGGTAGATTTTTAACAGGATAGAATATCTAAATCACATAGCAATTATTGGGAGAAGAGTATGGTGAGTGACTACTTTTAAGTTCATACCTTTAGACTAGTTGTCACCTAATAAGATCATTTTTGATAACAGTATTAATAAGGACTGTGAATGTGTGACATGTACAAGATACTTGGCACTATCGTCGTTTTGTTCATGCAATGTTACCCTCTATCTTCTCATGATATGCAAAGGAACCTGAGTTTGGTGACTGATTGGCTTGTTCTTGCATTCATTCCAGTTGGGACCTCAACCTTTTCTGACATGACAATGCAGATCAGAGCTTGGATTCCACATGTCAAGCTTAACTGTGAAGGCCATTCCCACCCCCATTCTGGCACCTTTTGTTTTGAACTCATTGTAATGTCTCTTGTATCAAAGTTTCCAACTTTGGCCTGTGACTTTAATCACACTGGTTGAAGTTTAAGGTCTGGTTTAAATGCATGCACCCAAAGTCCATATGAAGTTAGTGTGGAACCACAAAATAACTGAGGATGCCAACTCATGGGCGTCATTGAAAGGAATAGATGATGAGGCACTCTGAACTCCGATGTTCCTTCAAAATGACAGTGTTAATCGTCACATTAGTCTTAATCTGACTTGCTCATGATTGTGCAAATTAGCATCCATCGCATTTACAACAGTTTTCTGGAGATCATTTGCAGTTCATTTCTCTTGAAAGCAAGGAGCATTTTTCAAGTCAAATTATTTATGTAACCATATGCGGAACCAGGGCAAAGGAAATCCTGCAGAAATATCATGGTGAAGGCAATGATTCAACAATGTAATTTAAAGAGCTGAAACATTTTCCTCAAAAGCCTCATTGTGAGCTCTCGATCTTCTAACCATTTGGCAGGCTATGATGCTCTTTTAAAGAGGAAATAACATTGAACTCCTTCATCTCAGGATAGTACGGCCGTTACACTTTGCATAGATTTGAAGCTACATGTCTCTGATTGACTGAGACTACCTGGCAAAGTTTTCCATCTTGTAAATTCTGGAAAAATGATTCCTTCACTCGCAAATGAATCAATGAAGGATTCTAGCAACATGTGTCTATTAATCGTTTAGGTCCTGACTTAATCTCACAGAGGGGTTTGCTGCTTTACGAGTTATGTTACAAAGTAAATTTGAAAGTCAAACCTGAAGATCCACTGAAGAACCTGAAGAATAATTGTACAGTATGTTATTGTATTGTGTTCATTCTTAAGAAAATCTAAAAGTTTACATCTCACAAATGATGTGTTATGCCTTTTTATAATAATATTTGACATTTTAAATTGACTTGTGTTTTTCTTATTGCTGCACATCTGGTAATCTCGCTTCATGCCTTAGCCATCTCTAGCAGTTACTTCCTCTAGCCTAACTGTCATCCAAATTCCCTAGGTTCATTCATTTCTAGTCTTGCGCATCCCCAGGTAAATTGCTGCACCACTGATGGAGACATTCCCACGTGTCCAGACCTTAAATCCTGGATTACTCCCTAAACTCCCCTGCCTCTCTCTATTTTCCTTTAATCTACTCTTTATATCTGCCACCATATCAAAATTAAGCTCATTTCTAATCTTTTATCCTCAGCACAAATTTTCTTTGGTAAAACTCCTGTGAAGCACTTTAAGACATTATGGGTGCAATAAAATGCAAGTAAGGAGTATTCTACATGATTCGACTGTTAATAGTTATCCATGTGGACATTTGAGAGCAATACATTTCACTGAATGAAGCTGTATTATTTTATGAGGTGTGTTTATTGAAGACTTGATTACCATAAGACTATAAAATGGATTTCTAAAATATTATCCAGCTAGCTACTTGAGCTATTTATTACAACCATTCTCAGGATGTGGGTGGCACTGAGAGGAGATTATTACCCATTTCTAGTTGTCCAAAGTGGTTTGATAGAACTGAGTAGCTTCTTGGGAGCTATCAAGAATCGATCCGTTTGCTGTGGGTCCAAGTCACATACAGATGGAATGAGAACAACAGGTTTCCTTGCCCAAATGCATATGTGGAGATTTGTTGTTGCTTTAACAGTGTCATTAGTGCAGCATTTTCTTAGTAACATTGATTTAGAACAACTTTCATAGAAACCCTTCTGTGCAAATAGAGGTTATTTAGTAGCAAATCTGCACCGATCCTCCAACCAGCATCTGATCCCCACCTAGCCTGCACACTCCAGAGCAATTTAGCATGACCGATCCACTTAACTTGCACATCTTTAGACTGTGAGAAACCAGATCGTACAGACATGGGAAAAATGTGCAAACTCCACACAGACAGTCACCTAAGGCTGCAATTGAACCTGGGCCCCTAGTGCTGTGAGGCAACAGTGCTAACCACTGAGCCACTGTGCACCCACAAGCTACAGTTGAAAGTAGCAGTGACACAGGTACAGAGGGCTGCATATTGGCACCTCAGTCATTCACTGTCCAGGGATGGTTTGTCCATGGCAGGATATTATCTGAAAAGCTGACAAAATTGCCAGCTTGCAGAGTGGCCATGATGTTGGTATCAAATCACCCATGAGGTTATCAAGGTTAGATCACATGGAATACATGGAGAACTAGCCAGTTGGACACAGAACTGGCTCAAAGATAGAATACAGGGGTGTGGTAGAGGGTTGCTTTTCAGACTGGAGTCCTGTGATCAATCGTGTGCCATGGGGATCAGTGCTAGGTCCAATGCTTTTGTCATTTACATAAATGATTTGGAAGTGAATATATGAGGTATAGATAGTAAATTTGCAGATAACACCAAAATTGAAGGTGTAGTGTACAGTGAAGAGTGTTAGATGGGCCAATGGGCTCAGGAGTGGCAGATGGAGTTTGAATTAGATTAATGCAAGGTGCTGCACTTTGGAAAGACAGATCAGGGCAGGACTTATACACTTTATGGTAAGGTCCTGGGGAGTTTTGCTGAACAAAGAGACCTTCGAGTGCAGGTCCATAGTTCCTTGAAAGTGGTGTCGCAGATAGATAGGATAGTGAAGAAAACTTTTGGCATGCTTGCTTTTATCGGTCAGTGCATTGAGCATATGTGTTGGGAAGTCATGTTGCAGCTATACAGCACACTGTTAGGCCCCTTTTGGAATACTGCGTGCAATTCTGGTCTCCCTGGATGTTGTGAAACTTGAAAGGATTCAGAAAAAGTTTGACAAGGATGTTGCCATGCTTGGAGGATTTGAACTATAGGGAGAGGCTGAATAGGCTGGGGCATTTTCCCTGGATTCCAAAGGCTGAGGGGTGACTTTATAAAGGTTTATAAAACCATAAGGGGCATGGATATGGTAAATAGATAAAGTCTTTTCCCCAGGTTGGGGGGAGTTCAAAACTAGAGGGCATAGGTTTAAGGTGAGAGGGGAAAGACTTAAAAGGAACCGAAGGGACAACCTTTTCGCAGGGAGGGTGGTGCCTGTATGGAATGAGCTGCCAGAGGAAGTGGTGGAGGCTGGTACAATTACAACATTTAAAAGGCTTCTGGATGAGTATATGACTAGGAGGGGTTTAGCGGGAAATGGGCCAAGTGCTGGCAAGTGAAACTAGACTGGGTTGGGATATCTGGTCAGCATGGATGAGTTGGACTGAAGGTTCTATTTCAGTGCTGTACAGCTCGAGGACTGTATGACCTCAGCACTTCTCAAAGAGATTAACAGCCAATGGTGTACCTTTGAAAGGTAGTCACTCTTGTTGCGAAGGAAACACAACAATTAACTTGTGAACATCAAGTTTCCACAAACTGCAATGAAATAAATTACTTAAGAAACTGTTTTATTGACTATGCCTTGGGATCAATATTGACCAGGGAGAATTCCCCTACTCGTCTTTGAAATGGCACCATGGGATCTTATTTTAAATTATTCATTCACAGGATGGGGATATCACTGTGCAGGACAGTACCTATCCCCCATCTCTAATGCTGATAGGGCAGTTAAGTGTCAACCACATTGCTATGGGTTTGGAGTCACTTGTAGCCCAGTAGTTTCCAAAGAATCCACTATACTCACAGCCTTTCTCTTGGACAGACTTAAAACAACAATTAACTTATCTGATTCTGTGCTGTGAACTTCGCCCAACAGTTCCTCCAAGATTAGTTGTGAATTTCACTGTTTGTTCATTTTCCCAGATGCACACCGATGTCCAGCGACAGCAAAGGCGGTAACCGTGCAGTCTCTCTCTCTCTCTCTCTCTCTCTCTCTCTCTCTCTCTCTCTCTCTCTCTCTCTCTCTCTCTCTCTCTCTCTCTCTCTCTCTCTCTCTCCTGAACCGTCCTCACCATGTGCTTCCTTTGTCTCCTCTTCACCCTTTTAAACTGCTGTTGTTTTGACCTTTTTTTTCCAAAGATCTGAAACAATGCAACTGCATATAAAACAGTAATTGCTGCTCCTGGAATTCAAGGAAATCACCTCCAACACCTAAAATACCTCAAAAAAAGGAGCAGTTCTTACAGCCAGAAATTTTTCCCATCCTCCATCTTGGATTTGGCAAATAGAATTAAAGAGAATCCAAATGATTTTTGCAAATATATTAAGGACAAAAGGGTAACTAGGGAGAGAATAGGGCCCCTCAAAGATCAGCAAGGCGGCCTTTGTGTGGAGCCACAGAAAATGGGGGAGATACTAAACGAATACTTTGCATCAGTATTTACTGTGGAAAAGTATATGGAAGATATAAACTGTAGGGAAATAGATGGTGACATCTTGCAAAATGTTCAGATTACAGAGGAATAAGTGCTGGATGTCTTGAAATGGTTAAAAGTGGATAAATCCCCAGAACCTGATCAGGTGTACCCGAGAACTCTGTGGGAAGCTAGAGAAGTGATTGCTGGGCCTCTTGCTGAGATATTTGCTGAGACAGGTGAGGTGCCGGAAGACTGGAGGTTGGCAAATGTGGTGCCACTCTTTAAGAAGGGTGGTAAAGACAAGCCAGGGGACTATTGACCAGTGAGCCTGACCTTGGTGGTGGGCACGTTGTTGGAGGGAATCCTGAGGGACAGGATGTACATGTATTTGGAAAGGCAAGGACTGATTCGGGATAGTCAACATGGCTTTGTGCATGGGAAATCATGTCTCACAAACTTGATTGAGTTTTTTGAAGAAGTAGCAAAGAAGATTGATGAGGGCAGAGCAGTAGATGTGATCTATATGGACTTCAGTAAGGAGTTCGACAAGGTTCCCCATGGGAGACTGATTAGCAAGGTTAGATCTCATGGAATACAGGGAGAACTAGCCATTTGGATACAGAACTGGCTCAAAGGTAGAAGACAGAGGGTGGTGGTGGAGGGTTGTTTTTCAGACTGGAGGCCTGTGACCAGTGGAGTGCCATAAGGATTGGTGCTGGGCCCTCTACTTTTTGTCATTTACGTAAATGATTTGGATGCGAGCATAAGAGGTACAGTTAGTAAGTTTGCAGATGACACCAAAATTGGAGGTGTAGTTGACAGCAAAGAGGGTTACCTCCGATTACAACAGGATCTTGACCACATGTGCCAGTGGGCTGAGAAGTGGCAGATGGAGTTTAATTCAGATAAATGTGAGGTGTTGCATTTTGGGAAAGCAAATCTTAGCAGGACTTATACACTTAATGGTAAGGTCCTAGTAAGTGTTGCTGAACAAAGAGACCTTGAAGTGCAGGTTCATAGCTCCTTGAAAGTGGAGTCGCAGTTAGATAGAATAGTGAAGAAGGCGTTTGGTATGCTTTCTTTTATTGGTCAGAGTATTGAGTACAGGAGTTGGGAGGTCATGTTGCGGCTGTACAGGACATTGGTTAGGCCACTGTTGGAATATTGCATGCAATTCTGGTCTCCTTCCAACGGAAAAATGTTGTGAAACATGAAAGGGTTCAGAAAGGATTTACAAGGATGTTGCCAGGGTTGGAGGATCTGAGCTACAGGGAGAGGCTGAACACGCTGGAGCTGTTTTCCCTGGAGTGTTGGGGGCTGAGGGGTGACCTTATAGAGGTTTACAAAATTACGAGGGGCATGGATAGGATAAATAGACAAAGTCTTTTCCCTGAGGTCGGGGAGTCCAGAACTAGAGGGCATAGGTTTAGGGTGAGAGGGGAAAGATATAAAAGAGACCTACGGGGCAACGTTTTCTCACAGAGGGTGGTACATGTATGGAATGAGCTGCCAGAGGAGGTGGTGGAGGCTGGTACAATTGCAACATTTAAGAGGCATTTGGATGGGTATATGAATAGGAAGGGTTTGGAAGGATATGGGCTGGGTGCTGGCAGTGGGACTAGATTGGGTTGGGACATCTGGATTAGTGGTGCTGGAAGAGCACAGCAGTTCAGGCAGCATCCAAGTAGCTTCAAAATCGACGTTTCGTGCAAAAGGTTGGGATATCTGGTCAGCATGGACGAGTTGGACCGAAGGGTCTGTTTCCATGCTGTATATCTCTATGACTCTATGACTCTAGTTTCCTCCCCTAAATGACATTAGTGAACCCCCAGATGGGTTTTCCCTAACAGTCAACAATGGCTTCATGGTCATTAGATTACTAATTTCAGATATTTTAATTCAACTTGAATTCAAATGGTGGGATTCAAACTCTGGTCCCTGGGTTTCTGGATTAATAGTCCAGCAATAATGCCACTGGGCATTTTACATTCCCATTTTACATTCTCCTGAAAAGTGAGGATAAGAATTGTTTAGCCCATTAGTTTGAGGACCTACATGATAAAATCAAATTTAATGAAGGTGAATCCATGACAGATTGATACGCATTGTTCAGTTATGAGCAAACTAAAGGAATTAGCTTTAGTGTCATGTGCACTCGAATGAGTGCAGAGAAAGGTTTGTAATATTGCTGCTTTGGCATCATCTTAGGTGCAGGATACCTCGGTACAGATACATAAATATTTGTTACAGACTTGAAAGAATAATCAATAAAAGTTCAGCATAAGAATAAAGATTATATTTTAAAAACGTGCTCTGATTTTGGTCTTTTCACCAAGTCCGTGACAACACTGAACCTTCAGACCACCTAGGCCAAGTCTTTGGAACAAGCTGAACTTCAAACCTTGAGACTGTGCTTTCAGCCCACAAGGGCCTCAGTAGGTACAACAGTACAGCTTAGTTAAAGAGCCTCACACAGTTTTACAGTTTTATTGTATTTCCTGGCGATCTGAAGATCAGTATGTCTACACACTCTCACGTCCACCATATTTAGCTTATATTTCAGGGTACTTGAAGCATTCAGGCTGTGGAGAACCCCTCATAATATTTTGCCTTGATTTCCTGTTATCTTTTCAAACTGTGAGGACAATATGCATGCCACCCCTCCCCCATCAACCACCACAAACTGGAAAGTGTGCAGCTGGTCGGCATTTTGGCACATCACTTCCTTGGATGGCAATATTCCTGCCTCACCTGAAGCTGATGGTCAATCAGAGGCTGGCATCCATTGTGAGTAATTGTGCCATTTCAGGGGGGGGGGGTGCTGCTGGCTGCACAGCAATGAAGTTCTGCAGTAGCAAGCAATGTAGCTGACTTTCTGGGCGTGGTGGGTGGGAGGTAATCATAGGATGAGGGCCATGCAGAGAGGGGAAGCTGTCGGCAAAGGCAGGACTGTGGCTTCCCACCCCATACTGGGGAAGAACAAGACCTGTGCCATTAATCATAATACTGCAGCCATCATTACTGATGATGGGATTAATGGACCAGATGGCCTTTTCTGCTGATTAGCTTGCTCTATGGTAATAGACCCTGTTTTCCCTAAAAAGTTATCCTTCAACATTTCAGATTTCTTCCAGCCTTTCATATCTGTCAGGTTTGTGGTAACATTGAGGTTATAGATTTTTTTTAAATCAACCTGTTCAAAGTTGTGGTTACACATCTCTGGAGGGTGTTGGGACTTCAACTCAGGCTCCTGGCCGAGAGGTTGGGACACTGCACCGCAGAGCCCTCTACCTTAAGGTTATATCCTCTGTTCTTGTGTTCAGAAAGAGTCAATCAGACCAACTTAGAGTGCTAATATAATTGTAAGAATGTTGGCTTTTAGCCTTTGTTAATGAGAAGATTGTGATATTTAAATTATAAATCTTAAATAGCATCAGATCTACAGCAAATTTGAAAAAAGTGACCAATGAACTTGGATTGACCTTTACAGTCACCCATTTAATTAGAAAGTGAGAATAGGAAGAAGACGTGGAGTTGGGCTGAGGAGAGGTGAAGGGAAGGAGCAAGAAGGATGGAGAGAGAGATGGAGGGAACGATGTGGAATGAGTGAAAGAGAAGGACAAAAGAAAGATATTTGGAGAAGCCGGTGTTGGACTGGGGTGTGCAAAGTTAAAAATCACACCACACCAGGTTATGGTCCAGCAGGTTTAATTGGAAGCACAGTGGCTTTCGGAGCATCGCTCCTTCATCAGGTGATAGTGGAGGGCTCAATCCTAACACAGAATTTATAGCAACTTTTTAAAAAAAAGGTTTTGTGATTTACACATGAAAGAAGTGAAACTATCACTGTATTCTAACAGATGAAAGACTTAACAGACAATCAATTTTTCGATGTATAATTTCAGTTACATCACACTGCAAATTTTTGCTATAAAGTCTGTGTGTTAGGACTGAGCCCTCTACTACCATCTGATGAAGGAGCGACGCTCTGAAAGCTAGTATGCTTCCAATTAAACCTTTTGGACTATGACCTGGTGTTGTGTGATTTTTTTTAAAAGAAAGAGAGAAAGGAAAAAGTGAGAGGGGTTGTTGGCTTTGACTGCATGAGAACTCAGGTGGCAATCACAATTGAGAAAAGAAACAGGTATGGTCTTATTTTTAGCCAAGTTAAGGATGCTAGAACTAATAAGGTTTGCAAGTTTACTTATGTTAACCTGTGTGAATTATTGTAGAGTTGACCTCTGGCTGTGAGGACAGAGTATCTGTGTCATGCTTTCATGTTCCACTTCTGAGTTTAAATCAAATTAGTGTTGACTGACACATGATAAAATAGATTTAGAAAATGTGGGAAATGCACACAATGTAAACTCTCCTGATTCTTTTTAGCTTGAAGTTATAAAGCTCTCATTGGTGAGGAAAGCAGCATGTTCCTGAGAATGGATAAGCTATGGGTGCTGATTGATTTCCTTACTTGGAGACGTTTTTATGTGGCTGTGTATTATCAAGATATAGATAGCAGATCACATCATTCACGTGTAAGAAAGGTATAAAAGTCACAAATGCTAATGACAATTTGAGTTTCAAAGAGTTTGGTCAACCTGATTAAAGTAGGGTTTCTGAGACTCCCAGATTTATTGATGGCAAATTCTTTGTTTGACATGTATGGCTAAATACCATTGTATATACAATACGTTTCATAAAATCTTCAACCTCAATATCTTGGAAACTTGGTTGAATTTGAGGAGTAGAAAGGACAGTTAATTATTAATAACCTGTGTTCTAACTGTAGTGAAGTCTAAAATTGAGATCATTTAATTGCTGATCACCTCTGCTATTTAAAGGTGAGATATTCATTCCTGAAAGAAATTGCAACACTTTCTTAGAACATTTATTTCTGGAATTCATTATGAAACAAAAAGCGACAAACAACAAGCTGAATTTTATGACATCCCCATCACCATCAGCATAATTGCCTTTAGATGTATTAGCAGCGGCACGTAAAATCCACTCCATAATCTGTTTTCTCTACAAGAAGATAAGATTCTGCATAATTGCTATAGCCTGTGTTCTTGCTAGCGTGAAATCTTTCTGTGAATTTTAATTAATAATGTCATATTGAATGCTGGGCTTCTGAAGAGTGCTGCTTCAGTGTGGTTTTGCTTGTGGGATATGTCGTGGCCAGATGTTGTTCCTTTTGGAGCTACCAATGGTTCATGAATTGTAGAGAACAGCAAGGATCAGTGGTGATGTCAGCTGAATATTGTCCTGCAAACAATATATTTGTTATCCCACAGCCACAAAGTTTATATCATTATTGCCATGATCTCCATACAGATCAGTTAATTTAAAAAAAACTGAACTTGCCCATGAGTAATGCAAAGGATTTCATGACAAGATTTCACAGTTTAAGACTTTAACTATAACAAACAAAGTAATTCAATATTGACTAAACATTACTTAGTAGGCAATTAAGATATCAAATTACAGAAAACGTACTCCCATTATCTTCCTAACAACTGAAAACCCATGTCTCATGTATATATTACACTGCAATCTCAGCAAAGATGTTGCCTTATGTATAAAGTACCAAGATTCCCCTGGTTTCAACAAGCAAGACTGCCTCTCTCTGCCCCACCACAGGGAACCTTCCAATTGTTACAACCACAGAGTACAGCAATCTTGATTGAATGCGTTTTGATTGAACTGGCTTCAAGATGGATATTTGCAGTGACACCCTCAAGGTAGATGTCATGTGACTATGGCAAACCAAGAGGTACATTGGTAGATTATGGCATTTCTACCCCCCCAAACAGATTCTTCTGCATAATCAAATGGATTTCCAGTAACAAGGCACAGCCTGCTGACTACTTGATCTTTAAATCTCCACTAGCCTTGCATGTTGAACTGGGAATCTATTCTGACAAGTACTCTGCTTGGTGGTTAACGCAATAACAGCCCTTCTCCTTTACTTATCATAGCAGCAGCTGTTTTTGGTAGTCCTCACCAAATCCCTGTCTAGATGAGAGTGGTGCTGGAAAAGCACAGCAGGTCAGGCAGCATCAGGAGCAGGAAAATCGACTTTTCAGGAATGAAGGACTTTTGCCTGAAACATCAATTTTCCTGCTCCTCGGATGTTGTGCTTTTTCAGCATCACTCTCATCTAGACTCTGATTTCCAGCATCTGCAGTCCTCACTTTTGCCTCACCAAATCTCTGTCTGACTGACTCTGAGCTTGGGATATTGGGTCACTGAGAGCCTTCTATTGCTCTAGTTCTGTAAAGCTCACACATTGTGCACAACTCAGCAGCAAACCTGGCCAGCACTAAGCCTTATCCGAAAGTCCTGCCTGCTCAAAACTCTCAGCCAATCAGAGACTAGAACCTTTTCTGTACTCAGTAGCGCTACCAGGAAGGCAATGGCTGCTGTTGGTATTACTGTCATTCAAGGCCTCAGATCAAAGAAGGACCTATCTAAAACCAAGTCATATTGGGAAGGCTGCAGCTGCAAGGTAGGAAGGATGAGGAAGGTTGACAGGAAAGGTTGGGGCAAGGTTGATTTCAGCAGGTCCACCTCTCCCTCAGAGAGAAAGTGAGGACTGCAGATGCTGTAGAGTCAGAGTCAAAAATTGTGGCATTGGAAAACTTGCCAATTAATGTCTATGTAATGACCTCATTTTGATGTTGCTGGCATTCACCAACAGCAGCCAGTTGTTGGAGCTTTTGGGGGGAATGAACTCATCATGCAGGAAGCATGAAAAGCAAAGCCTAGTATGTCTGCTCATGGGCTCCCAATGGGACCCCTTACTCAAGGGTACTTAGTCTGATTGAGGGGAATTCACCTGAGGAAGAGATGAGGGTTGAAAAGCGGGTCAGGCAGCATCGAAGGAGCAGGACAGTCAGCATTTTGGGCATTAGCCCTTTATCAGGAATGTCTGCCTGACCTGCTGTGCTTTTCCAGCCCCACACTTTTCAACCCTCATCTCTTCCTCAGGTCAATTCCCTCAATCAGATTGAGTGCCTTTGAGTAAGGGGTCCCACTGGGAACCCATGACCAGACATACCAGGGTTTGCTTCTCATGCTTCCTGCATGATGAGTTCATTCCCCCCCCCCCCCCCCCCCCACCCCGCAAAGCCCCCACATCTGCCTGCTTTTGGGTGAATGCCAGAAACATCAAGATGACGGAATTACATAGACATTAATTGGTAAGTTAAGGACCTCACTTGACAGAGGGGCATAAAAGACATCTGAAGGTCTCCCTACCATGGGCTTAATCAGGGCCCAGATGGGAAAATGGTGGGGTGGGGTTCCTATCAGTAACTAAGCAAAAATGAGAACTGCAGATACTGGAAATCAGAGTCTAGATTAGAGAGGTGCTGGAAAAGCACAGCAGGTCAGCCAGTATCCAAGGAGCAGGAAAATCGATGTCCTGATGAAGAGCTTTTGCCCGAAATGTCGATTTTCCTGTTCCTCGGATACTGTATGACCTACTGTGTTTTTCCAGCTCCACTCTAATCTAGACTTCCTATCAGTAATTGTCCCACCTGGTTGAATGCCACCAAACCCTACTTTTGTCAAAGGGGGTGAGTCTGCACAAGACAGCTGCCTTTTCCTTTGTGCTCTGATATTAAAACCTTCAATATATTTTCACCTGGGGCTCTGTTTCAACAATAACCAGATCACATAGACTTATCACTAGGCAGTTTTTACCCCTCTCCTAAAAATCCCATTTTACCTTGAATTGAAGGAGACAGTTTACAACATAACCGTCTTATACAGGCCAGCTTTTGTGATGTTTTCACATTACACTCCCCCTGCAGGTGGAGGTGAGAATTATAAGGAGATAATCCCCACCAGGGCAAACATAAGCTCAGTGCTTTTGGAGATTCTGCTGTTGGTTAATACATCATAGAAATATAGGAAGAGGCCATTTGGCCCATTGGTCCTGTGCTGTCCAATTAGGCCCAACTTCCTGCTCTATTCCCACGGCCCTACAAATTTTCTCCCTTCAAATATTTAACCAATCCTTTGAAGGTTATTGTGTAATTTGTTCTAAAATATCCTCAGCTTGTCTCTGATCCCTTTGCCAACTATTTGAAGTCTTTGTTCTCTTGTTATGTTCAAATCTTCAGCCAGAAGTGCCAGATGGATGCATATCTGAATCTGCTCCAGTGGTCCCCAGTATCAGACACCAGTCTTCATTCAGTTCAGTTCACTCCATGTGATTTCAAGAAACGAATGGAAGCACTGGACAGTCCATCTTCTGCAGCTGCACCGGCACCACCCCCCACCTTTTCCTCCGCTACATCGATGACTGTATCGGCGCAGCCTCGTGCTCCCATGAGGAGGTTGAACAGTTCATCCACTTTACCAACACCTTCCACCCCGACCTCAAATTCACCTGGACCATCTCAGACTCCTCCCTCCCCTTCCTAGACCTCTCCATTTCTATCTCGGGCGACCGAATCAACACGGACATTTACTATAAACCAACCGACTCCCTCAGCTACCTAGATTACACCTCCTCCCACCCTGCCCCCTGTAAAAATGTCATCCATATTCCCAATTCCTTCTTCTCTGCCGCATCTGCTCCCAGGAGGGCCAGTTCCAATACCGTACAACCCAGATGGCCTCCTTCTTCAAGGACCGCAATTGCCTCCCAGACGTGATCGACGATGCTCTCCACCACATCTGCACAACTTCCCACTCCTCCACCCTTGAGCCCCGCCCCTCCAATCGCCACCAGGACAGAACCCCACTGGTCCTCACCTACCACCCCACCAACCTCCATATACATCGTATCATCCGTCGTCATTTCCGCCACCTCCAAACGGACCCCACCACCTGGGATATATTTCTCTCCCCTCCCCTATCAGCGTTCTGAAAAGTCCACTCCCTCCATGACTCCCTCATCACGTCCACACCCCCCCACCAACCCAACCTCCACTCCCGGCACCTTCCTCTGCAACCGTAAGAAATGCAAAACTTGCGCCCACACCTCCCCCCTTACTTCCCTCCAAGGCCCCAAGGGATCCTTCCATATCCACCACAAATTCACCTGCACCTACACACACATCATTTATTGCATCCGCTGCACCCGATGTGACCTCCTCTATTTTTGGGAGACAGGCCGCATACTTGCGGAACATTTCAGAGAACACCTCTGGGACACCCGGACCAACCAACCCAACCAACCAAACCACCCCGTGGCTCAACACTTCAACTCCCCCTCCCACTCCACCAAGAACATGCAGGACCTTGGACTCCTCCATTGCCAGACCATAGCAACACGACGGTTGGAGGAAGAGCGCCTCATCTTCCACCTAGGAACCCTCCAACCACAAGGGATGAACTCAGACTTCTCCAGTTTCCTCATTTCCCCTCCCCCCACCTTGTCTCAGTCCCAACCCTCAAACTCAGCACCACCTTCCTAACCTGCAATCTTCTTCCTGACCTCTCCGCTCCCACCCCCACTCCAGCCTATCACCCTCACCTTGACCTCCTTCCACCTATCGCATTTCCAACGCCCCTCCCCCAAGACCCTCCTCCCAGCTTTTATCTTAGCCTGCTGGACACACTTTCCTCATTCCTGAAGAAGGGCTCACGCCCGAAATGTCGATTCTCCTGCTCCTTGGATGCTGCCTGACCTGCTGCGCTTTTCCAGCAACACATTTTCAGCACTGGATACCACAAAGGCTATGGGCCTGGACAACATTCCAGCAGTAGTACTGAGGTGTTATGCTCCAGAATTTCCTACTCCCCTAGACAAGCTGTTCCAGTCCAGTTACAACACTGGCATCTACCTGACAATGTGGAAAATTGTCCAAATATGTCTATTACGCAAAAAACAGGATAAATCCAACCCAGCCAATTACTGCCCCATCAATCTACTCTGCATCATCAGTAACCTGATGGAAGGGGTCATCAACACTGTTCAAATAGCATCTGCTCAGCAATAACCTGTGCAGTTGCACCCAGTTTGGATTCCGCCAGGGCCACTCAGCTCCTGATCTCATTATAGTGTTAGTTCAAACGTGGATAAAAGAGTTGCGTTTCAGAAGTTAAGTGCGAGTGACTGCCCTTGACATTCGACTGAGTGTAGCATGAATGGCCTTAGCAAAACTGGAATCAATGGGTATCAGGGGATAAACTGTCGCTGGTTGGAGTCATATCTGGTACATAGGAAGCTGGTTGTGGTTGTTGGAGGTCAGTCATCTCAGCTTCAGGACATCTCTGCAAGAGTTCCTTGTAATAGTGTCCTGACTCAACCATCCTCAGCTGCTTCATCAATGACTTTCCCTCCATCATAACTTCGGAAGTGAGGATGTTGGCTAATGATTACACAATGTTCAGCACCATTCATAACTCCTCAGATACTGAAGCAGTCCATGTTCAAATGCACCAAGTTCTGGACAATATCCAGACTTGAATTGACAAGTGACAAGTAACACACACTAGACAAATGCCAGGCTCTGACTATCACCATTAAGAGACAATCTAACCACCTCTCCTTGACAATCAATGGTGTTACCATCACCCAATCCCCCAATATCAACATCCTGGGGGTTACTATTGACCAGAAAGTCAACTGGACTCATTACAGTGGCTACAAGAGCAGGTCAGTGGCTAGAAATACTGCAGTGAGTAGCTCACCTCCTGACTCCCCAAAGCTTGTCCATCATCGAATTGCTACAGCATGGAAGCAGACAATTCAGCCCATTGACTCCATGCTGACCATCTGAAGAGCATCCCACCCAGACCCACACCCCCGTCCTGTCCCTGTAACCCACATTTTCCATGGCTAATCTGTCTAGCCTGCACATCCCTGAATATTAAAAACAATTTAGCCTGGCTAATCCATCTACCCTGCACATCTATGGATTGTGGGAGGAAACCAGAGCACCTGGAGGAAACCCATGCATCACAGGGAGAATGTGCAAACTCCACACAGTCAGTTGCCTGAGGGCAGAAACAAGCCTGGGTCCCTCGTGCTGTGATCCCTTCTACAAGGCACAACTCAGGAGTGTGATGGAATACTCCACACTTGCCTGGATGGATACAGCTCCAGCAACACTCAAGAAACCTTATACAATCCAGGACAAAGCAGCCTACTTGATTGGCGCTATATCCACAAGCATCTACTCCCTCCACCACCAGTGCTCTGTCGTACTATCTACGATGCACTGCAGAAATTTGCCAAAGGTCCTCAGACTGTACCTTCCAAACCCATAACCATCTTAATCCAGAAGGACAACAGTAGCAGATACATGGGAACACCAGCTCTGGCATGTTCCCCTCCGAGCCACTCACCATCCTGATTTGGAAATATATTGCCATTCCTTCACTGTTAATGGGTCAAAGTCCTGGAATTCCTTCCCTCAGGGCATTGTGGGTCAACCCACAGCAGGTGGACTGCAGCGGTTCCAGAAGGCAACTCACCCTCACCTTCTCAAGAGCAACTAGGGATGGGCAATAAATGCTGGCCAGCCAGTGATGCCTATGTCCCACAAAGGATAAAAAAGACTCCTCGTAGTGTTCTCTGCTATAAGAACAATCCCAGCTTCTCTAGTTTATCTAATACCGAAACAAGAACAGAAATTGCTAGAGAAACTCAATAGCGCTGGCAGCATCTGTGGAGAGAAAACAGAATCAATGTTTCCAGTTTAGTGACCCTTCTTCAGAATAGCTACAGCTAATGAGTTGAGAAGGGCCCAATGTTTTTTTCTTTTAGTGTGTTCTGTTTCTAGAGGCACAGGCATTACCTACAGCAAACCTCAAATCGGTAGGTGAGACCCAAGGACCAACACCTTGTGACCATCAGGCTTCTGGCTTTGTACATGTGCAGTTCTGAGGCCCCCATAATCCTGTTACAAATTAATATCTTTATTAACTAATGGAAGTGTTAAATCTTGTCTTGGTCGCTACCTTAGCCACACCCCAGGATACACAATGATATAGGCATCATGGCCATCAATCCAAATGCGACCCATCTGCCGATGTTGTACCACCTCCACACGGAATGTGTTGGTGAACCTTCTGGAAGATACACAAAAACAAATTAAATTGTAGAAAATATTACATTTTTAACACAATGAAGGCCAGTCATTGTCCTTGTACAGGCAACCACAATCAGCAGTACGTACACAGCAATATACCATCAATGCTAAATGAAGTACATCTTCCATTCTTTTAGTTTATTGATGGTGACATAGGAGGAGGAGGGGGCTAGAATACAAATATAGAATACAAAACATACGAATTTTTCGTCAAATGGTAACCCAAGGGCTGTTACATTCACAATAGACAAATTGGAGTGTTGTGTTAAGAGCTAATGTGTAACTTTAAGTTGAATTTGCATTTTATATTTTATTTATTAAGTCAGGGTGACATGGTTTAGGTTCACCTTATCTTTGCACTATGAATGATATCAGAGAATCTGGAGATTTATTCTGTTTACATGCATTTCACTGAGATTTTAAACTATTGGGGTAAATAATTCAGTGTATTTGAGAACAAATAAAACCCTACTTTCACCGAGTGGCTGGAGTCTATACATGCATAGAAATGAAACAATCCAAGATGATTTAGTTTGTGTGGGAGTGCCAGAGGTTTGAGGCAAGGCAGCTGGATCGCTGAATCTAGGAACTTGGTATTTGTTCTAAAGTTTAAAGTAATACCAAGTTTAGTTTGCAGTTTGTTTCAGGTGTCTCGGGGAGACATCCGATAAAAGCAAAAGGCATCTAAAGCATCTACTACATAGAAAATCATCATGAGAAAATTGGTTGCAACTGTCCCAGTTGGAGTGTGAGCAGAGAGCTTTAGTGTGAAGATAGTTCTCACTGAAGTTTGAGTATTGTAAGGTGTGATGAAACTGTGACATTTATGTGTATACATATCCTAATAATATTTCCTGCAAGTTTGGCTACTTGGAATTTTAATTTAAGCATATAGGTTTGTCTGGGTATTTGGAATTTTAAAGAAAATTGTTGGAAAAGCTCAGCAGGTTTGGCAGCATCTGTGCAGAGAAATCAGAGTTATAGTTTCAGATCCAGTGAGTCTTCTTCAGAACCGGACCTGAACTATTAACTCTGATTTCTTCCTACAGATGCTGCCAGGCCTGCTGAGATGTTCCAACAATTTCTGTTTTTATTTCTGATTTACAGCTCCTGCAGTTTTTTTAGTTTTTATTTGGAATCAATAATTAGTATCTGAAACTACAATACCCATGATTCCAAGAGGGAGGAAGTTACCCAGGGTTCCTAGGGAGAGAAACTCATCAGGTGCTCAGAAGTCTTTTAGTGAAGTAAGATGCGAGCAGGATTCCTAAAAAAGGAAGTTTAACATAATGAGATTATCATAGATTGAGAAGTTATGATTGATCCCGGATTGAGATGTTGGAATGCAGTCAGTTTTTTTAAAGTTTTTAAAAACAAACTAGCAAAAGAATTGAAGCTGTTTCAGGAATAGTATAGCAATAGAAGTTAAGTCAGGAGCATAATATTAATAATTTAGAAAAGTTATCTGGAGTTCCAGCAGATGAGTAGAAATTTTAAGTATTTTAAGCCCATCAAAGTATTAAAAAGAAACAGTCACTCCCTCTGTGGGGAATGAGCTGGACTGGGTCTTGCTAGAAGTACAGTGTTAGATGTTCTTAGAGTTTTAACAATGTTTGGAAGCTATACAGGATATATTGATTCTGATACAAAGCCCAGTTTCTGTTCAATCTATAAACAGTGCTCGACTTTTATCATCTGTTTAAAATCCTTTCAATCTGTGCTATACAGGAACAGGTTTTTTTTTAGAAGAATACAGCGCAGTACAGGCCCTTCGGCCCTCGATGTTGCGCCGATCAAGCCCACCTAACCTACACTAACCCACTATCCTCCGTATACCTATCCAATGCCCGCTTAAATACCCATAAAGAGGGAGAGTCCACCACTGCTACTGGCAGGGCATTCCATGAACTTACGACTCGCTGAGTGAAGAACCTACCCCTAACATCAGTCCTATATCTACCCCCCCTTAATTTAAAGCTATGCCCCCTTGTAATAGCTGACTCCATACGTGGAAAAAGGTTCTCACTGTCAACCCTATCTAACCCTCTAATCATCTTGTACACCTCTATCAAGTCACCCCTAAACCTTCTTTTCTCCAATGAAAACAACCCCAAGTGCCTCAGCCTTTCCTCATAGGATCTTCCTACCATACCAGGCAACATCCTGGTAAACCTCCTCTGCACCCGTTCCAGTGCCTCCACATCCTTCCTATAGTATGGCGACCAAAACTGCACACAATATTCCAGATGCAGCCGTGCCAGAGTCTTATACAACTGCAGCATGACCTCAGGACTCCGGAACTCAATTCCTCTACCAATAAAAGCCAGTACGCCATATGCCTTCTTCACTGCACTATTTACCTGGGTGGCAACTTTCAGAGATCTGTGTACATGGACACCAAGATCCCTCTGCTCTTCCACACTACCAAGTATCCGACCATTAGCCCAGTACCCCATCTTTTTGTTACTATTACCAAAGTGAATCACCTCACACTTAGCTACATTGAACTCCATTTGCCACCTTTCTGCCCAGCTCTGCAGCTTCTCTATATCCCGCTATAACCTGCCACATCCTTCCTCACTGTCTACAACTCCTCCGACTTTCGTATCATCCGCAAACTTACTCACCCAACCTTCTAACCCTTCCTCCAGGTCATTTATAAAAATGACAAACAGCAATGGTCCCAAAACAGATCCTTGCGGAACACCGCTAGTGACGGCACTCCAAGATGAACCTTTGCCATCAACTACTACCCTCTGTCTTCTTCCAGCCAGCCAATTCCTAATCCAAACCTCCAACTCACCCTCACAAGGGTTTATCTTCAGTTCTGTTAATAAACATTTTTATTGTTAAACTAAAGACTGCAACATTGAGTGCTTATGTTTAGTAAAAGATCATTTCAGCCACAAAAATAAAAAGAAGTTATGATCTATCCAACCAGATTCCTGTCAGGATCGGACTTACTTCGTATTAACTTGAGCTGGGGCCAATCGATCATAATAAAGCATATGGTTGAGATAAAAGTAGTGTGAAGATCAACTTTTTTCTGATGTCTATAATTAAATCTTTCCAGACTTTCATTCTGTCGAGTGTAACACGGATAATTTTATTATTTCTTGTTTAAGAATAATTTTATTCCTGTGTTAAAAGCACACTGACAGCCTCTTGTAAATGTGTTCTGTACCTAACCTCCATAGTTTGAAACAAAATAAAGTTAGGGTCTAACAAGCCAGGTTTCATTCTGAGATTTGAGCTGAACAGTAATAACATCAATTGGAATTATAACTGTCAGTTTAATGTTTCATCTGTGCCTCCAACAAAGCTATATTACATCCTGTGCATGAATTAAAAGTACTTTAGTTTGGCTTGGACCATCACCTGTTCCTCAGAGTCAAGAATTTTATCAACTGAGCCAATCTCATAGTGTTTAACCAGCATTCAAATATTATTGGACTTCCAAATGATATAATGCCATAAAACACTGCTTTTTCATTGTTAATGGATCTCTATTGCTATTGTTGATCTGTCATCATCACAGGTCTTTTGCAGTTTGCAGAAGTCCACTGCCATCACATGGCATCAGGGATAAATCTGACAATGTTTCTGGAAGATCAGGTCTACACCACAGAACCAGGCTGATCAAGCAAACTATTCTGGCATTTGTGAACTACGTGAGTGTCCTTTGGCTCAATTTCATCTGACTGTACCATTGTACACTTCTACTCTTCCTATCTTGTATGCTTATGTAGTTTTCCCCTAACTGTGTCTATGCTACTCATCTCAACTTGTCTTTTTGGGAGCTGTTCCTATGTTTTAAACATTATGGGTAAAGAAATTACACATAAGTTCTTAGCGACTGTCTTATGTTTGACTGCACCAACAGCTTGAAACAATGGACTGAATTTTCGCATGTGCAGTTAAAATGTGGTGCCCAGTCTGTCATGTCCCAGGATTAGGGTTCCCTCTGCCGTGCACACACTCCAAGGGTCCTTGCATAGCAAGTGGCATGCCAATATAATTCGCAGCATTAACCTTCAGTCCTGGAAGATGCAACCGTGCACAGTCCTCCAAAAAAAAAGAACAGTGCCCAGGATGTATTTGGTCATGCAATCTTCCATTTTTCACTTCTAATCTCATAACCGTGATGTCTTGAGCACTATATTTCTTTCACACGTTCGTATTTACTTGAAGAACATGCAGTGGCTTTGCAGTGTAAGCTTCTGGTGCGTGTGGCAGCTCTGGTGTTGATGAAGCGTGGTGCCATCCCGTGCCATATCTGCCCATTGTCTGACTGACTGTTCAGTGCTCCCACTGCCACAAGCTGTCTGCCTCTCCCTCTGTGATAAATTCAGAGTGAAGTAGCAGAGAGTGACAGCGTGTAGCTGAACACACAAGAACCTGTGTGTTAAGCAAGCGATGTTATCCAACCAGAGACCGATGGGCTCCAGGTAAATGCTAAAGTAAATGAGCATGATGAAAACAAGTTAAGAGTGATAAGATCCACGTTAGCACTAAAGCATCCTGTGTTCATGCATAAGATCTGAGGCTGCCTCTATGCATAAAGTGACCATGCAGAAGCATGCATTTGATGGGTGTCCATCTGGTCTAAAGTAGTTGAAAGCCTGAGGTGATATGTAGTTAGTCCAAGACCAGGGTTGATGTTCAAGTGAGGACTGTTGTTCGCCAATGTGCTGTGGTGAGATTGAAGGAATGGAGGTGGAAGAACACTTTGCAAGGACACTCTGCCGAGGAAGCAGTTGCCTGATGGCCAGGTCAAACGGTTAGTGCGTTGCAGTTTTGATTAGATTAGATTACTTACAGTGTGGAAACAGGCCCTTCGGCCCAACAAGTCCACACTGACCCTCCGAAGAGCAACCCACCCAGACCCATTCCCCTATACCTAACACTAACCTGCACATTTTTGGATTGTGGGAGGAAACCGGAGCACCCGGAGGAAACCCATGCAGACATGGGGAGAATGTGCAAACTCCACACAGACAGTTGCCTGAGGCGGGAATTGAACCCGGGTCTCTGGCGCTGTGAGGCAGCAGTGCTAACCACTGTGCTACTGTGTTGCCCAGCTGCCACCGTGCCGCCCAGTTTTGTTTTATCTGTCAGGTGTTTGTGCATCTCATCTCTTTGTGGAGAGGAGCATTCAAAGTGCAATGTAAATTGAGTGAGTCGGGTTTTTAATGAAACTCAAATCCATGGAAATAAGGTAGTTCCGACTCAATGGCGTGATTCTGAAGTCACCACTCAAGGCTTAAAGGGAAAATTTATGCGTTTTTCTAAAACATCTGATCATTTTTATTCTTTCATGCTTTGTCACATTTCTCGTGATTAGTCGTAGAGTCGTACAACAGGGACACAGACCATTCAATCCACCTTGACCAATGCTGACCAGATTTCCCAAACAAAACTAGTCCCATTTGCTGCATTTGATCCATATCCTTCTAAACCTTTCCTCATCATTTACCTGTCCAAATATCTTTTAAATGTTGTAACTGTACTTGCATCAACCACTTCTTCTGGCAATTCATTCCATATTTAAATGACCCTGAATGTAAAAAAGTTGCCCTCGTGTCCCTTTAAATTATGTCCTCTACAATGGAAAATTCTGTGCATAATTCTATGTCTACTTAATCTAACTCTTTCACAATTTGAACGTACTCAAAGAAATCAAATTGTAGACTAGATTAGGTTCAACGCAACAACAAATTATAAAAAGGCTTTCTCTGATTACCTCAGTCATTTCTCCAAGATTTTCCAATACATTCTAAGGTTGGATGATTGAGGATTCTTCGGCCTTCTTTGCAATGAGGCAGATAATGGCCCTCACTGCTGTAGATAGCAAGTCAACCCACTGTGCAAGTCAAGGTTAGCAGCAGCACGTCACTTGAGGAACGGTTGGCTGCTTGACCATGCAATCATGATGTAAGTAACCTCAGTAAAGTGAAACAAAGAAAATCTATGTTTACCTGTCACATTTACACGAACAAACTGGCCCACTGTGGTTACAGCTCCTTGTGTTGCTTGACATTGGTAAAAGCCGCTCGTACTCAGCTCAACAGGAGTAACAGTGTGTATCACTGACATCTTCATTTCCCTGTCCTGAAGAGAATAACTTATGTTTGGATAATGAGTCCTTCCAGTCACTGGCTGACAAAGATTTCCATACATCTTACACCAGTGAGCCTCAGGCAGTTGTACTTCATTAACACAGAACTGAACTGTACAATTCAAGGTTAGACTATCTCCAACACTGTAATTAAAAACTGCCCTCTGGTGCAGTATCGAGAGAGAGCAGGCAGTTTTTGTATTTTCTGAAAGAGAGAACAATCAGGACATTCTGTTATATATATATTTCTATAATTTCACTACTTGCCTTAGTTGTAATATTACATTATAGACTCATAATCTATAAAGCCAGTTCAGGAAAATCAAGTTCAAATCCCACAATGGCAGTTTGAGAAATTATACAAATATTAGAAAATGCTGGAAAACCTCAGCCGGCCTGGGCAGCATCTGTGGAGAATCTAAAGAATGGTCACTGGACCCAAAACATTAAATTTACTTTCTCTCCATAGATATTACTGAAATTCTCCAGCAGTTTCTGATTTCCAGCATCTACAGTTCTTTGGATTTTTGAGAATTTATATTCTGCTTTTAAAAAGAATCTGTAAATAAAACAACTGTAAAAGACACAAATTAATATTGATCATAAAAACCTAACAGCTTTAGTGAAATCCTTGAGGACAAGAAAAATCACCTCCTTATCTGATCTGGCTTAAATATGACTCCAAGTCCCATAGCTCAGGCTCCAAAATTGGCCTGGAGTCTGCAGGAACTGATAAGTTTCCATGATACTGCTATGTGGAAACCTGGAGAAAATCATAGAGATATTCAAAAGGATCTTTTTTTTTAGAATCCTCTTTAAATATTTGATATAAAAATATCAAAAATCAGGGGGAAAAGGTTATTTGGCTGATGACCAAGCATCATTCAATTGGATAGTAAGTCTTTTTCCTACCATGTGGAGCAGAAAGGCACAAGAATGGACCTGTAGGGCAGGGGTTGTTCTTGTGATAAAATGTCCAGAAAAGATTTACAAGGATGTTGCCAGGGCTGGAGGATTTGAGCTACAGGGAGAGATTGAATAGGCTGGGACTGTTTTCCCTATAGTGTCAGAGGTTGAGTGACCTTATAGAGGTTTATAAAATAATGAAGGGCATGGATAGGGTAAATAGCCAAATCTTTTCCCTGGGGTGGGCAAATTCAAGAACTAGAGTTCATAGGTTTATGGTGAGATGGGAAAGATATAAAAGGAACCTAAGGGGCAACTTTTTCATGGTGGTGTGTATGTGGAATGAGCTGCCAGAGGAAGTGGTGGAGGCTGGTACAATTGCAATATTTAAAAGGCATCTGGATGGGTATATGAATAGGAAGTGTGTGGAGGGTTATGGGCTGGGCACTGGCAGATTGGACTAGATTGGGTTGGGATATCTGGTCAGCATGGACGAATTGGACCGAAGGATCTGTTTCATCTGTACATCTGTATGACTCTATGACTCTATTTAACCCCAACTAGAAATTCTACCCTTAGCAGAAGGTGTGGATTTTTCACTGCCCTCTGAAGTTGCATCTGGATCACTTGGAATGGATAATTAATTCCAGTCTTGACAGCAACATCTACATCCCATAATGAAATAAACATGTTAGAAATTATGCAACATTTTACTTAAAATCTGATCAAACTAAATGTAAGTATTTCATTTGTGTGATGTGAGTGATCCAATGGTGACACCCTTTAACCCATTGGTCTTGTAATATCCTTTGGTTTCACCCTGATCTAATAGTCTTGCATTGACCTGCTGCTTACATGTACATCATGAGTGAATTACCACTATGTGGTGTCAGAGTGCTTAACTGGCATATGTAAAGGAGCTTTATTTTGTACCTGACCTGAAAACATTTTATGCTGGTACTGGTTTCCTGAATGAGATTACTGTGCTAACTGCCATACCTTGATCAGCACAAATGTTCACAGAACTAAATGGGTATGTCTATACAGAAAGCAATCCTTACCAAATACGTTCACAATAATCGAGTGTCCCTGTGATTCCACACCATTTTGTTGAGCATGACAGGAATATATGCCACTGTCGGCCAAGGTAACAGAAGGGACTGTGAAAACCACTAGTAACATTCTTTCAGTGTTTTCAGAAGAATGTGAATTGAGCTGCTGATTCTTTGAACTATTCAGTCGCTGACAGGTGTTCATAAGTATCTTACACCAGTAAGTCACAAGAAGATCTTGAGGGCAGAACAGAACTGTACAATTCAGTGTTAGACTGTCTCCAACACTACAGTTTAACTTAGCTCTGGGGTATCCTACTTTTACTGAACAGGTGGATGTAGTGTTTTCTGAAAGAGAGGACAAACAAGATCATATATTTGTATAATTTCAAAATTGTAATCAAGCGAAAGGCACAAACAATCTTTTCTTAATAAAACAGTTCTGTTATTGTTAATCCATTTTAAAGCTAAGAGGAGAGAGATTTTAAAAAGACATAAGGCAAATAATCACAGACAGTGATTCGTGTGTGAAATGAACTTCCTGAGGAAGTGACAGATGCTAACAATTACAATATTTAAAAGACATTTGGATAGATATGTGCATAGGAAAGGTTTGGAGGGATATGGGCCAGGTGCAGGCAGGTGGGACTAGCTTAGTTTGGGATTGTGTTCGGCATGGACTGGTTTGACTAAAGGGTCTGTTTCTGTACTGTATGACTCCATCACTCTATGATTATGGACTTTTGTCCCTGTATTAAAATTTAGATGTGACTCACAATCAACATAAAATATTAGCCACTCAAAATTGGCCAAGATAATTGACAATCCTTATAGTCAAAGGCTGTTACCATGGGATAAAGAGAGAATAGCTGCTGACAGGTAACAAATATAAATATACATATTTTATATATATCTAAATACTTATATATAATATGTATATATATATATATATATATATTCATTCATACGCTATATATATATTCATTCATATACTATATATATATATATATATATATATTCTGCATCTGAAAATCCTGTTCGTAATCATGCATTGGTGACCATCCCTTTTAACTGTCCAGGCCTCAATCCCTCCCTCACTGAAGCTTTTGGTTCTTTTTTTAAGCTCTCTTTCCTCCACTTAGACACTCCTTAAAGCCTTATGTCCGTCTCCAACCTAGCCATTATTTCCTTCCATGACTCTGTGTCAAATTTTCTTTGATAACATTCCTGTGAACTACAATAGAATGGCTTGCCACGCTAAAGGCTCCACATGAATACAAGCTGTTGTTATTGTGGTTGTTTCCCAAGTACGGGGACCGTTGAGTGAAACGTGAAGGAATATATGAGAGAAGAGATTCTTCCTGAAAGATCTAAACTTGTTGGACTGATGCACTTCTTTAGTGAAAATTGAAGGAGCATTGCTGTAAGTTGAGAAGGTCATCAAGACTGACCGTCACGAGGACATAGCCACAGAGGTAACCCCCATTCTGATGGTTTTACTGTGGATTGTTAACACACGATAAATGAGAGGTGCAAACAGTACAAGGTGTGAGTTGGTGCCTACTGTCACAGGAGGTTTCAGTGATAAGTTAGAGCATTACCCTGAAGGGAAATATGATTGAGAAGGAGAATTTTGCAGTCAATACACTTTGGAGAAAGAACTGACAATGGATATTGATGAAGACACTGGGAGAGCAGGACTTAGTATGGGATAAGATGGAGGTGTGGCCTGAATTGGAATATTGGTAGGATGGACCTTCAAAGGCAAATGAGAAGAGTTTGAAAAATTCAGGTGTGGAGGAGACAAACATATCGAAATTAGAAGGGCAAAGGGAGTTGATGGTGGGGAGATAATTCAAGTGGTTTGAAGCTTGGCTGAAAGTCAAATCAAGGTTATACACCATTGGATTCTACCTGATCATAAGATGGAATTGATGACTACTATGGAAATCCCGAAGCTCGAAAATATAGAATTGACCTTTTGATAATAAGTTGTTATGGTTCATTCAGGATGTGATGTTGCACAAGTACGCAACCAGTTCTTACGTTGAGTGAAGCTATGAACTATGTGTGAAAACTGAACCTTGGCTTACAAATAATGTTTCTGAGGGCCAGCATAGAGTCCAGGAACTGGAGAAGACCAAATAAATCTGAAAGTGCAGGGAGAGAGATTATTATGTGAGAATGCTGCTGCTACTCTGCAACTAACAGAAGGAATGACTTTAATAGTGGAAGGCTGGCTGTGCCTTGGAGAAAGAAGGTCAGAAGTCAGATGACACCAGGTACAGTCCAACAGATTTATTTGAAATCACAACCTGATGTTCCCTGATGAAGGAACAGCGCTCCAAAAGCTTGTGATTTCAAATAAACCTGTTGGGCCACAATCTGGAGTTGCCTGACTTCTGACCTTGTCCACTCCAGTCCAACACCAGCACCTCCACATCTTGGAGAAAGAAGACTGAGGACAGCTGATGGAGATAAGTACTTCAGTATAATTAGGGGGAGAGGCAAGGATCTGTTAGCCCAGGCACCCAGATAACGTTCTGGAGATCTGGATTCAATTTTGAATTCAATTTTTAAAAATGTAATGGTGACCATGAATCCATTGTTGATTGTCGGAAAAACCCATCTAGTTCACTATTGACTTTTAGGGGAGGAAATTGGCCATCCTCACCTGGTCTGGCCTACGTGACTCCAGACCCATAGAAATGTGGTTAACTCTTAACTGCCCTCTTGGCAATTAGGGATGGGCAATAAATGCTGCCTAGCCAGTGATACCCTCAACGGTGAATGAATAAAGAAAAAAGAATTTGGTAGTTGGGGGTGAATGGCCTGTTACTCCACTAAATGCTGCTTATAATACTTCTGAGGCAATGATGGAACTTTGATATGGAAACCTACTTGAACAGTGAAGATTGAGGGAGAACAGAGAGCAGCACTGTGTTATTACTCAGGAATAAGCAAGTGCCAAGCCTCTTTTGAGTAAAGTGTCTTTTTCCACAATGGCAGTAATGAGCTATAAAGAGAATATGATTGAATTGTAAGACTGTTGTGGAAGCACAGTCATTGAAAGAGGAGTGAAGGCAAGATAAGGAGAAAGAAAAGAAACAAAGAATTTAGATGTTAACATATTAGTGAATCAAGGTAAAAATGAACAAGTGTAAACAGATGCCTTTTGCAGATGCTGAGAACAGGGTGAACATATAGAGTGGAAGGTGACTCATCCTCTTAATTTCCCTTTCTCCTTCACTTCTCTGTGGTTTTCACAACTCTTCCATTATTAAATAATGCAAAATTTACATTTCTCTACTTTTTTTTACATTTTCAAGGCATTCCAAACTGTTTCACAAATCTTGAAGCACTAGAAGTGTAGTCACTATTGTAATATATCGATTTGCACAGAACAGGATTCCACAAACTGGATTGTGATAATAACCAAATAATTATTGAGGGATATATATTGACCAGGACTTTCAGAATAATTCCCATGCTCCTCTTTGAAATTGTGTCTGCTTTGATGAAGAGTCATCTAGACTCAAAACGTTAGCTTGCTCTCTCTCCATGGATGCTGCCTGACCCACTGTGATTTACAGCAATTTTTGTTTTCAGTACAGATTCCAGCCTCTGCAGTAATTTGTTTCTATCTTTATTGATTGCTTGAAAAAAGGGAATATTAAATATATTTAATGAGCTTCCATCTGTAGAAACCACAGAATGTCCCTGTTCCTGTTTCAGGTCTACCTGACCCTCCCTCATCCTGTGATCCAGGATCAGAAATAGGAACAGAAAATAATGGCCAACAAAGCTGTAGTGTGAACTGGTGACAATTAACACAAGCCACTTTTTTTTAACGAAGTCAGTAAAGAAACACCATTGCTTTTAGTCCCCTTTACATTTCTTCTGCCTTCCTGTGGATATATGTGAATGCTGAAAATGTGTTGCTAGAAAAGCGCAGCAAGTCAGGCAGCATCCAAGGAGCAGGAGAATCGACGTTTCGGGCATGATCCCCTCTTCAGGAAAGCAAATTGTTTATTTGAAAAGTAAGACATTGCAGATGCTGAAGCAAACACAGACAATAGAGAAACACAGAGACACATTTTCAGAACATTCTGAAGAAGGGTCACTTTGGACTCTGAAGCATTCACTCTGTTCCACAGATGCTACCAGACCTGTTGAGTTTCTCCAGCTTTCCCTTTGTTTGTTTCTTTCCATATTTACTGTCACAATTTGTTATTCTTTCAAAAATAATTTCAATGTGACTTGGGCTCAAGTGGCTTTAAATAACAAACTTTACTAAATTGAACAATTGGTCTGGTACAACTGTTCGACAGTTGGCGTTAAATGACAAGCAATTAATGCAAACAGGTCATGCTGTCGCTTTCAACATCATTTAGTTTGATCATCACAGACAGCCTTCAAAGCTAAGGATTTCCCAACTCATCACTGAGAACACTAAGTTTTGGATGGAAAATGTTTTATCTTAATACAAGTGAGCTGCCAGTGGAAGTGATAGAGGAAGGTACAAATTCAACATTTAAAAGGGATCTGGATGGTTACATGAATAGGAAGGTTTTAAAGGGATATGGGCCAAATTCTGGCAAATGGGACTAGATAAATTTAAGATATCTGGTCAGCATGGATGAGTTGGGTCAGTTTCTGTGCTATACACCTTTGACTCTATTCACCTGCACTGGCTTCCACATAAACATCTCTGCCTTTATCTTCAAGTAATAAATTATCCCATCGAGCTGACAGCACACCACCATTCAAGATGAGCTATTTGGTCTGTGCCCTAACCTCCTTGATCATCAACTGAGTCTATGAGCTTGCAATTGCCCTTTGGGATGGGTAGGTTTCTCTTTTGCCTGTAAAGGTTTACTTCATAAAATTCATTCTGAAACATAATGTATTATCTTTAAGCTTGGGTGGTGAGTCAAGAACCAGCACATGACAAGGATATTTTAAGTTACTGTGCTGATATCAAAATAATATCTTGCATCATTTTGTTAGCTTCCCAAGCACCTTCCAAGTCTTGTTGGATTTTCAATCACCTGGGTCTTTCTGTCTGCATCTCTCTCCCTGAACTGACCCACAGTTACTCACCCTGTCTTTAAGCATTCTTAAGATTGGCCTATTTGATGATAATCTTTAGTTGTATCCTCCATCTTTTATAATTACTCCTGCTCACTTCGAATGCCCTGATATTTCTTCTTCTGCAAAAGCTGTTATCTAAATATTAATCTGTAGCATGGAAATTGCGCAATTCTCACAAAAAAAACTGCTGGAAGTGTAGGAGCCGAGGTTGGATATTCAATGATGAGTAAATTAGCTCGTGACTTCCCATACCTCTCTACCACCAACAAGGAAAAATCCAGGAATCTCTGGAATACACCCCACCTGTCTTGATTCAATGGATGTAGTTATGACAATACTCAAAGAGCTTAATACACCCAGAGCAAAGCATCCCATTTAATCAGCACCCCATCCACCTCCATAAACACCAATTTTCTCCATCACCAGCACAATATAACTGCCATACATGTCCTAGAGGATTCACTGCAGCAATTTTCCAAGTCCTGTTCAAGAGCACCTCTAAAATCCATGATTTCTACCATCTGGAAGGATAAGGGCAGTGGGTGGAATATCATTATCCTCCAAGCCGTTCACAACATCCCAATTTGCATCTGTTTCTTAATTCAATCATTGTGATTGGGTGAAAGACGCAGAAATCCTTCACTAAACGTGAAGGCCAACTAATTTACAGGGAAATGATTTATTACTCGCAATATCCCCATCTGGAGAACGAATCATTAGAAAGCACAGAGGATAATAAAATCCATAAACACCATTTCCTTGAACTAGATTCAATGCTTTCACCAAACTTTCACCCTCTAATGACTATTAAGTACTTCCATTAGTTTCTGTATGTCTTACCTTGTAATTGTATCAAAACCAGGAGGAGGAACAGTGCAACTCTCAGCTGCTTGACAGGGATCATATCTTGTGACAATTTCTGAATCCCTGTGTTTGAAGTAAATAATGTATATTCGAAGTGTCTGACAATCTAAATGGGAATAATGTGAAGTGTTTTATATTCTACTTCCCATCTTCACTTTGTTGGCAACCTGATTTAGTCATACTGTGGAAAGATCACATCTCCTTTTGTTCACTTTGGTTCCTTATATTATAAAGCTGAGGTTGACTCTCCACTGATAATTAAAACTGAAACACCCAGAGAAGCTTGCCTCAATCTATAACCCGTTAAAAGAAGTGCAAAACATGATAAAAGCTGCCTCTCAACCCCAAGCTGTTAGAAAGGAGTGATCAAATGATATAAACCCCTGACACTCACTCTATTATCAACAAGTAACAATTTAGTTATCTAACTCTAATAATAAACAAACTGACTGAACTTTTAACAGACTGAACAATTCCCCTCTAACTACTAACGACTTCTGAATAAAACAAGATTCTAATGGTATGCTGTTCTAATAAATACAAATCCCACCTACATAAACCAAAATAAAGAATAAAATAGAATTGTGTCTCTAATTTACAGCAAGGCTACATCTTCTGGAATGTTCTGTATCTTCTCCATTGATCTTCTATCAGGAACGCCTTCTCAGTTGAATTCTTCATTCAGGTATGTCTTTTACCAGAAATATTAGCTTAAAGTGCTGCGATACCTTTATTTAGATTATGCTTACTCTGAGGCTCTGAGAATTCTGTGAGAGCCAATAATTCCTTCTTTTGAGCTGATGTTTCTTAACTTGGCAGTTTGCTCTCTTCTGATTTTCCAAATGCCCCCCACTTTACACCCTTGATTACCTATCAATGTTTTTCCAATCGGATTGATGCTCCGTTGTCAAAACCATCAGATTTAAATTTGAAAGGTTTTTATTATGTAAGTGCTTAGTTCAAATTAGAATTAGAATTCCTACAGCGTGGAAACAGCCTTTCGGTCCAACAAGTCTACACTGACCCTCTGAAGAGTATCCTAACCAGACCCATTACTCTACAGGTCCCTTGATTAATGTACCTAACCTACATATTCCAGAACACTCTGGGCAACTTAGCTTGACCAATTCACCTAACCTGCACATCCTTTGGGACTGTGAGAGGAAACTGGAGCACATGGAGGAAAGCCATGCAGACATGGAGAGAATGTGCAAACTTCACACAGTCACCAGAGGCTGGAATTGAACTCTGGTCCCTGGTGCTGTGAGGCAGTAGTGCTAACCATTGAGCCACCATCCACCCCAAATAGAGTTTATCATCAAAATTGTTTGAGACCTCCCAAAATAGAATCACTTCAAAACAGCACAGAACCTTGTACATACCATGTCAGAGGCTGCAGAATTAGAAGGCTAGGATCCGGCCTAGGTACCTAGGTACCAGTTTGGTTATTTTTAGCCAGATTCAGCTAAATTTAGTACTTCCTCCAACCAAAGAAGAAATTTGATGGGTTACCAGGAAAATGGGTTTTATTTGTCCATCATCCAGTGCTAACTTCAAATTTGCATGGTGCAATAAATAGCAAGTAGCCTGCACAGTACTTTTGAGTTACTATATCGTTTTGAGAGAATTACCACCAAGAGGCATTCCACCACTCAGGTGAAAAGTCTGCCAGTCAAGGTGAAGAATATTGGCATATTACAAATACTATAAATTTGAAGAAACTTCATAGAGATGTTATAAATCAGTTTCATGCCACGTATATTAAGAATGGAGTCAGATGACCAAATGTTTGGTCCAAATAAAAGGGAGGTAAGGAGATTAAGGTACTCTAGGCCTAGGCAACTGAAGCTGCAGCTATCAATGATGGAGTGACTTTTAAATCAGATGTACAAGACTAGAGAGAGGGAGAGATAAGGCCATGGAATTGTTTGAAAGCTAAGATGAAAATACTATTGGATGGGACTGTTCTCACTTATTTCAAATTAGTTGGCTAAATTCAAGCTGGTTGTCTTGATAACAAAACAAACTGTGGCTTGGACTGCTAATCGTACAAACTTTTGATACAAATGTTTCACTTCAGGTGCTCGTGCACCTGCAAACCTACAGACATCCTTTTGAATCGCTAAACATAGAAAAGCACATAATCTTTTAAAGGGACTACACACTGTCTTTCTCCCCTATCACTTTACAGACATGAATATTTTACGCATTAAATTCTAACTTCCGGTTTTCCAATCCACAAACACTCTACCCAACTTCACAACATTTTTTTTTCCTATTTCTTGTTTTTAAATTCTTAAAAAATTAATCGAACTGTTTGTATCCAACTCTAAATGCCCAGTTATCAATGGAGCCTATAAACTATTTCACCATAATGCATCATTAAAGACAATGTTATGCTCATCCATCTCTACTTAAGCATTATTGCCTGGGACAGGAATGAGGATCCTGTTTGATTTCCATCTCTCCCTAATCCAGGGATACAACGCATAACTCCTGTTGTTTGCTTACCTAAGTGAGAGCAGTTAATTCAGCATCGACTTTTGTTTCATCTTTATTTTAATCCTGTCCCGTTTATTTTCTACTTTTTCCCATGAATATTTCTTCAGGATTGTTTTGTTCTCATTATGATATCAACACTGGGACAAAACACCTTGATGGATCCAGCATTGGTGTAAAGTACAGTCATCATAGGGCTGCTTTTTCATTAGCGAGCGAGATGACTGGTGGTGGTTTAACCTGAGGGTCACAACGTTCCAGGCACGGTGCAAGGTTGAGAAGGAGAGCCCTTCTTGGGAACCTTAAACAGTGTAGGAATTGAATCTACACTGTTGGCATCACACTGCTTTGCAAATCAACCATCCAGCCAACTGAACTAAGGTACATTATGGGCCATGTGCAGAAAATAACATCTCTCTATTTTGACCAACAATTTACACTGTGATACTGTAAATTGATAACTGTTTATTGAAAGAAGCAGCAATAAGTCTGCCTGGAATAAACTATTGAAAGGCAAAGACAAACTGTTATACTGGAATTGAAAGCAATGAAGTGTGCCTGGGCAAAGGAATCCAAGCTACCTGAATAAAACAGTTTTGACATCTGCCTGATAACTGGCTGCCTTATGCTACAAGGATAAATGATTGTTCTGTGGAAGAATGTAAGGAGTTAATTACATGAAAGCTCTGTCTTCAAACAGCCAAGCCAATGACAAATGCAACAATGAACAAAGAAGTTACTCCTGATAAGAAGGCAAGGCACAATATTTTGGATGAAAGAATCTAAAAGATCATCAGTAACTACCCCATAGATCTGAAGGATGAGAAATTGTACAAGATTGGGACAGCAGAATATTGAAGAACAACACTGGACAACGAATAAACCCTGGACATAGAAAGATGTTAGGAATCGTAGCTAAATTCCACATTAGTCAGGTAATAGCCAAGTTGAGTTGTAAAGCTTAACTTGCTTACTCGAGGGGTTTTATTTTGCACATAGATTCATATTGCCACACGCAATAAAGTTTAAATGAATGTTTCAGTATTTGATTGTGTGAGATATCATAATAAATAGCTGAATTAAAGTAGTGATTTACCTACAAAAGCCCTAAATCTATGCATCACTCCATGTTGTAAAAGTGATGGCTCTGAAGGCGTTAACATTTATGTTGCATGGACATTATAATGTCACACGGTCTTTGGATGGAAGCAGCTGAGGTCTGTTGTTATGCACAGACATTGATGGTCCAAAGTAATTATGCCCAACAAGTTAATATAAACTGCACCTACTGTTACTATGCAATTGACTACCTTATCATGCCAGACAAGTACATCTGTTTAGACTTGCCAGTGGTCTAATTGATAATTAGACAGGCCTTAAACTCAGCAGAGAGAAAGGAGGAGTGGTGGGAGCAAACTATTCTCTGTTAATTCAAAAGTTAAAGCATTTTTAAAAATTACCACATCCAAATAGAAAAATAGGCAACACCTTGCCCTTGAATTTGAAACGTGGATGTGCTGGTGTTGGACTGGGGTGGACAAAATTAAAAATCACACAACACCAGCTTATAGTCCAACAGGTTTATTTGAAAGTACAAGCTTTCGGAGTGCTTGTCTGTCCTCTGCATTGGGAGGGATTTGCCGATCAGTTTTTATTCCCTATCAACTTGATGCCCTGAAATGTACCATTGCTCATGTTTATATTCCCAGAACTAACAAGCCTCAGACTTTTTTCAATTTGAGTGGAAGTATTAAGAAATTACATTTGGAAAGTTAAAATCCCCTATTATTATAACCCTAATTACTCCTACAGCTACCTGCAATCTCCTTACCTATTTGTTTCTCATTTTCCCGCTGAGTATTAGGGGCCTATAGGACAATCCCATCAAGATGATTATCCCCTTCTTATTTCACAGTTCCACTCACATAGCTTCACTGGATGATCCCCAGGAATATTCTAAGTGCTACTATGATGTTTTCCTTAATCAAAAACACCACTCCCCTCCTCTATTGCCTCCCCTTCTATCCTTCCTATACATACCATCTCAGAATATTGAGGTGCCAGACCTGTCTCTCCCTCCACCGTGTTTCCATAATAGGTGTGTTATCCCAGTCTCATAGAATCACAGAAAGTATACAATATGGAAACAGGCCAAAGAATCCACACCAACCCTCCAAACAGCATCCCAACTAGATCACCTGCCTACCCTATCCCTGCAACCCTGTATTTCCCAAGACTAATTCACCTAGATTACACATCCCTGGACACTGGGCAATTTAGCATGGCCAATCCACCTATCCGTAGTACCATCCATTCCCTGAGTTCTTCTGCTTCAGCTCTTAGGGCTCTTGCATTGAAATAAATGCAGTTTAATTCATCAGTCTTACCTCGTTATATGCCGTGCTCTGTAAGTGTTGCTGTTTCTTCAATCTTCCGTCATGCGCCTTTATCGACTGGAAATTTACATAAACCTTTAGACTATGAGCTATATTTTCCTGATTAATTGCCAGTTCTTTCCACAATTGAGGACAATATTATATGCATTATTGCTGAATTTTAGGGTTTTGAACTATTATAAAATAAAATCTGTGACTCATGCATGGGTAATGAGATGTCTTGCTGAGGCCTCTGGAAATGGTTCTTCTTCTGTTTCTGCTAATGTGTGATCTGTTTAAATTTCCATTACCTTTTGGTCTTGACCAGAGGAGAACAAAACCCTGTTTGGTGGTTTATTAATGCCTTGTGGTGCTTTCAAAAACAGGAAACATTTGACCAATTTAGTTCACTCCACCTACACACTGTGCAGTTCATGGGCTCTGTGCTGGTGTCTGTTAGATGTGCTTTCACTCCTAAATATTCAGAGCATGTATCAGTTGGCTTACACTTTTGCAACAACACTAAGTACACAGAGAGTAAAAACAACTTATATTTATCAAGTGTGATCAATCCCAAAGCACTGAATTACAGTAGAAAGTAGTCAGCCATGTTTTGGAGTTTAGAAGATTGAGGGGAGATCTAATAGAAACTTACAAGATAATACATGGCTTGGAGAGGGTGGACACTAGGAAATTGTTTCCGTTAGGCGAGGAGACTAGGACCCATGGTCACAGCCTTAGAATTAGAGGGGATAAATTCAGAACAGAAATGTGGAGACATTTCTTCAGCCAGAGAGTGATGGGCCTGTGGAATTCATTGCCGCAGAATGCAGTGGAGGCCGGGACGCTAAATGGCTTCAAGGCAGAGATTGATAAATTCTTAATGTCACAAGGAATTAAGGGCTACAGGGAGAATGCAGCTGAGTGGAGTTGAAATGCCCATCAGCCATGATTGAATGGCGGAGTGGACTCGATGGGCCGAATGGCCTTACATCCACTCCTATGTCTTATGGTCTTATGGTCTTATGTTACCAAAAGCTTTGTCAAAGTAGTAGGTGTTAAGGAGTATTTTAAAGAGGACGGAGACAGACATTTAAGAATGAATCCGAGAGTTAAGGCCTTGGGTAGCTGAAGGTACAGCTGCCAACTGTACCTAATTAAATTAAAGGGCAAGAAGGTCAAATTGGAGAAGAGAAAAAAGGTTGTTTTAGCTGTTAGTGAGCATATAAGGGAAACAAAAATTACTTTGTTCCAATTGACTGCGGTAAGCTGGATAAAATTCCAGTTAAAATGAAAATACTGCAGATACAGGAAATCTGAAACTAACACAGAGAATGCTGGAGATACTCAGCAGGTCTGACAGCCTCTGTGTACAGAGACATAGAGTAAATGTTGTGAGTCCGGTAATACTCTTTAGAACTATCCTGAACACACTCTATAACCGATATTCAATAGCCCTCTGGGATCCAGCAATGAGGTGATGGCCTAATGGTACTATCACTGGGCTTTTTATCCAGAAATCTAGATAATGTCCTGGGGGTCCAGGTTTGAATACTGCTGCAGCAGAATTCAATAAAACTCCAGAACAAAGAGTCTAATGAAGACAATGAATCAATTATTAGGAAAGCCCACCTGGTTAGAGTGGCACAGTGGTTAACACTGCTGCCTCAAATAAATAATTACTCTGCTAGACAAATTTGGCTTCAGTGAGAAGATTCTCAAAGTTAACAACAAGGAAAGACACTGGAAGTTCAGCCAATGCATTTTGGATTAAGATATTTATGGAGCCTCCTCACCCAGTGAGTTATTTAATTGCACATCACCATTCACAGTTGGCTGTGGCAGGCATGCAGAGTTTAGCTCTAAGGTGTAAATAGTTGTGAACTTTGGAATGTGCCACTGTGTAACATTCTGATATAGACAGGTCTTTGCACAAGAAGGTCAGCAAGTGCAGACCAAAGAACAACTTTCACCGAGTTAATGATCCTCTAGCAAGAGTTGAGGTTTGTCTCAACGTGCATCCTTATGAACTGTAGAGAAGAGAGTCCTACATGACTAAGACCCCCATTGAATTTTGACGAAGATCACTTTATCTTGCTGGCAGTATCTAAAGACATTTGACATTAGTCAGCCTTAAAGTGAATCAAATGGCAGCTTATTGATCCATGGAAGAATTCCTACAGGGAACAGCACCCAGAGATTGCTCCAACTCGACAATTCAGTAGATCTCTAAAAGATTTAGACCATTTTTGTAACATTACTTCATGGCCAACAATTATCATGAATTTACACTTTTCGATTTAGACTTTTATAGCAATTTAAAAATAAACCACAACTGACAAGCTATAATTTTCCTTTGCCTTGCACAGGATATCTGGTCTGCAACACTAGCTCTGACCTTCTCAACATTCCATTTATATCTTTTAGATATATTTTTATCAATAATGGTAATTTGTCAAAAATATTGCACTGTCCTAGTCTATGTGACTATATACTTTGTCAATGAATTTGAAACTACCCCCCTGACTTTACCACTTTTGCGCTTACAGCAGTGTCTGGTGGTCTCAGGACCCATGCTTTAATTAGTCTGTTAGTCCTGAATCATTTCTGCAAAGTTAGCCAAACTAAGACATTATTTAATGTCATGCATCTACATAGCTTTGTGCATTAACGCCTTCAATGTGTCTTCAAGCCTCTTTGTTCAATAGAGCTACTTATTCCATAGAGGTTTTTTACAGCCTTCTCAGTTTGTCTTGCCAACTGTCAAGACTGGGTTCAAGTCCCACTTGCTCCAGAGGTATATAATAATAACTGAACAGGTTGAATAGGAAAATATCTTGTACTTCCAGTGCTCTTTGTTCCAGCAGAATCACGAGAGAAGTGAACTGTGGAGCAATGTAATTAGGGAATAAAGAAAATACATATTTGCCAGCTACCAGTTGTATTGGTTTAAAAAGTATTGACAGAGAAATGAATGGCTGCTGGGTGAGAAGTTGGCTGGTCACTTTTCATTTTTGAGCTCACAGTGACTGATAGCTGAAGCCACACTAAGTTGTGGTTTCTCTTTCTTCGGATAGCAGTGAGAACCCCGTGTTAGATTGTGCAATTTACTCAGAAACATGTGGTTCAGCATATTGCAGCAGGTTTCCCTCCGATGTCTCCTGATAATCTCACTAATGCAAGGTAGGACCGATGAATAACTTACTTAAAATATAAAGTTTCCTTTTTAAACTTAATCTTTTAAATTATTTTTGAATTGTAGTGTCTGCAAATGGTAATGTATAAATGACACATCAGATCTAATGAGAAATTTTGACAATACCAAGCTTAGAATTTTAAGAATTAATAATGATAGGTTTAAATGTGGGAATGTTTAGAATCCTAATTCCCTTACTTGATTGGCTCATTAGACCGGGAGAGCAACCTTGGAAAAGGTTTCTTCAAAGACAGGCTCTTTACTATTTTAAAGAGTGAATTTATGACCTTTACAATGACGATGGAACTGTCCACAATTTTTTACACTGTTAAAATTTGTAACTTATTTCCTATTTTTGCCATTGATTTGATCAGTTTTGCTGGGATAAGATTTTTATTTCCTCTGATTGTTCTTTTTTTCTCCTCCTGATGGTGATGATCACTTCTGGCTCCAGAGAGCAATCTTTCCACAGTATTGCAGCCTTAGTTGGAGCACTGTAAATAAATAGTTAGAGAAGGTAAGAGAGGAGAGCAAAAAAGCAAACTTAATTTAGTCATGTTCTCATTCAAATCCTTCCTTTAAAATTGTATTGCTGATAGAAATGTAGGAAAACAGCGGACATTTATATTTAGATTTTAAATGGCTGAACCTGATCATTGTGTTGGGAATAGTAGCATGTATTATTGTGGTATCTCCTTTGCATTTGTGGATTGGACATTGACCCATTAGCTATCATGGCCTATTGTGAGTAACCACAATCACAAACTGGGAGGCAATGTCCTTGTGGACTGTTAATCTAGAGATCCAAGTAATGTTCTAGGGACTGGGGTTTGAATCTCAACATTACAGATGGTAGAATTTGAATTCAATAAAATCTGAATTTAAGAGGCTGGAATTAATGATGACCTTGAATCCATTGCCAATTGTTGGAAAACCCATCTGGTTCACAAATGTCCTTTAGGGAGGGTAACTGCCATCCTTACCGCGTCTGGTCTATATGTGACTCCAGACCCATAGCAACATAGTTGATTCTTAACCGCTCTCTGGGCAATTTGGGATGGGCAATAACTGCTCGTCTATCCAGCAAAACCCTCATCCTATGAATCAAACAAAATTAAAGATTTTTAGTTTTTAATCTGCCACGGGTTATCTAGATGTAATTTAGGATTACCCATAAATACTGTAGAAAATCCAAACCAAGGATCTTTTGTATCCAATCTTTCATGAGACGATTATCCATGATTTCCTGTGAACTGTCCAAACTTCATCAGATTTGAAGTTGTATTGTTAACGTTGAGAGTTTAGGTCTCAAAGAGCGCTTCGAGTGGTGTTAAGCGGCAATCTATTAATATCTGGCATTGTTGGTTTCTTGGTGGATGAAAAGAAATTTCTTTTTCTTTATTCACTGAACTACCAGGAGTAGCTTCTTGCAGTTAATGGATGGGAGTGTATTTTTTAATACAACAGGCAGTAAGGATATTGAGGTTGACGTAAGGGTCTCATTGACACACCACACTGCAATATAAAGGTGAACTTCAAAATCTCATGTGTCACCAATTCTAGTTCAGACTGTGCACGGTGATTCATTGAAGACTATATAAGGGCCATTGCTGATTTCCATAAGACAGCTCTAAAATTATGAAGAGATTTGGTGAATATGAAATATGTTTTCAACTGTTAGATAAATTTAGAATAAGGACACATAAATATGAGAGATGTACAGAGTCATCAAATATGAAGAATGCGTGGTGAAACTGTGAAACAAACCATCCTGGGGCGTGTGTGGATTACAGGGTATTTGATCCATTTAAGAAGAGAACTAATACAGACATGAGAAGATAATACAGGAATGGGACGGGTTTGGGATGAGGAATTGGAATGTGAGAAGATTTATGTGGTGGTTGAATGTCACAATTCTCAGCCACATTATGTAACCTTACTTCAATTTAGGAGGTTTAATATAAAAGGACATTTCTTGATGATTCTGAGATAGGCATGCAGAAAAGCTGATTGGGTCAGGAAAGAGAGATTTACTCGATGGGTTTTGAAAGGGGAGAGAAAGTAATGGACTGACTTCAGAAGATATCAGAAATTAAACCCAATTTGTTGAAGACTAGGCTAGAACAGTGAGCAAAGGTCAGGAGGGACTGCATAAAAAGCCAGAATCAGAGGAATGCAATATTGACCAAGATATGGACAAGGATATGCAGAAATTTATAATTAGAGATTGAGCAAGTTCTAAAACTTTTAATCAAGTTATGTTCCCAACTCACTGAATTTAAAAGTTGCAATTTTTAACAATCATTTGTACGAGGTGGAACTGACAAATTTAACTGCATTTACTTCAATGCAAGAGGCCTGGCAGATGAACATAGGGCATGGTTAAGAACATAGGACTGGGATATCATAGCAATTACAGAAACTTTACTCAGGAATGGACAGGCTTCCTATCAGAAAGATGTTGTGAAACTTGAAAGGGTTCAGAAAAGACTTACAAGGATGTTGCCAGGACTTACAAGGATGTTGAGCTATAGGGAGAGGCGAAACAGGCTGGGGCTGTTTTCCCTGGAGCGTCGGAGGCTGAGGAGTGACCTTATAGAAGTTTACAAAATTATGAGGGGCATGGAAAGGTTAAATAGGCAAAGTCTTTTCCCTGGGGTGGGGGACTCCAGAAAGGAGGGCATAGGTTTAGGGTGAGAGGGGAAAGATATAAAAGAGACCAAAGGGGCAACTTTTTCATACAGAGGGTGAATGAGCTGCCAGAGGAAGTGGTGGAGGCTGGTACAATTGCAACATTTAAGAGGCATTTGGATGGGTATTTGAATAGGAAGGGTTTGGAGGGATATGGGCCGGGTGCTGGCAGGTGAGACTAGATTGGGTTGGGATATCTGGTCGGCATGAACGGGTTGGACTGAAGGGTCTGTTTCCATGCTGTACATCTCTATGACTCTATGACTGGCAGATTAATGCAAATAGGAACGATAGAAATTGCGGGGCGAGGGGGGGGAGGGGGGGGGAGGGGGATTCGGGGAGAGGGCGGCAAGAGAGGAGAGGGAGTGGTGTTATTGATTAGAGATAACACCACGTCTATACCTATGGAGGATATTCCAGGGAATATGTCCAGTAAAGTTATTTGCATGGAACTGAGAAATAAGAAAGGAGTGATCACCTTATTGAGATTGCACTATAGATGCCCCAACAGTGAGAGGGAAATTGAGAAGCAAATTTGAAAGTAGATCTCAGTTAACTGGAGGAATAAAACAATGGTAATGGAAGAGAATTTTAATTTTCCAAACATAGACTGGGACTACCATTTTGTTAAGGGATTGAATGGCAAGAAATTTGTTAGGTGTGTACAAGAAACTTTACTTATTCAATATGTGGATGTACTTACTAGAGAAGGTGCAAATCTTGACCTACGCTTCAGAAATAAGGCAGGGCAAGTGAGTGAGGTGTCAGTGGATGTGCACTTTAGGACAAGAGATCATAATTCTGTTAGTTTTAAAATAGTGATGGAAAAGGATAGACCAGATCTAAAAGTCAAGAGTTCTAAATTTGAGGAAGGCCAATTTTGACAGCATTCAGCAAGAAACTTTCAAAAGTTGATTTGGGCGGGGACTGGATATTTGCAGATAAAGGGATGGCTGGAAAGAGGGAAGCATTCATAAAATAATGAGAGTCCAGAGACAGTATGTCCCTGTTAGGATGAAGGGCAAAGCTGTGGATGTAGGGAATTCTGGATGACTAGAGAAATTTAGGTTCTGGTCAAGAAGGAAGCATATGTCAGGTTTAGACAGCAGAGATTAAGTGAATCCCTAGAATAGTAAAAAGGCAGTAGGAGTACACTTAAGAGGGAAACCAGGAGGGCAAAAAGGGGACGTGAGATAGCTTTGGCAAACAGTGTTAAGGAGAATCCTATGTGTGGGACTGCAGGAGATAGGGGAAATAATAAACAAGTATTTTGCATCAGCAACAGCGATATCTTGAAAAGTGTCCATTTTACATTGAAGGAGATGTTGGATGTCTTAAAAACACATAAAGGTGGATAAATTCCTAAGACCAAATCAGGTGTGCTCTAGAAATTTGTGGGAAGCTGGGGAAGTGATTCCTGGGCCCATTGCTGAGATATTTGTATCATCCATAGTGCCAGAAGACTGGAGGTTGGCTAACATGATGCTACTATTTAAGAAAGGGGGTCAGAAAAAGTCAGGAAACTATAGAACAGTGAGCCTGATGTCGATGGTGGAGGGAATCCTGAGGGACAGGATTTACATGTATTTGGAAAGGTGAGGATTGATTAGGGATAGTCAGCATGGCTTTATATGTGGGAAATTGTATCTGACTAACTTGACTTAGTTTTTTGAATAAGTGATCAGGAGGATTGATGAAGGCAGAGTGGTGGATGTAATCTATATGGATTTCAGTAAGGTGTTCAATAAGGTTCCACATGGTAGAATGGTTAACAAGGTTAGATCATATGGAATACAGTGAGACCTAGCCATTTGGATACAAAATTAGCTAGAAAGTAGGAGACAGAGGGTGGTGGTGGAGCGATGCTTTTCAGTCTGTAGGCCTGTGACCAGTGTTGTGCTGGGTCCACTGCGTTTTTTATTTATATAAATGCTATTCATGTGAATATGGGAGGTATGGTTAGTAAATTTGCAGATGGCACCAAAATTGGTGGTGTAGTGGACAGTGACGAAGGTTACCTCAGAGTACGAGATCTTGATCAGATGGGCTAATGGGCCGAGGAGTGGCAGATGGAAATTTGTCTCATTAAATGTGAGGTGCTACATTTTGGTAGGGCAAATCAGGGGGGGACTTATAGAGCTAATAGTAAGGTAATGGGAAGTGTTGCTGAACAAAGGGACTTTGGAGTGCAGGCTCATAGTTCCTTGAAAGTGGAATCACAGGTAAACAGGGTAGAAGAGAAGGTGGTTGGTATTCTTGCTTTTATTGGTCAGTGCATAGAGCAGAGGTGGGGAACCTTTTCATGTTGGAAGGACGCATTATGTTAGTTGTAATCTAAGAAAGCTGCATCCAAGAAACTTCAATTATATATTCTTCAAAATTCACATTATTTTGTACAAATCTAGCTACTATGTACTAACTAACTAAAGAAAATGAAAAAAATGTTAATTCTAACGTTAACTAACCTTTTAATGACTTTGTTGTGACTGCTTTTTGTAGGAAAGTATTTAAATATTTGGTTGCAGCGTGGAGGTCTGCAGTTTTAGCTGATCCTCTAGATGGATATCCATCATTTGTGACCGTAAGGGCATCTTGATTTTGGTTAAGTAGGAGAATGTAGATTTGCAGCAATAAGTGGTTGAAAAGCAAGAAAGCATTTTTCATGCACGTTGCCGAAGGCATGGGTATTCTATTGCATTTTTCCATATTTCAATCGGATCTTTCTTAGTGTCAAATAAAGACTTAAAAATGTCATCTTTTAAGAGCTCAATCAATTCCATCTGTAGTTCTTTAGGAGCTTGGAGACATCAACTAGATGAGGTTGAAATGCTAATTTGAGTGTGATGTCATGATTCTCAAAGTCAGAGAACCTTTCATCGTATTCTCCAATTAATAAGTCTATAACAGCTGCGTACTCTTCAAATGATTCGCAAGAATCCTCCTGTTCATCAATGACCTTTGCTAACTGGGGAAAATGTTCATCTGAAATTTCCTTTTGAAGAAGAAGAGTTTTGAAAAAAGATAGCTTTTATCGAAATGTTTGGATTGCTTGCCACATATCGTATATAGACCTGGTTTTATATTCAAGTCATTTTGCTTTGACATGATATCACACAGAAATGCAACGGTAGTGGCGCCAGTCAGGCAGAGAAGGTAACGAACATTCTAGAGTCACATTATAACTAAATCATGAGCATAGCAGGTGTCGAAATAGCCCTTATGATTTGCCAATTTTTTAATTGTGGCGGTCAGTCTGTGAGGATTATTTTGTTGAATTTTCTTTTACTCTGGTATTTTAAATACATTTATTTTAAGATTAAAATAAAAATAATAGAGGATGAAAAAAACATATTAATAAAAAAGAAAAGATTTGTTCTGCAAAATTTGGATTAATTCAAAAGGCCACACACAATGGCCGAGAAGGCTGCAGGTTCCCTACCCCTGGCATAGAGTACAGGAGTTGTTGCAGCTGTATAAGACATTGGTTAGGGCACTTTTGGAGTACTGCTTTCAATTCTCGACTCATTCCTTTAGGAAAGATTATGTTGTTAAACTTGGAAGGGTTCAGAAAAGATTGATAAGAATGTTGAAATGGTTGGAGAGTTTTAGCTATAGGGAATGGCCAAATAGGCTGGGGCTATTTTCTGTGGAGTGTAGGAGGCTAAGGGGTGACCTCATAGAGGTTTATAAAATCACGAGTTGCATGGATAGGGTGAATAGTCAAGGCCTATTCCCCCAGAGTAGAGGAGTCCAAAACTAGAGGGCATAGGTTTAAGGTGAGAGAGGAAAGATTTAAAGGGACTATGGGACAACATCTTCACTCAGAAGTATGGAATGAGCTGCCAGAGGGAGTGGTGGAGGCTGGTACAAATACAACATTTGTAAGTCAGAAGTCACATGACAGTGGGTTATAGTCCAACAGGTTTATTTGAAATCACAGGCTTTTGGAGTGCTGCTCCTTCGTCGAGTGAAGGTAACTACACCTGACAAAGGGGCAGCGCTCAAAAAGCTTGCGATTTCAAATAAACCTGTTGGACTACAACCTGGTGTTGAGTAACTTCTGACCTTGTCCACCCCAGACCAACACCGGCACCTCTACATCATAACATTTAAAAGGCTCTGGATGGGTATATGAATAGGAAGGGTTTACAGGGATATGTGCCAAGAGGCGGCAAATAGGACTAGATTAATTTAGGATATCTGGTCTGCTGTACATCTCCATGACTCTTTGTATGGTCCCTTTGGTATGAGGAGCCATTAGTAAAGCAGGATGTTTATCACTGTAGCAACATTGAAGTAGAGGCATTCTCTGTACATTTTATCTGTTTACACATATATATGTGGCTCAAGATGCGTGAGGAGGTCATGGAACCACAGTGAGACCAGTCTGCACATGGTAATGTGATTATGAACTATTTGTTAACTTTGCAAACTATTTTTATTCTAAAAATGCACAAATATTCTTCCCCATCTAAACTATATTATATATTCTCTGCTAAGTTCATTGACATCTATGAAGGAAAAAAAGTGAAGATGGTATTTCAAGCTATTATGTTATTCACCTTGAAGATTTTTGAATAAGACTTTTGGGATGAAGCTATATATTTGGTTTTATGTCCTTTGCTGCTGGCACTTAGGGGTATTAGTGATTTTGCAGATTGCAAAGTTAACACATGGTTCATAGTCACATTACTGTGTGCGGATTGGACTCACTGTGGCTTCACCATCCTTTCACACATCTTGAGCCACATACATATGGGTGTACAGATAAAATAGTGCATCTTTTTCAATGTGGAGGCAGAGATAGACATCCTGCTCTACTGTCAATTAAAATTCTTTTTACTGAATATTTTCAAGGGGCAGGAAAAAAAATTAAACTCAAAGTGAATTATATATTGGAATAAATGTAAATTAACTCTTTGTTCCTACAATACTGAGTCTTAAATGGTAGCCTTGAAAAAGATTGATAAACTGGAATAGTAGGGTATAAGGGAGAGGTACATACCAAAGCATACGTTAACAGTAGAAATGTTGCTGGATACACAACAATTTGGGTGACTGCACCTCATGACAGATAACTTGACATGCCACTAATCGCTGTAATTTTCATATTAATCCTGTTTTAATTTGGATTCCAGGAGACTGCAGCATCAATAAGCTTCTGACATTTTGCATGCTAAATCTTTAACATGTTTAACTCCACCAGCAGGTTTGCAACTATGTAAATAACCAGACCCATAATCAACTGTAAGATGGAGGTCAACTCATTGTAGGAGGATAAACTCTGCAAATATATTCAGAAATGTTGATTTACTTGAATTAGAACTGGAGAAAGGACAATATGTTTTTGCAAATCATGTCATTATGAAGCAGCTGACTGGTCTCAGATCTCTGGACTCCCCTGCCTTTGTTCGTCTTCTGAGTTATTTGCCTCTTCAGTTATACTTCAACTGGAGTTTACAGTCTATCGAAAATGAATGGATGGAAAATCATAAGCTACATTCATAGAAGTTCAAAGTTTGGGAGAAGATTTGTAGCTCGGGTGCTCATTGTTGTGGTTCTGTTCGCCGAGCTGGGAATTTGTCTTGCAAACGTTTCGTCCCCTGTCTAGGTGACATCCTCAGTGCTTGGGAGCCTCCTGTGAAGTGCTTCTGTGCTGTTTCCTCCGGCATTTATAGTGGCCTGTCTCTGCCGCTTCTGGTTGTCAGTTCGAGCTGTCCGCTGTAGTGGCCGGTATATTGGGTCCAGGTCGATGTGTTTGTTGATAGAGTCTGTGGATGAGTGCCATGCCTCTAGGAATTCCCTGGCTGTTCCCTGTTTGGCTTGCCCTATAATGGTAGTATTGTCCCAGTCGAATTCATGTTGCTTGTCATCTGTGTGTGTGGCTACTAAGGATAGCTGGTCGTGTCGTTTCGTGGCTAGTTGGTGTTCGTGTATACGGATCGTTAACTGTCTTCCTGTTTGTCCGATGTAGTGTTTTGTGCAGTCTTTGCATGGGATTTTGGACACTACATTAGTTTTGCTCATGTTGGGTATCTCCACTGCTGGTGGAGTTAAACATGTTAAAGATTTAGCATGCAAAATGTCAGAAGCTTATTGATGCTGCAGTCTCCTGGAATCCAACTCACCTTTGTTCTGGTGAGTTGTTGTCTGAGCGTGGCTGTTGGTTTGTGTGCTGTTATGAGTCCTAGTGGTCGCAGTAGTCTGGCTGTCAGTTCAGAAATGCTCCTGATGTATGGTAGTGTGGCTAGTCCTTTAGGTTGCGGCATGTCCTCGTTCCGTTGTCTCTCCCTTAGGCATCTGTTGATGAGAATTCACCACAAAGGTTTACAGGAAAGCCACACACACAGACCAAGTCCTAAACTATGAAAGCAACCACCCCAACACACACAAACGAAGTTGCATCAGGACACTATTCCAAAGGCCCACAACACACTGCAGCACACCAGAACTACAAAAAGAGGAAGAGGAACACCCATACAAAGTATTCGCCAAAAACGGATACCCTCGCAATTTCATCAACAGGTGCCTAAGGGAGAGACAACAGAACGAGGACATGCCGCAACCTAAAGGACTAGCCACACTACCATACATCAGGAGCATTTCTGAACTGACAGCCAGACTACTGCGACCACTAGGACTCATAACAGCACACAAACCAACAGCCACGCTCAGACAACAACTCACCAGAACGAAGGACCCGATACCCAACATGAGCAAAACCAATGTAGTGTACAAAATCCCATGCAAGGACTGTACAAAACACTACATCGGACAAACAGGAAGACAGTTAACCATCCGTATCCATGAACACCAACTAGCCACGAAACGACACGACCAGCTATCCTTAGTAGCCACGCACACAGACGACAAGCATCATGAATTTGACTGGGACAACACTACCATTATAGGGCAAGCCAAACAGGGAACAGCCAGGGAATTCCTAGAGGCATGGCACTCATCCACAGACTCTATCAACAAACACATCGACCTGGACCCAATATACCGGCCACTACAGCGGACAGCTCGAACTGACAACCGGAAGCGGCAGAGACAGGCCACTATAAATGCCGGAGGAAACAGCACAGAAGCGCTTCACAGGAGGCTCCCAAGCACTGAGGATGTCACCTAGACAGGGGACGAAACATTTGCAAGACAAATTCCCAGCTCGGCGAACAGAACCACAACAACATTCATAGAAGTGAAATTTTTACTCAACCATGTTTTCAAATCTCTAAGCCAATATAAACAGTTTACAGCCAATTCTTTACTTTTGAAGTACAATCAATGTTGAAATACCAACAAATGGTACACAGCAAGATTCCACAATCATTGAATTTAATGAGTAACCAGTAGGTTAATTAAAATCACTGCCTTCTGTCTATTTCACAATTCCCTTCTTTAGCCAATACCTCTATCTCTCAACCAATCCCTTACCTAACATCCTCCATTTTCATTGTTGAGAGTGTGTTGCTGGAAAAGCACAGCAAGTCAGGCATCATCCAAGGTGCAGGAAAATCAACGCTTCAGGGAAAAGTCCTTCATCAGGAATGTGGCTGGGAGCCTTGGGGGTGGAGAGATAAATGGGAGGGAGGTGGGGCTGGGGAGAAGGTAGCTGAGAGTGCAATAGGCAGATGGAGGTGGGGGTAAACGTGAGGTAGGAGAGGAGAGTGGAGTGGATAGGCGGGAAGGGAGATTGGCAGGTCGGACAGATCATGAGGGCGGTGCTGGAAGGTTGGAACTGAGGCAAGGTGGGGTTTGCTGCCCTGGGGTTGAAGTATTCCGAGGCGGAAGATGAGGCGTTCTTCCTCCAGGTGTTGGGTGATGAGGGAGTGGCAATGAAGGAGGGCCAGGACCTGTATGTCCTCGACAGAGTGGGAGGGGGAGTTGAAATGTTCGGCCACGGGGTAGTGGGGTTGATTGATGCAAGTGTCCCGAGATGTTCTCCAAAGCGCTCTGCAAGAAGGCGTCCAGTCTCCCCAATGTCGAGGAGACCGCATTGGGAGCAACAGGTACAATAAAGGACATATGTGGAAGTGCAGGTGAAACTTTGATGGATGTGGAAGCTCCTTTGGGGCCTTGGAAGGAGGTGAGGGGGGAGGTGTGGCGCAGGTTTTGCAATTCCTGCGGTGGCAGGGGAAGGTGCCAGAAGGGGAGGGTGGCTTCTTAGGGGGCGTGGACCAGTTTCTTCATTTCCCATCCCCCCACCTTACCTCAGTTCCAATCTTCCAGCTCAGCATGTTCTCATGACCTGTCCCACCTTTCAATCTTCCTTCCCACCTATCCGCTTCACCCTCCTCTCTGACCTATCACCTGCATCACTACCTTCGTCCACCTATTGCACTCTCAGCTACGTTCTCCCCAGCCCCACCCCTCTCCCATTTACCTCTCCACCCTCGAGGCTCCCTGCCTCATTCCTGATGAAGGTCCTTTGCCCGAAATTTTGATTTTGCTGCTCCTCAGATGCTACCTGTCCTGCTGTGCTTTTCCAGCCACACACTCTCAACTCTGATTCCAGCATCTGCAGACCTCCCATCCTCCATCTTCATCTCTGCTCCACTACTCCAGTGATGGAACTCGCAGCCACCATCCTCCATAAACTTGAACTCATCCAAAACTCTGCAGTTAACTCCAACCAAATCTTGCTCACCCCTCAGCGCTGCACTTACTGAGCTACATGGGCTCTGGAAATAGGCATCACTTAGTTTTAAGCATTCTCACACTTGTTTGCAAATTTCTGCATGGCCTGTCTCCTACCTGGACTCTGTAACTTCATCTTTCTTGACAACCCTTACAGATCTCTGTGGTCCTATAACTCTGGCTCTTGTGCAATGACGATTTTTGGAACATTATTGGCAACCATCAATAGCAACCATGCACTTGTCTGCTGGGCCCTAAGCTCTGAAATGCCATCTTTAAACATCTCCACTTCTCTTTACTCCTTTAAAATGCTCCATAAAGCCTACTCCCTGACCAAGCGTGTTTGGCCATCTCGAACATGTTGTTCCATTTATTCATTCACATAATGTGGGGATTACCGGCTAACCCAATATTTATTTCACATTATTATTGTCTTTGAGAAGGTTATGGTGAATCACCTTTTGAAGCATTGCAGTCTAAGTGGTATTGGTTAATTTGTAGGATTCCAGCTGATTTTAATACTTATCAAGTGAAATCCTAGGGTGAAACCTGACTTTTCTTAAGCCATCAGTTACTGAATACACTCACAAGAGGCTGCCAGTGTACTTTTAAGACAAAAGATAAAACACTTAACACACAAGAAAAGTGCAAACTTGTTTCACTGGACAAAGTAAAAGGTTACAGATGTCAAGAAGCTCACACTATTGCAACCATTTCCTGTCAGCTAATTTCTATTCATTTGTTAGATCCCCTATTTCCTTCATCTAGTGTCTCCCTGAGACACCGAAAACAAACTGCAAATAATCTCACTATGAATTTCCCGAAATTCAGCATTCAGCATACCATTTCTGGTATGCGCATGCTTTCTGCTTTGTTCTATTTCTCTGCATCAATGGACTTGGTCACTAATGAGCAGTATAATATTTTTTATAATGTGTTAAGCAGTTAATTCTCAACCCTCTAACTCTTCAAATCAAGTTTATAAAAAAAAGTAAATGAAGCAAACTTCCAGACTTCTCAACACCAAAATCCCAACTCACAAAAGAATCTCTAAAAATCACTAACCAAGTTTTCACCTTCTTAACACAAATGGTGCAAAATTATAATTCAAACTTGAAGTTATAAATTTTTCTTAACAATATTCACAGTGCTGTTAGAAAGGGAGTTCCAGGCTTTGAACACAGTGACAGTGAAGGAGCCGCAATATAGTTCCAAGTCAGGACCATGCATAACTTGAAGGGGAAACTCCTCTTGTGGATTGGCACCGAATGCTGTTTGAGAATACGCCTGTGAAGCAGTTCAGGACGTTTTATGACATAAAAGATACTATACAAAAGCATGTCACTAATGTGATGTGGAGTGGAGACGATTTTTCAGACATGGCACTCGAACATCGGTGCTCATCCTTAAATAGTTCCATGGGGTCTTTTATAAATAACCTCATGACTAATGATGGTACTTCCAGCCACACTCCATTATCACAGCATTGCAATGGAGTAATAATTTCATTGCAGTGAAATTTAAGTCAATGTCTGACAGAGACAACTATGTGATCAATGGAACTCTAAATGCCATGGCTTATCTCATGGTAATTCAGAAACTGAATTGGCGCTGGACAGCATAAACATGAATCCAAACCAAGCAAATGGTATAAGTAAGTGAAATTCAGAATAGTGGCGTGTATTTGGGGGTTACAGTTGATTTGGATGGGTATATGATTAGGAAGGATTTGGAGGGATATGGGCCGGGTGCTGGCAGGTGGGACTAGATTGGGTTGGGATATCTGGTCGGCATGGACGTGTTGGACCGAAGGGTCTGTTTCCATCCTGTGCATCTCTATGACTCTATGATTCTAATTGGTCAGAATGAAGGACTTACATTTCTAAAGCCAGGATGAAGCAAGGAGTTTTTTTCTCGCCAAAGGAGTACTTTTGAAATGTTGTCACAATCTTAATTTGCAAGTCCAATTAGCAGCAACAGGATAATGGCAAGGTGTTGTCTTTGTAATGAATATTGGCCAAGACACCAGGCAGCACACATCTGCTGTTCTTTGAATGGCATGAAGAATTTTTTTTTTGCCTGCACCAGTGGAAGCAGACAGGCCTCTTTTAAATGTTTCCTCCAAAGACTGTATCTCCAACAATGCAGCAATTCCTGAGTCCAGAACTACAGTTCAACAGTAACTGAGAGATCAGAGTGCTATCCACTGAGATAAGACAAGAAAAATTGCTGAAACTGAAATGATTCTGGAACCTTTTGTTGATTTATGAGAATAATTGATTTAAATGCAAACAGGAAAATATTCAGTCGCTCTTGGGAGTATGTCATTCTTACTCAAGAGCACTGCATGAAAACATGACCGGGAGCCAACATTCTTTGATATCGCCAACTCCCTCTGGAAAAATCAATATCAGAAACTCTCAAGTTCAAATCTAAAGGTACATTTAAAGAGTAGGTGTTGTTTCTGGAGGGCTGTTGTATAGGTATTAAAAAATACATGGAATGTGATGAGAAGGCAGTGTAGAAATGGTACATAGATTGACCTACAGCTTCTCTATTTCAGGAAATGGAAATTATGCCTGTCCAGTGAGAGTAATCTATCCCCGATCTACGTTGCACCTCACCGTGGGAGATAGTCTAACACTAAATTGTACAGTTGAATTCTGTACTGGTAAAGAACAAAAGCCTGTAGTATACTGGTGCATAATTGAGGCACACCGTTGTCACCCGGTGTCTACAAACGGGCTTAGTTTCAACCATGACCAGCAAGGAAACTTACTTGTCAGTTACAAGATCGCCGCCCTCAACTACAGTGACAGTGGCACATTCCGATGTGAAGCTTCTCAAGGAAATGTGATGGCAAGGGGTCATTCCATTGTTGTAAATGTGACCGGTAATTATTTAAATGTACCTCATTATTAAACACACAAGAACACACAATGTAGTCTTTCTCTTCCTTTTCTTGATTGAAAAGAATGCAAAGAGTAGGATTGTCCTACCCTGGGTTCAGCATTGAGCATTGGTTCCTCAGGATACCCTGAATGCACATTGATTTAAAGAGTGAATAGGCTGAGTGTATGATACTTGAGGACCACTGAGGTGCAGATAATATTCTACACTAACACAGGAGAATCTTGTGGTGCAGTGGTAGTATCTGTACCTCTAAAGCAGGAGATCTGGATTCAAGTGCCCATCCAACTCCACAGGTGCGTCATAAATCTTTGAACAGATTCGTTAGTAAATATCTGTTCTACACTAATGTAACATGTGAATCAGATATAACTCCTATTACCTAATTCATTGCAACTAAATTACCATTGTTTTCTACTTTAACATAAAGGCACTCCACTGAAGTTATGCTTTCAATGTTTTCACTTAATAATTGTTGACGTTCTTATGAGAAGTTTGTTTCTCTCCTCTTCAAACTTACTTTTTCCATCCAATCTCAGATTTTCTAATAACTCTTTTTCATTCACCTTGCTTTCTGGCAACAGCTTCAATGGAGATATTTGTTTTTCCTCCTCCTCACAAGCCTATATAATTTGTTTATTGATATATTAATTTTATTCCAACTTGTTTTCCTTCAGGTTTTAATGTCAAAGTTTCTCCTTTTTCTCCTGCAATATATTTTCTTTATTTTCCTTTCTTAACACCTTGAACATTTTACACTCTGTATTCAACATGGTTTCATGAATGCTGTGCATGCCTGTTACGACACCCTAGATACAGGAAAACCAGATGTCAAGGATGCAGAGAAGCCGCCTCATCTAGGATCAAGTCTGGGAGTGTTTTATGTACAAATCAGAAGTTTTTTACATGCCTATGTCCAATAGTTATTCCCAGCTCATTGAAACTATCTGACTTGCCTCTGTAGGACTCGAAAGGAACTTGAACAGAATCAAATTAGGGTCCAAGTTCCCATTGATGCATTAAATAGGAAACAGTTCCAAAGTGGGCTTAAGCGCATCATAGGGAAAGAGTACAAGGAACTTTACTCTCTCCACATAGCTATGCTGGAGGGCCCTTGTGGTGCAGTGGTGATATCCCTACTCCTGGGCCAGGATGCTGAGATTCAAGACCCATCCACTCCAGCAGTGTGCAATTGTGCCTGTGAACAGGTCTATTAGAAAATATTTATAATTATCCTGATTTGACATGGCAGTGTTGAATGTCGACACTAGGTGCCTGAAATGGAGACGGTCACACCCACAGGCATCATTACCTTTTATGTTGATGAGATCAATGGGGCTGTTTGGCTAGCAAGAATTATAACAAAAAACTTTTATGTCCCATATCATTGAGTCTATGTGAGAGAGACACACAGAGAACATCAAATCAAAAACAACGTCTACAGAGTAGAAATTGGTAACAGAACATTGGGTGGGAAAAATTGCTTGTATGGGTATATTATACATTGTTCACGTCCTATATGGATTGTTCATGCGCAGTGTGTGTTTTTCAGAAGCTTTTGATGCTCCGTTAATACCAGTTGAACACACTGAAACCACAAATAAATGGTACTTTTTCAGCATTCTGCCTCTGTCGGTGGTGATAATCTGTATCATGCTATACTGTCGAGGTAAGCACCAGCACAGCAGAAGAGAACACTCATTTATCAACATTACTAGAAATACATAGCTGATTTGTTGCCATGTGCATTGACACTAATTGTTGATTCGCTTTTTGAAGAAAAACGGAAGTTGGCGCTAAGAAGACAAAGAGCCCAAGTAAAGGTAACTGAGGTGACATGTGAGGCATCATTCAAGAGAAAAATGTACAAATGTATGAAATTGCAGGGCGATGGTGGGAGGGATGGAAGGGTTGGTGGCAAACACCACTTGAACCTGTTTCAATAAGATCATGAGTGATCTACCTTCTTGCTTTATTCATTGATCCTTATTGTGCCAAACAATCTATTGATTGTAATGATGGAAACTCAATGACTGAGCATTCACAGCTCTATGGTGAAAAGACTCCAAAGATTCACAACCCTCCAGCCTTTAACTCTCCAGGTATCTTCATTCAATGTATAAAGTCAACGCCCCATCCCACTGTCAGAAAAGCTGCCCAATTAGATTTTAGCATCTAACTTAGTCCACGGTATCTCGACTTGAAGTATAAACTTCTTGCACCTTACCATTGGATTCCAGACTGTTACTCAATCCGGATAGACCATTATTTCGATTTCTAAACAATGCAAGACCCTTAATTAGATTCCTGCTTGTAAATTTCTACCATGGTTCTGTTATTGCGTATATACACCACTGGAGCTCCCAGATTAGATGCCTCCTGATGTTCACCACTGAGGCTTCCTTGTATTTATAATTCAGACTATTTAATATAATGTAAATACTCCATTGCATATTACAAAAATGGTAGTTATTTACAGTGAACAAATAAAATAGAATCTGGAGTTCCCTTGAAAAGTACGTAATTAGATGCAAATGGCTTTGGGGTGTTTGAGTGGTGAAAGGTGCTATTGAAATGTAGTTCTTCCTTTCAGTGAGCAATAGAACTGCAAGTATGCCCTTTTTGGGTAACTGCTGGAAATATAATTTCAACCAGGTTAATTGCATATGTTTTAGTCTTAGATTATAAATTATTATTGCTTTTTGAAGTGATTTTTCTGTTCAAATGAGTTTAAAGCTGAGCAATCTCTCTGCGACTGAATTTTGTATCATAAGAATTAACTTGCGTTTAGTAATTCCTCTGTCACCCTGAGTCAACACAAAACACTTTATAGTAATGACGTACTTCTGAAGTGTATTCACTGTTCTAATATAGGAAACATAGCAAACAATTTGTGCACAGCAATGTCCCACAACAGCAAAAATAAAATGCTGGAAATAGCAATAACTCACTCAATACATGCATACAAATTAGGAGCAGGAGTAAGCCTTTCTCCATTCTGCCATTTGTTAAGATCATGGCTAATTGATTGTGACCCCAACTCTACTCCTGTGAAGAGTCATGTAGACTCGAAACATGAGCTTGTTCTCTCTCTCTGTGGATGCTGTGGATGCTGTCTGACCCATTGTGATCTCCAGCATTTGTTGTTTTCAGTACAGATTCCAGCATCTGCAGTAAATTGTTTCTATCTTCTTGTCTATGTGTTAAACACTTGACTCTCTTGTTAATCAAGCTATCTAAGTCAGCCTTAAAACTTTTCAATGAATCTGCCTTCCTGTTCTCTCGAGAAGAGAATTCCAAAGATTAAACCTCTGAAAGAAAAGAAAATCTCTTCATCTCCATTTTAAATGAGAGACTCTTTATTTTGAAATTGTTTTGCCTGAGTGCTTGTCTCTCCCATAAGCGAAAACGCACTCTTAGCATCTAATATTTCAAATGGGAAAAGGTAGGTGATGGACATCTCAGATATAAACTCTTTATCGCAACAGCTGCAGATGTTCAGTCTAGGTTTCCATTAATCTCCATTACAATAGCAGAAGGTTAGAGTCAGGTAAATTAGAGTCAAATTTGTGTTTATTGTTCTGGCCAGCTTGAACTGAAAGCCCCATAAAAGAAAGAACTTATGCTTATATAAAGAACTTATGTTTCAGAACATCGCAAGGTGTTTTACAGATAATAAAGGGTTTTTGAAGTCTAGGCACTGTTGTCATGCATGAATTACAGTAATTGAAACAAAAGCAGAAGTTGCTGGAGAAACTCAGCAGATCTGGCAGCACCTGTGGGAAGAAAACAGAGTGAGTATTTTGAGTCCAGTGACTCTTCATCAGAACTGACAATAGCTAGGACAAAGTGGTATTTATACTGAATCTGAAGTGGAGAGGGATGGGAGATAGTAACAGGTAAGAGTGAGAAAAGGGTTAGCTGTGCTGAATGCAACTCATATAATGTGATAATGGGCCGAGAAGCATGTACGAATGGGTGACTGTACTAGAAGCAGCCCCTGTCATAATAAGAGTGAGTGTGGGGTGGGTAAAAACATGGAAGGCGTAATCAGGCTCTACAGTTGTGAAACTCAATGCTGGATCTGAGAGGCTGCAGGATCCCCAATGGGAAAATGAGCTTCGAGCTTGGCGAAGGGGTTGCCCGGACTGCATTTTGTCTCCCCAGTGAAGAGGAGACGGCATTGTGAACAGCTAATTCAGGAGTCGCGATTGAGTGAAGAACAGGTGAATCACCGCTTCACTTGGAAAGTATGTTTGGGGCCTTGGATAGTGAGGAGGGTGGAGGTAAATGGGCAATTATTATACCTTCTGCAATTGCAAGGGAAGGTGCTGTGGGTGAATGAGGCGATGTTGGGAATGGAGGAGGTGGACTAGAGTGTCCTGGAGGGAATGGTCTCTGCAGAAAGTTGACAAGGAAGGGAAGGGGAAGATGTGCTTGGTTGTGACATCCTGTTGAAAGTGATAGAAATGGTGGTTTACAATTCTATGTTCTACTATTTACAGCAGCTAATTGACACACAGCAAGCTCGTACAAACAGCAATATTATAGTGAAGAAATCATTTAGTGAAAGTGATTGAAAGATAAATGTTTATTATCAAGTATTAATAAGGATTTGATCATTACAGAGAGGTTGATTCACTGTTGAGACATTTTATAGAAAACCATCAAGCCCTAGTGTTATATCCATCCACCGAATAATATATTTGTGTCTATTTATCCAACAATATTTTTATGTTTGATCCTTTCCAGAGTGTTACCCTGGCTTCCTCGTCACCCAACATCACAGCAGTTACCCCTCAGCTTTCTTCTTTGACTGGCACAACTGAGCGACACGTAGTGGAGGCAAATGTAAATATAAAACACATGGAGCCCTTTTATGTAAATGAGACGTTTCCCATAAATGAACAGTATGAAGAATGTATCTATGAAAATGATCCTCCTAACGAATAGTGAGTCTTGGTTATATGGCTATTGATGAGTTTGTCAAGAATTTCTTATACCATTCAATGTTTTCACAATTGCCTTATTTTCTTTTGACCCAGAGGCATGAAGACTTCAAGTCTCACTTCAGAGAGTTGAACAAGTAATCAAGGTTTGCAAACCCAGCACAGTATTGGGAGAGTGCTACAAATCTGGAGACACCAACCTTTGGGAATGACATTGAATCAAGGTCTTATCTGCCCTTTCTGTTGGCCACAAAGCAGCCAGTGGCATTATTTTGGAAAGCAAGGAAAAGCTTGTTGCATAAACATTTAGCACCTTTTGCCCCTCACTGGATCAAACTTCTGGAAGTACATCCCTAAGGGCATTGTAGGTCTTGCTTCAGCTTATATATACTGCAGCAGCAGCTCACCACCACCCTCTCAAAGGCAGCCAGTGGGGGGAATAAATGCTGGCCAGCCTGATAGGCTCATATCCCATGGGTGAATTAAAAAAAAACTCAACTGCCATTGAGGTTCCAGTTAATATGATGGATTATTGGTTGGAACTTTTGAGACCATTTTAGAAGGAACATTTATCAAATTTGGGTAGTGACAGTAATATGGATTTGAATCTGTGTTAAGTCCTGTTCCTTTAAGACCACCTTCAAAAATTCCAAGAGTGGCATTAACTTGTGCAACCTGTACCCACTCCCCCCACCCCACCCCACCCCATCCCACTGTACGTGACACGACACCAGAAGGTGGGAACTAGTGCTTGGAACATGAGAGTGAGTTACTCCCCCTTTAAAGTTTTCACATGACCGTGAGTCCAAATTTACTTGAAAAGTTAGTGTTGGGAAACTTTGGGCTGTTACATTGCCATTAGCCCATTAGCTAACAGAGGATATTGTGTGGTTCCACTTATTCCAGCAAATGTGTAAGGGATCTGTCAGATTGACTATTTATGGGCAAGAAACAACAACATAAGCAATAAATCTTTGGAACATTTTGCAGAACTGAAGGAGGCCATTCTGTCTATTGTATTTGGAAGAGCTGCCCAATTAGTCTCCTTCCAGCTCTTCAATCCCTATATTCCTGCAATGTTCCCCTTTTCAAGTATTTATCTAATTTTGCTTTTCAAATTTGCTATTGAGTCTGCTATTGCACTCCTCTCATCTCCCAGCACACAAATGTAGTCCCTGGTTTCAATCTGGTAAATATCTCTGCATAGTCCCTAAAGCTTTGCCATCCATCCTGAAGTGCAATGCTCTGAGATAAGCACAATACAATTTATTTTATCTATTTCAATTTATTTTCTTCCACATCTTCTGCTGAACGTGCGGGTGTAAATTGCCCATCTTCCTATGGAGAAAACACCAAGCATCATTAATGGCAGAGTGTTACCTCTGTTATGCAAATAGTTATATACCTGGGATTTGACCCTAAGCTTATTGCACTAGCTTCTACCCAACCAGACATTCAGCAACATAGTGATCTGAACAGAATCTCCACTGATCAATTGAATCCCATAATTTCATTCCTGGATTTAAGGTCTATATAGGAAACATCTAAAAGTACCTCCACATGACCAAAGTTAATTGTACAATTTAATAGGCTTAATATATGATAAAAATTATAGTAATTGATGTAGCCAGTTGCTTCCTGTTTGTTTTCTATTCATTATTTTTGTTAGTTTATTAGTAAAATGATTTAAGCAACTTCTAATTGTGATTGAGTCAGCTGATAGACTCATCAGATTTTCGAACTAGATTAAGATTCCAAACCACTATTCTGTCAGCCTGTATGCATATAAGAACTGAAGTAGTCAATGCTTTGTTTCATGTGTGTTCAATTAAGCTACTCTGATAACTGTCTCCTGTGGGCCCTCTTGTAGTACTGTAGTAGTCATCCTATTCCTGGACTGGGAGTCTTGTTTTCAATTCCCATTGGCTCCAGAGGTGTGTCATAACATCTCAGAACTGGTTGATTAGAAAAATAGGTTAGATTTTTTAACAAAATGATCCTTGTACACTGCTTGATTGCCCAAGTTTGTGGTTGGAGATGGTGCTTTAAGTACCAACACCTGGGAATATTCCAGAAATGATCTGGGCTCTGAGCTGTAAACAAGCCTATGTACAAATCTTATATGTACTGAGATGCTTTAAAGTATTATAAATAAAGATTTAAATAAGCAGCATCTCTGCGTTGTTCTGAGATACTCAATCATAAGATACAATGTAACCTTGTGAATACATAACAGGAACCTTTTAAAAGCAGCTGTTCAAAAGTAATTGTAAATTCATTGATTACTTGTCCCTCTTTTACACAGCCAACTGTTAGCCTCAATATTAAACCTTGATAAAGAAGGAAAGCTGGGGAGGGGAAGCTCTGCTTCATCTGTAATGTGTGTGCAGACACCTTCTGCAGTCTGCAGCTAACAGCTAATGTCAAGGACTGTGTCTGCATGTGTACCAGGACTATTTTGGCAATATGAGTAATCACTCCAATTTTAAGATAGAAATCCCATGTACTAGCAATGGGATCCAGTTTATTTACTACAACCAGCTTAACTCTCACAAAAGTCATTCACTTGAATGAAAAATCAAAGCCCTGGATGTAATTCAGGAGTTCTGCCACTCATAGTAGAAGGAAGAGCTTGCATTTAGTTATCATTGTTTATTACTTCAGGACATCCGAAAGCACTATGCAGCTGATTTGATGCTTTTGAAGTTCAGATATTGTGAAAGGTGCAGCAACCAATTTTAGCATAGCAATTACCACAGACAGCAATATGACAATGAATGGATAATTTGGTTAATGGTTAAAAATTGGCCAGGACATCACGAGGAATTCTCATGCTTTCTGTAAGATTGCACCTTAAGACTTTTTAGCTCCAGTCAGGGCCTCAGTTTAACACTTCAATTAAAAGACAGCACCTCCAAACCTCCAACAGAGTAGCACTCCTTAGCCCTGCACAGTTTGCCTGGAGTTTATGATGATTTCTCTGGAATAGGGCTTGAGCCCACAATCTGTCTAGTTCAAAGCCAGGAATCCCGCCCACTGAGCCTCCATTGGTGTCAGGTCCAAGTATCTGCCTTTAGAGTTGGAATAAGCTGTCCAAGGGAATGAATCTAATAACCAAAGTAAAGGTGCAAGGTGGAACATTTCATCCAAATTTTGACTAATTTGTTTGACTAATGGGTCCCACCTGTGCTTGTTGCCAGGAAACCATTTCACTTCAGGCAGAATAAATGCAAAGGAGTCATGGGCCTGCGTAGTGAAAAAAAAGTGCTGTTCTGAGTTGAATTTGTCCAAACTATAGCTGTCTGTTTCTGCTGAAAGATTAAAGGAAAGTTATGTGGATATAGGCAGATATTTTAGCGAAGTAATATGTCCCCTTTATTCTGTCCTTAACTTCAGAATGTAATGGCTCGGCTTGAATGGGTATTTCACAGAAATGGAAGAACAGCAGTAGGCCATTCAGCCCATTATGCTTGTGCATGACTGATCACCTACCTCAGTGTCTGCTTCAGCAATGATACCACTGAGTGATCACTGATGCTCAGTATCAGGGTCAAGCTTCATGCATGAAGATTGGCTGAATATCCGACGGTCTCCATATCTGTGGAAACGTACTTCAGTAAGAACGAGGACTACAAAACAAAACACAATGGATTTACGGATAAAGGAGTGGATAAATTTTGAAAGGAGCATATTTAATTTTAAGGAGTCAATCAAAGGAGGAGTGATAGATAAATGGCAGAATGATTTGATGGGGGAATTCTAGAGCTTTGGTTGCAGGCAACAAAAAGGAAATTGAAATGTGACTCATACCTGCCCACTTTATTCTGGATTAGTGGTGCTGGAAGAACACAGCAGTTCAGGCAGCATCCAAGTAGCTTCAAAATCGACGTTTCGGGCACCACTAATCCAGAATCTGGTTTCCAGCATCTGCAGTCATTGTTTTTACCTGCCCACTTTATGTCACTTTATGCCGGTATTTAATATCTGTCACTAATGTAATGCTGATAGTGTGAGGTTATTGCTCCCTGAGGTAAACTACAACTGAACGACAGGCATTCCACCCTCCTGCCCACAACTGCCTTCCTATTACACGGGGTTCCATCTGACTATAAGGCACCAGAGCAGGAGTAGACCACTCAGGTCATTGATTACACTCTGCCTATCAATGAGATCACAGCTGATCCTTCACTTTCCTGCCTCTTCCCCATAACTTTTAATTTCCCTACTTATTGAAAATCTCTCTCAGCCTTGAATATACCTAATGACCCAATCTCAACAAGCCTCTGTGATAAAGAATTCCATAGATTCACTATCTTCTGAGTGAAGAAATTCCTCCTCACCTATGTCTTAACTGTGTGACTTATTCTGAAATTAGAACTGTCTGGTTCCAGACTATTTTCCTTAGTTACCCTGTCAAGTCCTCTCAGAATCTTGTGTGTTTTAATGAGGTTACCTCTCGTTCTTGGATATGTCAATGAGTACAGGCTTCCATGAGTACAGTACCTTCTCAACCAGTCCTCATAATACACTCCCTCTGTACCTGATATCACCTGGTGAACCTTCTTTAGATTGCCTCCGACAGCAGTATATCTTTCCTGAGATGAAGGGCCCAGAACCTGGATGTTAGCTTTTTGTGATTCCAAGATGAAGACTCCCAAAGCCCAAGCTCCTCTGATTCTACCTTGTCATTGTTACGGGAGATCTTATACTCAGAACCCCGTTCTGTCATTTTTTTCCATTTAAAAATATTTAACTCCTGCTAAAATGCATGATCTCACTTTTCCCAGCATTATATTCCAATTGCCAAGCTTTTGCCCATTCCTGTAACTTGCACCTCTCTGCAGACTTGCCTTCCTACCTATTTTTGAGTGATCCGCAAGTTTGATTATAATACATTCACCTTTTTTGAGTTATTAATCTACATATTAAGTGATTGTGTCCCCAGCACTGATACCTGTGATACACCACTAGTTACAGTTTGCCACCCTGAAAATCCTTATCCTAACTGTCTGTCTTCTATGAGTTTATCAATCCTCTATCTAGCTAAATATACTATCTCCAGCACCATGAGCTCTTATATAACAGCCTAACGTGCGGTACCTTATCAAAAATCTTCTAAAAATCTAAATATATTATCTATCCTGCTTGTTACTTCATCAAAGAATAACTGTTCAGCATGATGTCCCCTTCGTGAAACCATGATGACTCTGCTTGATCATATGATGTATTTCTAAATGCTCTGTTCTTTCATCCTTTATAATAGACTCCAATATTTTCCAATAACAAACATTAAACTAACTGGCCTATATTTACCGATATTTTGTCTCCTTCCCTTTTTACATGAAGATGTTACACTGGCAGTTTTCCAATCCTTGAGACTTTTCAAGAACCTAAGAATTTCTGGAAGATTATTGCCACAACATCCATTATTTCTGTGTCTACTTCTTCAATATCTTAGGATGTACCCCAGAAGGTCCAGGGAACTTAACAGTCTTTAGTCCCATTATTTTCCTGAACATTTCATCCCCAGTGACTGTTATTATCTTGATCTCCTTTCTTCCTTTTGTAATTTTTGGGATGTTACTTGTGTTTTCTAATATGAAACTTGATGCAAAGTATTCATTTCCTGCCATTTCCCAATTGTCTGTCATTATTTCCCAGCCTTACTCTCTAAAGGGACTTTACTCACTTTGGCTTCTCTCTTTCTTGACAAAAATTTATGGAAATTCTTGCTGCCTGTGTGGATATTACTTGAAAATTTACCCTCAAAGTTTATTTTCTCCCTTTTTATTATTTTTCAGGTCATCTTTTGGTGCTTTTAAAATCTTTCTCAGTCCTTTGACTCACCCCTAATATTTGCCACATTGTAGGATTCTTTTTTTTCTTGCAATCTGATGCTATCCTATCTTCCCTCGTTAACCATTGTTGATTAATCCCCTTTTGAGAATCATTCTTCCTAACTGGAATATATCTTTGCTGTGAGTGATTAACTATTTTCTTAAACATCTCCATTGTTCTTCTTTGCTACTAAACTCCTTCTCCAGTCCACTTCAGCCAACTTCATTAGCCAACTCCAGTCCACTTCATTAGCTTCACTTAAGCTTGGCACACAGTTTCTGACCCAAGCTCCTCCAAGTGCTAAATTCTACCTTGTTATTGTTACGGGAGATCTTTTACTCTGGCATCATTAGCTAAACCTGCCTTATTTTACACCACCAGATCCACAATAACCCAATCCCTGGTTTTAGCCACAACATATTGTTCTAGGAAACTGTCCCAAATACAATCTATGAATTCTTTCTCACGCCTTACTCTGCCAATCGACATGAAGTTTATAGTCAGCCATGGTTAGTGTGCAGCCTTTGTTACTTGTCTTCATTATCTCCTGATTTGCTCTCTGTCTTACCATATAGCTACTGTTAGGGGCATGAAGCCTATTCCTACCCAGTGTCTTCTTTCCCTTTTCAGTTCTTACCTCCACCCAAATTCATTCGGATTCTTCTGATTCAAGGTTATTTCTTGCTGTCTAACTTAGTCCATCCCACACAAATAATGCCAAACTTCCTGGAATCTGTCTTCCTCACGGGAATATATCTTTGCCATGAGTCATTACCTATTCTTTTTTAAAATCTACATTTCCTTTCTGCCTGTCCTTTGGAAAGTCATATATCCCTGAATATTTAGTTCCAGCTTTGGTCTCTTTGGAAAAGGAAATGGTTAACTAGCCAAACAGAAGAGTAAGCTGGTATACAGCTTTGTATAGGTAAACACAAGTCAGGTGAGCAGTGTTATACAAACTCATGAACCATCCAACTATCCTATTCCCACTTATGTATATTTATGCTGTAAATTTGCATTTCCAAATTTGTAAAGGAATCTATTGTCAAAGTTTGCATTAAATCTTGCACAAATTACTTACTGTTTCATTTCAACATTGGCAGTAAGAATCCGGGCTGAATTTTCCCAGATCCAAGAGCTATGTGGACAGTGATGATTCAGTTGGGAAAATTGAATTCTTGTCACAGAGAAAAGGAAGTCTGATTTTCCAACCAAGATTTTAACAGCAGGATGAGAATTTTACCATCAAATGGCAGGATGTTTATCTGCACACATTTACATCCCATTAACACCTAATTTCACCTCATTTGAATGCAATTTCCTATTTTTCCACATGGCAGAGAGAAATCAGACAGTGACAATTCCAGCACGCAAGTCAGAATGGGTGACTAAGGGGTTACCCCAGCTGAGCTGGGCAGCTCTAGCCCACCCCCTGCTCCTCCAGACCTCCATTTTGGCCAGTTGTCCTAACATCCCAGAGTACTTTCCATGGGCAGTGACTACCTGCACCCCCTGTCCAAAGATTAGCATCAGGCATATACCAGCCTTGTCACATCATCGTGGTACATTGGAGCTAACTTGCAATACAATTCACTATTTAGATACTTCACTTTGGAACACATTGACACCTTACATCACATTCTGCCTGGTCACTTTGCTCACAGAGACAGGCATCCAGCTACAGTAATACATTGGAAAAGACTGCATATCAGCCTGTTCGCTCCCTTCCTTATTGCTCATTCACTTTGCACCTACTTGGATGCTCACTGCATCACTGTCTCACTTTGGGGTTTTGCACATTACCAAGCCATTCAGAACCTACAGGCTCATTATCCTTTTCTCTTGCCTTGCCTCTTAGTGCAGACACAAAGCCAGGCAGCTTTTGTGTTTGTCGACTGTGATCAGTCCAGGGGGAGGACATGCTGTTTTATGTTACATCAATGCTATATCATTGCCAGCAGCATTGAATGTGTTTCAACCAAATGGCCATGGCTCAAAGACTAAGGAGAATAAATCTCCATCAAGTCAAAAGATATGGGTGTCAGTCAGGGAGCACAGGCACGGTAGATCAAACCGATATCAGACCAGGGGCATGGCCATGGTCAGTTGGGCTGTAGAAGTGGTCACTGAGAGACATTCCCTATTATTTATAGTTCCGGGAGTGAGTGGAGGACAGTTCTGCAGGTCCAGTGCAACCAAGCATGAGATTACGGTAAATCAGAAGGGAACAGCACAAGGTCAGTCAGAGGTCTGAGCACTCAGTAGTTGGGGCTGTGCTTCCAAGTTGATTGTGGGGGATGTGGACCATACTCAATCCTGAAACATGACAATGTTATGCTGCCCTGAATGTTTAGGAAAGAATAACATTCCTGTAGACCGGATTCTAACTGTGTACACTGCAAAGGACAGGTAGTCGGTGTAGCTTTGATTCTTGTGGCTGCAGTAACAATGTCAGTCAATCAGGTAGGTAATCTGGAAAGTGACAATACATTCATGAAGGAGTGCTTCTATTGCAACAGAGTGTCACCCGTGACACTAATGTTCCCTCAGAAACTTTTCTTTCTCTACATGCTATGTGACGGACTATTTCTAGATGGCAGCAATTGACCAGCTGCATTTTATTAATTAATCTGTAAACACGGAGCCAATAGCAAAAGTTTGGCAATGGTGAGAACATCCTCAACCTAATCAATGATAGGATGTGATGGTGCAAATGTAACGACATTGACAGTGTAAAATTGTGAGGTAACTCATTGCGCTTAGGGAAAGAAACCCGCAAAAAGGTCCCTGAAATTGAGACTTAGTTGACTTTTGGTAAAATTCAGCCTTTGGTGTGTGTACCATGATCCAAATTAATATAGAATCTGTATTTTTAATACACGCAACTTGTTAAATAATTGTTCAGCCAAATGTTTCAAGAGTACATATTTTGTATCAACATAATCAAATTTGATTTGCCTTTGCAAATTTATATTGGAGGATATAAAATTAAACTTGGGATTGACAATGTTTAAGACATAAAGGAAAGTTATTTAACTGTTAACCAATAACTTATCGAGGAGTGAGAAATATAAGTCAGCTTTTATTCAAGTTTATTTATCTCAATGGCTGTTGTGCTACAGAGCAGAAATACAGCATTGAAGAGGCTTCAACGGGTGACCACAATGATTCCCAAGGATACAATATTGCATGCATTCACCATTCACAAAAATGCACAGTAACCCTGAGATAGACTGATTACATTTCGCCTTATTCTTTCTCCACCTATTGAATTACTAATCCCTATTCTCAGGTTATCCCAGCATTCTGTTGATATTCCTCTCTGCTATTTCATCCTGGTACCCTCACCTCTACCAAACTTAAATCTTCTCCAATACCAATGTAATGAACCACCATTCCCCTGGATAGGAGCAGCTATGACAACGCTTAAAAAGCTTGCTCAGTGTCCATCTTTATCACTAACAACGGGTGGCTGCAGTATGTACAATCTACTGGTAGTTCTTCTATAACGCAATGGTTGCGTTCTTTAGCAAGCCCGCACTATAGAAAAATCACACTTCAGAAACTGTGCTAAGAGTTGGCGATGTAATCACGTTACAGCCAACACATGCTTTAAAAGTTCGCACTTCAGAAACAGTGTCCCTAATTCATCGTTCACGAAACACATATTATAGCAGAATGACTTGTACAGGATATTCATTCTCTTGTGCTCTGCCAGAAAGAAGGCCCTTCATGATTATCTGCTGAACCACAACAGGTGCTGTGATCTTCTATATAGTGGGTAGCAGCCAGAGGCAGGCCCTAAATCTATTACAGCTGGAATGAGGATTGAATTGCGTGCTGTTGGTGTTACTCTGATCCCTGTGCTAGCCAACTGAGCCCAGATTCCCAACAGATAGGTTACACTGCAACAAATCTTACCATTGCCAATATCCCCCCACAATTACTGCCCCTATCTCTTGTCATCTACCACTCCAAGTTGTCCACTCTGTCAATTCTAAATCTTTGGACAACCTGATTTAAATTGTTCCACTTTTGTCAAACATGCCTTCAGCAGCCTCCATCTTAAATTGTGGAATTAGATTAGATTAGATTACTTAGATTACTTACAATGTGGAAACAGGCCCTTCGGCCCAACAAGTCCCCACCGCCCCGCCGAAGCGCAACCCACCCATACCCCTAACCTAACACTACGGGCAATTTAGCATGGCCAATTCACCTGACCTACACAACATTGGACTGTGGGAGGAAACTGGAGCACCCGGAGGAAACCCACGCAGACACGGGGAGAACGTGCAAACTCCACACAGTCGCCTGAGGTGGGAATTGAACCCGGGTCTCTGGCGCTGTGAGGCAGCAGTGCTAACCACTGTGCCACCGTGCCGCCCACCACTTCTAAATTCACTTCTAAAATCTCTCTGCCTGTCCTCCTTTAAGATGCTCCTTGCAATCTATCTCTTTGGCCAAGTTCTTGTTCACCTGTCTTAACATTCTCTTAAGAAACATGGTATCCATTTTTTATTGTAATGCGCACGTGATGCACCTTGGAATATTATAATATGTTAAAGATGCAATAGAAATACAGGTTGTTATTGAAAAGGACATGACCAGCAATATTGTGGGAACACCATTAACTCCATGTGATCGATGATCTTGGCATGGACAACTATTACTGTTCCTTCACTGCCACTGGTTGAGTTCCCTTCACCATTTGGATTACAGTGATCAAAGACAAGACCCAATATCACTTCTTCAGGGCAACTCTAGATGGATAATAATTTACATCTTGAGAACAAGGAAATCAGAAATAATAAAAATGAATAAACAAAACAGAAATGAAATACAAAAGGGAATGAGACTGAAAGAAGACAGACACGGAGAAAGGGAAGTGAAGGAGTTTGAGAAAGGCCAAAATAAAAAGGGGAGCAAAAATGATGTGGACACACATATATCTTTTCCAGTTTGTGGGACACAGAGGCTTCAAAGTTCTGCAGCATAGGTACAAGGACTTCAGGATAAATTAGCTCGGTTCCATGAAGAAGGCAAACCTCACCCCTAGTGTTGAAATATGGGTTTTGATGGAAGTTTGGCCACATCATCCCCATTCAAAATTGTGCATTGCAAACCACAAACATCCTCACTTTAATTTTATGTAAATCCTATTCTCTTAGGTAAATAATCTTGTGTACTCGTATTTCCAAACTAGTTGGATGTTGGAATGGGTACAAAACTCCTGGTGCCATTGTTCAGAGCATCGAAACAGCTGACACTAGCAGTATGTTTCTTAACATTAATGATGTTCTACCTTGTGTTACTTTTGAGGTGCTTTTCTGCACAAGTCTTCGCTATTGGACATGATGCAGAATGTTGCCAGATGCAATTTCAGCTGCCTGGGGACTACGTTATTGGAGGACTGTTTCCGATTCATGTTGAATCGTACAGGAACTACTCAAAGCCAGAGGTTCCCATGTGTAAGATGTAAGTAGACGTTTTGCTGGCTGACCTACATGAAAGTAATTCAAATTGTGATAAAAATACAAAACTGTAGATGAGTAGTAGAAAAGTGAGATGGCCATGAAGATAGGAGATATATTTGATGTCACTTTGCAAATTTTGTCAATTGTCAGATAGTCCAGGTACATTGAAAGGTAGTTAATGTAATCCCACTGTATAAAAAAGGAGAGAGTCAGAAATTTGGGAATTACAGACTGCTTCACCGAATACCAGTAGTTGGGATAATTCTGAAGTCTACAATAAAGGTTTAATAATATGACAATTAATATTTGCCAACTATATTACATAAAATCAACATGGATTTATGATAGGGAAATTGTGTTTGATAAACCCGCTGGAGTTTTTTTAAGGATGTAACTAGTAGTATAGATGGAGAACCAGTGAATATGGCATATTCGGATTTTCAGGAAGCTTCTGATAAAGTTCTGCATAAGAGGTTGGCATACAAAATCAAAACATAGGAGATTGGTGCTAATTTTTGGCATGGATTAAGAATTGGTTAGCAGACAGGAAGCAGAGAATAGGAATAAATGGATTGTTTTCAGACTGGAAAGCAAGGGGGCATGAACCAGGATCAGGCCTCCACCCCCAGCTAGCCACAGTATATATCAGTCATTTGGATGAGAGAATTGAGTATAATATTTTCAGGTTTGCTACAGCACATAACTAAATGGGAGTGTGAGTGATGTGAAGATTGTAAAGAGGCTTCTGTGCTTTATAGGCAAATTGAGTTAGTGGACAAACACGTGGTGGATGCAAAATAGTGTGAATAAATGTGTTATCCACTTTAGTTGGAAAAATAAAATGGCAGAGTATTACTTAAAGAGTGATTGATTAGGAAATGTTGATGTACAAAGGGACCTAGTTAGCCTTATACACTGCTCATTGAAAACAAGCAGTAAGGAAGCCAAATAGAGTCATAGAGTCATAGAGATGTACAACATGGAAACAGACGCTTCAGTCCAACCCATCCATGCCGACCAGATATCCCAACCCAATCTAGTCCCACCTGCCAGCACTCGGCCCATATCCCTCTAAACCCTTCCTATTCATATACTCATCCAAATGTGTCTTAAATGTTGCAATTCATTGCAAGAGGGTTTGAATATAGGAGCAAGGAAATCTTATTGCAATTATACAGGGCTTTGGTGAGAGCACAGTTGGAGTATTGTAATCAGTTTGAGTCTCCAAACCTAAGAAAAGATATATTTACCATAGAAGGAGTGCAGCAAAGATTCACCAAATTGATTCCAAGGATCACAGATTTGTCTTATGAAGAGAGACTGTGTCAGCTATGCCTGTATTCACTAACGACCTTAAGACCATAGGATATAGGAGTGGAATTAAACCATTTGGCCCAAAGAGTGCTCCACCATTCGATTATGGCTGATATGTTTCTCAATCGCATTCTCCTGCCTTCTCCCCGTCACCCTTGATCTCCTTCCTAATCAAGAACCCGAAGAACCACTGTCTTAATGTTGAGAAGAACGAGAGGAGATCACATTGAAGTTAATGTGATAAATGTTGTCAGGGCCAGACAGACTGGGTGCATGGGTAATGTTTTCCCTGGCCAGGTGGTCCAGAACCAGCAGTCAGAGTCTCAGGACTCGTGATTGTCCATTTCAGACTGGGATGAGGAAATGTTTCTTCATTCAGAGGGTGATGAGCTTGTTCAATTACCACCACAGAAGGATGAAAAGTGTTGTTCTGATTAATATTTCCCACTCAGAGAAATTTCACTATGACAGTAAGGAGCAGATGATCTGGTTTATCTGCTGCTATCAATAGCTTCCAGCTTTCTATTTTTATAGGGTCTGTGTGGTCCAATGTGGATGAAAATAGTCACCCTTTGGTCTAACTGAAAGAGCCTCTTCACAAGATAATAGAGGTTTCACTATTCTTCCCGAATGTATTCACATCAAACTTGGAAGATTGTTAGTTTGTTGAGTTCAGGCAGATATTTTGAATTAATTTACTGATGACCTGAGCTTCTCTTTTGAACTGGAGGGCTTCTAACACCATATTTCTCTCACAGACAATGGTGACAAGCGACATTTACGTTTGCCATATCTAGAATCTTTAGGCATTGCTGCTCTATTACTAGTTCTGCCTTTCACGGAGTTACATGTTCCACATCTTGAATCTTCATGTGACAATGGGTATTTATCCTCAATCTACCTCCATGTGTGAACTGACGTAGGTAGATGTTTTACTCCAACCTTTTGATGAGTTTGGACTTTCTTGGTCACCCTCAGTAATTGAATTATTGGTTAAATTAACTTGTTTACTAACTGACGTTACGTTAGGAGTTCTTCTGGCTAGATCTCATATCTGTTATTTCCATCAGCAAGATTATAACAACAAATTCTTCGTCCTTCACACACACAGCCTTCCTTGCACATTTGTACATTATCCCACTTTCCCGCCAGCCCTTACACACAGACCTTCCTCCGTTCTACATAATCATAAACAAACATGTTCCATTTGAAATTGTTCCTTTCTAGTTACCTCTGTATTGAATATGTGAGAGTGATTTCTCATTTTAGATAGTCACTGTGCTGTGTTATGATCAAATGAAAGTTTGTCCTTTGCATACAAATCTGGTCCCTCTAAGAACTGCAGTCAACCCAAACCTGACCCCAACCGTAACCATACCCTAATCCCAAACCAAAACCTAACCAGAACCCTAATTCTAACCCAAAACCTAACCCTAGCCCTAAACCTAAATGTAACCCTAACCCAAATCCTAACCCTAACCCTTTCCAAGCCCACACAATGTGTGTGTATTTGTTTATGATTACATAGAACAGAGGAAGGTCTATGTGTAAGGGGTGAGGGGAAAGTGGGATAATGGACATATGTGCAAGGAAGACAGTGTGCACGAGGGAGGAAGAGTTTGTTGCTATAATCTTGCTGATGGAAATATGAAAAAAGTCAGATCCCAGAATGAACATTGACTTGATAGATCATCGGTTTAATGTTTGCAATAGGTTACCCTATGGGTTACTTACCAAGCACATTCACATAAGACTGTCAATGTTCTTCGACAAAATAATACAAGTTCATTACACAAAATAAAACAATAACAAAAACAGGCATAGCTATCCAAATAAGACAGTTTAGAAAGATTTTGATATTAAACAGCAAAACAAAGTTTCAGCCTTTTTACCGAGCTATAGCCTTTATGAATCATTGATCCCAGTGAAGTGTCACTTCCATCTCAACTCTTTAATTCCTTACCTGATCGATGCTTTCCAGTTCTAATGACCTAAATCGCTTTTTGAATCTGACAGCTTGAAAATTTCCACACAGCTCTCACAGCTCAGAAATTTCACTAACTAATCTCTCATAGTCTGGAGATTTCTACACAATTATCAAGCTGCTGCTGGGATGAAACTGTTCTTCTACAATGAACTCAAGTCACTAATGGCTCCTTTCTCTATGTCATACCAGTTCCACTTTGCAAATACTTCATCCATTAACAGACCAGGAATCCTGCTAGTCACCTGACTAAAGCCAGCTGCTCTCTTCAATATTATGTAGGTACTTCACTGTTCCCAATGACTTTCTGAGCTCTTAACAACAAAGTCCTTCACACAACTGAAGCCAACTCATCTTTAACATCCAAATTCCCAAAATGATAATTGTATAATATGTACCATTATCAGTTTATGTTCAGAGAGAAACTGTGTGTATGGCTGAGGACTGTGCACATGGAGAAAGAGAATGTGTGTGTGGGAGGGAGGGAGTGAATCTGCATGCATGACAGGGAGGTGGGAGAGAGTGAGTGTGTATGTGTGCATTGATGGGACTGAGTGTATTTGTGTGTGAACAGCAAGAGTGAGCACGAACCCTGAGACTGCATAAGGTTGACACACACCCACCAATTCCCTCCTCTTACTCTACAAAACCCAACCCATGCTGGGAGAATTGGAAACTCAGACTGAGAAATTACCCACTTCTGACTCCCACAAATGTACAAATTCCACCAAGATTAGCTAAGAGTTTATACCACCAAAAGTTATGCAAGGCCTGTATGAGTTGAGCCCAACTTGTCTTGGCTCCAATTTGTATTGCATTCCCCGGTGATTAGGATTTGAGGGTTAATCATAGAGTCATAGAGATGTACAGCATGGAAACAGACTCTTTGATCCAACCTGTCCATGCCGAGCAGATATCCCAATCCAATCTAGTCCCACCTGCCAGCACCTGGACCATATCCCTCCAAACTCTTCCTATTCATATACCCATCCAGATGCCTCTTAAATGTTGCAATTTTACCAGACTCCACCACTTCCTCTGGCAGTTCATTCAATACACGTACCACCCTCTGTGTGAAAAGGTTGCCCCTTAGGTTTCTTTTATATCTTTCCTCGCTCACCCTAAAACTATGCGCTCTTGTTCTGCACTCCCCCACCCCAGGGAAAAGACATTGTCAATTTATCTTATCCATGCCCCTCATGATTTTATAAACCTCTTTCAGGTCACCCCTCAGCCTCTGATGCTCCCGGGAAAACAGTCCCAGCCTGTTCAGCCTCTCCCTATAACTCAAATCCTCCAACCCTGGCAACATCCTTGTAAATCTTTTCTTAACCCTTTCAAGTTTCACAACATCTTTCCGATAGGAAGGACACCAGATTTGCATGCAATATTCCAACAGTAGACTAACCAATGTCCTGTACAGCTGCATCATGACCTCCCAACTCCTGTACTCAATACTCTGGCCAATAAAGGAAAGCATACCAAACGCCTTCTTCACTATCCTATCTACCTGCGACTCCACTTTCAAGGAGCTATGAACCTGCATTCCAAGGTCTCTTTATTCAGCAACACTGCCTCGGACCTTACCATTAAGTGTATAAGTCCTGCTAAGATTTGCTTTCCCAAAATGCAGCACCTCACATTTATCTGAATTAAACTCCATCTGCCACTTGTCAGCCCATTGGCCCATCTGATCAAGATCCCATTGTAATCTGAGGTAACCTTCTTCGCTGTCCACTACACCTCCAATTTTGGTGTCATCTGCACTCTTACTAACTGTATCTCTTATGTTCACATCCAAATCATTTATATAAATGTTGAAAAGTAGTGGACCCAGCACCGATCCTTATGGCACTCCACTGGTCACAGGCCTCCAGTCTGAAAAATAACCCTCCACCAACATCCTCTGACTTCCACCTTTGAGCCAGTTCTGTATCCAAATGGCTAGTTGTCCCTGTATTCCATGAGATCTAACCTTGCTAACCAGTCTCCCATGGGGAACCTTGCCAATTGCCTTCAATTTCTGTAGCTCCATTTCATAACTAATATGACTAAAAAGAAATACTATTTAGCACTTTTTAGTGTTATTTTATTAAAATTACTGTTGTGTCAAAATCGAGAGTGTAGTGCTGGAAAAGCACAGCAGGTCAGGCAGCATCCAAGGAGCAGGAGAATCAACATTTCAGGCATAAGCCCTTCATCAGGAATATAAAGTCAGTTTTTTGAAATTTGAGAGAAAACTTGAAATATGGTCTCCCATGTATAAAGATTGGACAACTCTACTTAGAATTTTGTCTTCTTTGGACTGTAATAAATCTGACAAAGGCTCATCAGTAATGCCTATAACTTATGAATTCTGGCTTTAAGTCATTTTCGGCACACTCTCCGATAGTCTGTAGAGATTATTACTGAAGTCATCTATGAATTCCCTTGGATGCTTAATTCTTCAGTTAAATAATCCTTTATAAAGTTGTATTAATTCTGAGGTTGAAATGATTGTCTAAAGCTTTCAATATCTCTCTGAATGTATCTGTTGCATCTTTTATTCATTTATCTGTTTGTAAGAGCTGGCTGCCATATTCTCATAAGACTACATTGCAAAAGTACTTACTTGGCTGTAAAATGCTACTCCTATGGATACAATGTGATGAGACACCTCCTCCTTTTTTAACTAAATTAAACAGGTGAATCTGGTCATTATAACACTTAATGTGGGAGCTTACTGTGAACAAATGTTTCTTACAACAGTGACCACATTCCAAATGTACTTTAGTAGTGCAGTACACTTTGTGATATCTGTTGTGATAAAAGGTTTTTACATAAATGTATTTTTTAACCTTCAACTTGTAGAATCTCATCACAGTCTAATTCTAACAACATTTCTATTCTGTTAGTTTACCATTTTAACAATTTACAGTTTTGTTGCTGTCCTTCCCTATTATCTCAACCTTTCTCCATTTAAGATAAGAATTCTCCAACACTGAACAATTGATATCAGGTTAACTATCAAGCACAAGCCATTACACCCTCCAACTTTCATTATGATCATGGCTGATCTTTGAGCTCAATACTCTAATCCCATCTTCTCCAATTATATTTTTAGTCACAGAAGTTATAATTATCTCCTTCTTGAAAACACGTAATTCTGTGGTAGTGAATTTCACAGGCTCACCATTCTCTGGCTGAAGAAATTTTTCATCTCAGTGCTAGAGGTTTTACCCTTATCCTTAAACAAGGATCTTGTTTTTGGACTCATCCACTCCTTCCTCATCTAACCTGTAAGAATTTTATAGGTTTCTATGAGATCTCCCCTTATTCTTCTAAATGCGAGTGAATACAATTCTAAGCAATTCAACGTCTCCTCATACGTCGATCCTGCCATCACAGGAATCAACTTGGTAAACCATCACTGCACTCCCTCCAAAACAAGAACATCCTTTCAGATAAGTAGAGCGAAACAGCACGCAATATCCCACATGTGGCCTCATCAGTTGTAGCAAAATTTCCTTGCTCCTGCGCTTGAATCATTTTGCTATGAAGGCCAACATGTCGTTTGCCTTCTTTACTGCCTGCTGCACCTGCACACTTACTTTCACTGACTGGTGCAAGAGGACACCCAGGTCTTGTTAAACATTCCCCCCTCTCAGCCTTTCAAGAGTAATCTGCCTTCCTATTTTTGCGAACAAAATGGATAACCTCATATTTATCCACATTTTACTGCATCTGCCGGGCATTTGCCCACACACTGAGCCTGTCCAAATAATGCTGCAACATCTCCACGTCTGCCTCACAGCTTAGGTTAGGTTAGGTTAGGTGAAGGTGAGGTGAATTGGCCATGCTAAATTGCCCGTAGTGTTAGGTGAAGGGATAAATGTAGGGGAATGGGTAGGGGTGGGATGCTCTTCAGAGGGTTGGCGTGGACTTGTTTGGCCGAAGGGCCTGTTTCCACACTGTTAAGTAATCTAACCTAATCTTACACCCAGCTTTGTGTCACCTGCAAATTTTGAGATGTTGCATTGAGTTCCCTCATCTAAATCACCTAATCCTTACATTCTCTACTATGAAATTCTTGGTAGTAGTTGAGTGTGTCAACCAGGTTTGTCTTCTTTATTAATACTTCCAGCACTGACAAACCAGTATGATATTTGGAAATAACATTCCTTTTTAAAATATTTCACTAGGTTTTCCGATAACGGGTATATACTGTTTGAAACCATGAGGTTTGCAGTCGAGGAGATAAACAACTCGAGCTCTCTTCTGCCAAACGTCAGTCTGGGGTATGAGATATTTGATGATTGTGCAATTACCATCGATATCCAGGGATCATTTGCTTTTGTGTCAAGACCTCCAGAACATGTGGTGGAAACAGACCAGTATGATCGCAGATACCAATCTTTAGCCTCAGTCTTGATTGGTCCATTAAAATCAGATGCTGCTATCATCACAGCCAACATTGTCAGGTTGTTCGATGTTCCTCAGGTAAAGTTACACCAATTGTTTTCTTGGATTTTTTTTATCTCTCAGATTCCCTTACCTTTCAATAAGCACAACACCAACATACATTTATATAGTGCCTTGAATATGCCAAGTATATAGGCACTTCAGAGGAGCTTTTCAAACTGAGGCACATCATGGGGGAGGCAATGGCCTCATAGTATTATCACTGGACTATTAATCCAAAGATCCAGGTAATGCTCCTGGGATCTGGGTACAATTCCTACCTTGGTCAATTATGATTTTTTTTTAAGAGTCTAATGATGACAATGAATCCATTGTTGAATGTTAGGAAAAAACCCGTCTGGATCACTAATGTCCTTTAGGGAATGAAATTGGTCTGGTCTACATGTAACTTCAGACCCACAGAGATGTGGTTGACTCTTAACTGCGCTCTGGGCAATTAAGGGTGGGCAATAAATGTTGGCCCAGCCAATGACACCCTCTTCTAGTCAATGAATTTTAAAAAAAAATCAGGAGATATTGGATCACCCAACAAAGTACAAAGTCAGGAGGTAATTTGTTATGAGCATTGTGAAGGGGAAAGAGAGATAAACTGAGGGGTTGGGGGAGGAAATCAAAGAGTTTGGGGATAAGACGGCTGAAGGCAACAGTACTGTGAAGGAAATAGACAATACACAAGTGGTCAGAATTGGAGGGTCACAGAATGACCTGAAGGGTGATTGTTAGGGCTTTTTAAAAAAGTCATGCATTTGCAGGACATTGGCATTTCTAACTAAGCCAGCATTTATTTCCATTGCCATTTGCCCTGGTGGTGGTGAACTGGAAGAGATAACAGAGACAGAAAGAGAGAGTAAAGGATTTGAAAACAAAAATGGTAGTTTTAAAATCAAGGCATTGCTGGATTGGAAGCCAGTGAGCCCAGAGTTGATGAGTTAAACAGACTTAATACAAATCACCAACATATTTGTGTTGGAAGTATTGGATGATGAATTAGATATAAAATGACTGATTGCATCTTTCCATTGCAGATTAGCTATGGAGCCTCCAGTGAGGAACTGAGTGACAAGACAGAATATCCAAATTTTATGCGAACCATCCCAAATGATGAGAATCAGATTGAAGCAATTGTTCTATTGATCCAGAAGTTTCGATGGAATTGGATCACAGTGATTGGAAGCAGCAGTGACTATGGGGAGACTGGAAAACGCAAAGTTATCTTGAGTGCCACTGCAGTGGGAATCTGTGTGGCGTCTTATGGCACAATCCCACAGCATGAATCAGAGTCAAAGCAGGAAATCATCAACATTATTAACACCATCACTGCCAATAATGTCAATGTTGTCGTAATGTTCGCTGACGTCCAGCATGCAGAACATTTCTTCCAGGTCGTGGTGGCTATGAACATCACTGGAAAAGTCTGGATTTTAAGTGAAGCTATATCTATCAAGAGAAGACTTTCAGAAATTCCCAACATTAAGAGAATTGGCACTATCTTAGGGATTGCAGTAATGCAGGGCCACATGCCAGGATACAATGAATTTGTATTAAGGGATATCATTACTTTAAATTCTAGTATCAATCAAAGCATAAACTACACTGATCCACAGGAGGAAAGGCGAGACTGCACAGATAATATCTTCATGGCCACCTACAACCAATGCGTCCCATGCAAGACTGATGGTGTCAAGTCACTATTGGAGTATTCAGAGTGGCGCATTGAGTTTAATGTGTACTCTGCTGTGTATGCTGCAGCCCATGGTCTACATCAATTACTTCAATGTGATTCAGGAAACTGCAAAAAGGAAGGTGCCTTACCATGGCAGGTTAGAAAATTACTAAATACAAACTCTAATTTCAGCAATATTTAGGGTGGCACAGTGGCTCAGTGGTCAGTACTGCTGCCTCACAGCACTAGGCACCTGGGTTCAATTCCAACCTCGGGTGACTGTCTGTGTGGAGTTTGCACATTCTCCTTGGTGTCTATGTGGGTTTCCTCTGGGTGCTCTGGTTTCCTCCCACAATCCAAAGATGTGCAGGTTAGGTGAATTGGCCATGTGAAATTGTCCACAGCGTTCAGGGATATGTAAGCTAGGTGCATTAGTTAGGGGAAATGAAGAGTAGTAGGTGAATGGGTCTTCAGAGGGTCAATGTGGACGTGTTTCCACACTGTAGGGATTCTATGAATATTCTCATGAATCATTGCCAGTAAATCTTGTTTCTATGTGGTGGCACAAAGCAAGTGATAACAGGTTGGCATCCCACTTACCACCCAGTGTTTTTATCTTCAATATTTCCAGTTTAACTAAACATTACTCATTGTGGAGTAATAATAGTGTTATCAAGAATATGATGGGCTCTGCTCGAATCTTCCTTTTCAATTCACTGCCCAACAACATCAACATGCATTTATGTAGTGCCTTTAACATTGTAAACTCTTCCAAGGTGCTAAACAAGAACAGTTTCAAACACAATTGTTTCATCCTCAAAACGTATGTCACAGCAAATGGCCATATTGTTGGTCAAAGAAGTAGGTTTTTTGGAGAATCTTAAAGACAAAGTAACAGATAGAGAGGCAGAGGAGTTTTGGTGGGGAACTACAGAGTTTAAGGCCTCAGTAGCTCAAGGCAACATCACCAACAGTTGAGCAATGTGCTTCTAAGGTGGGCTCGAATTGGCAGGGAGCAGAAATCTGAAAGGGCTGAGGGGTTGAATAGGATTACAAAGATAGGAAAGATTGAGGCCATATAAAGATATGAGAACAAGGATGAGAAAATTAAAATCCATGTGAAGTTTAATCTGAGCCAATATATGCCAATGAATGCAGGAATGAGGATTGAATCAGATCCTGATCCTCTTCTCATCCTGAAAGCCTTGTCTTGGAAACATTGACACTGGGCTAGAATTCCACCATCTGGCAACTTAATCAAGACATTGTTCTGCACCATCCAAATGCCAGGACATGACCATCACCAACAAGAGGGATCTAACTATCACTCTTTGACATTCAAAGGTGTTTCTATCACTAAATCCCCAACATCAGAGTTACCTTGACCAGCAGCTGAACTCGATTCACCATAAATATCATGACTGAAGCAACAAGTCAGAGGCTAGGAAGTCTGCAGCAAGTAATCCACTTCCTGACTCCCCTATACTCAACTACCATCTATAAGGCACAAGTTAGAAGTGTGATGGGATTTCCCCTCTTGCCTGGACAGATGCAGCTCCAGCAACACTCAAGAAGCTCAATGCCATCCAGGATAAAGAAGCCCACTTGATTGGACCATACCCACAACCTCCAACATTCACTCCCTCCACCATTGATTTACAGTGGCAGTAGTGTGTACCATCTACAAGCCACACTGCAATAATTCACCAAGTCTCCCGTGAAAGCAGCTTCAAAACCTGTGACTTCTGCCAAGAGGAAGAACAATGGCAGCAGCTGCAAGTGCCTTCCAACAAGAGAGAATCTAAGTATCTATTTTTGACGTTTAACAGCCTTGCCACTGTTGAATCCACCACCATCAATGTCCTGGTGGTTATTATTAACTAGAAATTTCACTGGATAAGCCACATAAGTATTCAGGATTAGTGGTGCTGGAAGAGCACAGCAGTTCAGGCAGCATCCGAGGAGCAGTAAAATCGACGTTTCGGGCAAAAGTCCTTCGTCATATTCCTGATGAAGGGCTTTTGCCCGAAACGTCGATTTTACTGCTCCTCGGATGCTGCCTGAACTGCTGTGCTCTTCCAGCACCACTAATCCTGAATCTGGTTTCCAGCATCTGCAGTCATTGTTTTTATTGTGGCTACAAGAGTGGGTCAAATAATCACTGCAAATCCTGTGGCGAATGGCACAACTCCTAACCCTTCCACCAACTGCAAGGTGCACATCAAGAGTGTGAGGAATTACTCTCTGCTTGACTGGATGCATTCGGGTCCAACAACACTCAAGACACACAACAATATCCAGGACAATGCAGCCCATTTGAACAACACATCGTCAGCACTGTAATCATTCATGCTCTCTACAATCGATAGTGGAGCTATCAAGATGAACTGCAGCAACTGACCAAGTCTCCTTGAATGGCTCCTTTTAGACACTCAACCTCTACCACCTAGAAGGGCAAAGAATGCAAAGATGTGGAAATTCCATGATCTGCAACTTGCACTCCATGCAAATTGCACACATGACCAATCATTGGAACTTTATCAGCATTCCTTCATTGTCACTGGCTCAGAATTCTGGAACACTAACAGCACGATGAGTGTTTTTTCACCACATGGAATGTGCAGTCACCATCATCTGTTCAGGAGCAATTAGGGATGAGCAACAAATGCCAAAGCTGTCCACTTTCATGAAGGTCTGAATAAAAGAATCCAGACCCACCACTCAACTTGTGCTTTTGACTGCAGCCCAATGAATAGCAATTTGGAATGGAAACTCCAACACAAACACAGCTGCATTAGAGCATTATTTCAATGAGCCACCACACACTGCAGCACAGAGGAACTATGAAGAGCAAAGGAAAATCATCCATACAGCATATTCAAAAAGAATGGGTACCCAATGACCACAGTGCCAATTTCTCAACCACAAATCGAAACAAGCAGACAAAACGCGCCCAGAAACCCGAGCCGCACTTTCCTACATCAAAGACATCTCAGAAATGACTGCCAGACTACTCAGACCCCTTGGCATCATGTTAGCCCACAAACCCACCAACACATTAAAACAGCAGCTAATGAACTTGAAAGACCCTATACAGACAAGCAAAACAAACGTCATTTACAAAATATCTTGCAAAAACTGTAACAGACACTACATTGGATAAACAGGTAGAAAACTACCTACCAGGATACATGAACATCAAACAGCCACAAAAAGACATGACCCACTATCACTAGTATTCTTTTGTACAGCCGAGGAAGGACACCACTTTGACTAGGATAATACATCCATTCTAGTACAAGCCAAACAACGACATACATGAGAATTCCTAAAAGCATGGAATCACAACCAAAGCTCTATCAGTAAACATATCAATTTGAACCCCACCTACCACCCTCTGAGAAAAAGAACAAGAAATTACACCACCAACACAGAAAATGGCAGCACCACCCTAAGGAAACATAAACACATAAATAGAAAGTGGGACACAACACCGGTGCTTCACAAGAGGCTCATTAATGATGTTACCTAGTATGGTGACGAAACATCTGAAAGTGAACCTTCCAGCTCAGCGAGCAAACTCACACGCAGAAGCTCAATCTGAGCTACAAATCTTCTCAAAACTGGCTAACTCCAAGTTTTTTTTTGGATTGCCCTATTCTTGTACAATATTAAAATAGTTGTGCTCCTGGATGGATAATCCAGAGAGCTAGACTAATGATCTGCAGATATCTGTTGAGATCATGCTATGGAAATTTAAATTCAGTCAATGAAAGGAAGTTCTAGAAGTAAACGTTGGAGTTAGCGATAGGAGCCACAAACTTGCCAGATTCTTGCAAGTATCCATTTAGTTCAATATTTAGGGAAAGAAACTCTCCTGGTTTAGTCTACATGTGACCCTAAAACCACTGCACTCCCAACTCCCCTTTGAAATATTCTAGCAAACCACTTGGCTGAATATGTAAGAACGATAACTAATGAGTTTGGATTGGTTCTTGCAGCCTGTGAATATGTGTCTTTTTAAGAAGCCCCAGAATACTGAGATTAGTTGAGATGATTTGGAGATGCCAGTGTTGGACTGGGGTGTACAAAGTTAAAAATTACACAACACCAGGTTATAGTCCAACAGGTTTAATTGGAAGCACTAGCTTTCGGAGTGGTGGTTTTCTGATGAAGGAGCAGTGCTTTGAAAGCTAGTGCTTCCAATTAAACCTGTTGGACTATAACCTGGTGTTGTGTGATTTTGTTTTACTTTGAGATTATTTGAGACATTCTCTGGTCTTATACAGATCATGGATGGAGTATGGCATTCTGAAAGGAGCTCACAAGCTACATGACAATTTGAGGTGTTATTAACTGTCTAATTTTTATATGAATAGCCAAGCTGCCTAAAGCCTTTCAGCTGACCCTATCCATGTCTTCTCTTCCAGCTTCTTGAAACTCTGAAGACAATCAATTTTTCCCTTAACGGAGTGCCAATTTCTTTTGATGAGAATGGAAATCCTCCAACAGGATATGACATCATTTACTGGGATTGGAAAAATGAGGTCGTTTCCTTCACAGTGATTGGATCATACAAGTCCAAACCTGGACGGCTTCAAATTGATGGCTCCTTGATCAAATGGAATTCAGAAGAAGGCAAGGTAATCTAGCTGAGTTCTCACTCGATATTGAGACCTGTTTCTTCTTTCAAAATAATACTTCATTTTTTAATTTCTTTCTCACCTCCTGAAGATGCTGAACCTTGCTGGGGTGATGTGAGACATCGTTGGCCCTCAAGGATCTTGTCAAGCAGCCATTGGCCTAAACACAGAGATTATTTGATTTTTAAGAGATTAAAGCCATCTGAACCATTGGGAAAATTGATATCTCTTCAAAGAGTTAACATATAAAACTGATTGTTTTTAAAATTTGCAATCACTATTGTCTTGTTCCAAACAGATTCCTACTTCAAACTGTTCCGTGGAATGTGAACCTGGCCAGATAAAAGTTACCGTTGGTTTCCAAACATGTTGCTTCATATGCAAGGATTGCGTTGAGGGAACATTCCAGAATGAAAGTGGTTTGTATAAAGCAGTCCCTGCCAAGATGGTTTCTGTCAGAAAGGGGCCAGAGAAAGGAATGGAAGGCAGGGGTGGAAGGTGGGGTGGTGGGGATAAGAAATGTTAGGAGCATGCTTCCCTCTGTTAATAACATATAATCCTCTTTCCAATTTGTCTCATGGACAAAGTCCCAGTCTTAGCCGGTCCCTTCTGGAATACAGCAGAAACAAAGGACTTTATTTATTGACAAGTTTACACAACTTGTCAGGAATTTTGATCCAACTCAAAAGATTGCAGAGACCTAGAAATGTCATCACAGAAAGAGGCCATTCAGCCCATCACACTTGCATTAAAATGAGCTCTTTAAACAGACCGAACAACAGTGACTGCATTCATTTGCCCTCTTCTGTATCTTCTTTCAAGCATTAATCAAATTTTCTTCAGCTTTTGGCCTCTGTTCCATGCTTGCAGTATTTAATACCTAATAAAACATCAGGGAACTTCATTAAAATGGAAACACATAATTTAACCCACCTCCAGACTTGATTTCCCCAACACATTTCTTACTGACTTCCTAACCTCCCCCTCTGTAGATTCCAACACATCCAAAACTTATGTGTATCCAGGTACTACCACCCACTTCAGACCTGACTCCTCATCACTAACATACAAGTTTCAGAGCCAGTCCATGACCTTGTCTCACTCTACCTCTGTGACCTTCTCCAGCATTCCACCGCACCCCACAACACTCTGGTTGTTCTGAATCCAGAATCGGATGATTTCTCTCAAACTTTCCATTCCACTTTACTGGCAGAGGCTGTATGGTCTTTGCCACTAGAATTCTCAGATCCTAACTACACCTCCAACACAATTTAATTCTCAGTTCTCTGCCTTCTAATTTCTCCTGAAAAATCATCTTTAACCCAAATTATGATAACCTCTATAGCTCTCCTCTCAATTCCTGTTTGGTGTAAATCAACTTCGATGTGTTTTGCTATGTTAAAGGAATTATGATGTATCGTTACTTAGGCAATAGAAAAAATCAAGCCAACTTCTTGCTCATGAAAGTTCTTTTATCTTCTTTTACAGAGTGTATACCTTGTGATTTAAACCAGTGGTCACCCCCAAAGAGCATGGTTTGCCATAATAGATATACGGTGTACCTGAGATGGAATGAGAATATTTCTATTGTGATAGCTTTGGTAACAGGATTTGGACTGATACTGAAAGTATTAATTGGTGCCACCTTTGTCATTTATTTTGACACTCCCATTGTCAAGGCTGCAGGAGGGAAATTGTGCTTTGTCCTTTTATTGGCATTATTCGTCAGCTGCAGCAGTGTGTATTCCTTCATTGGGGAACCTGGTCCTGGGATTTGTATCACTCGGAAGCTGTTATTTACAGTGGGCTACACAACTTGCCTGGCATGTCTACTCGTGAGATCTTTTCAGCTTGTGCTCATCTTCAAATTGGCTAGCAAGTTGCCAAAAGCTTATAATTATTGGGTTAAATACAATGGGCAGTACATCTTTATATTTACAATGACTGTTATTGAGATCATATCATCCTTCTCATGGATATTCTCTAAGATTCCAATTTTTGAGAGGATCAATGATATTTCCAAAACTGGAAGCATTCTGATGTGTGGTCCCACAAATCTTCTTTATTCGCTCCTGTCTGTTTGTGGACCTGTTTCTCTCTGTTTGCTTTGCTTTATGTTTTCCTACCTGAGTAAGGATCTTCCCAAAAACTACAATGAGGCTAAATATATCACCTTCAGCATGGCAGTGGTCTTGGTTTCCTGGATCTTCCTGTTTTTGGTGATTTTCTCTAGTCCGAACAATTTTATATCTCGTATCGAAGCAGCTGTCGTTCTTCTGAATACCTATTCCATCACTGTCGGATATTTCTTACCAAAATGTTACATCATTCTCCTCAAACCAGAGCGCAACACCACTGCGTTTTTCCAAACATGTATCCAACAATACACCAGGAACAGGGAAACTCCTCAACCATAGCATTTATCGAATTTGGTGTCCTTCACATCATCGATCATGGTTTTCCGGGATTCTCATAGAGTCATAGAGATGTACAGCATGGAAACAGACACTTCGGTCCAACCTGTCCACGCCGACCAGATATCCCAACCCAATCTAGTCCCACCTGCCAGCACCCGACCCATACCCCTCCAAACCCTTCCTATTCATATACCCATTCAAATGCCTCTTAAATGTTGCAATTGTACCAGCCTCCACCACATCCTCTGGCAGCTCATTCCATACACGTACCACCCTCTGCGTGAAAAAGTTGCCCCTTAGATCTCTTTTATATCTTTCCCCTCTTACCCTAAACCTATGCCCTCTAGTTCTGGACTCCCCCACCCCAGGGAAAAGACTTTATCTATTTATCCTATCCATGCCCCACATGATTTTGTAAACCTCTATAAGTTCACCCCCTCAGCCTCCGACGCTCCAGGGAAAACAGCCCTAGCCTGTTCAACCTCTCCCTACAGCTCAAATCCTCCAACTCTGGCAACATCCTTGTAAATCTTTTCTGAACCCTTTCAAGTTTCACAACATCTTTCCGATAGGAAGGAGACCAGATTTGCACGCAATATTCGAACAGTGGCCTAGCCAATGTCCTGTACAGCTGCAACATGACCTCCCAACTCCTGTACTCAGTACTCTGACCAATAAAGGAAAGCATACCAAACGCCTTCTTCACTATCCTATCTACTTGCGACTCCACTTTCAAGGAGCTATGAACCTGCACTCTAAGGTCTCTTTGTTCAGCAACACTCCCTAGGACCTCACCATTAAGTGTATAGGTCCTGCTAAGATTTGCTTTCCCAAAATGCAGCACCCGCATTTATCTGAATTAAACTCCATCTGCCACTTCTCAGCCCATTGGCCCATCTGGTCCAGATCCTGTTGTAATCTGAGGTAACCCTCTTCGCTGTCCACTACATCTCCAATTTTGGTGTCATCTGCAAACTTACTAACTGTGCGTCTTATGCTCGCATCGAAATCATTTATGTAAATGACAAAAAGTAGAGGAGATACTAGCACATGCTACGTTGTTAACAGGCAACAACAACTTGAATTTATGTTGCACTGCTGATGCAAGAAAACATCTCACAATACTCCACAGGGGCACAATCAGACAAATTTTCACACCAAATTACATCAGGACATTTTAGAAAGGTGACTTATACTAGGCTAAAGTGGTAGTGTTGCAAAGGAGGAGAGTTAGTGAGATGGAATGGCTTACGGCCTCAGTAAGACCCAAGAGCCAGTGCCCAGAAGTACATACATTTCTTCTGCAATAGTTATTATCTTGTATAAGTTTGAGTTCCTCTGACATGAGATCAAATTTTAATGCTGACTTTTTCTGCACCACCATTGTGATTGTTCCTTTATTGCCTTTTTCATTATCTTGTAGAACTCCTCCATTTAAACATCTTTAGTCACCCCTTCCATATAGAACGATCTTTGCACGGCTTGATTTTTGCCTTGTTATGTTTATGTAAATTGCAAATTGGGGGTCCTTATTGATTTAAATTAAGGCTAATTTGAGACCCTTCTCTAGATTATCCTTCCCTGCTCTCCCTCTCGAACCCTGTAAAATACTTAGAGGTAACAGTCAGTATGTAATGATTCTTTCAAAATGTAAGTTTTTGCTGTTTATTAGAATTTAACATCTTTCTGCTTCTGTGTATCATTAGTTCTCTAAATAAATTTGATTAAACAACTTTAACCTGTTCATCCTGGTCTGATGTTCTGCTTTTTAAAACTTAGAGTCAAACATTCTGGGTTTCCCATAGTACATTCATGAAAAGTGCAGTATTCATAATAATATAAAAGAAATGCAAACTTGTATTTATGTAACATTCATTATCGCAGGGCATTGCAAAGATTTAACAGCCTGGAGGTGCATTTTCTGTAGTAATTTGGGAAATTACTAGATAGAAATTGGGTAATACACAAGAAAGAACCCAACCCCTCACACTCCTCCCTCTCTGCCTCTGCTGAGTGTCACAGAATATTTTACATTCATCTGAGACATCAACATACATGTGAAAACTTACACTGTACCTTCGTATGATGTCACCAGGGGGCAGCATATATATAAAAAATAGGAAGGGTTCTAGGGTTGCTCCTTGAAAGACACCAGAGGTAAACTCTGTTTTAGTGCATCTTAGTTGTCAACGAGTGCAGACAAGGAGCAAGGGTGACCTCAGGGAGTTTGTCTTTGACACAAATGTAGGATGTCATTTGTGATTTTGATAAGAGCTTTTTGGGTACTCTGGCAGCAGTGGAAACCTGAAGGGAGGATATTAAACATGGATAAACCTCAACCACAATAGTTACTGGCTCTAGGATGGTTTAGTCCATTTTAGTAAACTCTGTGTAAGTAATTCTCTGTTTACAGTTAGACAATAAAGAATGGTACCACGTGAAAGCAGTTCCATCCAACAGGACAGCGATGAAGAGATTTCAGAGAAGGATTCTTAAAAATTAGGTTTGTTTATGGGATATTAATGTCACTAATTGCTCTTGAAATGGTTTGGTAAGCTGCATTTTGAAGTGCAACAGTCCACATGGTCTAGGTACACTCACATTGCAGTCAGGAAGAGGAATCCAAGTTTCTGACCCAGATACTGAAGGAATGGTGATATACTTCCTGTTTTATTGGCTAGCCAGCTCACTGCTGCATGAACGGCTGCTCATAATGAAGTTTGTGGCTACCATCTACTTTAAGAGTAGGAAACTATGTAGCTGGTTTGTTCTAGTGTGGTTTCACTTTCTGGACTAACTAGGAAATCTCTTGTAGTTAATAAACTGTAGATGATTGTATGTTAGCAGCTAGATACAGGGTAGGGAAGTTAGTTAGTTTGGTTTGCTATGCAGAGTGAGTTCAAGTTCCACAATGGCTGAGGTTAGCATGAAGGATTCTTCTTGTTAACCTTCCACCTTACCCAGGTTTTAGATTACTTACAGTGTGGAAACAGGCCCTTCGGCCCAACAAGTCCACACCACCCCGCCGAAGCGCAACCCACCCATACCCCTATATCTACCCCTTACCTAACACTATGGGCAATTTAGCATAGCCAATTCACCTGACCTGCACATCTTTGGACTGTGGGAGGAAACCGGAGCACCCGGAGGAAACCCACACAGACACGGGGAGAATGTGCAAACTCCACACAGTCAGTCGCCTGAGGCAGGAATTGAACCCGGGTCTCTGGCACTGTGAGGCAGCAGTGCTAACCACTGTGCCACCGTGCCGCCCACAGGTGTGGTGACACTTAGGCTAAACCACCACCAGTCATCTCTCTTTAATGACAGAGCAGCCCTATAATGACTTTACCTTTATGCTGAAATGATAAACATGGTTATAGAGGTTATGAGGACGACCAAATATTAGCTCTAACTCCTTTGAGATCTCAAGCTTTCCTGGCCACAAGTTTACACAACATTACCATAGTGGGAGTGCTTATGACAGTCATCAGTATTAACCCTTTCAGACCCATGTACATTCTTTCCAAGTCAGGATGGTGTGTGGTTTGAAAGGGAACTTCCATGTGGTGGTGTTAATTTCCCTCCGAACTACACCGTGTGGTCAATCTTGCCAACGAGTGCAGACAAGGAGTGAGGGTGGCCTCAGGGAGTTTGTCTTTGACACACCAAATTAAGATGTCATTTGTGATTTTGATAAGAGCTTCTTGGGTACTCTGGCAGGAAACCTGAAGGGAGGATATTAAACATGGATAAACCTCAACCACAATAGTTACTGGCTCTAGAATTGCTTGACTGTCTTGATTAATTGTGGATGTGACATGATGAAGGGGAACCAATTGCTGTCTGTGTAAGCAGAACCATTGAGCAGAATTGCAAGGTCAACTTTAAATTTGTTTACACACTGAGCTATTTCCAATAGTCACCTATAGATGGCAGTGATGGGACAGCTTTGCACCAATGTAATATGCTTTTTCACCATGGCAACCATAATACTCATGATGCAGAATTGCAGATCACCCCAGGGCCATATGTGGAAATGTAACTGGACAACACTCTTTCTTCCATGAATAACAACTGAAATGAAGACTAGTCACTCGCTCTCCTATTGGTCCTCAGATTTTCAGTTCTTTCTGTCTTTTCTTTTTGTCTCAAGAAAGTTCCACGTGTTCTCAGATTTTATTGCTGTGCAGCTTTACAACTGCTTTTCCAATGTTTCGGTTTCAAATATTGGTATCAAGTTAGCACAACAATAATAATTTTGCAAGAGATAGGCACTATTCTCAGCACAATAACCTTACACTGCTCCATTCATAAAAAAACTTTGTAATAATGTCCTGAGATAACTGTTTCCCCAGTGCAGCCGCACCTATCCTTTTGCTTTGGAAATTATGTTAAGATTTGAGAATGAAGGAGGAATAAAGAATAAACAAAAGACAAACAAAAGGAGAAGAGGAAAATAATATTAATTTGTTTAGGTTTCTCTGTAGAACAAGAGACTTAAAGACAAGACAGTCACTAATACATCTAGTGAAGAACATCATTAAAACTTCATTCATAGTTTCATAGAGTCATAGAGTCATACATCACAGAAACAGACCCTTCGGTCCAAATGATGCATGCCAGCCAGATATCCTAAATCTAGTTCCATTTGCCAGCATTTGGCCCATCTCTCTCTCAACCCTTCCTATTCATATACCCATCCAGATGCCTTTTAAATGTTGAAATTGTACCAGCCTCCACCACTTCCTCTGACAGCTCATTCCATACACTCTCTCTGCATGAAAACTTTTCCCCTTGAGTCCCTGTTAAATCTTTCCCCTCTCGACCTAAACCTATGCCTTCTACTTTTTGACTCCCCTACTCTGGGAAAAAGACCTTGTATTCACTCTACCCATGATCCTCATGATTTTATGGAGTTCAATGTAGCTAAGTGTGAAGTCATTCACTTTGGTAGGAGTAACAAGAAGATGGATTACTGGGCTAATGGTAGGCTACTTGGTAGTGTGGATGAGCAGAGGGATCTTGGTGTCCATGTACACAGATCTCTGAAAGTTGCCACCCAGGTAAATAGTGCTGTGAAGAAGGCATATGGCGTACTGGGCTTTATTGGTAGAGGATTTGAGTTCCAGAGTCCTGAGGTCATGTTGCAGTTGTATAAGACTCTGGTGCGGCCGCATCTGGAGTATTGTGTACAGTTTTGGTCGCCATACTACAGGAAGGATCTGGAGGCACTGGAACGGGTGCAGAGGAAGTTTACCAGGATGATGCCTGGCATGGTAGGAAGATTGTATGAGGAGAAGCTGAGGCACTTGGGGCTGTTCTCATTGGAGAAAAGAAGGTTTAGGGGCGATTTGATAGAGGTGTACAAGATGATTAGGGGTTTAGATAGGGTTGACAGTGAGAACCTTTTTCCGCGTATGGAGTCAGCTGTTACTAGGGGACACAGCTTTAAATTAAGGGGAGGTTGGTATAGGACAGATGTTAGGGGTAGATTCTTTACTCAGCGGGTTGTGAGTTCCTGGAATGCCCCGCCAGTATCAGTGGTGGACTCTCCCTCTTTATGGTCATTCAAGCGGGCATTGGATAAGCATATGGAGGTTATTGGGCTAGTGTAGGTTAGGTAGGCTTCGGTCGGCGCAACATCGAGGGCTGAAGGGCCTGTACTGCGCTGTAGTTTTCTATGTTCTATGTTCTATGTCCTAAAAGGTCACTCCTCAGCCTCTGATGCTTGAGGAAAAACAGTCCCAACCTACTTCGTCCCTGCCTAAACCTTCCAACCCTAGCAAATTCCTTGTCAATCTTTTCTGAACCTTTACAAGTTTAACAACGTTATTGAATCATGATATGGACACGCCAGTATTGGACTGGGGTGGACGAAGTTAAAAATCACACAACACCAGGTTATCGTCCAACAGGTTTATTTGGAAGTACTAGCTTTCAGAACACTGCTCCTTCATCAGGTATCTAGTGGGGCAGGGATTTATGTGTCTTATGATCTTGCCCCAAAAGCTAGTACTTCAAAATAAACCTGTTGGACTATAACCTGGTGTTGTGTGATTTTTATCATTGAATGACACAGTTTTGGTACACTTAAGGAGAGGAGGCTTGGCTCATAGACAATAGAGCGTAAACAAATTCCTGAAGGTTTCAGCACATCACATACCCTTACATCCATCCATATCATTCTTTGCCTCTCAACATCAATTTGAAAACAAAAAGATTCATTGTCCAGTAGCTGTGCTTAAACTGCCTGCTGTATTTTCCCCCAGCTCCAATGTTTTTACAAAGTGAAGAAAATTGTTTGAAGAAAATTACAATATTTGAGAAGAAAATTTTGAAATCAAGGGATTTTCAAATCAACAAGCACGATGTAATATTTAACCTTATATTTAATGATCATTTAACATTCTCATACAGCAGGGAGAAGAAGCAATGGACAAAGAGTTAATTGAATGGGAGAAGCTCAAGTGAAATACAACATAGCAGATGGGTGAATTAGCTTTGTTTTCTTGCAGATAAAGCTTTCTGTCCTGTTTTCTTCCACCTTCTAAATGTTACTTTTGGTATCGTAAGTTCATCCTTGTGAAGACGAACCTCCTCACCCAAAGGGTTGTGAATCTGTGGAACTCTCTGTCCAGTGAAACAGTTGAGGCTACCTCATTGAATGTTTACAAGGCAAAGATTTTTGAATAGTAAAGGAATTAAGGGTTACAGTGAGTGGGTGGGTAATTGGAGCTATGTCCACAAAAAGATCAGCCAGGATCTTATTAAATGGTGCAGCAGGCTTGATGGGCCAAATGGCCTACTCCAGCTCCCATTCCTTATGAACTCTTATGTCTTCTTTTGCCATAATTTTGGCAGGTTTGTGGTTAAACATAGCCATGATGTGGAACACTCAATGTTTAAAGTGCCAATTAAACTAATTACTACAGGATCATCCTGATTGAAATAAACTAAGTGACCATTCAGCATTTTAATTCCCAACATAACCCACACAAACTCCAAATGAAAACTGAAGCATTTCTTATGCCCTCCGAACATCCCAAACTGCTTTATAATTAATTCAATGCTCAACATGAGGTAATAAACCGAGACCAAGTTTGCTCAGTTAGATGTAAAAGGTTCCATTCAATAATGAGCTGAGACATTATCCCCAGTCACTTGGCCAAGATTTATCATTAATTTGCTATTTGCGGGATTTTGCCGTGTGGAAATAAGCCACCGCATTTCCTACTTTACAACAGTGATTACATTTCAAAAGTACTTTGTTGGCTGTAAAGCACTTTAGGATGTCCTAAGGTCATGAAATAGACAAATGTGAGTCCGTCTTTTCTATGTAAAGGCAAGTTACTGTTAATTGCAAACACACTTTGGCAGCAGCTAGTTTGGAGGAACAGAGAACAGGAACTTTGGGAAATGAGGCATTACCTATTCAAGACAATTGATTGGCCAAGAGCCAACCATTTGGCATTTACAAAGTAGCACGGCATGGTTTGTGTCTCAGCTGTTTGCGTCGTGTCTGATCCTAGGTTTCTTCGGGTGCTCGTAAGTGCGAAGGTCATAGAGGTCCTGAGACCAGACACTGCTGCCTCCTTCCAGACTCCTTCAGGGTGATTATGCAGGCATCTTAGAAGCGTAAGCTTTTCGATACATTCCAGACAGTGTCAGCTAAGGAGCAGAAGGTAACGTAAGCAACCACAGTTCCATCTCCAGACAATGCTTGCAAAACAAGTGCACTGTTTTACAGTTTAGACAACAGTCATGTAAAATTATTTATGTTCTGGTTTTAACCTAACCAGCTCAGCGACAGCACTTGACTCATAACCTGCCTGGTTCTATGCTCCACAGACCTTCAATCCAAACCCAGCCCTGTTCTCGCCAGCTGGCTTACATTAAATTGGAGCTGTAAATTTTGTTCCCTTTGTTGACTTTTCCCACAGTTCTCCCTCTCTTCCTGTCCTGTACCTTTCTAACTCTACAATCCCAGTTCTTGTGAAACCACACTGGCTTCTGGTTATAGCAACACCTTGATTTTAATATTCTCATCCAGAGGTTTCCAAGTCTAACTGAGCCCTTGATCGTCCAAACTTGAAACCTATACCAGGCCCACAACCATTTGGGATCCCTGTGCTCCTCCAATCTTGGTCTCTTGTCTCTCTCCAGTTTTCATTAGTCTGTCAGTGTTAATCATAGTTAAAAATCACACAACACCAGGTTATAGTCCAACAAGTTTATTTGGAGGTACTAGCTTTCAGAGTGCTGCTCCTTCATCGGGTAACTAGTGGGGCAGGATCATAAAATACAGAATTTATAGCAGAAGATCACAGCTTTAATTGCATGGCACTGTGATGTTTTGCTATAAATTCTGTGTCTGATGACCCTGTCCCACTAGTTACCTGATGAAGGAGCAGTGCTCCAAAAGCTAGTACCTCCAAATAAACTTGTTGGATTATAACCTGGTGTTGTGTGATTTTTAACTTTGTCCACCCCAGTCCAACGCCAGCTCCTCCACATCAGTGTTAATCATGCCAGGGAAACTTCAGCTTGCCATTTGCTCTGTAATAACCATCATGGCACATTTATTACAGGTGTTTTTGCGCTTCATTCTGTACTGGCAAAAATCATGTCATGCTGCAACTAGGGCATTGTGTGCTCAGGAATAGGACCCAGTCCATTGAGTCGACCAGGCTGCATCTCTGAGCTCTTTGCTTACTGTCGTATTGTTCCCTCACTGTGAGCCTACTTGGGAGCTCACAGCATCGTTGCCTCGCCTTGTCGTGCTGATATGTGTTTTACCCCTTCAACCAGAGACATCATGGTTAATATTACTGATGTCTTACAGTGCTGTCTAGCACAGACACAAAACCAGGAAGCTTGTCACATTGTCAGCAAAATAGACTTCGCTCAGGAGTCCCAGCTCAGCAGGTCATGGGCAGTCTCCCATACCCGTCACAGTCAGGCAGCTACTTGGGGTGGTCAGAGTCAGGATCATCTCAGAATGATTCAGCAGCTGAATGTTGGGAAGCCCATTGCTCTGCCCTGCGGAGGGCTGTTTTTCTTCTGGAATGAGAGAGAGGCAGGATTTACGGACAATGGAAGTGGGTTGCCCAGTGTTACTGTTGGCACAATGGGGAGGTGCCCCGGGTGAGTGAATGGGCAGCGCAGAGGGCCGGCAGGGTTCATGGTGTTGGGGATTGGGTGAGTGAGGACAGGTGGGAAAAATGCTATAGACGTTAGAGAGAAAGTTCGAGAATAGCAGGTGGGTGTGGTAGCAGAGACAGAGTGAGTGAGGTATTGGAAACAAAATGGTGGCACTCGCTCTGGTGAAGGGGAGAAGGGCACTGACATTGTTTCCTTCACTGGTGCGTATTTTTCCAGGTGGCTGAGACCCTACTATCCCAGATTGAAGCCTTGGATCAATTTGGCATGACCTGGTATCAATGACCACTGTGCTGGTCCTGTGGGAAGATGAAGTCCCTCCAGGTGACAACTTCCCCCTGTCTGCTGTGTCTGTGGCAGCTTGGGACTGACATCACATGTCCAAGTGCACAGCGGGCTTTTGAAGATGGCGTGAGTGCAAAGCATGCTGGTCAATTCCAGCCTAACCCGACAATGGGGAGTGATTCCAGGAACAGTGGATGATAAGGTGAGTGTGAGAAACTCTATAGGAAGACAGCAGATAATTAGTGAGGCAAATTTGGTACAACCTAGGGAGAGAACGCAACAGGCCTTCAGGTGACAATGCTTCCAAAAATGTGATGTAATGACAAAAAAAAGTAAGGTTGAGTTTTGGATGTTTGACAAAACTCTGACAAATCAAAGTGAGTGAAAATGGAATATTGAAGCTATTAACAGGGCAGGAGGCTTCCAACCTATTTTAAAAATATCACAAAACCCATTAACAGCAGGAGACAGGAATTTAAATTCCATGTGCCTTTATTTGGCCCATTAATGCAGCCTTCGCTGATACTGGAACACATAGCACAGGAGCAAAGATTTTATCCATATCATGTGTCCAATTATAGATTCATTTGAGGAAATAGGTGACAGGTGAAATTTTAAATCCACAACTGGAGCTGTTGGAGAGCAAGAACCTGCAGTGTTGGCTTGAAGCCAGACAACCAGGAATCTGTGGCTGCAGGCCCGGGAAGGGAGAGTGGGGGTGGGGGTGGGCGGGGGATGAGGGAGGTCAGTGTGGTGCACGGGCACTTTAAGAGCACACACTCTGTGGCGTGGATTTGCTATGGCATTCCAACATGTTGTCACCATGTCAACTGTTTCTCACCATTTGTTTCTCAGACTCACAGCTATTTCTAACAGTCCATGCCAGGACTTAGTAACTATTCCTGCAGCAAATTAATCTGCCGGGTAAGTTACAACAAAAAACATGTCTTAATGGACAGACCTAAGGGCATCATAGTATAGTACTGCATGGGAGGAGGCCACCTGGCCCATTGAATCTGTACTGGCTTGTGTAGAGAGCAATCCATCTTCCCTCCCTACAAACATTTCTTTTTAAGGCATTTCCAATTTCCCTTTTAAAAACTTGTTTCCACTGCAGCCCCCCGCGCACCTCCCCCCAACCCTGCTTTATATTCCAAATCATACTTTCAATTGTAAATGCAGGAAGAGGTAGATGTATCACAGCCTGTGAAATCTCCACCAGTTTGATTGAATCCTCTGATGTATACAGGGAAGATAGCAGCAGGTTACTGTGTGCCATGACAGCCCAACAGAATCCTGTTGTGCTAAAATCGTCAACTGCTACATTGAACATCCCAGTGAATACGTGCAACAGGCAATGTGCAAGGCTACAGAAAAGATGAACCAAGGAATTTTATAGCACAAGAGGAGACCTTCAGCCCACCATGCCTGACCTGATTCTTGGAAAAGTGCTTTCCAATTTAACCCAAATCATAAAGGCCTGAAACAAAAACAGTAATTGCTGAAAAAGCTCAGCTGTTCTGGCAGCATCTTTGGAAAGAAATCAGAGATAACATTTCGGGTTGACTCCAATCCTGGTTTTCATAGAATCCCTTCAGTGTGGAAACAGGCCCTTTGGCCCAAAAAGTCCACACCGACCCTTCAAAGAGTAACCCACCCAGACCCATTCCCCTACCCTACATTTATCCCTGACTAGCACACCTAACCTACACATCCCTGAACACTCTGGGCAACTTAGCATGGCCGGTTCACCTGACCTGCACATCTTCGGATTGTGAGAGAAAGCCACAGCGAACCCACACAGACACGGAGAGAATGTTCAAACTCCACACAGACAGTCACCCGAGGCTGGAATCAATCCCGGGTCCTTGGTGCTGTGAGGCAGCAGTGCTAACCACTGAGCCTCCGTGTCACCCCCAGTTTTCATCTCCCCTACCAGTTTTGCCCATGCCTTTGGCTGCCTTAGGCATTAGCACTAGAATTTATTCACCAAAACTCTCCTCCTTTTTTAAGATACTCTCTGATCAAGATTTTCCTTCTCTCCTAATATCTCCTTTCGTGGTTCAGTTCAAATCTTACTGGATTATACTCTTGGGCTACTTTAATTTACGCAACTGAAAGAAAAGGTTCATGACAAAAAAAAATACTTTTTATCAAGTATCCAGTCCTCTGCATGTGAGAAACCTGATTTGAAATGTCTTTTAAGAAACAATATGATCCTTTTAATCACTTCATTAGTGTACACTAGTCAGTTTCTTAGTGAATTATCTACGTAACAAATTGTGAAACGTGCCAACAAGTAACTATGTTTCGTGGAAAAGTAAATGCAATTTGAAGGGACTTCTTGAATCAAGACAGTTGACAGAATTGTGGGCGGCACGGTGGCACAGTGGTTAGCACTGCTGCCTCACAGCGCCTGAGACCCGGGTTCAATTCCCGCCTCAGGCGACTGACTGTGTGGAGTTTGCACGTTCTCCCCGTGTCTGCGTGGGTTTCCTCCGGGTGCTCTGGTTTCCTCCCACAGTCCAAAGATGTGCAGGCCAGGTGAATTGGCCATGCTAAATTGCCCATAGTGTTAGGTAAGGGGTAAATGTAGATGTAGGGGTATGGGTGGGTTACGCTTCGGCGGGGCGGTGTGGACTTGTTGGGCCGAAGGGCCTGTTTCCACACTGTAAGTAATCTAATCTAATTGCAACCTGATGCACAGTCGTTTTTGTGGGACTGACCGGGCCATTGAGTCATAGGGTTATATATAATTACAGTGCTCAAGGAGGATGCCTGACCTGTTGTGTTTACACTCGAGACTGTGGTGCTGGAAGAGCACAGCAGGTCAGGCAGCATCGAGGAGCAGGAGAATCAACATTTCGGGCATAGGCCTTTCATCAGGAATTCTCGATGAAGGGCTTATGCCCGAAATGTTGATTCTTCTGCTCCTCAGATGCTGCCTGACCTGCTGTGCTCTTCCAGCACCACAGTCTTGACTCTGATCTCCAGCATCTGCAGTCCTCACTTTCTCCTGTTGTGTTTACTCTGGCATTCTGCAAAAGGAATCACCTTTCCCTGCCTTTTCCCCATAGCCCTGAATCATTGTTTTCACTTTTATTAATTATCTAATTGCCTTCTGAAAGCCACAATTGTATTTGCCTTCACCACATGCTTAGGCTGTGCACTCTGCATCCTGACTACTCACTGAATAAAAATATTTCTCATCTTACCTTTGTTTCTTTTGCTATTTATCATAAATTGGTGTCATCTGGGGCTTGACTCTTCCACATCAAAAACAATTTCTTCTATCTGTCTACTCTGTCCAGGCTCCATATGTGTTTGAACAATTCTTGTCAAATTTTCCTTTCAACCTTCTCTTGGAAGAACAGTAGTTGAACAGATTTTAAACTGGTCCATAAGATAACTGCAAACACCGAAGTAAGTATGTTCAGATGCCAACCTTTTGCATTTAAAACTCCTTTCATCGATACCACAGACTTCAGGGGATTTGTGCTGGAATGTGAATGCAGAACCCATAGAAACTTTCCTCAAATGATAATAACAAGTCAAGCAACATCAGATGTGATAATGTTTTGGGCTGATGATACAGCTGACAAATATTGAGTGGTTGTTGTATAAAGCATTGGTTCTGAAAGAGTTAATGTTGACGTCACATTAGGTCCTCCCAATCTGATGATGTCTTTTGGGTGGAAAAACAGGCAGTCTTGTGTGAGATCTCAATGGAGACAAACATGGCATGCTTGGCTTCTGTTAACTGTAAATGTAATTTAATGGTACTGATTGCTATCTCGCAACAAACGGTACCTCTTTATGTAAGAGGGATGCCTCTTCTTGATAAGACTATGGAGTGGCCTGTCTTCTACCACTGTTATAGACCCCAGACCCCAATCACAAGCAAGAGTTGATTCATTACCAGAAAATATGACATACTGGTAAAACAATATCAATGATCAAAACAGTGGTAACCATTTACAGAGGCCAGGGAAGAGCAGGGGGGAGAAAATAATAGATAAGATTGGTCCGTGAAAGACCAGGAAGTCAAAATAATTAACTATCTTTTAAAGCTGTACCTTCACCTGCCTTGCGACTGAGTTCAGGAAGTCTCTCCACAAATCTTTCGACTACAGTTCTCCCCTTAAAAAGGTTCCTTAGCACCTACACCTTTAACTAGGTCTTGTCTGATAGTTGTTTCTGTAAAGCACCCTGGGCAATATATATCCCTCACCAACATCATCAAGAACCATTCGTTAATCATTAGGTACAGTTAGTAAGTTTGCAGATGACACCAAAATTGGAGATGTAGTGGACAGCGAAGAGGGTTACCTCAGATTACAACAAGATCTTAACCAGGGGTGCCAATGGGCCGAGAAGTGGCAGATGGAGTTTAATTCAGATAAATGTGAGGTGCTGCATTTTGAGAAAGCAAATCTTAGCAGGACTTATACACTTAATGGTAAGGTCCTAGGGAGTGTTGCTGAACAAAGAGACCTTGGAGTGCAAGTTCATAGCTCCTTGAAAGTGGAGTCGCAGCTAGATAGGATAGTGAAGAAGGCGTTTGGTATGCTTTCCTTAATTGGTCAGAGTATTGAGTACAGGAGTTGGGAGGTCATGTTGCAGCTGTACAGGACATTGGTTAGGCCACTGTTCGAATATCGCGTGCAATTCTGGTCTCCTTCCTATCGGAAAGATATTGTGAAATTTGAAAGGGTTCAGAAAAGATTTACAAGGATGTTGCCAGGGTTGGAGGATTTGAGCTATAGTGAGAGGCTGAACAGGCTGGGGCTGTTTTCCCTGGAGCGTCGGAGACTGAGGGGTGACCTTATAGAGGTTTACAAAATTATGAGGGGCATGGATAGGGTAAATAGGCAAAGTCTTTTCCCTGGGGTCGGGGAGTCCAGAACTAGAGGGCATAGGTTTAGGGTGAGAGGGGAAAGATATAAAAGAGACCTATGGGGCAACTTTTTCACACAGTTGTACGTGTATGGAATGAGCTGTCAGAGGATGTGGTGGAGACTGGTACAATTGCAACATTTAAGAGGCATTTAGATGGGTATATGAATAGGAAGGGCTTGGAGGGATATGGGCCGGGTGCTGGCAGGTGGGACTAGATTGGGTTGGGATATCTGGTTGGCACGGATGGGTTGGACCGAAGGGTCTGTTTCCATGCTGCACATTTCTATGACTCTATACTATTATTTGTGGGATCTTGCTGTGTGCAATTTGGCTGTCATATTTGTTACATTGCCACTGTGGCTACATCTCAAAAAGTGCTGTGTTGTCTGTAAAAGAATTTTGGGATGTCCTTATATCATGAAAGGCTCTGCATAAATCCAAACATTATTTAGTTTCTCCCGATCAGTTTCAATCACAGTGGTGTACTCATCAAAATTACGTGACAGAATGCCCCACTGTTGAACAATTATGAAGTGCCCAACTACACATTCTTGGGATGTAAAAGATAATCTATTTTACTCATTACATTTAGATTTGCTGTAGTGGGTGTACATTATTTAATCATAGTTCACTGTTAGTCTGAATCTCAGGTAAGTTCTCCCAAAACAACTGAAAGATTGGAACGTCTGGTCTTGTGAAAGTCAGTGACATGGTATCTGTCTCCGTCTGCAAAGGCCAGAGACACTTTGACTCTTTCAATGTGAAACAAAGGATGAACAACCACAAGATTTAAGTCGTAAACATAAAGGTCTCAGAAGAAAAAAGATGAAAGCAGTGGAGTCATAGAGTGCTTGAATTATATCTGCAGAGAGATCCCAAGTGTGCCTCCTTGGACGAATGATGTGGATGTTCAAAGGAGCACCTTCTTAAAGACATTGTGTATTTACTATGGAGACTAACTACTGCTTTTGTAGCAGAAGGAATTTCTGGAATGCTGACTCCTATTCTACAGGAAATATTCCCACCATTTAGCTACTTTGTAAACTGTGATCTCTTATTCAGTTTGAAGGAAGAATTGGTTTGAAACCTGGAGTGGAAAAACAACAGCATACATTTACGTAGCACCTTCAGGGCAGTCAAGCCTCCCAAAACATTTAGCAGGAGTAACAACAAACAACATTTGACACTGAGCTATGTAAGGAAATACTAGAATAGTTCAGTGTCCTCACACCACCCCCAGTACACCCATCAAAATCACCTCCTCTTACTAACGTGTTTTGACCTGAATTACAACACGTGTTTGATAAACAATAAATAAGACTTCACAAGGTGTCTTAGGAGATTAAAAGGAACATTTAGAAAGCTGGCAATTCAAAATAAGGATGGGTAAGGCTGGAAGTGAGGGAAATTCATCTTAATGAAGAAAGATAAGTGGTTAGAATTTGGAATGCCTTACCCAACGAGATGGTAGATACAGATTCAGGGGTAGCCTTCAAAAGAAACTTGGATAATTAACTTCAGGGAAAAAGTGAGAATGGGGCTACCTTAATTGTTCTTCAAAAACACCCATGTCAACTCAATGGGCTGAGTGTCCTTCTTCTCTGTCATGTTGTTTCTATGAACATTCTGCAGGCCAATCAGCCACTGACAGAAGAAAGCTAAAGGGTTATGCATTAGCAATACTTCTTTCTGACTCTTCATTTAAAATTTAAAAACTTCCCTACTGCATCGGGCAGCACAGTGGCTCAGTGGTTAGCACTGCTGCCTCACAGGGCCAGGGACCTGAGTTTGATTCCAGCCTTGGGTGACTGTGTGCGATTTGTCCATTCTCCTTGTGTCTGCATGGGTTTCCTCCAGTGGTCCTGGGTTTCCTCCCACTGTACAAAGATGTGCAAGTTGGGTGGATTAGTTGTACTAAAACGTCCATAGTGTATAGGCTAGGAAGGTTAGGCATAGGAAATGTGGGGTTACAGGGATAGGGTGGGAGGACTGGGTCTGGCTGGGATGCTCTATGGAGGGTTGATGCAGAATTGATGGGCTGAATAGCCTGTTTCTGCACTGTAGGGAGACTGTTTATCTCAAAAGGAAGCAGAATTACTGTTCATTAAAGTGTTTATAGATTGAACGGAGTAAATAGGAACATACCAACAGGAGTATCGTATTCAAACCCAGATGTCCGCTCAAATACATCATGGCTGATCTGTTTCTTAACTCCTTCTTTGTACCTTTACTCTATATCCCTTAAAATGCTGATCCAACTAAATCGATCAATCTCAGTCTTGAAAATGTCAATTGTTTCCCCAGCTGTTGGGGTGATGAGAATTGCAGATGGAAAGATAGTTTTCAGTGATTGAGGATTGATGGGTGAGGGGTATAAAGTTGAAACCATCAGCTTTCAGACAGCATGTAGGGGAAACAGAGGGTTGTACGCCTGCAGAATGTGCAACTGAAACTAATGATGGGAACAGAGACTCATGTCAACATTTAATAATAAAATGGGTTGGAGGTAGGAAGACATAAGCAACATCAGATTAGAACCACTTCTCATTTGTTCACACTAAGTAGTTGTTTGATGGAGCAGTATAGAGGGGATTTTACTTTATATTTAACCAATGCTGACCTGACCTGGCAAGTGTCTGACAGGGACAGTGCAGATAGAGTTAGTGACAATGTCGAGCAGTGGTTTTCAACTGATGTGAACGATCCAAGTGTTGCCATGAAGTTGTGTACAAAGGTAATGAAATTCAAAGCTAACATTGTTTCATCTTAAACAAATATTCTGTCACACAAAAATTATAACTTGCAGAAGTCATGAAAATTCTTTAAATTGCAAGCACGGTATTGGTCATTTGATTCTAAAACATGAACATTGTAATCACGTGTGGCCAAAGGTCAAAATTGAAATGACGCGAGAAAGGTAAGTGGTTCTTGGAATTGTTTCTCTCGCTGAAGTGTGCCAACATTTCTGAAAGAGTTCGGAAACACTGATGTAGAAAGCGAGAGAGAGAGAGAGAGAGAGTTGCTGTGTATCTAATCTGTGCTATACCTGACTTTGGTGTGCTTGATGATAATTGGTGGGTACCTGAAATGGAGCAAGTGGTCTCACTAACAGGATTTTCTCATTTAAAAGTGTCTGATGATTTCATCTTTAAAGCACTTTTAGCCACTAAATCAGTGATGGATGGATATAGATTGCACCTATTGTTCCTCTAAGCTGTAGTTTCTCATAGTAACATTTCAGGAACCAACTTTCCTGCCAGTGAGTGTCCCATTAACTCTACACATTCTTTGACATTACTCTGAAATACCACAGGCTACCACCTGTTCCTGTTTTAATAACATTGGGGTTATTCTCCAGGGTTTGATAATTAACAAACCAATTCATCTTTATTTTCATTCCAGACCTTTGAAATGTGATGACTTTTCTTCCAGCTTTAACCAATAGGTAACAGCAAAGATTAATCTTCCACTTTGTAAGCAGCAACTCTGCCAAGACATATCTCAAGCTTCAAACCCAACATCTCTTTCTGAAATAAGCCTGGGAGCTCAGTAGATTAAATCTCTCCTTGTCTTATCAGAAATCACAAAGTCCTTGATATCACCCACTTTTGCTTGGTACATTTCCTGCTTCAGAGATGGATGTTTTCAATAATAAAATTGAGCTTAACTAAGTCACTGTTGACTGCATTTGAACTCACAGTAAATGCTGTTTATTCATTATCTCTGTACTCATGGAAATATTCTAGGTCTCGCTCCACCAATCCCTGAGCTTAGAAATTCTCATCCTTGTGTTCAACTCACTCCAAGGTCACATTTGGAATACTGTGCTCAGTTTTGGGTCCTATATCCCAGGAAGGATGTACTGGCCCTGGAGCGGTTCAGAGAAGGTTTACGAGAATGTTCCCAGGAATGAAAAGCTTAACATATAAGGAACGTTTGAGGAATCTGGGTCTATATTTGATGGAGTTTGGAAGATAAGGGGGGATCTAATTGAAACTTACAGACTACTGAATGGCCTGGACAGAGTGGATGTTAGGAAGATGTTTCCATTGGTAGGAGAGACTAGGACCCTAGGTCACAACCTTACAGTAAAGGAAAGATCTTTTAGATAAGGAGAAACTTCTTCAACGAGTGGTGAGTCTATGGAGTTCACTGCCACAGAAAGCTGTGGAGGCCAGGTCATTGAGTATATTTATGGCTGAGATAGATAGGTTCTTGATTGTAAAGGGGATCAAGGGTTATGGGGAGAAAGCGGGAGAGTGGGGTTGAGAAACTTATCAGCCATGATTGAATGGCAGAACAGACTTGATGTCTGCTCCTATGTCTTATGGTCTTAAGGTCTTTTCCTAGCTTAATAATCCTCCAGTCTGAAAAATCCTCTGTGAAACACTTGCATCCTCGAGTAGGCCTTTTGTGTACCTCTAGCCCTCTGTAAACAGCCATAGTGGCTTTAAATTAACAAACTGTAGTTAATTCTCATTGTTAATGAGACAAATTTAACCCCAGACTTATCAGTTAAATGCAGTATAAAGTCCCTCAGCTGTACGGGTGGGATTTGAACTCCCATCACTCGGAATTTGCCCAGGCCTCTGAACTACTAGCCTAGTAACATTACTACTGGGCTGCCATCTCCCTTATAGTTAAAATTCAAACCAGCTGTGCTCTTCAGTACCATGACACATGTGGATGGAATTATTTCTGCTATCCATGGTGCATCATTTTACTCTGTACTGTGTTTTGTCAGCCGCCATGACAAGTAATGGAAGTTTTGAGTGTGACTTTCGAAAGAGACATTGAGCCAAGAACCCATTTGTCCTCTCAGGGCGATCGTGTGGCACTGTTTCACAGCGGGGGAGTTCTCCTTTAGTTTCCTGAATCGATACTTAACCCCCAGCCCAGCATCACTAAAAACAAATTATCTGGTCATTATCACATTACGAGATTTTGCTTTGTGCATTTTAGCTGTTGTTCTTCCTAAATCACACCTGTCACTAATCTTCCAAAATACTAATTAAGTAAAAAGAGCTTTGGAATGTCATGAAATTGTAAAAGGTGCTATTTAAATGCAAGTCTTTATTTATCCACAGAATGTTCCAGCTGTTCAGAGAATGTAGTGTGTGTGAGGAGGAATGCGAAGTGTATGATATTTGGATGACATATCTCTGCCATCCCGAAATGGCAACATTTCAACTTAATCACTTGTAAAAATGTGCAAAACCTACACCCTGAATCCCATGAACATACTTTTGTTAGAAAAAGGCAAAACACATTTTATTTGACGATAAAATATTTTGCCTTCAATGGTGCTGTCTCTCTTTGACCTACTTAACTAGACCATAAGACATAGTAATAGAAACTAGGCCATTCAGCCCATCGAGCCTGCTCCACCATTCATTCAGGCCTGAACTGTTTCTCAACCCCATTCTCCCATTTTCTCCAGTAACCCTTGATTCTCTTGATACTCAAGAACCTATCTTTGGTTTCCAGTTCCTCTGCTCTTATCGCTGCTCAAGAATCAGGTAAAAGGTGCCGCTAAGGAAGGTGAGGAAAACCTAACTTTATTTTAAATTCAATCTTGTCTCCCCCCCCTTTACTCTGAAAGTGCTGACTCATGGGTACATTAGTGAATACTGTCCTTAGCCTGGGAAAGTATCAAGAAAACTGCTAGCACCTCACCCTCACCACTATCTGAATAGAAATTCTTTAAGTGTGAATCAAAACAGATAGTTGTCAGTGCTTAGCTCTCCTATTCTCTGATTGGAGCAGGTTGATTCCCTGTACCTTGCATCATCTAGAGAGGAATTTCCCAAGATATCTTACTCCAAATTGGCTTGGCTCTTTTCTCACCCCTCCCAGGGTTTCAATGGTATTTCCCTATATTACAGCAGGGACTAAAGTTGTAAAGAATTTCAATGCCTGTAAACAACTTTGGGATGTTCTGAGCTCTTGAAGGGTACTACATGAATGCAAGTTCTTTTGTTTGTTTCTTTGCCGTAACAAGCAAACTGCAGTGGAACACTTGAAGCTGGCAAAAGGACCATAAGAAAGGAATACAAGCCTTGCATTTACATTGCAGTTTTCACAGCCTCTGGAGATCCTAAAACCTTCTACAGCCAATGAAGCAGTCTTCAAAGCACAGTCACTGTTGTAATGTGGGAAGCACAGTCACCCTTATGTGCACAGCAAGCTCCCACTAATAACAATGAGATGATGAAGGCTAAATGTAGGAGAATCCAAAACTAGGGGTCATAGGTTTAAGGTGAGAGGGGAAAGGGACCGAAGGGGCAACTTTTTCATGCACAGGATGCTGCATGCATGGAATGAGCTGCCAGAGGAAGTGGTGGAAACTGGTACAATTACAATATTTAAAAGGCACCTGGATGGGTACATCAATAGGAAGGGTTTAGAAGGATATAAGCCAAATATTCTCAAATGGGACTTGATTAATTTAGGATATCTGGTCGGCACAGACGAGTTGGACCGAAGGGTCTGTTTCCGTGCTCTACATCTTTCTGACTGTGTTTCTAAATATTGTCTCCATGAATCCTCAGTTGGGGTATGGAACGTTGTTTGCTCTCCACAGTAGCGCCATAGAATTTTTTGAAGTCCACCTGAATGGAGCCTGGGACAAGGCTACAGTGTGGTGCCACTGTGGGAAGACTAAAGCACAGCTCTCCCTCAGTACAGCTCACGAAATTTCAGACTGAACTTTGAGCGCATTTCTCCGGAGTGGGACTTGAACTCAAAACAATGGGCCAGTGCTTTGATTTTTTTACAGCCAGTGATTTCTTCAGGGTCTTCCACCTTTGTTGTAAATAAGGTTTCTTGCCAATGTGACGATAATAGAAAAGGAAATGCCCAAGGAAATTTCCAGTGCATGATCACCAGGCAGACTTACTCATCAGTGATACAACAATGAGACTTCCCCAAAAAAATCATCAGGGCCCATAAACAGGACAAAGCAGCCAATATAAAAGAAAGAGGCAAAATTGGACTGAACTCCTTGGCCTTTCATGTTCTGGGTTACTGGGGGTTACAGGTCATCGTTGGAGACTCCTGTTCTAAAGGGACAGAGAGAGCTCTCTGTTCCTTCACCCTGAGGCAACTCAGTGAAATTCAAGGATTATCATTCTGACATTTGCAATCTAACATTAATCAGCCCTGACAGATAGTATTCCAACAGTGGTAGGCCCATGGTCTCAAGAACTACTTCAGTCCCTGGAGTGTCTGATTAATTCTATTCCTTTCTGGCCAGCAACCTACATCCAATTCTTTTGTTTGAAAGGTTTAATTGATCTGAGGATAACTGATGTGACAGGCTTGTCTGTCTCCATAATTCCCCGGGGAAAGTTCATTCTAAGAGAACATTTCATGGAGGTGAAGGAACAGAGTCTTTCATTTAGCCCGCTCCACCAAGCATTATTTGCCTCCTCCTCATCTTGTTGGCAATGGTAACGCTCAAACTTTGTATTGCCAATTTATTACCACTTCTTCCTATCCCCTGCAACCCTCACTCACTGAGTAATTAATTATCTACCATTTTAAACATTCCAACTGATTCTGTATTGACACCTTTCTAGGCCTGTGATAATCTCATAGCTGGATGAATGGTTGCCTCCTGGACCAGTTTCCAATGCCGGCTACATTGCAGTTGGTAGCTTTTTTGCCTGCACATCTGGCCACTCGACAGACTTAAGTGCATGGGCTAGCAGTGCAGTGCTGAGGGGTCATGCATTAATCAGAGCTTCTCTCAGCTCTTTCCAATAGATGTAGCACTATTTGGGAGAAGAGAACAGGGGAATTTTATCCAACCATCATTCTATAATGGATATATCAAAACAGATAATCTGTTTGTTATCACATTGTTGCTTGTGGGACCTTGTCCTGTCTTAATGGAACTTAAACTTGTGTTCTCTGTTTCTCTGAGTGCATCAATATATCCACTCCATTACTGTGCTTCATTTTCAGTTGTGTTGGCTTCACAAACTAATATCCAGATTCCACCATTATTTTTATGAGTAACCGTAGCATGAGACGCTGAGATGATAATTCTAGTAATTAAAATTTTTAGATGGAAATAATCCAGAGATGGGTCCTGAAGATTTCCAACAGTGAACCTATGACTGTTTCTTTGTTCCATTTTAAATATCAAACCCATGGTAGTCAGAGGTACAATGGCAAAGCTGTAAATAAGTTTAATAATAATATTATTATTAATAATAAACTGTACGCCTGTGGTTTTCAACTGGTGTGGTGTGAAAACTGTCCAACTGTGCCATGAAATAAATATACAAAGGTAATGAAAATCAAGGAAAAACAACTATAGTTTCATCTTATACAGTGTTTTATCCAACCAAAATTACAACTCAAAACTCGTGAAGATTCCATCATCACATTCAAAGTGAGGTATCGGTCTTTCAATTCAAAAATGTGAATACTCTAAACACACACGGCCAGAAGACAAAATTGAGATGATGTGAAAGAAGTGGGTAAAAACTGAAAGAACAATGGATGCTGTAAATCAGAAACAAAACCAGACATTGCTGGAAAAGCCCAGCAGGTCTGGCAGCATCCGAGGAGCAGGAGAGTTGACATTTTGAGCATGAGCTCATTATTAGGCTTGAAACGTTGACTGTCCTGCTCCTTGGATGCTGCCTGACCTGCTGTGCTTTTCCAGCACCGCACTCTTCGACTCTGTTCTCCAGCACCTGCGGTCCTCACTGTCTCCTCATGGTATGGCAGTATCTGAGATGTTAGTGTTGTCAGTTTTTCCCCAAAGCTGCAGCTTTGATACTTCTCCATTTTGAGGCACCCTCAGATGCTTGCACCTGCCTCAGTAGTGTCCACCTATGCAGGCCCCAAATCATTTAGGTCCTCCTACTGGTCCTCCCATTAATTCCATTGGGCTTCCATAGGCTGACCCTGCGAAGGTCAAGACTAAAATCTAATCACTACTACATGGAATCTGACATGTGATCAAAGCTTAAGCTGGGTTTGCGACCAATTGGGAAAAATTAGCACAAAAATAGGGATTGAAAAATTTAACATGGTCAGTCATAAGTCCAATAGTGAATTCAGGAGAATCCTCACATACAGCAGTGGGAGCATGGAACTCACCATTACCGTGGTTACGGGAAATGCAATTAAGACAGACACACAGAGCAGGATCGAATTCAATGATGTGTCAATAGTCAGATGAAGCAGGGTAGGAATGAGGCTGGTGAAATGTGGAACACAAATATCTACCCAAACCTCACCAGTGTGTAAAATGCTGTGAGTTTCTATGTTGACAATTCCATGGAATGTAATATGTAATGGAATTGATCTTCCTTATCTAAACTGACCATGTGATTCTAATCTTGTAAGTTCAAAAAGTGTGAGAAGTATGAAGTGAGTTCAGTTATAGAAACAGGTTAATGTAAATTGAGTACTTACATCACTAAGAACAGGAGCCATTCTCAGTGCATATCCTCAAACTGTGGAGGGAATGAAAACATATAGCAACCAGGTCAATCTGAGAGGGGTGGGATAATATTGTGGTGTGGGGGAGGGGGGGGGGGGGGGCGTGGGGAGATGGTAAAAGTTCACATGGCCATTCATAGCAAAGTATCTCTTGCCTCTGAGCTCCTATTAACTCGGGGCAACTCTTTGCAACTAAAGACTGCAACTAATCAGTGTTAACAGGACAACGATAATTATGTTGGATGATGCCCTCAGGGTGAAAGGACAAAGGTGAACCTGGAAAAATCAGCAGGCCAGGATTTATGGATAGGGTTTCTTTCAGACAGTGGGCATTTTCAAGCTGGTTCCTGTTACAGGGTTATAAATCTGGCTCCATGAAGGATTTCATTTCAGTTCTCCAGGGGACTCTTATTCAGTGGCACAGTCATCTTGGCTGCGATTGGAACCAGTCATTTAACCCCAGGACATGCTCGTAATTGAGAAGAGTCTGAAGTGGAGACAAGACTGCTGTATCGATGGTTGCATTTGTCCATTAATGTGCCCCCTACACCCCATTGCATTGAATTGCCTTCACTGATTTAGGATAGATTTCAACTCTATGACTTCAAGCTAAATTACAACAAACTTTTCCAATACCCTCAACTAATTAATAAAGGCAGGACAACTGATTGAGGTACAAACAGAAGAAAGAAAAGACTTACATTTCTCAGGCGCCTTTCATGAGGACACCCCTGCGGATATCACAGATAATGAAGTACAGAACTAGCTTAGCCCTTGTTGTACCAGGTACACATCACTCTGCATTTCCCAGTTAGCCATGTACCTGTGGTCTCTGAGTCAGTGTTTCAACACTGCAAACAAAAGTTAACTTCCTCAGACACAATATTTAAATACCCTGGCTGTTAGTTCAAGTCCCACAACAGAGGCTTGAGAACAAAAGGTTGACGTGCAGTGCAGTAGGGAGCGATCACCCCTCTGCCAGGGGTGCCATCTTTTGAATATCATATAGGCCTGTCAGATGATGTAAAGATCCAATGGCACTTTATGAAGGAGGAACAGGACAGTAATCTCTGGGTCCTGTGTTCAATTATTTATGACACACCATTAGCATCAATAAAGGAGATGCTACCTCACTGCTGTTAGTGGGAGCTTACTGCGCACTCATTGACTGCTGTATTTCTTATAGTGACTGATCTTCAAAAGTCCCTGCCTGTAAAGTGTTTTGCAACAAGCTGAAGTCATGAAAGGTTTACTTTCTTTTTATTTTTTGCCACTTTACGTGCAGCATGTTTTGTTCCTTTGTATAACTCCTGCAATAAAACATGCACAAAGTCAAACTGTCAACACCTGTAGGTTGTTCCCACAGGGCCTGGCAGTAATGTCTGAGAGGAAATGAGATCACCGTCATTACAAAGAGCAGTGCTGGGGCAGTGTTACTGGGCCAGGTGCTGAGTGCATTCCTGCAGTGCTGTGAAGGGCCAGGCCAGCTCAGATGTTCTTCCCACTTAATTAATGGGAGAGGTCAATCAAACCAGCACCTCATTTGAAGTGGGTTTGACTGAAGTGCAAGGCAGATCTCAAGCTTGTCAAACATACATTATTAAACTGAGTTTCGGTCCAGCAAGGACCCCGAATTGATAAATGGTCAGAGCCTAACCAACCTCAGCTGGGTTGGGAATGCCTGTACTGTGGATAGACTCAACCCCTTCAGGCTATGGAGGGTACAAAATTAGCCAGTTTTCCTGATGTTCATCAATAACTAGATAACCCTGCTTTACGGAGTGTCTGTTTTTCTCTCTATCAGGAGGGAGAGAGTGCACAAGGCATTCTGCTGTCATATGACTGTCGTGTTCCTTTGCAGCCTCGCACTATGAAAAATCACATTATGGGGAAAACCACAACAGAAAATCGCAATACCCTTTCAATAGAAAGTTTGTGTTATCCAGACAGTGTCCATAATCTGTCAATCGTGTTATAGCCAATTCGTGCTGACGAAATGCATGTTATACCAGAACGACCAGTACCTCTCTGATTATATCTTATTGTGGGTACCTGTGTGCGATGTTGAGAGGGTGTCTCTCTCTTTCCCAGATGTAAACCACTCACATATTTTCTAAGACTGTAGGTGAGTGTAATTGTTAGCGATTAACCCACCACCCCGACTGGTGAGAGAACTCACCTGATTACGTGCCAGTCAGCTCATTAAGAGTGGAAAGGGCAGCATCAATTTCCCGCATGATAAGCTTTGACACTGGTGACCAGGGTCATCTGAAGGCTGCCCATCTCTAGTTGACGTAATGAGCATGTGGGTTTGGGCACTCCAACATGGCAAGGCTCCATTTCTGTCAAGCAAGACCTGCCTTCCAGCTAGAAGATCTATTGAGCCAGCCTTGGGTGTTTTGTGAAGTGGAGGGAATGTCCTTGATGCAGTCAGTTCTGTCCCCTAGGTCCAAACACAGCCCAGAAACTCTATCAACAAAAGAGCTGAGAGCAGAAGTAAGCAATTCAGTCCCTTGAACCTGCTCTGTAATTTGATAAATCATGGCTGATCTCATCTTGGCCTCAACTCCACTTTCCTGCTCGCTCTCCATAACCTTTCAACCTTTATTAGTTAGTAATATCTCTCTCATCAGTCAAATAACCTTCCCCAGCCCCCACCAAGTCCAATAATTTCATACTGATGAAAAGTGTTCAAAGCTAATTAAAAATAAACCACAGCTTTTTAAAAAAATGTCACAATGATGTTTCTCTTGCAATAATATCCAGGAGAACAAATCCTCATTTCTGAAGTCTCTAGATGTGCTCACTGACCTACGTCTCCTGGGCTCGCAATACCTCGATTCTATGGTTTTCATTGTTATTTTTCAAATTGTTCAGTCTCTACAGCCATCTCTAATCTCATAACCCATTTGAAGTTTCTGCACTCCTCCACTGGCATTTTTACACATCTCTGATTGCCATCACTCTGCTGTTGCTAGACAGACTCGAGCTGGAGTCCTAAGCTTCCCATTCAAACATCTCTACTTCATTCCTTTTGTAAGATGCTCCTCCATCATCACCTACATCATCACTTGCTCTAATACTTCCTTTTGGGCTCGATGTTAAATTTTGTTTGCCAACTTGTGAAGCACTTTGTGACCATTTATCTAATCAAAGGTGCCACATAATTGCAATTGTTGCTGTTGGATGATCAGCAACCCTGTGCTCTTTGGTGTTCCTGTTCTTGGAAATATCACTGTTTTCTTGCAAAGAAGGGTTTTCTGCCCGATATGAATGAGTAATTGCTTTTCATCTGAACATTATATCTGTTTCCCTGTGTACATTTCCCATGGTCATTGCCTGCTCACCTCTATCAGGTAGAATTGCAAAAGGTTCCCACACTTAGTCCCAGCAACCTGATATCCCCCTCAATGATCTCTCCACTCAGCTATTCTTGTCTGTCAACAATGTAGATTAGACGTGACACATGTTCTCAACAAAAAAGAGCAGCTTTTTGCTGTTTGCATGATTGCAGACTGTTTTCATCTCATAGTTTACTGAGTGAAGGTGAATGGCACTATCAGCCGCTTAAAGGACTGCAAACCACCTGACAATATTAACATACTCTGCCATTCATTATTCTACCTGTCCTCAGATGCAGCCACACACTTGGAGTATCCCCAACAATTTTATATTTCTGTGTCAGACAGGAAAGACGAGAAGAAGTTGTTATTTTGCAGCAGATTGTTAATGGCTCTGAATGCACTTGCTGATAGGATAATAGATGCAGAGGCAGTGACAGGAAGCATGCGCTCCAGTGCTGTTCCTTGTCCAGTGTTCAGAGTCAGCCTCTGCTTACTTGGATGGTCTAGAACATAGCTTGAAATCAAACTTCTGATTTAGGCAGGAATACTAATCCTGAGTCAGTGATGATCTGATCACAGATATCACTGGAAGTCAACCATAACTAGGAGCCATCTCCAGTTTCACCTCACCATTAATATCTGATGTTGGGCTTAAAACTTTTACCTTCTGGTTCAATAATTTGCATTCATTTCGAGCATTTATGAACATCCTAATATCAAACTGCACAGGACCATTATCAGGCAACAGTTTGTACTGGGCTAACAAATATTAGGAATATGTTAAAGAAGGAGCAGTGGTATAGAGGAGAGAATTCCAGAGCTAGGGACTAAGTTGGCTAAAGTAATATTGAAGCAATGAAAATTGGAGGTGAGTAAGATGCCAGAATTGAAGGATCAAAGAGACCTGGTCGGGTTGTAAAGCTAGAGAAGATTATAAAGGTTATAAAAGGTGGGCAAGGCTATAGAAGGGTTTAAAAAAAAAGAATTAGAATTTGAAAAGTGAGTGAGTGACAGACCAAGGACCCCCATAATTCCAGTGAGTTCCTGTGATGTGTTGTGAATGAAGAAAAGAGTGGCAGAATTTTGGATGAACTATAAAAGCTGCAAGATAGGATTCTGACCAAGAGAGCTTTGCAATGGCCTGGTTTGGAAGAACAAAGGCATGAACAGGATTTGAACAGCATGTAATGACCCAAACGTGGATTAGCTTCAGGGGATGTCATTTGGGATGCTTCTGCAAAGTTACAGAAGCTACAAAAGGACTGTGATTTTGTGAGGAGAGCCGGATCTGTAGTGTTGTTGCATCAAGTTGTGTATCTTACAGGCAAGAGTTTTTAAAGTTTACATAATGTCTTATGAAAAAGTTATGAGTGAGATTTGTTCTATCCAAGACACATGACATTTTTGGTGGTTGGGTCACCTGTCAAACAAATCATATACACAGCAATTTCCTGTTTCTTCATTGCAAAGCTCTTGGCTATCACTCTCAAAAATCCACAAACACAATCAACAACAAAAAGACTTTACTTTTTTCAGTATATCATAGCCATTAATAAATCCATGAGGAATTCAGGAAAAATGTCTTTCCCAAAGAAAGTGGTATGAATGTGGAACTCATTACCACAGGGAGTGTTTGAGACAACACAGGTGCAGGGTTATATGGGGAGAGGCGGGAACAGGTTCATGCAACATTTAAAAAGCCAGTGTAGACCAGTTGGGCTCTTTTTGCGTTGTAATTTTCATGTATAATTCATATTAAAACTTCCAGTTTTATACATTGCAACCCCTCCTTGAAAAAAGCTATTGAAAGTTCTTAATCAGAAATCAATCCCTACGTAATCCAAAGGATTCCACTGTCACAAACAAGACCATTGTCAGAAAAAGTAGTGGAGAATGTTTTAAGACAGTAAATTCTGTTTTGGAATGCAACACCCGAAAGAATGAAGGGAAGGGATTTAATAATAACCTTCAAAAGTATTCAAGATGGAAGCAATTGCAGGGTGTTGGGGAAAGAGCAGAGAGTGTGGGTATAATTGGATAATCCTTTCAAAGAGTCAGTACAAGCATCATGGGCTGAATGGACTGCTTCTGTACAATTCTACAACATTAGTAAGATAAAAGTGAGAGGTGGAGATAAATCATGGCTCTGAATAATAATTGGCAAAATATTGAAAATTAGATTTCCAATGTACGATGGTAATACAGTTTAACCCTTAAAGCCATTGGCTGTTCCCCTGCACCCCCATCCTGGTTATCATCAACCTAAATGGCACCTGTCTCTGAGGCCAGCAGTTGGAAATGTCGAGTCTGGAGGTAGCATGATGTTGATCTGATTGAAATCTTTAGCATTATGGAATGGTTTGATAGGGCAGACATGGGGAAAATATCTTCCCTTATGGGTGGGTTCGAAACTGGTTTCCATAAATATAAGCTGGTCAAATTAAAAAATTCTACTGGAGAACTCAGCATAACCTACTGATTAGATTGTGAAATGCATTACTGTGAGGAATATTTGAGGTGAACAATATAGATTTTTACAAGGAAATTTAAAATGCAAATTAAGAAGGAATAAAAGGATATGCTGGTAGCGTGCATGATAAATAGGAGACAGTACATTTGGAGTATAAAATCTGGCAGGCCAGTGGATTGAATATTTTGTTCATGTGCTATACATGTCTATGGGAGAAAGTGAGGACTGCAGATGATGGAGATCAAAGTCAAAACGTGTGGTGCTGGAAAAGGACAGCCAGTTAGGCAGCATCTGAAGAGCAGGAGAGTCGGCATTTTGAGCATAAGCCCTTCATCAGGAATGCTTGTCCACCACCCACTCTACAGATTAACTGATGAAGACAATCAAAGCCAAGCAAAACCTTTTGAACACTATATAATCACAACTTACGCACGTTTGCCTTTATTTCAGTCAGCTTTTCGATGATGGCCAATGTTTTTATGGGCGGTATCTTATAGAGGTGCAAAGGACATGTGCTATTGTGACACATGTTGTGTGGCAGGGCCAGGTGAGAAGTCCAGCGAGACTCATTCCAACTCCTTCTTTTATGCTATTCACAAGTGACTTGGTGAGATTCTTGCTGGGCAGTGACAAGTTGCCATTTGATGTCGATTAGAGCTTGTTAAGGTCCTAATTGATGACCCAATTCATGTCATCACTTTTCCAGTTGCGATCTTTACCAAACTCACCCAACAAACTCGATGTTGGGTAAACCCAAAATGGACACCAGAGTGGGTGCTTTGTGAGTTGAACTGGCAGGTTCGCCAAACAAGCTCCAAGTTGGATACTGGGCTCCAACATCTCAGGCACGCTCCATGGACACTAGTCACATGGATCCCATGTCCACCACTCCCTCAGAGCTGTACACACATGTGCCCACTCCATAATGTTCCATGCATGGAGTTAAGAGTGCTGACATGGATCGCAGAGTTGACCTCCAGTTCCAAATGTTGCTGCCCTGTGTGGACCTCAGAGATCTGTGCTGAAGAAACAAATTACAAGGGAATGCTGCCTATATCCACAGATGTTATCATCAGACATGTACCAGCCTCTATGAACCTTTATGAGACAATTCTGATCCACTTACAGGGCATTTCTGCACTTCCATGCTGTTGGGACAACTATCATTATAATGCTGCTGTAAGGAGACTGCATTCAGGAAACCTGTAGCCAGCTCATGGAGTGCAACAGGCTGCATCTCCTGGACCTCACTCACTCTAGGCCTCCTTCGATGCTCACAGCAAGTCTGCCTTGCACTGGCTTGCCTTGCCTTTTTGTGCTTTGACCCCTCAGCCAGAGATAATGAGGCCATATTACTGCTATCTTTTTGTGGGAGAAAGTGAGGACTGCAGATGCTGGAGATCAGAGTCGAGAGTGTGCTGCTGGAAAAGCACAGCAGGTCAGGCAGCATTCTAGGAGCTGGAGTATCGACATTTCGGGCATACGCCCTGATGAAGGGATGCTGCCTGACCTGCTCTGCTTTTCCAGCACTGCACTCTCAACTGCTGTCTTTTTGTGCTATTTAGTGCTAACACAAAGCTGGGAGGTTTGTCGTGGATGGCAGCAAATTTCAGTCAAGTCGAGAGGATAATGTTAGCTATTGGGAGCAGTAAGTTGAGGGCAGCTTCTGATAACCTCCATCCAGAGCCAGCTCAGGGCATTTCATAGTCAGGACACTGACCTCATAAGGGTTAAGGAGCTGGGAGCTGTTTACCTCCTGGCATGATAGAATGGGCAATGAACATGGGTGGCACAGCTGTTACAGTTGGAGCAGGCGGGAGAGTCCCAAGTGAGTGAGTACAGTGTAGAGGAGTTGCAGGTTTATGTTGTTATGGGTTTGGGGTGGGGGTGAGGGTGAGGGCAAGTGGCAAAGATGTTACTGGATACAGTGAGAGTAATGGAGCATAAGTCTCATTGGGAGATGAGTACAGTCATAGGGATAGAATGATTATGAGATATTGGATAGAAGATGGTGGTACCTATGCGAATGGAGTGGAAGTCATTAAGGTTTTGTTTTTCCAAAATTGCAGATGGCTGAGAGAGTGCTTTAACTCAAGCTCAGACCACCTTGGCATATTCTGGTGTCATGGCCTCCACTGTTGGACATGGGGAAGGGAAGATCTGCATCACCCCATCCAGCAGGAAATCCAGGTGCGTGCCTGAAAAGGGTTGTATGACATTCCCTGGTCTGCCATGTCTGGGACATACACCAGGGACTGTGCAGGGCAGTTCCTGACTGACAGAGTGCACAATGGCCTTTTAAAAATGATGTATGTGCCAGATACACTGGTCACATTTGGGGTATCATGTGACTGGCGAATCAGTCCGTGAACACTGCAGAGTGCCATCGGGTACAAATCAAACATGATCCATGCTACAGAGCCATGAACAGCATTTAACACAGCAACAACCTCATGGTATTATCACTGGGCTGTTAGTCCAGGGACCTACATAATGTCCTGGGATCCAGGTTCAAATCCTGCCACTACAGATAGTGGAATTTGAATTCAACTTTAGAAATCTGGAATTAAAAGTCTAACGATGACTATGAATCCATTGCTGACTGTCAGGAACAACTGATCTGGTGCACTAATGTCCTTTAAGGAAGGAAACTGCCATCCTTACCTGGTCTGGCCTACGTGTGACTCCAGACCCCAGCATTGTGCTTGACACTGAACTGGCCTCTGGGCAATTAAGGATGGGCAATAGGTGTTGGTGCAGCCAGTGACACTGTCGTCTCACGAATGAATAAAAGAAGAGTTTGCTCGGGCTTGGCAAGAAAACTTGCTCAGCGTTGAAGTGAGGGCCCCCTGACCACCACCCTCCACTCCCAAACTCATCACAAATTGTACTTTGTCAAAAAAAATGATAAGATTAAGCCCTGCCTCCCCACTGTTGAAAATAAGATGATTTTCTTGATCCTCCAAAATTTGTACTTAGCTTCCTCAATCTTCCCTTCATCTTAAAATCCTTGAACCTTTCAAAACTAAAGCTCTTTGACATTATTTCTATTCTTTCCAGTCTTGGTGCTGCCTACGTGTGGTATTTGTTAACACTGAAAGGGTGTGTGTATGTTTGTTTGTGCAGAGAACATTTGGCAGGGGCAGAGAATACACAAGAGTCTCTCTGTGGAGCCTGACTGAACTTCAGTAATTCATCCCACACATCCATTCCAGGGTCCTCACAGAGCAGTGACTTAAACCAGGAGCCAGTGTTCTGCTGTGAGTGACTGGGAGATGGTTTCTCATAACCCAGCCCTCTGCTTGATTATTCCCATTGCATCTTCTCAAGCTCAAGATGACAACTCATCACTACCACCTTCACAGGAGCAGCAGGAATGGCAAACAAATGCTGACCTTGTTAGTGACAGTCTCATCCTCAGGGTGTGTAGTTAGATAGAATGTACAGCACGAAAACAAGATATTCAGCACATCTAGTCTGTTGTACTTTCCTCATTCCTGAAGAAGGGCTGATGCCCGAAACGTCGATTCTCCTGTTCCTCGGATGCTGCCTGACCTGCTGCGCTTTTCCAGCAACACATTTTCAGCTCTGATCTCCAGCATCTGCAGTCCTCACTTTCTCCTGTTGTACAGAAATCTCAATTATCCAATAAATCTCACCTCCACCATTCAGCATAGTTTTTTATTCCATTTTCCTTCACATACTCATCTAAATTTCCTTTGTAAAGATTTTAACTTAGGCAGTTCACTTTTAAATATTTCCTGAGTAAATGCTCTTTTCCTTATTCCTCCATGTGATCAGATCAGCAGCTATTTTGTGTTATGATTCCCAGTATTGGATATTCCCACACATAGGAACATATGAACATTCAGTTCATGAGGTGAAGCAGTTGTGTTGTCATATATTTCACTGGGCTAGTAACTCAGAACCTCAGGCTAATGGACGAGGACATGGGGTTGAATCCCACCATAGCAGATGGTGAAATTTGAATTCAGTAAAAATCTGGAATAAAAGCCACTCTAATAGCAACCAAATAACTATTGTTGATTCTTGTTAAAACTCAACTGGTTTGCTGATGTCCTCACCTGGTCTGGCCTATGTGTCACTGTAGATCCATAACAATTTAAGTGACTCTTAGCCAACCTGTGGGCAATAAGGGACAGGCAATACATGCTGACCTAGCCAGTGACCACATCCTACAAATTAATTTTAAAAATCCAACCTATTGTGGATTTTATTTCCTCAAAAGTAGATTAAGAGGTAATCTTACAGAGGGTTTAAGATAATGAAAAGTGCTGATGAGGTAGAGGGAGAGAAATTATTTCCTCTGGTTGGAGGTGGGGGGTGAGAATGAGGCTAGCGTTGAGAAAAAAGCATAACTTTGAAATTAGAACCAGGTGACTCAAGGATGATGACAGTGAAGACTTTGCTTACACGAACGGTAGTGGAACTTTGGGGCTGTTTCCCAAAAAAAAGACACTGGGCTATGTCAAAAGTGTTTAAATTGACAAATGAGATTGATAGACTCTTGTTAGGCAATAGGATTAGGAGTTCCTGAATCAAGGAGGCGAAATGGAGTTAAGGTACAGATCAGCCATGATCTAAATGAAGGTCAGAACATCCTCGATGGATTGCAAAGACTCATACATAACAACTTTCAGACAATGCCCTGGGATACAAGTTGGGGGAGCAAGACTGTAAACTAGAGCAAAGAGAGGCATTAGATAATATATTGTCACAGAGCTAACTTGCGAGGTGTCTTGAAAGGGGTAATTATGGGAACAAGGAAGACATGATTAAAAAGGGAACACTGTGGGTGATGTATCTGATGACTCAAACACTAATGACGGAGCTGAGGGAAAGAAGAATGAGGACTTGCATCGAGAACAATGGAATAAACGATAGACCTTGGTCAAAAGAATGAAGTTTGGGAAGAAGAGTTGGAGAACTATGAGAATGAGTAATTGAGAAATGTAAATCACTAAATAAAGTGATGCAGTCTTACAGAAACTTTGAAACTCTGAAACTTCCGCAAGCTCACTTTTTGACCTGTCTCAGGAATTAATGAAGTATTCAGAGGAATTCCTAATCTATCAGGCTCTATGTAGCTGTCGAGAGGAGTTGTAAGATAAACTATCTTCCAACTGCTGTTAACAAGAGTGGAAAACAGCACGTCACAGACTGGTACAACTCCTGGGACTAAACAACATCTGGTCGTATAAAAGAGTTGAGCATTAGCAAAAGTATCCCAGCGTCCATACTGAGGTCAGGTCCTAATCACAAATCAGGTTTAACTCTTGATATTTTACACTAAAATCATCTCAGCGTTCACATTTTTTCCCCAGCCAGACCCCCTTGAACTCAATTAAAACACAGATGCCAGGTGCAGTTCACATTTAAATGTCCATCACATTCTTCTAGCTTGTTTCGCTGTTTAACAAGTTTTGAGTGAATTTTACTGTTTTTAAAAGTGACACAAAGAATGTGGTAAAGGGAGGTATACTGAATAGTGCAGGTGACTTCAGGCGATATGTAGACATAGAGAGAGAGAAAGAGACTGGGAGAGTTTTGACAGCACGATAGCACAAAGAAGGTGACAAGTGAATTGTCAGCTCAAAAATATCCCTTTGAATGTTATCTCCATTAATTTCAATAAAAAGAAAACTAGCGAGATATAAAATGGATGGATGCATAATTATCATTTTACATTATTGTACAAATGTCAACATTTACCCCACAAAATGCAAAACAAAAAAGAGAATGAGAAATAGAGGCTGAGACAGATACAGAAAAATAAACAATACAGGCTGAGTGTTTAGCTATGCCAGAAAGGAGTTAAGGTGACAGTAAACAGCTCTGTGAATATTGGCGTCAGGACGCCTGGGAAACTTTAACACCCCAGGGTCTCGTCTGGCTGGTTCCTGAAGGAACCCGGGGAAATGGGAGTCAGATGATCTTCCTAACCTCCCATTAGATAGTGGAGTGGAGCTTGGACACACACCTTATTGATTGGTAGCCAACTGAGTCAAAGTTACCACAAAGCAATTTGAAATCTTTTAAAACTTGGTGATGTTTGTGCAAGAGAGAGATGGATCTCCACATCCAATCAGAGCTTTCGTGTATCCAGTACCAAGGTTCAGCAAACAGTGCAGGAAAATAATCAAATTACAGTGAAATGTAAAACATCCCCAGGCAATATTGATCTCTTAATTAGCATTATGAAAACCCAACTTGTAGCCATGAACAAATTGATTTTTTTTGTGGGAGTTATCTGCTGCAATCCTGACAGGACAGCATGACGATTTTGACTGTAAAATGTTTGGGATGTACTGAAGCTGTGAAGGACACCATATAAATATAAATCTCTCTTTTCCTTTGTATTTTGTAAGTATACTTCAGTCAATCATGGCTTAGTTTTGAGAAGTTCATTCCAATAGGCAGACATGTTGTTTAACTGTGTATTTAAATTTCACCTGCAGATGCCTACCATTCTAAGACATTGCCTATACATTTGAAAGAACAGAAATAAAACAGACTGCAGATGTTTAAAACAAAACTACATTGGTTCAGATAGCAATAAGACACAGCAAATAGTACAAAAGCTAATAGAACATTATGGTTTACTGCGAGGGAAGTTAAATGCAAGATTAGGGAAGTTATGCTTCAGTTATACAAGATATTGGTGAAACCTCACCTTGTGTACTGTGTACAGTTCTGGTCACCATACTTACACAAGGATGCTCATGCACTGGAAGCAATTCAGAGGTAGTTTACTGCACCCATACATGGATTGAGCAGATTGCCTTTAAAGGAACGAGTAGACAATGTTGTCTGGAAAGTAGAAAAGTTGAGAGTGTGGTGCTGGAAAAGCAGGTCAGACAGCATCCGAGGAGCAGGAGAATCAATGTTTCTGGCATAAGCCCTTCATCATTGGTAAATCCAGAACAAGGGAACATAAATAGGTGTCATGAATGGAAATAAAGAACAGGGAGATTTTTCACAGAGCAGTGAGAATATGGACCTCACTGCTTAAAAGAGTGGGTGGAGCAGAGATCAGCATACACTTCATAAAGGGGACTGATGTATACTCAGGGGAGGACAAACAGGGTGGGAAGTGTAATGAGAGTGGGATAAATTGATACAGAGTATTGGGCATTCATCTATATGGATTGTTCAAATGGACTCTGTGTATAGAAGCTTATGGAAGTCTAGAAGCATGGCTGTAAGGGTGTAGAGGTTAAACATACTCATGGGGGAAAAAGAGGACTGCAAATGCTGGAGATCAGAATCAAAACGCGTGGTGCTGGAAAAGCACAGCTGGTCAGGCAGCATCCAAGCAGCAGGAGAGTTGACGTTTCAAGCACATAACATTTAAGAAGTATTTAAGTGTGCACTTGCAATTCCAAGGCATACAGGGCTATGGTTTAGCTGGAAAATGGGATTAGAACAATTAGGTGGTCATTTTTGACCAGCATGGATATGATAGGTCAAAGGGCCATTTTCTGCTTTATAGTCTATGGAATAAAACTTGGGCAGAAACTGGATAGCACAGCAGTCTCGGAGAGGGTGGGACAGTGGGTGGGGGGTGCGGTGGGGTGAGGTGGAGGTGAGGTGGTTCAGGGTGGAAATGTTTCTTTCAGCAAAGTTCCCTATTGGAAGATGATGTGTATGGTGATGTGTGAGAGTTAGGTTAGGATGCATTGTAATAACCTGCTGATAACCAGTCACAGCTGTGGAGGAGAGATCAAGCCTTCATGGGGAGTGCAAGCCCTTGTGGGAAACCCAGCGTGGAACATCTGCAGGACCATTGTGGAAGAAGGACTGTAATACTGAACTTTTAACTTATTTCTCCACTTTTCTACTTTGTACCTAAGATTTTGTACCTACGCACCTTTGTACCAAGATGGGACTTGGTACACTTTTCACTGTACTCCTGTGTCCCTGTACTTGAGCCTACATGACAATATAATCTAATTCTAATACTAGCTAATTGAGCACAGCACTGGAGGGTTACTAGGCCCAGAGAATATTTGAGGCATTTTGAGGAGAAGTGGGAAAATGGAATTAATGGGAACTTTTGTCCCTGAAACCAGTCATTTTGGTGTAGTGACTGCATCAGAGTCGAAAAGTGTAGTGCTGGAAAAAGCACAACAGGTCAGGCAGCATCTGAGGAACAGAAGAGTCGACATTCAGGCAAAAAACCCTTCATCGGGAATGTGGGGTGGAGGGGAAGGTGGTTAAGAGATAAATAGGGGAGGTGGGGTGGGCTTGGGAGGAAGATAGGTGGGATGACGATAGGTCGATGCAGGTGGGAAGTAATTGTAATAGATCAATGGGGCAGGTGGAGCAGATAGGTGAGAAGGAAGATGGACAGGTAGGACAGGTCAAGAGGGTGGTGTCAAGTTGGAGGATTGGATCGAGGATGAGATGGGGGAGGGGAGATGAGGAAACTGGTGAAGTCGACATTGATGCCGGGTAGTTGTAGAGTTCTGAGGTGGAGGATGAAGCGTTTTTACTCCAGGTGTCGGGTGGCTTGGATTTGGCAGTGGAGGAGGCTCAGGATTTGCATGCCCTTGGGGGACTGGGTGGGGAGTTGAAATGGTTGGCCATCGGGCAGTGGGGTTATTTGGTGCATGTGTCCCAGAGATGTTCCCTGAACTGCTCCATACATTGGTGCTCGGTCTCCCCAATGTAGAAGAGATCACATTGCGAGCAATGGATACAGTAAACAAGGTGAGAGGTTGTGCATCTGCCAGATTTGAAATGATTTTTTATGGCCTTGGATGGAGGTGAGGGGGGATGTGGGCCGAGGTTTCCCACCTCGTGTTGTGGTGAGGGAAGGTGCCAGCTGTAGAGGTGGATTGGTGGAGAGCGTGGACCTAATGAAGGAGTTGTGAAAGAAATGGTCTCTGTGTAAAACTGATAGATGTGGGGAGGGAAATATATTTTTGGTGGGACTCCGACTGTAGGTAGTTAAAATGGCAGAGGATTATGCACTGTATCCAGAGATTCATAGGGTGGAAGGTGAGGAGCAGGGGGTTTCTATCCTTGTTGCAGTTGGAGCAATGGAGTTCAAGGGCATTGTTGGTCACGAGGGTGGGGTAGTTGTGGTCCCTGAAATAGGTGGCCATCTGGGATATCCTGGAGTGGAAGTGCTCCTCATGGGAGCAGACATGACAGAGATGGAGGAATTGGGATCGTGTTTTACAGTGAGGGGCATGTGGGAGTGGGAGGTGGTGTAGTCAAGGGAACTGTGGGAGTCGGTGGGTTTGAAATAGATTCTATGCTGAGTTGGTTGCTGGAATCAGAGACAGAGAGATCCAGGAAGGGGAGGGAAGTGTCCAAGATGGTCCATTGAACTTGAGGTCAGGGTGAAAGGTAGTAATTGCATCAGAAATGGAAGAATTTAGACAACACGTTTTAGTTGTTTCTTGAAACAGAACTTGAGTATTGTCGAATAAAATGATATACTGTTGAAGCCGTTTGCCTTGCATCAGGACAGATTCACAAGAATCATAAGTGAGGTGCTGGAAAAGCTCAGCAAGTCAGGCAGTATCCAAAGTGCAGGAGAATCGACATTTTGGGCATAAGCCCTTCATTAGCCCTTCCTGATGAAGGGCTTATGCCTGAAGCTTTGATTCTTCTGCTCCTTGGATGCTGCCTGACCTGCTGTGCTTTTCTAGCACCACACTCTCGACTCTGGTCTCCAGCATCTGAGTTCTCACTTTCTCCCAGGTGCACAAGAATATTAATCTTCATGGGAACAGCGAATAGTGTTGCATAATAAAAATCGTGTTGATTGGTTGGCAAGTCACAATACTTCAATCATTCAGATTCCACTTGCCAACCAATGAGCATCCTGTTTGCCATGCAGGATAAGGAATTGTTTCCTTTGAGATTTGATATTCTTGCTGATCTGTCCTGATGAGTGCAAAATGGAAAGTTCCAGCATCATGTTTCCTATATTATCTTTCCAAAAAGAAATCAAAGTTAAATGCCTGTTTAATTTTCTTTATTTGCCTTAATAAAATTTAGCTTTCACAAAAAAAATTTTGAAATCCTCAAAAAACACCTATTTTTCATTTATTTGAACAATTGTTTATATTAAATGTAATTGTCAAGGTTGTATTTGGGAAGATCACATTATTTCATTTCCTGTAAATCTGCTGCATGTTTTTCAGAATATGTATGTGTGTGTATATGTTTATATATATAAATATAAAAGAAAATGTTGGTCCAAACGTGGAGACTTTTGCTTAAAGTTGCTGAATGGTTCCAGCGCCTGGGCACAACTCCATCCCAGGAGATGAAAAACAACTTTCATCACTCATCCTACAAACAATCATTTCGTGCAGTCACAATTCAGCTGTTAATGTGCACAGACATCCCCTAATTTGATAATCTTATTTTGAAATTGTCACCTTGGTACAGTCAAGGATATTCTTATAGAATTGTGTCTGTGCTGGAGCAGGATATTGAAAAAGAAGTTTTACTTTGCCTCTAAATGTTAATTTTTATATTAGGTGACTGATACTGCCCAGAGAGTAACACGCTTACCTCACAACCAAAGTTGTGGGTTCTCGTCCCACTTCAGAAACTCGAGAATAAAATCAAGTCTGATACTTCCCGAGAAGTACTGAAGGAGTGCTTAATGTCATAAATGTCAACTTTTGGATGAGCCATTAAATCGAGGCTCTGTCCAAAGCCATTGTCTCTCCAACTGAATGAAGATCCCATGGCACCATTTTGAAGGGCAGGTATCTTTTTTCCAGTGTCTGACCAACATTTATCTTTCGAACACTAAAAACAGGTTGTCATAATCACATTGACGTTTATGAGTGCTTGCTGCTTCAAATTGTCTCGTCACAACTCTCATTTAGAACAGCAAATAGTTACAAATACTCAATTAGCTGTCAGGCACTTCAGGTTATCCCATGGAGATCTTTCTTTCTTACCTGTGAGACGTTAGATCTGGGTATGTGTGCTATCAACATTAGTGTGTGAAGACAGACCAACATTATGTCCATGACCTCTGAGTATAAATACTCCGCTAAAGGAAAGCACACCCCCAGCTCCCCCCAACCTACCCCACCTCCCTCAACCCCCAGTCCTCTTCAAGGCAATAAAATGTTGCATTCATCATCCCTTTTTCATTTATTTACTTCAACTGAAACTTTCAGACCAAAGCTGAACATCAGTTTTTGGAGTTAAATTAAGAAAATAAAACTTTTTAAATATGTTCCATATGGTTGAGCTAAAGACAGAATCTAGTTCAGTTCCCCAAAATATTAATGATTAAGACAAAATGTACTTCAGTGAAAATATTCTCTTTGCATTTTGGGGGAAGTTCTAAACCCCTACACTGTTGACTCCCTTGGTCCTTCTTTGGCCTTTTTGCAACTGTACAACCACTTGATGATCCGTGCATTTCGTTCAATGACGGATATTCCCAAAGAGACCTGCTCGTGAACTTCTTCCTCACAAAGGCCTTCACCATCTCTGCTTCCATGAGAGAATTCACTGCCGTCACTCTCAGTCATGCTGACATTCTGAATTCTGGGTGATATTGAGTCTGAAGGAGCAGGAGAGAGGTTGGACAGCCCAAGGTACTCTGCCACGTCTGGGTCAAGTCCACAGTAATTAAAAAACCTTTCTTCTTCCGACAAAGCAACAGAGTTACGCAGCAAGTGGTCCAGGTTTGGATGTTGCAAAGTCCCGCTTCTTAAGGCTGTTTGGCTATTCGCTTCAGAAAGGTTACTTGGCAGGTTGAGAGTTCTGGTTAAGCAAAGGTTTGGAGAAACTGAGTCAGGAATTTCCTTGTTAGTAAAGTGTTTGGTACAAAGATTTTCAACCTCTCTTGCTTCACAGTCATTGAGATGACTAATGCGTGACATGACAGGGGAATTGCCTTCAGAGAAAGACCTACTGCCCTCCTTCAGGATGATCTTTGGCAATTCGAGGGAGCTCACCTGTTTGTCCCTGGTGGACCCCTGAAAAAGGCGTCGGATGAAGTTATAGCCTCTGGAGTTCTCGCTGCTGCCTGTCTTGCAGTCACGTTTTTGCCGGTAAATGATTAAGGAGTCTGGCCTCATGACTCTCTTGGAGGTGGTCCTCCTTGTGACCACTGGATTGTGGGATGGTTTGTCCACAAAAACATTTCTAATGTTGTTGAGCTGTTCCAAATTGGCATTCTCTTTTCTGGCATCAAAATCATGGCACAGACTTCTTGCCTCATCTGATCTGACCCAATTTTGAGCAGAAGGCTGTGGCGTTACAGAAGGGCTGACAATTGTCTCTTGCTTGGCGTTCATCACTCTCTGGCTCTTGACATACTTAGGCTTGTCTGCTTCAAGTCTCTCAACAGCACTCGGTGCCCGGCCCCTGTTCCCACTTTCCATTTGTCTGCGTAGATACTCAGGGCCTTTGTTTAGCAGCCTGAGAGGGGAGGGGGAGCTAACTGGAGTGACTGGCTTCATTCTCCACACTTCACTTGTGGTTTAGGACAATGAGACAAGTCCAGAGCTCAATCCAGCAGCAACTTTCAAATCAACTCTCCCATATCCGAACCAGTGAAATCAGGTCACCTGAGACTTTAGCGTTGTTTAGTTTTGATAGGGCTTAGGAACACAGACTCCTCAATGATTTCTTCACTGCGGAAAATCAGCAAGAGACAGGAGAAAAGGCTTTCAGAGTGCATCCATTAATGCACTCTACTCTCAACTGGAATGCTTCACTGAACTTTCCTCTCAGCTTCACGCATCCTCCTGAAAAATAAATCAAAGTTTGCCGTGCATCAGTTCAAAGCCTCTGGACTCGATGCTAAAAAGCTATTTTGTCTTTCGGTGCTGACAGATCCAATGCACCAGCAATTCCAGAACTGAGCTGACACAGAGGGTCAGCTGGCTTAGCTTAAGGCAGCCAATACTCACAATGCACCAGGGAGAGACAGTCTCTGATCAAGACACACACTTACAGAACTCAGTGAGATGAATCCTGTGTGGCCAACGGAAATAATATGCATTTATATAGCACCTCTCACAATCTCACGACATCACAATGTATTTCATTACCAGTAGCAAACATTTATTAAAAAAATGTTACAGTTCTAACGTAGGGAAGTACAGCAGCCAATCAATGTACCGCAAAATACCATAAAGTGATAATGACCTGTTCATTTCTCTTTAGCTTGGTTGAGGAAGAAATATTGATGAGGACACTTTATTCAGGAACAAGGTTAAAAATCACACAACACCAGGTTATAGTCTGACAGATTTAATTGGAAGCACACTAGCTTTCGGAGCGCCGCTCCTTCATCAGGTGGTTGAGGAGCTGGGTGGCACGGTGGCCTCACAGCGTCAGAGACCCGGGTTCAATTCCCATCTCTGGCGAGTCTCTGTGTGGAGTTTGCACATTCTCCCCGTGTCTGCCTGGGTTTCCTCCGGGTGCTCCGGTTTCCTCCCACAATCCAAGAATGTGCAGGTTAGGTAAATTGGCCATGCTAAATTGCCTGTAGTGTTAGGTGAAGAGGTAAATGTAGGGGAATGGGTCTGGGTGGGTTGCGCTTTGATGGGTCGGTGTGGACTTGTTGGGCCGAAGGGCCTGTTTCCACACTGTAAGTAATCTAATCTAATCAATGTTATGGGATTTTTAAAAATGTCACCAAATGGGTTTAACACAGTTTAGCTTTCTAGCTGAAAGACAACATTTCCAACAATACAGCACCTCCCTCAGTAATGCACTGGGGTGGGGGAGGGGTGTCAGTCAAATCTCTGGTATAGGACTGGAACCCAAAACCTTTGTATTCAGACACAAGAGTGCTATCACCTGAAAAACAACCAGCATTCCTTACCAAGCCCTGAGTAATGGAACTGACTGAACACCAAGAACTTCAATACAGGGCAGGGACACATTTAATCAATTTGCCCTACAGTCGATTCTGATATAACATAATAGTTCCATTCTCATGTGATCTCACGTTATAAGAAAATCGTGAAATAGTCGCACCATTTAAACTAATGGGCCTGGAATCACGTTATAGCCAATACAGGTGTCTCTCTTGGTGTTACATAGGTGTGAAGTGGCACTGTGACATTGATGATGACAATAGACAAAATGAGGACTGCAGACGCTGGAAACCAGAGTGGTGCTGGAAAAGCACAGCAGGTCAGGCAGCATCCGAGGAGCAGGAAAATCAGCGTTTCGGAAATAATCCTTCATCATGATGATGGCAATGTTAATGCACCAAATATCTAACATAGGTGTGAATCTCAAAGTTATCATAATATGCAAGTAACTGCTACTGCTGTTTGGCAGAATTCTAAAATAAGAGCAAGATTAGTGATCTATATACAGAACAACCTTGATTATCTGAACAAGATAGGCGGGGAGTATTTAGTTTGGATAACTGATTGTTCAGATAATGGATAACGTTTTTACGGGACCTTGAGATCTTGTTCTGATAATCCGAAATTCAGATAATTGACACTTGGATAACCAAGGCTGTTCTGTATATGGTAAGGCTTCCCTGTTCTCTCTCCATAAGATTACCTTCTGTTCTCTTCAAGAATCATGTTAAATTCTTTTTGAATGTTACTCCTGAATCTGACTCTGTTGCCTTTTGATGCAGGGAATTATCCACATCATAATATTCACTCTGTAAAATTAATGCTTCCTGAAGTTGTCTCCGATTCTTTTGCTAATTACTTTAAATCTGTGTTTAATTTTAATTTAGGTTTAATTTAAATTGTGTGCTCGGATCACTGATCCTCCAGCCCTACTGGAAACAGTTTCTCTTTCATTTTCTGCGTTAAAAGCCTTCATAATTTTGAACAATTCCATCAAATCTCCCTTTAACCATCTCATTCAAAGGAGAGCAATCTCAAGTTCTCTCATCTCGCCACATGACTGAAATCCCTTATCTTTGTACCATTCTAAAAAAATCGCCTCTGTTCCCTTTCCAAGGTCTTGATGTCCTTTCTAAATTGTGTTGTCCATAACTGAGTACAATTCTCCAATTGGGGCTTACCATTGATTTATAAAGACTTGGCAGGACTTCTTGGCTTTGGACTCTATGCTTCTATAAATCCAAGGGGACAATGTGCCTTTTCAGCAATTTAGTTCATCCATCCACCTTCCAGGACTTGTGTGCAGATGATGCCAAGTCTGTGTTCCTGTTCAATTTTAAGATTGTGCCATTTAGTATGTATTGCCTTTCCTCAGACATCCTCCAAAGTACATATCTTCTTTAATTCTAATGGGATGGTGTAACAATAGCCATAAACTCAGTTATGCTCCATTATATCGTCAGTTGTTGCTCTTATGAATTTTGGAATTTTACAATGAAGACTAAGACAGTTTTAATAGACTGTCACTGCATCTGTGGATGTTTGTAAAACTATATCACCCTGCAATCATTTCCTGCTTACTCTCCGTCCAAACTCAGGGAAATGCTAGGAATTGATAGCACTATGTGCACTGTTAAAAGACACCACAATTTTAGATCAAAGTAAACCTAAGTGTTCCCTCAGTTTCCAAATCTCCCCACCCACTACCCCATCTCAGATCCAACTCTCCAACTCAGTTTCACTCTCTTGACATGTCCTATCTGTCCATCTTCCTTCCCACCTATCTGCTCCATACTTCTCACTGACCTATCACCATCACATCCTATCTTTGCTATCCCATCTACTTTTCCCTTTGCCCCAACTCCCCTCCCTCTATGTATTTCTCAGCCCCTTTCCCCCTCCCCAGAACTGAAGGGTTGTGCCTGAAACATCAACTCTTGCTTCTCAGATGCTGCCTGACCTGCTGTGCTTTTTCCAGCACCACACTTTATCAACTCTAAGAGACTAACACTCAATAAAGTAAATTCATCAATTCCATTTATTCTATTACCCTCTTTGCTTGGTGACCTATGTCTGGGAATGCCTTGCTTTGAAAATTCTCATCCTTGTTTGCAAATCTCTTTCAGAATCTCATCTCCTTCTAACTTGGTAACCTCATCCAATCTTGCAATCCCACTGCAGTACCACACTCAAGTGTCACTGAGCTCTGTATCAAATTCCCTTCCTGTGTCACATCCATTTAGCTTTCATGTGTTTTCAGGAAGTGCTTTGATTGTGCCTTTGGCCTGATATTTAAACTTGTACATCTCCTGTTCAGCATCTCCCGTCTCTCTCTCAAAAAATAGAAATCTGTTTAGAATCTTTTTTAAAACAACACACCACAGTGAAGTAGTTTAGAGAGCAAAACTAAACCACAAGCTTTTAGCCCACAATCACTTCCAAATCTATCCCAAACCCCAACACCAGTGCTATGTTTGTATTTTTCCCTGCTTTTTATAGTGACTGACATACTACAGCCTCAGCCGAACGTTTTCTTACTCCACCCTTCATGTGGGAAAAGCATAGATGGAAAATGAGAACAAAAATCAAAGTAGAGGATGAATTTAATTAGAATCAAGTAAAGCATTGCTTTTCTTGTAATTGCGCAGTATAAACAGAACAGAAGCAGCTGATTCGGCCCAATGAGTCTTTGCCTCATAACAGCCTCCTCCCATAGTGTTTCATGTTGAACAGTGAGGTTTATGGACGAGGTGTTCAAAATCAAAAGACACTGATAAAGCAAAATAGGATAAATTGTTTCCACTGATAGAAGGGTCAGTAAAGAGAGGATATAGGATTCAGGTAATTGGGAAATTAACCTGTAGCAAGTTCATTGATTTTCATTTTTGAATTATTTTGGTTAATGTGGACTTGAGCATAATTTCAAAAAAGGAGAGTAAGATCAACATCAATGGCAAAGCAAAATTTCAGTGCTTTTTTAAAGATTACTTACAGTGTGGAAACAGGCCCTTCGGCCCAACAAGCCCACACCGCCCCGCCGAAGCGTAACCCACCCATACCCCTATATCTATATCTACCCCTTACCTAACACTACGGGCAATTTAGCATGGCCAATTCACCTGACCTGCACATCTTTGGACTGTGGGAGGAAACCGGAGCACCCGGAGGAAACCCACGCAGACACGGGGAGAACGTGCAAACTCCACACAGTCAGTTGCTTGAGGCGGGAATTGAACCCGGGTCTCTGGCGCTGTGAGGCAGCAGTGCTAACCACTGTGCCGCCGTGCCGCCCGCTGTGGGGAAAGAGCACAAATGTGGGACAGTTTACAGAACTCTAATCAGCCAACAAAGTGTGATAGGCCAAGTTGTGCAGTTTAGGTGGATTGGCCATGCTAAATTGTCCCTAATGTCCAGGGATTGCTGGCTAGGTGGATTAGCGGTGGGAAATGCTGGGTTACAATGCTGGGATAGGGAGTCAGGTCTGGGTGGGATGTTCGACAAAGTGTTCGTGTGGATTCAGTGGGCTGAATGGCCTGCTTCCACACTGTAAAGATTCTATTACTCAATTATTCTATTCTAAGTGGCCTCCTTCTGTGCTGTCTCATTTTATGATTCTGGAACACTTGCTCTTTTGTTCAGCCAAGCAGTGCTGAGGAAAAGGCAGGCAAGGACAGCTCAGAACAACATCTTCAAGTTCATAGTGTCAGGGCTGATTCTCTGACAGAGCTTTCCAGTGGAGTGTCAGTCTACACTATGGGCTCAAAGCCCCAGGAAAGGCTTCAACAGATAACTTTCTGACTGACAGACGAGAGGGCTGACAACAAAGTCAGTGCACTGACAGAATTGTCCAAAGATTTTCAGGACTACCTGGCTTAATTTCAGATCAATTTCTCACCTTCAGAATATTTCAGATCAACTTCTCACCTTCAGAATATTGAACTTTCAGTATTTTGAGGATGCAGACAAAAATCCAGGTCAATTTGGTAGGAAAGCATCTGTGATATCCCTTTGTCGGAGGTGCCATTTTTTGGATTGCACATTAAAAGCAGTTCCTGTCCATCCTTAGCTGGACATAGAAGGAGCTCACATACAATATTTCAAAAAAGAGCAAAGGCACCCTGGGTCACCACTTATTCCTTAACCAGCTAACCCAGACCTCTTAATCCTCATCACATTATTTCTCATGGGATCTTGCTGTGTGCAAGTTGTTTGCTTACATGACATTGCAAAGGTATCTCAAAAGGTACTCCCTTTGGAACATCCTGAGGTCATGAAAAATGCTATACGAATGCAAATTCCTTCTGCTTTGCTCCTCCTATGGGTAATCCCCAGATGAAAAACAAGCAAGTTTCTCTTTGATCTGAACACACAACTGAACTCTTTCATGTTTGCAGCAAGAAAATCCTGCCAGTCAGGCGTTCATTTGTGCTGGAGGAGTGGGGGAGGGGTGGAGGGGAATGAAAAAGGAGACTGAATCCTTTCTCTTTATCAATATGTAATATTTTTTTAAAATATGAAGCACTCAAAAGTGTTTCTTAAAACAGAGTCGTTTGTTTAGAAAGGCATGAACTCTATTAACATCAGCACACACACTACACAGCCAGCCCATTTCACATGACTTTCTACAAAGGCATGAAGGCAGCTGAGTACCACCTTCTCAGGGTAACAAGAGCGAGATAATGAATGCCAGCCTTGTCAGTGATTGCTCACATCCCAAGAACAAATAAAGGTCACAGCTGTACATACCATGATACCACTAACATGGTGCCATTATTTAAGAAAGGTGGTAAGGAAAATTCAGGGAACGATAGACCAAAGAACCTGGCATTTGTGGTGGGCAAGTTGTTGGAGGCAATCCTGAGGGACAGGATTTATATGTACGCGTTCGGGATACATTCTGAGACCTACCACGGAAGTTTGAAACTGTGGATAGGTGTGAACCAGTTCATTTAAATGTGAAACATACCTTCCCAGCAGCCTCCTTGTCCCTGGATCTAAAACATTCCCTATAATATGTTCGGGCCACGGTAAACTACAAGTAACTGAAACCATGGTAACTGGACCCGTGGATACGGGGGTCGCTCTCTATTTAGAAAGGTATATTTGGTTTGAGCATAGTCAACATGACTTTGTGCAGGGGAAATCATGTCTCACTACTTGATTGAGTTTTGTGAAGAAGTAATAAAGAGGATTGATGAGGGTAGAGCAGTAAAATTGATCCATAGAGACTTCAGTAAGACATTCACCAAGGTTCTTCATGGGAGACTGGTTAACAAAGTTAGATTACATGGAATAGATGGAGAACTAGCTATTGGATGCAGAACAGGCTCGAAGGTAGGAGTCAGAGGGTAGTGGTGGGAGGGTTGCTTTTCAGACTGGAGCCTCGTGATGAGTAGTGTGCCACAAGCATTGGTGCTAGGTCCACTGCTTTTCGTCATTTATTTAAAGATTTGGATGTGAACAAAGGAAGTATAGAGTCATAGTGTCATAGAGAATTACAGCACAGAAACAGACCCTTTGGTCCAACTTGTCCATGCTGACTAGATATCCTAACCTAATCTAGTCCCATTTTCCAGCACTTGGTCCACATCCCTCTAAACCCTTCCTATTCATATATCCATCCAGATACCTTTTAAATGGTGCAATTATATTAGCCTTCACCACTTTCTCTTGCAGCTCATTCCATACATGCACCACCCTCTGTGTGAAAAAGTTGCCTCTTAGGTCCCTTTTATATCTTTCCCCTCTCATCCTGAACCTATGCTCTCGAGTTCTGGAGTCCCCCATCCCAGGGAAAATACCTTGTCTATTTATCCTAAGGTTGTCCCTCAGTCTCCGACAATCCAGGGAAAACGATTAGTAAGTTTGCAGATGGCACCAAAATTGGAGGTGTAATGGACAGTGAAGAACATTACCATGGAGAACAACAGGACCTTGATCAAATGGGCCAAGGTGTGGTAAATGGATTTGAATTTAGATAAATGTGAGGTGCTGCATTTTGGAAAGGTAATCAGAGCAGGGCTTCTACACTTGATTGTCAGGTCCTGGAGAGTGTCGGTGAATAAAGAGACCTTGGAGTGCAGATTCATAGTTCCTTGAAAGTGGAATCACAGTTAGATAGGATAATGAAGTAGTCCTCACTTTCTCCTAATGAAGGTGGCGTTTGGTATGCTTGCCTTTATTGGTCAGTGCATTGAGTATAGGAGTTGAGAGGTCATGTTGTGGCTTTACAGGACAGTGGTTAGACCATAATTGTAATACTGCATGCAATTCTGCTACAGGAAGGATGCTGTGAAACTTGAAAGAGTTCACAAAAGAATTACAAGGATGTTTCTAAGGTTGGAGGGTTTGAGCTATAGAGAGAGGCTGAATAGATTGGGATTATTTTCTCTGGAGCTTTGGATGACTTTATGGAGATTTATAAAATCATGAGGGATATGGGTAGGGTAAATAGACAAAGGCCTTTTCCCCGGGTTGGGAGGAGTCCAGAAGTAGAGGCATAGGTTTAAGGTGAGAGAGGAAAGGTTTAAAAGGGGCCAAAGAGGCAACTTTCTCACACAGAGGGTGGTGCATTTCGCGAATGAGCTGCCAGAGGAAGTAGTGGAGGCTGGTATAGTTCCAACATTTAAAAGGCATCTGGTTGGGTATTTGAATAGGAAGGGTTTTTGGATATGGGCCAAATGGGACTAGATTAATTTAGGATATCTGGTCAGCATGGATGAGTTGGACTCAAGGGTCTGTTCAATGCTGTATAACTCTATGACTCTGAAGTCCAAGGATTGTTGAGGAATTGCTGCCCTATTCAAAACAACTTACTTGACACTCAATGTAAGCGCTGTTTACACAGCTGCTGGATCAGACAGCGGGGAAAGCCTTGTTATTGACAGGCTGTGGATGAGTGAAGATTTCACCAGCAACAAATAGCTCATTAGTCTTTGAAATAGTGACCAATTATTGCTGACAAATACCTTCTGCCTGACAACAAATGTGCAATTGGCTCCCAAGCAGCTGAACAACTTAGGACTGTAGACCTCTGCTGTAAAAATCATTCAAGCCTGAAGATTGCTAATTTATTTCAGAAATAAAGAGCAAAATTACTGGAAAACTCAGCAGGTCTGGCAGCATCTGTGGAAAGAAAGCAGAGTTAATGTTTCGGGTCCAGTGACCCTTCTTCAGAACTGAACGTAACTAGGAAAAGGTTGGTATATATGCTGAAGATGGGGTGTGGGGGGAGGGAGGAGGAGTAAATAATAGGTGGATGTGGAGCCCATAGAGAGAGGGAATAACAGACGGACAGACAGCTGTTCATTCATCATTCACTGTGCTCACTGATCTGTACTGGCACCATGTCCAGCAACGCTGCAAATTTAAAAAATCTTGATTTTCAAATTCCTCCTTGACTTTTATCTTCCTGTAACCTCCAACAACACATTGAGATCACTATATTCCTTGAAACCTACTCTTATTCTCATCACTCCAATATTGGCAACTGAGCCTTTAGCTGCCAAGACCCAAGTTTGGTAATGGCATCCTTTCTGTTCTCTACTTTACCCTCAGCTTCTCAGAGATCTTTCTGAAAACATACTTTTTTTGACCAAGCTTCTGGACAGTTGCCCTATCCTGTGATATGTTATGTCTGGTAACTCAGGTGGCACGGTGGCTCAGTGATTAGCACTGCTGCCTCACAGCACCAGGGACCCAGGTTCGATTCCAGCCTTGGGCAACTGTCTGTGTGGAGTTTGCACATTCTTCCTGTGTCTGCGTGGGTTTCCTTCAGGTGCTCCAGTTTCCTCCCACAGTCCAAAAATGTGCAGGTTCGGTGAATTGGCCGTGCTAAATTGTCCATAGTGTTAGGTGCATTAGTCAGGGGTAAATGTAGGGGAATGGGTCTGGGTGGGTTGTTCTTCGGAGGGTCGGTGTGGACTTGTTGGGCCGAAGCACCTGTTTCCACACTGTAGGGAATCTAATCTAATCTAAAACTCCCTTGTGCAGCATTGTGGGATTATTTATCATATAACTATCCTGTTAGAACTGCATGTTGTGAACAAACAATGTACATGATTGAGATTTTCTGGTCCAAATGCTTTCCAACTAATTGTCATTTCTTGAACATTTTAGGTGCTGGTTGTATTAGAAATAATAATTAGCTATCAATCAAGTCTGACCTTTTAACCTCAGTTTCATTGGCTGAAGGCCATAGACTTGTGTGAAGATTTTCAATCATCTTTTATAATAGACTTTAATCCACATTGCCAAATGGCCAGAGATTAATCAGACGTGGTGACCCTATGGGACCAAAGGACTCTAGAAGAAGCAGATTCATTGAGACCAGCTGTTTCATGGCTCTTTAAAGCCCTTAATAAAGACAGTTTGAAATCAAACTTCAATTCAGTTCTTAGGTGTGTTTCAACTCCTGATTTATGATGGGCTCTCAAACTCCTTGAAATAGCTCCACAGAGGACGTTGTCCCATCACCAAGTCACCTTTTATTTACATGTGGAAAGTCCTTGACACTCCCTCAGAGCCAGCTCTGTGTGAACAGGATGTCTGACACTCCTGTTTATATCTCTCAGCCAGGGCTCACTGATTGGACTGGGTTAACAGCCCCAATCAGGGAACTCATACTCTATGAGGTCCACCTGGCTGACCTCATTACAATCACTACACTCCGATTCCATGAATTAAAGACTGCAATTAAAGACTGCAATTCATATGACCAATCTCAAAGGGGTTGGCTGAAATAGAGTAGTAAACTTAGGAAATATGGTTTCAGATAGAGTCATTTAAAGTGGTAGAAAGACCATAAACAATTAATGCAGAGACAGGACCAAAACAAAATGATAAGTTTTACAGTAAGTTTGGAGCATGAGCTGCATTTACCAGATGCGGCTCTTCAGCTAATGGAACCATCAATAAGCTGTTGGATGGTTAATTACCATATTTATGACTCCAAAAGGTTACCAACTTGCCCTGAGGCATTGCAAGAAGTGTCATTACCTGTTCTTCCACCTCCAATCCAACACTCACATGTTCTTTACTTGACATATTCATCTTCACAGAAACCTCCCTTCCTACAGCCAATCAGTAAATAAACAGAATTTGTTTAAGCTAACAAGGTGATTTCCAATTGTTGGGCAAATAGTCTTTGTTCCACACCTCCAAAATGTTTATCATAAATAAATCTTCCAAGTAAATGAAAATGCCTCAAATAATTTTATTGTAACAGGATTCCATTATGTCTTTTGTGGGTCTTTTAATCACTCCTCACTCCAGAGGGGATTGTGGTACAGCGGTAGTGTCTCTATCTCTAGGTTAGAAGCTCTGGGTTCATGTCCCAACCTTCATAGTGAAGTGTCATTGCATGACTGAACAGTTTGATTAAAATAATAATCCCTCACGCCATTCACCTCACAATGAGTTACTACACTTTCAGCTGATAAGTGTCAAGCTGTAGAATTCCACCCTTAAACCTACTGCCGTTTTCTCTTTAAGACCCTCTTTACAACATGTCACTTTCACTAGCTTTTAATCATCTGACCAAATTATGCAGTTTGGTGTCAAATTTCATTTGAAACACTTTGGATTTTTTAACGCTATTAACAGAAGCTACATAAATGCAAGTTGCTGCATTCTGAAGTTACAGACCAAATAATTTGCAGTCCATTTTCTCCTCTTCAAGCTTGTAGATAAGGGGTTGCTCCTCATCTCAGGTCAAGTTCAGAAGGATTGACAGGTTTCAGAATTACAATGATTGTCATAAGCCATCTCCAATCTTGTCCACACATGAAGCAAGAATAGGGCAACATTCCATATTCTCCCACCATTCCTAACACAACGTGACTTGAATTGTTACCATAGATTCAATCTGATGTTGTTCTGCCCTCATGGCTCCTGCCTACCATGGGGTATTGGTATTGGTTGGCTATCTGCACTTGAGGAGGCTCTATTGTACTGGGCTACCCCTGCACCAAGTCTGCTGTAACTCTGTCTTCTCAAAGGTGACTATTGTCTGACTCTTGGGAGTTCCAATAAACTTTCATTTATTCATTATTGCCAAGAATACTGATGATAGGTCTCTTCTTTAGTTCACCCACTCCTCTCTATTCAAAGTCTCAATGACATATGACTGTAGGTGTCAGAGCTACCTCATTATCATAAGCTTATTCATGCTCATTGTAAAGAAACACTGATTGTGATTAAACTAATGATACATGTTGAGATTACCTAACTGTACACAAATGTCAGCGATGGCTCTGTTAGTAACGCTCCACAGTGAATCTCAAAATTCCAGGTTCAAGGCTCACTCCAGGGGTTGAGCAGAATGATCTAAGTTAACATGTCAGTGCAGTACTGAGAGAGTGCTGCGTGCTCTTCCAGCTGAAATGTTTAGCCGAGATGTCTTCCTTTCTCAGGTGTGCTGAAAAGATCCTGCAGCCCAACTGTGAAGAAAATCTGGGAAGGTATCCTGCATAGTATTTATCTGATCTACGTTGCAAAATGGATTGTGTGTTGATTCATCGCATTACTGTTTGAGGGCATTTGCTGTTTGCGAATTGGCTGCATTATATTCCAGGGCTTACTTCAAAAAAGTCCTTCATTAGCTGTAAAGCATTCAGAGATACTTGCTGGCCATGAATAGCCAAAACTAAATTAATGTTTTTCCTTCAGACCAGTGAATGAACCCGAGAGATACTCGGTTTTCATGAGTTAGTCCAGCTCAGAGTGGTGCTATTATTTACAAGGCCACGTGGCCTTGTTACTGTTACTGTGAAGTGAATATCTTGTGGTGCAAGCTGTACTTTCCACTACAAATTTATAACCCAGGGCTGCATTTCAAGACAGAAATCGTAAATGCATTAGGAGCAGCTCAAAAGAGAGAGAGAGAGGTGTGTCATGTCTGCTAACAGTCCACCCAGTTATCCTGGCCAGACTGACATGTTATTATATCAGAGCTTAATGTCAGGGCGAGAAAGGCTTGGTTAACCCTAACTCACAATCATTGGTTTACCACAGCATAATATATCCAAGAACACAGAAAGACTTACATTTATATAGTGCCATTCATAACCTCAGGACTTTCCCAAGATCTTTACAGGCAATTATGTACTTTTGAAGTGTTGTCAACATTGTAATTTGGGAAACACCACCAATTAATTTGTGCACAGTAAGATGCCACAAATAGCATTGTGTTAACAACTAGAACAATTTTTTTTTGTAAAATGTGATGCAGCTTATAGGATAATTAAGGAAACAATAGGAAAGAATTCCGTCACTTTCTTTAAAATAGGACCTTACAAATATTTCACTTTAACTGGCAGTTTTCAGGGCCTTCTTTAAACTATCATCTGAAAGATGGCACCTCTGACAGTGCAGATCTCCCTCAGTTTTAGCACTGGGAATGGAAGTTAAGTTTTTCTGTCAAGACTCTGGAGTGAGTTGAAAACACATTGTCATGATCACTGATCAAACTCCCAAAATGTACGACATCTATTTTTGCTTGTAATCCCAAAATTTTGTTAAACTGAGAACTGTTATAGTTAAAAATGGCTGAGTTTGTATATTAACTGGCTGACTGGACAACAGACGCAAGAAATGCCACACCTATGAATGTGAAGGGAACTTCAAACAACAGCCTTCAAAGTGGGGGTAAAAGATAAATCAAAACAGACTGGACTGTGATCTCATGAGCAAAAAGAAAGGGTTGACGACTCCCCCTCAACAGCAAGCCGCACTTAGACGCATTTCACATTTTCCCTTTAAAAAATACACATGATGACTGATTAAAAAGCCTTTTTCAACTCTTGAGAAGAAGGCTATTGGGTCTGGTCATGTACCAGCTTGAATTCATGTGTTACATGTTGTGAAGGTCACAGTTGAAGAAATATCCCCTACTTACCCCTGCATTGCAGGTGACATATGCCTCTCACTCTAAGTTTTAAGGAGTCAGTTCACTAGCAGCTATATAACAGGGAAACAGGAACAGCAAAAGGACTATCTCTCTCAGTCCAAATACTGGAATTTGACCATGATGGAAAGGAACCAGAACTACAGAATCTTAACCAATCTGCAAGTTAATGATCATGAAGCTGATTTGTTTAATTACCAACTTCAATGCTATTAGTAATCTCTGCTGCAATGGTCACAATGTTCAACTATCCTCCCCTCGCAAACAATTCAGAGATTGATCTGTATACTTTTTTTTAACTTTTATCTAGTTGAATTCAGCAATTAGATTCATCCAACCTGTGTATGTGTGTTGCATAGTATGTCTTCTTGCATGTAGTAATTAATAAATCACATTTTGTTAATTCAGGAAAATGTGGTGAAATCAGCTCCTTTTTAAAGCATAAGTTCACTTATTCTGGGAGAAAGCTATCCACAAAGCAAATGATCCTTTCTAAATTAACCTAGTTGCAACAAATTGAGGGCTGGGTGAATAAAGAAGTGGAGCTGATTAAACTGTCCTCATCCAGGAGTTTAAAAATCTGACATATCCCAAGTGGAACCACAAAGAATTGAGAATCGCATCTGGTCGCAACAACAGCATCTTACCTAACAAGGTTTGTCTGGAAGTTCTGTGTCAGGAAATCACCAGGAATATGAAGTGAGTGGAGTGTCATGACCATGGATTATGATCCATCCTGTATCACATGTGGTCATATTAATCTTTTAGTACCAACAGTACATTTTTAAAGAGAGTTGATAAATAAAGAACTTGGGATAAAAAAATCAGTCACTGCCTGGACAGATAGAGCCCAAAATATCACACCTGATGAAGTGTCAAGGAAGCTTCAAAGGAATGGACTTTAAAGGCAAGAAAGGTACTACAAAATGAACTGTAACCTGCTGCTGGGAGTTCTCTCAGACTGTGAACATGTTCGAGAGAAAAGATAACAATCTGGGCAAGAGATATGTTTTGTGTCTTCTCCTTTCAAGAATATACACGAATCACAGTTCAATGCTTGTTTGGCTTCGGTCTGTACGTGCCATTGTGCTGGTGAGATTAAGTGTTCTTGTGTATTAGCCTGGGTTTTAGTACTAGTGCACTGTAAAGGTTACAGTTGAAGAATAACCCGCTCATTACCTCAGTACTGCAGGTAAAGTACTCTCTTACTCTGAGTGCAGGAAACCAGCTGGCCAGCAAACCAGTCAAAGGAGACAGGGCAAAATAATTTGAATTAGCTTGTAAAGCTAAGAATCTCTAAATTGATTGCTCAATTGTCAATGTTCTACAATCTACTCTTCACCAAAAGACCCCAAGACTGAACTACACATCTTTTAACTTTTTTTTGAACTTTTTCTCATTTGTAATGTATTTGTTGTATCATTAGTTATTAAATGTGAGAATAAATAATAAGCTCATGTTTTGTTAATTCAAGAAAACCAAGTTAAATTGCCCCCTTTTAAAACAAAGTCAATTGATCTGGGAGAAAAATGTCCACAACAGAGGGATCCTTATTTTAATTTCACCTGGTTAAATTTGTTAAATTGGCATATTCCCAGGGCAGCAGGAATCTGTCAGGCTTCATTCCCAAATAGTCTGCTGCTGTCTGCGGTCATTGTTTTTACCTAGTTGATTTTGGCCTTGCTGCGGGTCCTCTTGCGGGGGTGCCTGCCTTGGGGGGGTTTTCGTCCTCTCTCTACGGGGGTCTCGGGGAGTCCCTCACATGCTGCGGCTCCCGGGTCGTTTCCTCCTCCCTGGCCTGTCGCTTTCGTCCCCTCCCTCACTCACCTGTTGTGCTCTTTGCTGCTTTCTCTCCGCCCCCGCCCTCCTCTGGCTTGTCTCCCCACCCTTCAGGCTCTCTGCCTGTGTTCCTGGTGGGGGGCTTTTGCCCGAGGCATCGGTTTTGCTGCTCCTCGGATGCTGCCGGGGCTGCTGTGCTCTTCCAGCACCACTAATCAGAATCTGGTTTCCAGCATCTGCAGTCATTGTTTTTACCTAAGTTCATCTGCCTTACCTTCTACTCACATTAAAACAAATGCACCTCAGACCACCTGTCCCTTTGCTTTCATAATCTGCTCCTTGGCCACTCTTCCCCTTAGTCACGCTGACCTCATTATCTCCTTCCTACAGGCTTTGGTTACTACCTCCTTACAATACACTAACCTCCTCATTTGATTCCCATCCACCTGCCACATTAGTTTAAACCCTCCCACTGCCCAAATATATCAGTTTATTCACCTTCCCAGAGCATAATTCGACCCCTCCCGTTCAGCTGCGCTGCTGAAATGGAAGAGTGGGACTCTTTTGCTGTTCAAGTCTGCATACCAGCAGCAACTACATTGGCTTGCGCCCAGATCCTGAAGAAAATTTTCACCGTTTGGCCAATGCTTGGCTTTGTTTTTGGGTTTTGTTGTGGGCTGACCTAGAGTCCCTCTGTTCAGGATATGTCCTGAGTGAGGCTATGTAATTGCCTTCACTCAAATGTGGTGTCCCAAGTTCATTCAGACTGGCAAGAGTGTCCACTTCCATCGGAATACCCCACAACTCATGTGTTCCACTTGTCGTATTTTCCAATGATCAAGCCAGTAGTAGTGCCTATTTGAAGTTCACTTGGGCTTCAGCTAGTCAGCACTTTTGCACGGTTACGTTATTAATCCCAAATGGTGTCTCAGCATCTCATTAAGGGTTAAACCCCTGCCAGTCGTCTTAACCTAGTCAAAAATTCCAATACTGATTCCTCTGGATCTTGAATTTCAAAGTAGAACCAATAGCATCTCAGAGTTAGAGGAAGCTTGTGGTCATAATATTCTTCAACTAAATCAGTCATCTCTTAAAAGGTTTTATTATCTCGTGTTTTAGGGAAAGTTAGGCTCCTGATAACTGAAAAAGCTGCGGGTCCACAAGCTTTCAGGAGAATTACTCATTGCTTTTCATCTGTCCCAATGTCATTTGCCTGGAAAAATAACACAATCTTTCCACATTTCAGCCCAGTCTTCAACAGCAGGATCAAATGAGTCAAGCTTTCCAAATAACGACATGGCGCCAGAAATGCTTACCCCATCTGTTGCAAAAGAATTTTTTCATGAGCATGCTTTTCTCTCGTTGCCACTGAAATAATTCCTCAGAGGTCAGTTTCCCATCACCAAGTCACCCTTTATTTATACATGGAGAATGCTTGACACTGATCCAGCTCCCGCCGAGCCAGCTCTCAGCATGAACAGGATATTTGACACTCCTGTTCTTTTTTTAAAAAAAGAAACACTCATGTGGCCAGTGACAAGCAGTGCCTTCCTTAGAGAGCAATGCTGCGTGACCAAACAGTAAAGGGGACAGCAGGGATTAAATCAAAATAGAGTTGGAAGGGGAAATAATACACTCCACTCTCTGCAGTGCCCACCTCTCCCTGAACAGCTCAAGGGTGTTGATGGACACCACGTGCTCCTCCTCTAGAGACACCCAGGCTCTAACGTAACCACGGAAGAGGGGCAGACAGTCGGCCCTAACGACCCCCTCCATGGCCCGCTACCCGGACCTGTTTATGGCCAGTTTGGCCAGGCCCAGGAGCAGACCCATGAGGAGGTCCTCAGACCTGCCCTCCCCCCTCCGTACCGGGTGCCCGAAGATCAGGAGCATGGGACTGAAGTGCAGCCAAAAACAGAGAAGAAGGTTTTTGAGAAAATCAAAAAGGGAGTGCAAGTGCCCACATCCAATATATACATGGGCCACAGACTCCACAGCACCACAGAACAAGCAGCTGGGCTGCGAGACACTCCTATTCTTATCTGTCAACCAGGGCTCCCTGATTGGAACAGATTAACAGGCCCAATCAGGGAACTCATATTTTATGTTGTCCACCTGGTTGACCTTGCTATAATCATTCCACATGCCCGACAAATTTACGAGAATTATTTGAGAAGGTAAGAAGCAGGATAGATAAAGAGGAAGCAGTGGATATAATACATTTTGGATTTCCAGAAGACAATTGATAAGGTATCACGTATTTAGCAAGTTAATAAAGTTAGAGCTCATTGTATTGGAGGTGGAAATTCATTGATTTGTATGCCTTAGTTTTAATCAAATGCATTTTTTGACCATCTTTATTGACCATGGTGGGTTCATCTGTCTCTTTCACCAGAATAAAATTTTGCTGAGCATTATGAAATATCTGCTTGGATGTCTGTTATCATTGACTTTCCCCTTAGTTATTTTGAGAACTTTGAGGAGCTGGGATACTGGCTTTAACAGATCAAGATTGATGAAGTTGACGTGCTGGAAATTTTGGCAAACGTGAAGATTGATAAGTCTGCAGGGCCAGACCAGATTTATCCGAGGTTGCTCCGAGAAGTGAGGAAGGAGGTTGCTAAGCTGCTGGCAAATACGTTTGCTTCCTCACTCTCCATGGGAGTCGTACTGGATGATTGGAAGCAGGTGAATGTTGTTACTCTTTTCAAGAAGGGTAATGGGGAAATCCCTGGCAATTACAGACCAGTCAGTCTTACGTCTGTGGTCAGCAAGGATCTGGAAAGAATTCTGAGGGATAGGATTTATGACAATTTGAAAAAGCATAACGTGATTAAAGACAGTCATCATGGCTTTGTGAGGTGCAGGTCATGCCTCACAAATATTTTTGAGTTCTTTGAGGAGGTGACAAGACAGGTTGATGAAGGTCGAGCAGTGGATGTGGAGTATGTGGACTTCAGCAAGGCATTTGATAAGGTTCCCCATGGTAGGCTCATTCATAAAGTCAGGAGGTATGGGATACAGGGAGATTTGGCTATCTGGATTGAGAATTGGTTGGCTGACAGAAGGCAGAGAGTGGTTGTAGATGGAAAGTATTCTGCCTGGAGGTCAGTGTTGAGTGGTGTCCTGCAGGGCTCTGTTCTTGGGCCTCTGCTCTTTGTAGTTTCTATAAATGACTTGGATGAGGAGTTTGAGGGGTGGGTTAGTAAATTTGCAGATTACACAAAGGTTGGATGTGCTATTGATAGTATCGAGGGTTTTTGCAGGCTGCAGCGTGACATAGACGGAATGCAGAGCTGGGCTGAGAAATGGCAGATGGAGTTCAACCTGGATAAGTGCGAAGTGATGCATTTTGGAAGGTCGAACTCGAATGCTGAATATAGGATTAAAGACAGGTTTCTTGGCAGTGTGGAGGAACACTGGGATCTTGGTGTTCAAGTACTTAGATCCCTCAAAGTTGCCACCCAAGTAGATAGGGTTGTTAAGAAAGCATATGATGTTTTGGTTTTCATTAATCAGGGGGATCGAGCTTAAGAACCACAAGGTTTTGGTACAGCTCTACAAGACCCTGGTGAGACCACACTTGGAATATTGTGTCCAGTTCTAGTCACCCTACAATAGGAAAGATACAGAGGATTTGGAGAGGGTGCACAGAAGGATTACCACGATGCTGCTTGTCTTATCAGAGAGGTTGACTAAGCTCAGACTTTTCTGTCTGGAGAGAAGGAGGAAGAGAGGTGACCTGATCGAGGTATACAAGGTAATGAGAGGCATGGACAGAGTCAATAGCCAGAGACTTTTCCCCAGGGCAGGATTGACTGGCACGAGGGGTCATAGTTTTAAGATATTAGGAGAAAGGTATAGAAGGGATGTCAGAGGTAGGTTCTTGACGCAGAGAGTTGTGAATGCATGGAATGCGTTGCCAGTGGTGGTGGAAGCAGAGTCATTCGGGACATTTAAGTGACTGCTGGACATGCACATGGACAGCAGTGAATTGAGGGGTGCTTGGTTAGGTTATTTTATTTTACAATTAGGATTAATCCTCGGCACAACATCATGGGCCGAAGGGCCTGTTCTGTGCTGTACTTTTCTATGTTCTATCCTACCTCCCAGCAACATATCTAGAGAAAACTGATGAAATCCAGTTTAGTGTCCAATCTGACCTGGATTTCCCTCCCTAAACTTTCACACCTCTCTATCTCTTCCTTCTACTTTCAGCCTGTTAAAACTTAGCATTTGAACTAAAGTTCTGGTCATCTCATGTAACTCAGTGTCAAACTTTGCTGCATGGGGTCCAGCCCTTAAAGGATTGGCTGACCTGGGGTTTATGGTTGTTGAAGGATGAATGTTTGATGAAATATTGGAAATGACCTCCTTCAATGTATGGTGTAACCAAAGCTTGTGAATCTAAGTTTCTCCCTCAATCAATATCACTAAAACAGATCACAGTGTCACAATGCTGTGCAACATTGTTGTGAATAAAATTGGCTGCCATGTTTCCTACAGTTGACACAATGACAACAATTCTAAAATGACCCTTCATTAACTTTGAGACAAGCTGAAATTAGGAAAGACACTTGAGAAACAAATTCTCTCTCTTCTCTTCGGTTTTCTCCTTTATTTTTAGAAAAAACAATTTCTGCTGATTCCCTTTATCTGAATTTTTTCTTTCTTTCACAGTTTCCCAAGTGTTTTTCTTTACTTCCACCTTGGTGACCAGTCTGGGAAGCAAAATAGCACTTGGGAATTACTTGAACAGGACACTGCTGGAGAAACTTAGCAGGTCCGGCAGCATAGAGTCATAGAGATGTACAATATGGAAACAGACCCTTTGGTCCATCCTGTCCATGCCGACCAGATATCCCAACCCAATCTAGTCCCACCTGCCAGCACCCAGCCCATATCCCTCCAAACCCTTCCTATTCATATATCCATCCAAATGCCTCTTAAATGTTGTAATTGTACCAGCCTCCACCATATCCTCTGGCAGCTCATTCCATACACGTACCACCCTCTGCATGAAAAAGTTGCCCCTTAGGTCTCTTTTATATCTTTCCCCTCTCACCCTAAATCTATGCCTTCTAGTTCTGGACTCCCCGACCCCAGGGAAAAGACTTTGTCTATTTATCCTATTCATGCCCATCATAATTTTGTAAACCTCTATAAGGTCACCCCTCTGCATCCGACGCTCCAGGGAAAACAGCCCCAGCCTGTTCAGCCTCTACCTGTAGCTCAAATCCTCCAACTCTGGCAACATCCTTGTAAATCTTTTCTGAACCCTTTCAAGTTTCACAACATTTTTCCGATAGGAAGGATACCAGAATTGCATGCAATATTCCAACAGTGGCCTAACCAATGTCCTGTACAGCCGCAACATGACCTCCCAACTCCTGTACTCAATACTTTGACCAAACACCTTCTTCACTATCCTATCTAGCTGCGACTCCACTTTCAAAGAGCTATGAACCTGCACTCCAAGGTCTCTTTGTTCAGCAACACTTCCTAGGACCTTATTATTAAGTGTATAAGCCCTGCTAAGATTTGCTTTCCCAAAAATCTGAATTAAACTCCATTTGCCACTTCTCACCCCATTGGCCCATCTGGTCAAGATCCTGTTGTAATCTGAGGTAACCCTCTTCACTCACCACTACACCTCCAATTTTGGAGTCATCTGCAAACTTACTAACTGTACCTCTTATGCTCGCATCCAAATCATTTATGTAAATGACAAAAAGTAGAGGACCCAGCACCGATCCTTGTGGCACTCCACTGGTCACAGGCCTCCAGTCTCAAAAACAACCCTCCACCACCACCCTCTGTCTTTTACCTTTGAGCCAGTTCTGTATCCAAATGGCTAGTTCTCCCTGTATTCCATGTGACCTAACTTTGCTAATCAGTCTCCCATGGGGAACCTTGTCGGACGCCTTACTGAAGTCCAAATAGATCACATCTACTGCTCTGCCCTCATCAATCTTTTTTGTTACCTCTTCAAAAAACTCAATCAAGTTTGTGAGACATGATTTCCCACACACAAAGCCATGTTGACTATCCCGAATCAGTCCTTGCCTTTCCAAATACATGTACATCCTGTCCCTCAGGATTCCCTCCAACAACTTGCCCACCACTGAGTTCAGGCTCATCGGTCTATAGTGCCCTGGCTTGTCTTTACTGCCATTCTTAAACAGTGGCACCACATTTGCCAACCTCCAGTCTTCCGGCACCTAACCTGTGACTGTCGATGATACAAATATCTCAGCAAGATGCCCAGCAATCACTTCTCTAGCTTCCCACAGAGTTCTCGGGTACACCTGATCAGGTCCTGGGGATTTATCCACCTTTAACCGTTTCAAGACATCCAGCACTTCCTCCTCTGTAATCTGGACATTTTGCAAGATGTCACCATCTATTTCCCTACAGTCTATATCTTCCATATCCTTTTCCACAGTAAATACTGATACAAAATATTCATTTAGTATCTCCCCCATTTTCTGTGGCTCCACACAAAGGCCGCCTTGCTGATCTTTGAGGGGCCCTATTCTCTCCCTAGTTACCCTTTTGTCCTTAAAGTATTTGTAAAAACCCTTTGGATTCTCCTTAATTCTATTTGCCAAAGCTATCTCATGTCCCCGTTTTGCCCTCCTGATTTCCCTCTTAAGTATACTCCTACTTCTTCTAAGGATTCACTTGTCTATAGACAGGATCTATCCCGTCTATACCTGACATTTGCTTCCTTCTTTTTCTTAACCAAACCCTCAATTTCTTTAGTCATCCAGCATTCCCTATACCTACCAGCCTTCCCTTTCACCCTGACAGGAATATACTTTCTCTGGATTCTTGTTATCTCATTTCTGAAGGCTTCCCATTTTCCAGCATCTATGGAGAGAAAGCAGAATAACTGCCATGCTTTGTTTAGCTCCAAGTCAACTTTTGTTTCTCAATCCTCCCATACAAGAGGATCCAGCTAAATGAACAGGAGGTCACTAATTTGCCATCTCTGGTAGGACGTTGTCCTGGAAGTGTCAAATTGGGCTCTGGCCCTACAATGACAGTCCATCTAAATTATGTCCCACCTTCCTCCAGGCAGTCAGAATGTGGACCACCTCATTGCTACTCATGACTGACTAATCCTTAATTTTTAATCAATATTTCTTCCTCTGTGCCCGACATTACTCAAAATAAACCCTATAAATTTGTTTAATGCCTGTTGGATTTTTATCGTAGGTGTAATATCCAGGGTACTACATTTTTAAACTCCTACAGTCTTCAGAACAACCATAGCGTCAGCAAAGCCATGCAGAGATCAGGCAAAAAAAATGGGCTGGGAAGCTTCCAGAAACTTCTCTGAACAAATCTGGAATTCCAAACCCAACACCTTTCAGAGATTCACAATGACCTTGAAACAGCCTGTTGTGGTGAGGCAGTAATGTAAAAAAGGACAGCCTCTCTAATTATCTCGTTAAAGAGACTAATTCAACATTTTATAGACACTGCCGCCCCCAACAATCAAGATCAAACAAAATTGTGGGAATATACACCTCTTCCTGCTCCCTCAAGACTCTGTATATAAAGATAGTGAACTTCTAAAATGCATCTCTTTCTCTCCATTCTACAAGGTAAGGATTCGCAGAGATAAGCAGATAATGTCAACAACATGCACTGCCAAGGATAGGACACATTGGTGAGCGTAATTTTCCCTACAGGAGACTCCTCACTGTGTTTCCACGGCAACGCAAAAGAAAACAACTATATTGCATTTATATGTCACCTTTAATGTAGTAAAGCCCCAAGTTCACAGAACAATCATCAGAGAGAAAAAAAATTAGAATCAATCCAATAAAGGACACTATGACAGGTGACTAACAAAGGTAAGGAGCATTTTACCACAAAAAAAGAGGTAGGGAGCACATTAAAGGAGGGGGGTAAAGGTTGACATAGAGGAGAGGCTTATAGGAGAAATTCCAGAGTTCAGGTCAGGACTTAATTAATTTTAGAGAAAATATAACAGCCCGTATGGCTCCATGGGTAAAGGTACCACACAACACCATTCAGACAGAGAGCACAGGAGAGTTCAGAGTTAAGACCAGGCATATGCAAAATTACACAGGCTCAGCTCAGTTGCGGTAAAGCAGACTTAGTTTCAATAATCACTGGGAAGGAGGACTAATCAGAGTTTTTCAAAGAGGCAACACACATATAAACCCTAATATATGATATTAATTCTATGATTTGCTGAGATTCTCATTTTTGGCACCTTTCCAGTGGCTGCACTAGGAACTGTATTGACTAGGCCCAGGGTCTGGGACAGTGGTGAACATCAGGGCCCAGTAACCAGGACCTGTGATAGGGGGAAGCCCTGTGCTCGAGGTGGATTTGGGGCCACTGTGCTCAGGTCAGCGTAGCAGGGCTAGACAAGAGTAGTATGCGGCCTTGTGAATTTTGAACATGTCACCTGACAAGGCCTTCAGATCCAAATTCTCTTCCAAAACACCTTCTCCACCTTCCATTTCTCCATTAGGGCCCTCCTCAAAACCTGCCTGCAAGACCTTTCATTATCAAATGCTTTTCACAATTTCTGGACACTCCATAGACTTTTTAAAAAATGTAGCCAATACAGTATTTTCAAAGTCTTATGAGGCAGGAAAACAAGATCCTAACAACAGCTATGAAATAAATGTGTAAACATTCTGCTTTAGTTATTGGGTTAAGATAGTAAATATTGATCAAATCACACAGTAGAATTTTTCTGTTCTTTTTGGAAGAGTGAGAATATTTATATGCCCATTTGAGGGGGGTTTGGAGGAAAGGGGCATCAGTCCATCATATCTTGCATTATTTACATGAGGATAGGATTGGTACCTCCTCTGATTTCCCTCCATAACTGAGGAGGATTGGTTTGGCTCACACACAGAAACAAATGGAAAATTGGGTTGGTGTTACAATTCAGGGATGCACAGAATCAGAGTAAGAGACGGACTGGCTGGTGAGCTTGGAATTCCTCAGCCATTATAGCTCTGGATCTCTTGAGCTCCTGCAGGTCTGACCTTTTGTTAAGTCTTGATTTTCCTTCTACCTCCATTGCCAGGTGCTCCTTCAGTTGTTGAAGCTTTGATTTATGCATTCTCTCCTCCATCTTCCTACAGTACCTCCGTCCTTCCCTACCTCCTTGCCAATCTTTTAGTCAACTTCCCTATTAACTCCTCACATAGTTTGTTACCAAAACATAGATTATATGAAGCACTTTGGAACATTTTGTTATACTGAAGGCGCTGTATATTGAAAGTTGTTATTGATTTATGAGGACACATTGCATCAGAGTTTTAGTTCTTCAGTTTAGAAGACCATGGGAATCTATTTAACAGATTAAACACAGAAACACTTTTTCTTCAGATAGGAAGAATAAGAACAAGAAGGGAATAATCTTAAAATTAATGCCAGATCAGATTAGGATGGCACAGTGACACAGTAGTTCGCATTGCTGCCTCACAGCACCGTGGGTGGAGTTTTCACATTCTCCACATGTCTGTAAGGGTTTCCCCTGGGTGCTTGGGTTGCTTCCCACAGTCCAAAGATGTGCAGATTAGATGGATTGGCTGTGCTAACTTGCCCTATTTCATCCAGGGATGCTCTTTGGGGGGGTTAGTGTGGACTCGATGGGCCAAATGGCCCTCCTTCCTTCCACAATGTAGGGGATTCAATGATTACTCAGGAGTGAAAAAAGGAAGTACTTTTCCACATAAAGGACAGTCAAAATCTAACTCTTTCCCCTAAAAATCAGTGGAGTTGGGACTATTGGAAATTAAGACTAAGATTGATGGATTTTGGTCTAAGAATAACAAGGGATTTGGAGCAACTGCAGATAAACTGAGATTAGGTTTGGAGCATTTATATTCTAACTGAATGATGGAATAGGCTCACGGTACTAATGAGGGGTACAGATAAGGTGAATAGCAAAGGTGGGGAGTTCAAAACCAGGAGGCATATTATTAAGGTGAAAAGAGAAAGATGTAAAAGGGACACGAGGGGCAACCTTTTTTACACAAGGGCTAGTTAGTGTGTGGAATGAACTGCCAGAGGAAGTGGTGGGAGCAGGTATAGTGACAACATATAAAACACATTTGGATAAGTACATGAATAGGAAAGGTTTGGAGGGATATGGACCAAACGCAGGCAGGTGGAACTAGTTTAGTTTGGAGACATGTGAACTAGGGTCTGTTTCTATCCTGTATGTCTCTATAACTGAATGACCTCCCTATATGTATGATGAGCAGCTGTAATAAACCAGCCCTGTTTGCTTTGCTCCATGGGTTTCTAACTAACTATAGCCAAAACATGTCCAGCAATTACTTTTCCTCCCTCTCCAGCACCATCATTTCTGGAGACCCGGAGGATCTATGCTTGGCACTTCATCCTTTCCATGCTATGATACAATGGAATCATTCAAAGACCAAAGATTAGCTTCCTCAATGTTGATTACTGCCAACTCAACCTCACGAACAACTCTCTCGACACTTTCACCACCTTGCTGTTGTCATACTGCTTACCTGGATGCCAATATTGAATGATATACAACTTCTTCTGTTTAAACATTGGTTATTCCACAACCACTGTCTTCAGCTGACACCATGAAACCATTCTCTTGCCACATCTTCCAGCTTTTTCTGTTTGCCAACCCACGCTGACTCAGGCTGTTTGAGTTGATCTACTGCTAAGCTTCCAAATCATTCCCTTTTCCTCATAAACTTCCATTTCCATAACATTGGCTCTCTTTGACACTGCTGCAGCTTATCAGCTGCTGATGATTTTAACCAGGAGTTTGATATCATCAAAATTGAAAGCCAGCCATTACCTTCACAAAGTTCAATGATATCAGATCCCCCAATGCCCCCATATTGAAACCCCTCCACAGCCCCTCCCCGTCCTAAGTCTGTAAGCTTTTCCAAATCTTCAAGATCTCTGCCCTCTAAACCTGGCCACGATCCATACCCCATCATTTCGTCCCCACCACTGGCTTAACTATTTTCTACTGACAGTAAAGTTCTCTTCCTTATGTACAAGAAGCAAGCTGAGCCACAAGAGGAAATCTGGAAGTCTCTTTGTCTGAAATAATTGAATTGAGTTAGTTTTCTTGTCACATATACTCATATGAGTACAATGCAAAGATTATACGTCGCCACTTCCAGCACAAAGGAACCCAGTAACAGTTTCTTTAGTTTCAAGATCTTAATGGTCAGAACTTGTTATTGAGGGATATGGAATAATGGAGGGTAAATAAAAGTAAAGTTGAGACCAGCTATGATCGAATCAAATGGGAGAACATGCTGAATGTCCTTACAGTTAGGTACAACTCCCGCCATTAACCTTACACTTACCTCAACCCAATCCAATATACATTTTCTCCTTTAAGATGTTGTTTAATGGCCACTTCTCTATCTGAAATATTGATTGTCCATCTAGTACTCTAAATGAATCACTGTCAAATTTTGATTCATTGATATCATCTTCAGATGCCTTTCTTAACAGCGCAACAGAAACACAAGTTGTCACCATTTCCATCGCAGGGATGTGGGGACAAGGTAGGGAATTGGTGGTATATGAATTGCTCCTTCTGATAGTTAGCACAGATATGATGGGTCAAATGGCTTTCTATTGTGTTGCAATGGTTCCAGGAATTCTATGACTGGAAAAGACAGTGCAATAGCAGCAAAATGGCAACAGATCTGCTCCCAGCGCATGAGCAAAATCTACCCTGTGTCAAACTCGGTTTCCTTTGCTGGAGACAGTTTTAGCATTTGCAAATTACACTAAAGGAACGTAGCTAATGCATGGGAATTTTACCCTTCAACTGCAATTGCTGTGGCTGCAATCTCAACATCAGGCGGACACATGTTCTCTCTGCAGTCTGTCTTTTTCATGTTTGGCTGCAGGTCCAGACCCTATTCACTGCTCAGAGCGGAATAATCAGCCAGAATAAAGTCATTAGTTTCAGGTAATAATCAGGGCCGGCACCTCTGAGGCTCTTGGGATCTGCCCTCTGCACATCAAACAGTGGCTGCCTCCACTGGCTGCTACAACACGAGCTGCTCTCTCAGTAAACACAGAGGAGCAGGGGCACTCAGGGCTAAGAACAAAACAGCAGGGAAATGAGAGGAGGGTGGGATGGAGAAATACAGTGCGTAAAGCATGAAGAAAAGAGAGACTGTTAAGTGAGGGACAGGAACAAGGAGTTAGATTGACCAAGAAAAGGTGCAAGGGAGAGGAGAAAGAGAGAGAAAAACGGAGGAGAGACCGCTGAGTGTGTGAGTGAAGTGGAGGGAATGAGGAAAGAAAAGAGAAAGAGCATAAGAAGGACAAAGTAGATGAGGAAGAGAGAAATAAAAACTGAGTGAGCAAAGGTGCACAAGTGGGACATGTAAACAGTTGGTGAGAAAGAGAAATAGAAGTGAGAAAAGGAGAGAGAGTGAGAGAACGAGGAAGAGCAAGAGAGTGAAAATGTGTGAGAGAGAGAAAGATGAGTAAGCAATGAGATGAGGCAGTAAGTGTGCCCACTCTCGCCTTCTCTCTCTCTCTCACAATTTTTCTCTCTTAAAACCTCCCACTTCACTCTCACACAGTCCTTTCTCTCTCCCCCTCCCTGTTCTCAATCAAAATCTCCCTGTTCCTGCCCCTCATCCTTCATGCGTACACTCTGTGTTTCTGTATCCCATCTTCCTTTCATTTCCCTGCTAAAGAAAGCATGAGAACAGATGTTTCCGTGGATGCTGCCTGACTTACTGAGTGTTTCCAGCACACTCTGTAAATGTGCACAATTACTTGCTTGATTAACAAGTGGTTTTGCTCACCCAGCAAATGGCAGATGAATGAACATCATGCAGCACATCAGAAAGCAATAGTCGTTGCTCACTCCTTGATATGTAAAATAATCAAGGGAGTTCAATTGCTTCCTCTCTCAGCAGAGACCTTAAACAGAAGTTGACTTGTAACTTCAAGCTGGCTGGCTCCTCAGCTGGTTCCCATAAAACTTCAAAAAGCACAGCTCCCTGTTACAGGTCAGAACTGATATAAACTGCCTTTGAATTGTACCTACCACCCAATATAATCTGTAATTGGAACCTCCATAACCACCAGGTTGTCTGTCAAAGACAACGACAACCAATCAATCAATCACCCTTCCCCCTTCTCAAAGCTGTCAATCAATTCCACCACCCTAGCCTGATCATAATCCTTTTGATCTTTGTAAAGGTGATCTATGGGAACTTCCAAGTGCAAAAGAAGGAGCAAACAGCTCTCTGCTGATCAATGAGCAAGGTGTCGAAATACTGATAGTGGCTTTTGTGAGTGGTCACAGGGTGCAGTGAATCTGAAGTGGCCTACATTTGTCTACATTTCAACCCAATGGAATAATCCGGCATATAACATCTAACCATCGCTCTTCACACCCTAGTGTGACCGCATTACCTAGCTAATTCTTTTGTGGTTCATTCAGGAGTGAAATGAGGAAATACCTTTCCACGTAAAGGACAGTCAAAATCTAACTGTTTCCCCTAAAAAACAGTGGAGCTGGGGCTATTGGGAAATTAAGACTGAGACTGATGGATTGTGGTACGTAAAACTATCAAGAGATTTGGCGCAACTGGAGATAAACTGAGATAAATTTCAGAGCATTTATAATCTAACTGAATGATGGAACAGGCTCAAGTCCCACCCACTCCAGAGGTCTGTAGTAACATCTCTGAAGTGGTTGATTCAAAAATATCCATTTTCACAAGGATTTCAAATCCCAATGGGCCAGTCTCAGATAGCTAGAAACAAATGGGACATGTACACAATTGGAGAGAAAGAGAAAAATAAGTAAGTAAAGGAGAGAGGGTGGGAGAAAGAGGAAGAGAAAGAGAGTGGGTGAATAAGCCCAGTGAATAAACTCTTGAGACTTGAGCACTTAATCAAGGCTGGCTCATTTCAAGCAGAACAGACTGGTGGTTTTTGTGTTATTCTTTCGTCAGACGAGAGCATCACCAGCATTTGTTGCCTATCCATACTTGCCCTTCAATTAAGTGGTTTGCTACAACAATTCAGAGATATTGTTGTGGGCCTGGAGTCAGATGTAGACCAGACCAGGTAAAGACAGTAGGTTGCTTTCCCTAAAGGATATGAGTGAATCAGGTAGGTTTTTTAATACAGCAGTCATTGATAATTTCGTGATCACTGTTATTGAGATTAGCTTTTAATTCCAGATTTATTAATTGAATTCAAATTCTACCAGGTAGCATACTTGGATTGGAATTTGAGTCCTCAGAGCATTAGTCTGGCCTTCTGAATTATTAGCTCAACATCACCACCCACTTCCGGGCAAGATTTTAAAAACAAGGACCCCATCTGACTTCTCAGTTGCATGAGATCCAACTTGGAGTCATAGGGTCATAGAGATGTACAGCACGGAAACAGGCCCTTTGGTCCAACTTGTCCACGCCGACCAGATATCCCAACCTAATCTAGTCCCATTTGCCAGCACTTAACCCATATTCCTCTAAACATTTCCTATTTATATACCCACAGAGATGCCTTTAAAATGTTGTAATTGTACCAGCCTCCACAACTTCTTCTGTTCCAGCCTTTGCGTGAAAAAAATTGCCTCTTTAGGTCCCTTTTGTATCTTTCCCTTCTCACCCTAACCTATGCTCTCTACTTCTGGACTCCCCCACCCCAGGGAAAAGACTTTGTCTATTTATCCTATCCATGCCCCTCATGATTTTATAAACCTCTATCATGTCAACCCTCAGCCTCCGACACTCCAGGGAAAACAGTCCCAGCTTATTCAACCTCTCCCTATAGCTCAAATCCTACAACCCTGACAACATTCATGTAAATCTTTTCTGAACTCTTTCAAGTTTCACAACAGCTTTCCGATAGGAAGGAGACCAGAATTGCACGCAATATTCCAACAGTGGTCTAACCAATGTCCTGTACAGCCGCAACATGACCTCCTAACTCCTGTATTCAATGCTCTGACCAGAGAGATTTCCGTTCAGTCTTGGCCAATGTTTATCAGTCAAGCATCATCATGGAAACAGATCACTTAGTAATTTTTTTAATAGCTGTGTGAAAATTGGCAGCCACAATTTCTACACTTCACCAATAATTCATTGATTGTGGAGCTGTTTGGGACTTCCTGACATTGTGAAGGATACTATATAAAGATTTTTTGCTTGTGTGTGTGGAGCCAGACATGAATCCACAAACCACTGGCTCAGTCAAGAGTGCTGCCCACTGAGTCATAGCTGACCCAGTTCGGGATAAGTTACCAGCAGGCAACTAGGACCTAAGAAGCAGTTTCTCTTGCGGGGCAGTGGTGGTGGTGGGGCGTGGGAGTGCAGCTAGGGGGTGGTGGAAGAAAACATATTGCAGGTTAAATTAAGACATGGATAGACAACCTGAATCTGCAACTCACTGCCTTTGAGCTTCGTAGACCACAGTTTTTATTATCTTCAGTGAGCACTCTTTAAATGAGTCACAACTCTGAATGCTCATGAATGGGAACTAAGAGCTGTTGAAGAGCTGTTGATGACAATACTTCTATTCCTTTAATGTGTGCCAGTACTCTGTACCAATTTTGAACAATAAGCTATATTGTTATAGTATCTTTAATGTTATAAACATTCCAAGTAAGCACTTCACAGGAGCATTATCAGGTAACATCTGAGCAACATGAAGAGATAATAAGACAAGTGATCAAAATTTTGTCAGAGGTGGGTTTCGAGAAGGAAGCTAAAAGGAAGAGAAAGGCTTGAGAAGATTTTTAGGGAGGGAAAGCTAGGCTTAGTGACTAGAAAAGCAATCATGCCAACGGTGGAGCAACGTATATGTGGTTAGAATTGAAGAAGTGTCAAGATCTCAGTGGGATTTAGGGTTTGAGGGCTTACAGAGATAGGGAGAGGTATGCGCATTAGAATTTTGAAGATTTGAATGAGAATTTTGAAGATTTGAATGAGAATTTTAAAAATGGAGACATCTTTAGACTAGGGTGTGGCACTTGGTTGTTGGGTGTATGGCATTCAGTGTGAGTTATGATAAGAGAAGCAGAGTTTTAAATAAACTTAAGTTTACAGAGGGTTAAAAAACATACAGCCAGAACAGCATTCAGAGTAGCAACAAAAAACTGCAAGTCCACGATGGACATAACAGGTCAAATGAAAGGTTCCATTCAAAACACTAACGTCCTCTTTGCTTTAAACAGCCAGCATTTCTCTGCCTCTATCTCTGTGAACGCTGACTCTCCAGTGAGTCCTGTGGCTGATGTAATAGTCCTGTTTTAAGCACTTCACACCATTGTGAACTAGTTAAAACAAGAAGTTGGCAAACAACAGCTGGAAACAGAGAGGAAGAGGGAAGGAGGCGGATGCTCAATAATTACAGTGAATTATCAAGTGGTCATTAAAATGCAAAACACTGCGGATGCTGGAAATTGGCAACACTGAGCAGGTCAGGCAGCATCAGTGAAGAGAAACAGTTTATGGAATTGGCTGAGGTTGCCATTTCATGGCAACGGTGTCTGTACTTTTACACAGATGCTGAGAGAACTATGTGTTTTCAGCATTACTTCTGTTTTTAACAGTAAGTGGATGTTGTTGAAATGTGCAGTCACAAGCAAACCAACAGTCCTTCCTACATCAGAAAGTTATGGGTTGAAGTTCTCTCTTGAAAGCCTTGAGAACTTATTCAAAGTCCAAGGCATCACTGAGGATGTAACATTTTTTAAATATAGAGTAACTAAAAAGAAGATCATTAACAGTGACTGAAGGGATGGCACAGTGGCTCAGTGGTTAGCACTGCTGCCTTACAGCACCAGGGACCTAGGTTCAGTTCCAGCCTTGGGCAACTGTCTGTGTGGAGTTTGCATATTCTCCCATGTTTGCTCAGGTCTCCTCCTACAGTCCAAAAATGTGCAGGTTAGGTGAATTGGCCATGCTAAATTGCCCGTAGTGTTCAGGGATGTGAAGGTTAGGAGTATTAATCAGGGGTAAATGTGGAGTAATAGGGTAAGGAAATAGTTTTGGGGGTGGACTTATTGGGCTGAAGGGCCTGTTTCCACACTGTAGGGATTCTTAAAAAAAAGGTCATCACTGAGAAGACGCAGATTTAAGGTGATTTGCAAAATTACTAGCGGCAACATAAGGAAATTATTTTTGTGCACAGCAAGTAATTGCCTGAAAGGGTAGTGGAAACAGATTGAATTGTAACACTCAAAAGAAAATTGGGTGAATAATGGAAGAAAGAAAAGAAAGCAAGGCTTTGGGAAAAGAACACAGGCAATGGATCTAACTAAATAGTTCTTTCAGACAAGGCAAACATTGTTTGACAAAAGTAAAATTTTGTTTGACAATCTTATTTCACTTTTTGAGGTTATAACCAGCAGGGTAGATAAAGGGGATTCGTAGATGTAGTCTGGATTTCCAAAAGGCCATATAAAAGATAGCAGTCCATGGAACAGTGGTAATATTTTAACATGGATGGAAGATTAGTTAACAGGCAGGAAACCAGATGACCAGAGCAATTTCAAATTGGCCTGTCGTAAGCAGAAAGGATTAGTGTTGGGGCCTTAGCTGTTTACCAACCTTCATTACTAACAGCCTTAATGAATTGGACAATAAAACCAAGAATATCTGGGTTTGCTAATAATATAAAGCTAGGTAGGAATGCAAGTTGTGAAGAGGTTACTAAGATGCTGCAAAAAGATACAAGCAGGTTAACAGAGTGGGCAACAAGGTAACAGATGAAGTATAATGTGTGGAAGTCTGAGCTTATTCACTTTGCTAGGAGGAAAACAAAAGCGGCATATAATTTAAAAAGGCAGAAACTTGTAAATGTTGACCTTCAGAGTCACTTTGAGTCATACAGCATGGAAACAGACCCTTAGATCCAACTTGTGTGTACTGTGAACCAAGATGCATGTAGATCATGGCAAGCAATTAGTAAGGCATATGTTGGCTTCTATGGTAAAGAAATTGGAGTACAAGAATAAAGAGGTCTTGCCACAATTGTACAGAGTTTTGGCGAGTTCACACCAGGGAGTAGTGTCTATAGTTTTGGATTCTATATTTACTTGAATGGGAAATGGTATTGGAGAAGTTCAATAGACTAGCTCCTGGGATTAGAGGGTACGTCTATGATGAAAGGCTGAGTAAATTGGGCATCTAAATCTGGAATTCAAAGAATAAGGAAATATATAAGATTCTGAAGGGGTTCGGCAGGATACTTGCTGAGTGGCTCTTTCCTCTGGCTGGAGGAATCTGGGAAACAGGATAACCATTTCAAACTGAAAGAGGAGGAAAGAAATCTTCACTCAAAAGCTCTGAATCTTCGGAACTTTCTTCTCGAAAGGGTTGTGGGTGCAGTAGATTGGTATGTTCATAGTGACGAAAAGAGTCAGACTCAAAGAGTCACATACTCCTCCTCTTAGATTTCATGTTCTGTGAAGCAGCAGCAACAGATCAATGGGCCAAATGGCCTCATTTAGTCTTATATCAGAAAATTCAATGCTGCACTGTCAGAAGTGCCATCTTTCAGATGAGATGTTAAGTAAAGGTCCAGTCTGTCCTTGCAAGTGGATGTATGTTGACCCCAAGTATTTAAAGATTGATCTATTATTTTCTATTAGGTACTGAGTGAGCCACCTATTAATTCTTCACAGAATATTCTACTTTTGTGTTTATCCTACCTTGTTAAAAAAAGACTGCTATAAATATGGAAAGCAGGTTTGAAAGCACTAATGAGGAAATCTCCACATTGAGAGTTCCCTTAGCAATCTGCAGTTGGCTGAGTTTTCCTTTAAAGAAATGTAATAATTTCAGAGGGTGAATATTGCCTGGTTTTGAAGTGAATCAACTCTCTGTAGAATGCAGCAGTGAAAACATTACCACAGTCTGTTTCCTCCTGCTGTATTTTAAAACTGGCCAAATACAATTGTTCACACAAAAGCAAGAAGCAGTGTCTCATTTTCACATTTGAATGGGTAAGATTTTTTTCCATCTATATATTTATGAGGAAAAAAAATGACTTGCATTCATATTGTGGCTTTAAGTGTAGTAAAGCATTGAGGTTTACGTAGGACTAGTTATCAGACAAAATTTGACACAATTTCACAGGATCATGGGATGGCCATTTGTACCATTGTGTTATGCTGGTTCCTTAGCATAACTACTTAGTTTGTCCTGTACCCCAGATTCTTAGAGTCATAGAGTCATAGAGTTGTACAGCATGGAAACAGATCCTTCGGTCTAACCCGTCCATTCCAACCAGATATCCGAACCCAATCTTGTTCCACCTGCCAGCACCCGGCCCATATCCCTCCAAACCCTTCCTGTTCATATACCCATCCAAATGCCTCTTAAATGTTGCAATTGTACCAACCTCCGCCACTTCCTCTGGCAGCTCATACCATACATGTACCACCCTCTGTGTGAAAAAGTTGCCCTTTAGGTTCCTTTTATATCTTTCACCTCTTACCCTAACCCTATGCCCTCTAGTTCTGGACTCCCCCACCCCAGGGAAAAGACTGTCTACTTATCCTATCCGTGCCCCTCATAATTTTGTAAACCTCTATAAGGTCACCCCTCAACCTCCTACGCTCCAGGGAAAACAGCCCCATAGCCTCTCCCTATAGCTCAAATCCTCCAACCCTGGCAATATCCTTGTAAATCTTTTCTGAACCCTTTCAAGTTTCACATCTTTCTGATAGGAAGGAGACCAGAATTGCATGCAATATTCCAAAAGTGGCCCAACAAATGTCCTGTACAGCTGCAACACGACGTCCCAACTCCTGTACTCAGTGCTCTGACCAATAAAATAAAGCATACCAAACGCCTTCTTCACTATCCTATCTACCTGCAACTCATCACTGTAGCCCAGCAACTGTTTCTAGCTGAAGTATTGAACCAATTCCTTTAATGATAGTTACTATCGAAGGGCAGAATGGCCTACTCCTGCACCTATTGTCTATTGTCTATCGATGCATCTTGTATCACCCATTCAGTCATATCCTGCTGCATAAAGAGGTATTATGGTCAAAAGCTTTTGCAAACATCTAAGTGTGAAGAAGTATCTTTGAGGAGGAGAGAGGGATAGAGAGCTCATTCCTGAACCTAGGTACATTAAGAAAGTTAGAGATTGTCAGGAGACCAGAGTGCAGTGATCTCAAAGAATAGTAGAGTTGCAGAAAGTTGCAGAGCTATGGAGGAACAAGAGTGAACAATGTTAGTATGATAAGTTACGAGTTCAAGTTTAGGTATAATGTAGGGTAGACAGCATTGGAATAGTGAAGTCCAGTTACAACATGGCATAACTAAAGCTTTCAGCAGCTAATGAACTGAGGCAGGACTGAGACATTACAAAGGTGGAATTGAACAGTCTTGATGATGGAGAGACAAAGGAGTCAGTATCAGTGCAGAGTCAAGCAGAACATCAGATTTGTGAATGATCTACTTGAGGCTCAGGCAATGCCCAGGTGAGAGGGATGGAGTTGGTGGTAGGGAAACAGTTTAACTCAATCTTTACAAAGATATATCCAATGCCAATGCAGTAGGGGCTGACAGCGCATGGGCAAACTCTTTTGATGTCTGTCTGGCCAGCAGCAGATATTAGATTGTAACTCTAGAGCTGGCAACTCTGGATTCACTGTGTCTCCTCTCCAAAACTTACACTCTCTATGTTGGCCTCTGCAGTTCTGCAACCTTCATTCAAAAGATTCCAGTAGTGATGGACAGCTCTGGGATAAAACATTAAGATCAAGTAATGTTATTCCTCATGAAGGAGATTGTATCTATCTGGAGCCCCATGTACAAGTTGTTTTGCTATAACGCGACAGTTATTCTTCTGCAACTCGTGTTATAGAAAATGACGCTATGGAAAACTACTTTAGAAGATCGCTATAACCATTCAGTAGAAAGTTTATGTTATCCAAACAACATCCACCATTTGTCAATCACATTACAGCCAATTTGTGCTGACAAAACTCACATTATAGCAGAACGATCTGTAGCTCAGAAGGGGTAAGCAATTATAAAATAACTATGAAAAAAATTGACAGGTCTCTTATCAACAGTCCAAGGTGAGCCTGGAGCCTCCAGGAATTCAATTCAATTTTACTGGACATTGTTGCAAACAGCACCTAAGGAAAATATTATCGATGCATTTAAAAAAATATATTTTTCTTATTCCTTGAATATTAGTTGCAAAAGATATTTGAAGTGGAAAGAGAACTGCTTGGTTAATTGAAGCAATTGGAAAGAAGATAATAATGAAAATAGAAGAAATATTCAAGTCAAGATAGCTCATTGCACTGGGTAGCAATTACACACAATCTGAAAGGAACTGCAAAACCTTGGAGCTTCTCAGCACTGACGAACGTCAGTTCAGTCAGACAGCTTCCCACGGACATCTGGATTTCACTAGATAGTCAGGAAAGTGCAATGATAAGAAATAAAGATGGCTGATTGGATCCTGCACAGGGGAGAGCCAGAGTGCAAAAGAAAGAATAAGTATTGACAGAATTGTCTTCCAGAGTCAAAAGTGTGATGACTCTGATCTCCAGTGGCTGCAGTCCTCACTTTCTCCCAGAATTGTCTTCGAGGTAATGCCGGAAGGAAAAGAACTTTCAAGAATTCTACAGAGACCTAAATGCTAGAAAGGTTCGCTCCAGGCCAGTCAATGTTTGGATCAGATAGGATGAGCTAATGGTAAAGAATAGCAGCATTGCCAGGATATATCTAAACATGTTGTATCTCTCCCAAAAGCTGTGTCTGCATGATGTAAGAGTTTTATGAAAGAGTATGAGAGAGAAAGACGAAGAGAGGGCAAAAGAGCATGGAACTGTGAAACGGTGGGGGGGGGGGAGAAAGAGAGAGAGAGAGAGAGAAAGACAGAGAGAGAAAACATGAAAGAGAATGAGAACAAGACAGTGGAAGGGTGCAGGAATGTGTGCAAGAGCAAGAGAGCAAATGAGAATGAAAGAGAAAGTGAAAGAGAGGGAAAAAACATTCTGGGACATCCACATACTAAAAGCTACTATACAAACTTGCTTGAGCTAAGTGGAAAGGCTCCTGGCCCAGGTCAATAATCTCTTTGAGAACTCCACAAATGATGATGGGCCTGGATGTTGCTGGGGTTGAAGGATCTGAGCTACAGGGAGAGGCTGAACAGGCTGGGGCTGTTTTTCCTGGAGCGTCGGAGGCTGATGGGTGACCTTTTGAGGTTTACAAAATTATGAGGGGCATGGATCGGATAAATAGACAAAGTCTTATCCCTGGGATTGGGGAGTCCAGAACTAGAGGGCATAGGTTTAGGGGGAGAGGGGAAAGATATAAAAGAGACCTAAGGGGCAACTTTTTCACGCAGAGGGTGGTACGTGTATGGAATGAGCTGCCAGAGGATGTGGTGGAGGCTGGTACAATTGCAACATTTAAGAGGCATTTGGATGGGTATATGAATAGGAAGGGTTTGGAGGGATATGGGCCAGGTGCTGGCAGGCGGGACTAGATTGGGTTGGGATATCTGGTCGGCATGGATGGGTTGGACCGAAGGGTCTGTTTCCATGCTGTACATCTCTATGACTCTATATGCTTTTCCTAGTGTATGAGTCCAGAACAAGGGGGCATAGATATAAAATTGTCACCAATAAATCCAAAAGGAATTTGAGGAAAAACCCTTTTAGCCAGAAACTGGTTTGAATCTCGACCTGCTACCAGATGTTAATAGTATAGATGCACTTAGGGGGAGGCCAGCGAAATACATGAAGGGGAAAGGATTGCTGATGTATGTAGTTGTGGGTGGCTCTTTGAAGTACAGTTATTCATGTCAAAGGTCATTTGGATTGAATGGCCGGCTTTTGTGCTGTGCACTTGAGGTAATTTTCCAAAGTTTAGTTAGGACAGGAATGAACTTCCCTTTTCTCTGAAAAGAAACTGATCTTGTTAACATTAACAAGATGTAATTAACAAATAAGAAACAACTATCAGAATCCAATGGCTCATTTATCTAAGCTTATACTTCCAGAAACTTGTTAATTGAATATTATTTAAGTCGCTTGCATAAGCATTGAGTTTGGTGAAAGGTCTCACGATCCCCAGTAAACACAACTTTGTACCTGGTAAAATACCAGGTACAATGCTGCCGTGCAGAGAACCTGAAATAAAAAACACAGACCTAGCCACTCCCTACCTATACAGTCGGAGCACCTTCAGTGCACACAATGTAGTGGTTCAGGAAGGCAGCTCATCATCACCTTCCCAAGGACAATTAAGGGATGGGTAGACCAGTCACATCTCCAGCTCTAGAATGAATTAAAACAGGGGCCAGCGAACAGCTGTGGAGGGTGAAACAAGGGTTAATCCTTGGTCAACAACCTTTATCAGAACTGGAATTTGTTAGAGATTAAAAGCTTTTATGCAAATACACTGCCAAGTGTAAAAGAAGTGAAAAATAACTAGCAACTTATTGCAACTGACAGTTCATTCTTTTCTTTGCATTCTCTGAGGTGGGTATACTGCAAACTGTCGCCCAACAGTAAATAAGATGTTGATGAGCTGCATTCACAGAATCGTTGCAGCTTATGTTGTGTCGGCACACCCACAGGGCAGTCTGTGTAGTGTGGGCACACCAACAACGCAGCCTGTGTAGTGTGGGCACACCCACGGCGCAGCCTGTGTAGTGTCAGCACACCCACAGCACAGCGTGTGCCTTGACGGCATAGCCGCGGCGCAACCTGTGTAGTGTCGGCACACCCACAGCGTAGCCTGTGTATTGTGGGCACACCCACAGCACATTCTGTGTAGTGTAGACACACCCATGGCGCAGTCTGTGCAGTGTCAGCACACCCATGGCGCAGTCTGTGTAGTGTAGACACACCCATGGCGCAGTCTGTGTAGTGTAGACACACCCACAGCACATTCTGTGTAGTGTAGACACACCCATGGCGCAGTCTGTGCAGTGTCAGCACACCCACAGCACAGCCTGTGCCTTGTTGGCATAGCCATGGCACGACCTGTGTAGTGTGGACATGCCCAGAGCGCAGTCTGTGTCATGTCGGCAGACCCACAGCACAGCCTGTGCCGTGTCAGCACACCCACAGCGCAGTCTGTGTAGTGCCAGCACACCCGCGGCGCAGGCCATGTAATGTAGGCACACCCACGGCGCAGTCTGTAGAGTGTTAGTATACCCACAGCTGCGGCCCAGTCTGTGTAGTATAGGCACACCCACGGTGCAGCCTGTGTAGTGTAGGCACAGCCGCGGTGCAGTCTGTGTAGTGTTGGCATACCCACAGCGCAACCTGTGTCGTGTAGGCACAGCCGCGGTGCAGTCTGTCCAGTGTAGGCACACCCACGGCGCAGTCTGTAGTGTGTTGCGCACCCACAGCGCAGCCTGTGCCGTGTAGGCACAGCCGCGGCGTAGTCTGTCTAGTGTCGGCACACGCACAGCGCAGTCTGTGTTGTGTCGGCACACACACAGCGCAAACTGTGTAGTGTCGGCACACCCACAGAGCAGTCTGTGTAGTGTCGGTACACGCCCAACGCAACCTGTGTAGTGTTGGCACACCTGCGGCGCAGGCCGTGTAGTGTAGGCACACCCACACTGAAGTCTGTGCAGTGTCGGCACACGCACAGTGCAGTCTGTGTAGTGTCGGCACACGCGCAGTGCAGTCTGTGTAGTGTCGGCACACGCACAGTGCAATCTGTGTAGTGTCGGCACACGCACAGTGCAATCTGTGTAGTGTCGGCACACCTGCAGCGCAGGCCGTGTAGTGTAGGCACACCCACACTGAAGTCTGTGCAGTGTCGGCACACGCACAGTGCAGTCTGTGTAGTGTCGGCACACGCACAGTGCAGTCTGTGTAGTGTAGGCACACCCACAGTGAAGTCTGTGTAGTGTCAGCACATGCACAGTGCTGTCTGTGTAGTATCGGCACATGCACAACGCAACCTGTGTTGTGTTGGTACACCTGCGGCGCAGGCCATGTAGTGTCGGCACACCCACAGCACAGTCTGTGTAGTGTCGGCACACCCATGGTGCAGTCTGTGTAGTGTCGGCACACCCACAGCGCAGTCTGTGCAGTGTCAGCAGCACAAGTATAGCGCAGTCTGTGTAGTGTCGGCTCACGCACAGCACAACCTGTGTTGTGTTGGTACACCTGCGGCGCAGGCCATGTAGTGTCGGCACACCCACAGCACAGTCTGTGTAGTGTAGGCACACCCAAAGCACAGCCTGTGCTGTGGCGGCACACCCACAGCGCGGTCTGTGTAGTGTCGGCACACCCACGGCGCAGTCTGTGCAGTATCGGCACACCCACAGCACAGCCCATGTAGTGTAGGCACACCCACAGTGCAGCCTGTGTAGTGTTGGCACACCCACAGCGCAGTCTGTGCAGTGTAGGCACACCCAAGGCGCAGTCTGTGTAGTGTCGGCACATGCACAGCGCAGTCTGTGTAGTATCGGCACACGCACAGCGCAACCTGTGTTGTGTTGGTACACCTGCAGCGCAGGCCATGTAGTGTCGGCACACCCACAGCACAGTCTGTGTAGTGTAGGCACACCCATGGCGCAGTCTGTGTAGTGTCGGCACACACACAGTGCAACCAGTGTAGTGTCGGCACACCCACAGCACAGCCTCTGTCATGTAGGCACAGTCACGGCGTAGTCTGTCTTGTGTAGGCACACCCATGACGCAGCCTGTACCATTTCGGCACACCCACAGCACTGCCTGTGCCGTGGCGGCACACCCACAGCGCAGTCTGTGTAGTGTCGGCACACCCACGGCGCAGTCTGTGTAGTATCAGTACACCCATGGCACAGCCCATGTAGTGTAGGCACACCCACAGTGCAGCCTGTGTAGTGTTGGCACACCCACGGCGCAGCTTGTGCCATTTCGGCACACCCACAGCACAATCTGTGCCGTGTCGACACACCCACAGCGCAGTCTATATAGGGTGGGCACACCCACAGCGTGGTCTGTGTAGTGTCGGCACACCCACGGCGCAGTCTGAGTAGTGTCAGCACAACCATGGCGCAGTATGTGCAGTATTGGCACAGCCTGTGTTGTGTAGGCACACCCACGGCACAGCCCGTGTTGTATAGGCACACCCACGCACAGCCCATGCAGTGTAGGCACACCCACAGTGCAGTCTGTATCCTGTCGGCACACCCACAGTGCAGCCTGTGCAGTGTCGACACACCCACATTGCAGCCTGTGTAGTGTCAGCACACCCATGGTGCTGTCTGTGTAGTGTCGGCACACCCACGGTGCAGCTGGTTTAGTGTCAACATACCCACAGCATAGCCTGTATAGTGTCGGCACACCCACAGCGCAGTCTGTGCAGTATCGGCACACCCACAACGCAGTTAGGAACCGAGGTTCATGATTTTCAACGACTGGTGATAAAGAAATGGCATTATAGTTCAAAGTCAGGATAGTGTGTGATTTGGAGGGAACTGGGAGGTGGTGGTGTTCCCATGCATTTACCAGCTTTGGCCCAGTAGTAGAGAAGTTGGAAGTATTGCCGATGCTGAATGCTCAAATGGCTTCAGGACAGCCACGCCATCAGAGGAGCTGTTGACCCCTCACCAGTCTCCAAGGCACTTTGTGGGAGGAACTGCCACATGCATTAAGTACTCCTGCTATGGAACAAGTAACCCAATAGGGACAGTTATTGTGGGACAGGGGAGGGTGTGGAAGTGATCATTGCTGGTGAACTTTGAGAATTTCTGGCCATGGACCCTCTTTTTCTCTCCTATCCCCTTCCCACTGAAACATGGAAAGGTTTGTATGTTTAATTTTTAAATTACAATTTTAAGAAACAACACACAGCAGAATTTCACACACAAGGCTGTGGCCAAAGCTGGGAATGTATGAACTGGACAAATTCAATCTCCCATCCAAGTTCACAGCAAACTCGTTTACTGACATGCATTGACATCTCATCTGGCAATGGTTCAATTTTAAAATTCCCACCCAACTTGGCAAATCCCACCTCGTCCAATAATCTCCGAGGTCTCAGCACTCATCCAACTCAGGCCTTGGCCTCGTATCCTAATGTGTTTCGGGAAAAAACAGGGAGAAAGTGAGGACTGCAGACGGTGGAGATCAGAGTTGAGAGTGTGGTGCTGGAAAAGTACAGCAGGTCAGGCAGAATCCAAGAAGCAGGAGAATCAACATTTCGGGCATCAGGAATCCTGATGAAGGGCTTATGCCCAAAACGTCGATTCTCCTGCTCCTCGGATGCTGCCTGACCTGCTCTGCTTTTCCAGCACCACACTCTCGACTCATTACAAACACAGTTTGACACAAACCAATGCAAACAATGTTCTCGGATCAGTCAAAGGGCTAGGTTTTCGGGCCTGTCTGAAAGGAGGATGGAGAGGCAGGGAGGTTGTTGGGTGGGGCATAGGTGGAGTTCTGGAGCTCAGGGCTCAAACAGCAGGAGGGACAGTCGCCAGTGGTGGAACGATGAAAATCAGGAATGCACAGAAGGCCAGAGTTGGAGAATAGCAGCAATCTATGAGGGTTAAAATTCATATTACTCTCAGAGGAAAGTCTGAAACAAAGATTAAAAAGCTTAAAACTAGCTTGAATTTGCTTTAACCAGTTCTCCATTTGTTGTTACTCTTTTACAAGTTAGAGTTTCTAATGGAGAGTTTCCACACTGTACAAAACATGCTCCATGCATGACTAACAACACAAAACTGGATGCGCTTGACTAATTCCCTGACTACAGGAGTGGATTGTTAATAGATCTTAGGAAGAAAATAGGATTAAATCGGAGAGACCTGGTCCATCTACCTAACTTGGGGGTGGCACAGTGCTCAGTGGTTAGTACTGCTGCCTCACAGCAGCAGGAACCTGGGTTTGATTCCAGCCTTGAGCGGCTGTCTGTGTGGAGTTTGCACGTTCTCCCCGTGTCTGCGTGGGTTTCCTCCCACAGTCCAAAGATGTGCAGGTCAGGTGAATTGACCAGACTAAATTGCCCATAGTGTTAGGTGCATTAGTCAGAGGGAAATAGGTTTGGGTGGGCTTGTTGGGCCGAAGAGCCTGTTTCCACACTGTAGGGAATCTGTTAGCCATCCTGGTCTCCAGTCACCTGGTGACTACTTTAATAGAATCATTGACCAATCATAGCAATCAATTTCTGTCATTAGGTTTGAACAGACTAAGGTATAAGACAATGAAAGCTAAGGTGTGGTGTGGTGTTTATGTCTCTATCTTTGAGCCAGGTTCAAATCTCACCTACTCCAGAGGTGTGTAATAACACATCTGAACAGGTTGCTTAAAAATATCTAGATCAGACCAAAATGTGAAACAGTGAAAGCCAGGGTTGAGATCTCATGGTGCAGTGTTAGTGTCTCTACCTAAGGCCCAGAAGGTCTGGATTCAAGTCCCTTCTGCTCCATTTCAGTCAGATATGCTAGTGGCTTGGAGCCTTGGGAATCATTGGTTCAAAGTCAACCAACCAGGTTAGATCAGGTGGATAGTGAGAGCCTTTTTCTGAGGAATGGTGATGGATAGCATGACGGGGCATAGCTTCAAATTGAGGAATGATAGATATAGGACAGATGTCAGAGGTAGTTTCTTTATTCAGAGTGTAGTAGGAGTGTGGAACGCAGTGCCTGCAAAAATTAGGAGAAAGCGAGGACTGCAGATGCTGGAGATTAGAGCTGAAAAAGTGTTGCTGGAAAAGCGCAGCAGGTCAGGCAGCATCCAAGGAGCAGGAGAATCGGCGTTTCGGGCATAAGCCCTTCTTCAGGAATCAGGGCTTATGAAGAAGGGCTTATGCCTGAAATGTTGATTCTCCTGCTCCTTGAATGCTGCCTGACCTGCTGTGCTTTTCCAGCAACACATTTTTCAGCTGCCTGCAAAAGTTGTAGACACACCAACTTCATGGGCATTTAAAGATTATTGGATAAGCGTATGGACGAGAATGGAGTAGTGTAGGTTAGATGGGCTTCAGATTAGTTTCACAGGGTGGTGCAACATCAAGGGCCAAAGGGCCTGTACTGCACTGTTTTGTTCTATGTTCTATTCCTCCCAAGTGGTGCTGCATATAGATTGACTAGTGAGAGATTTTAAAAAATGAGACAAGGTCCCTGCATCTGAAAGCACCATCCAGTTAAATTGCCAGGCTGTACTCTGCTTAGGCCCACACAGTCAGTTATATGAGGCACCAGATGGTATCTATGAATTCTTAGCTAAAGACCCTCCATGAGCAAAGGGACAAATCCCAGGCAACATATGTTCAGCCATGGCTCAATGGGTGGTAAGCACTCTCTCTGCTGAGAAATAACATTTCAGTCTCACTCTAAAGCATTGAGCACATAATCCAGGCTGACACTCGGCAGGGCAGCACACACAGGGAGTACTGCATTATCAGAGGCTCTGTCCTTTGGATGAGACACAAACCAAGCCTCAACTGTTCTGTCAGATGTAAAAGATCCCACGGTACTACATTAAAGAGCAGAAAAACCTTCCACAGTTCTATCCTGTCCAAAAGAATCCCTACAATGTGGAAGCAGGCCATTCAGCCCATCAGGTCCACAATGACCTGCTGAAGAGCATCCAGACCTACTCCATCACTGTCACCCCACATTACTCATGGCTAATCCACCGAACCTACATATCCCTGGACATTATGGACAATTTAGCATGACCAGTCCACCTAATTAGTACATCTTTGGACTGTCGGAGGAAACCCACACAGATAGGATGAGAATGTGCAAACTCCACACAGACAGTTGCCCAAGAGTGGAATTAAACCCAGATCCCTGGTGTTGTGAGGTAACATTACTAACCACTGAGCCACCTTGCCAGCCAATATTTAGACTTTAACCAACAACAACTCAACTGGCTATCTGGTTATAATCAGACTGGTGTCTGGAACGGGGAGCTGCTGTGTTTCCTGTATTGTAACAGTGACTACATTTCTGAAAGTATCCCCTGGCTGTAAATCCATTTGGAAAATCCCGCGACATTAATTCCAGGTGGAATAATCAGAAAAGAACACCTTCTCAAATGAAGAACTATCCCTGAAAAATCAATAAGATAGGATCCTGTCTAAATTAAAGTTACACAATTAAATATTTATTTAACTGCTGCTTTGTCTTAATGTCTGAGAAACCTGTGAACCAGCAGTGTAAAGTTAAACAGTGGCTGCCTACAGGAAGCGGATGCATTTATTGTGGATATACCCAAACATATGGTAAAGCACTTAGCCTGTTTAATACAACAGCTATACTACATACACGACATCATAAAAGAACAGTCACCTGAAAAGCAGCATTTATGCTGAGGGAGCTGGTTAAGTCAACATACTTATAACTAAATGCAAACACTCAAGCCCCAAATTACTGTTAAATTATTGGTAATTTGTAAACAAAAGACATACTGACCAATGCAAAGCAGGCTGTGACTGTGACAATGGTCGGGAATTTCCAGTGGAAGGCATGTCTTCTGTCTGGTCAACATTGTATTATCTCATGCAGGATATGTTCCAGAGACAAGCACTGCTGTGAACTAACTGCTGACGGTGTCATTGCAGAATTAAGACTAAACCACCAGCTTCACCCTTCCTTCCCCGCCTACCAACACCACCCACTCCAAACAGGAATGCTCCACTTACGAGTTCTTCAGAGGGGTGGCTAAGAATAAGATGCCACAGCTGGAAAAAAATGGCTTGAAAGTTACATTCCCAACTCTGTGACCAGTGGATACCTCCACAAGGTATTAGTGTTGACAACTTCCCAAGACTGCCCTGGAGGTTCCATGTGTTACAAAATAATCTCCAAGATTTAAAACACAAGGAGAAAAATCGTAGGCATGCTAAAACATTTGTGTTTATTTTATTTCTCATTTGTTTAGAAACATTTTTGGACATAGCAGAATTATTCAATCAAGGCATAAAAAGGATTCTGTTTGATTTTTCATTGGCCATGGCAAGACCTGGCCTCTGCAAGCATTGATCTTTCAGGTGATCTGTGGTGCGAAGTGCAGAGGTGGGGTCATAGGATGAATTCCAGAACTAGAGAGCATAGGTTTAGGGTGAGAGGGGAAAGATATAAAAGGAACCTAAGGGGCAACTTTTTCACACAGAAGGTGGTACGTGTATGGAATGAGCTGCCAGAGGAAGTGGTGGAGGCTGGTACAATTGCAACATTTAAGAGGTATTTGGATGGCTATATGAATAGGAAAGGTTTGGAGGGTTATGGGCTGGGTGCTGGCTGGTGGGACTAGATTGGGTTGGGATATCTGGTCAGCATGGACGGTTTGGACTGAAGGGTCTGTTTCTATGCTGTACATCTCTATGACTCTATGTATTAAAAAGTGACTGGTATTTGAGCCAATATTTAGTCCCTCATTCAACATCACTAAAACAGAATATCTGTTACTCTCACATTACTCTCTGGGGAAGCTTACTGTGACCAAATTGGCTGCTGTTTCCAATGCTACAACAGTTCAAAAAAGTACTCCGCTGGTGGATTTATCGGGGTGTCCTGAGATCATGAAAACCACAATAGAAATTCACATTCTTTTTAAGAAGTAGTTAATGTTTCAATGTTGAAGGAAGATACTTCAATCCCAGCTTGACTGAACTCAAGAGTGTGTCTTTCACTCCTCCTATTGGCTGAATTTAGTAAGACATGTTTGAATTTCTGCTGATAGAGGGAGGCAAGGCACATTTGGTTACTATCAATTGAGATACTGTAAACTGAGATCTGGACAGCGAACATATATTCACATTTAAATGATGTGTTAAGGTTTTCAATGCTGTCAGATATTGATATGGAATTGCAGTGAGAAACGAGTGACACTGCTTATGTAACCTCAAACATCTACTCATCCTTGAACAGGCCTTAGCCACAGTTTGGATGCCACACTGTAAAATTGATATTGAGAGTCTGGAATTACAGTGAGAGGAGAAATAAAGAGAATGGGAGCAGGGTTACATGGAACCACTGGAGATGATGGGATTAATTTCTTTTAAAGCGGATAAGACTAACAACTGATTCAATTGAGGCTTTCAAAATCATGACAACGTTTTGATACAGAAAATGACGGGAAACTGTTTCCACAGGTAGGAGGTTCAGTAACCAGAGGACATTGGTTTAAGGTAATTGACAAAAAAATGTATAACTCCTTGGCATTTCAGCACTCTTTTGGATCTGGTCTTTTGTGCACCTCAAATTTTCATCGTTTCACCATTTATGGCATTGTTTCCATCTGCTGATCCCCTGGCGACTGGAATCTCTGCCTCTATCTCCCTTTCTTTCCACCTTTTAAGATGCACCCCCTGCCTGCTCCCACCCCAACCCTAGACTCAAGCTTTTGTTTAATTGGCCAACATCACCTTATGTGGCTTGATGTTCAACTTTTGCAACATCCTCTGAAAGGATGTTAAAGGTACTAACCAAATGTAAGTTGGTGTTATTGTGATCTGGAATGCATTGCCTGAAGCAGATTCAATATTAAACTTTAGAAGGGAATTTGGTAAATACCTGAACAGTAACCAGTTGCATGCCCATGGGGAAAGCACAGAGGGAATGGGATAAACTGAATAGCTCATTCAGAGAGCTGTCACAGGCACAATGGACTGAACGGTCTTCTTATCTGTTTGATTTTATGGAGTAAATCCAGTGACAACTGGAGTCATCTTCTGATGTACAATGGTGGCCAGAATGCTGCAAAGAATAACAGTTAGTAGTTTGTATTTAAGACCCAAGTACTCAATCTTCAGTTATAGGCCACTGGTAATGGGCCTTCAACTCCACAATGCGTGCTGTGAACTTGGGAACCTTTTGCAAAACATAAACAAGTAATAATTTTAAAAGAAAGATGACAGGAAGACTAGCATTTACTTAGTATTTTTCATAACCTCAGCCTGTCCCAAGTACTTTACAATCAATGCAGTGTTGTAGCTGTTGCAATGTAAGAACTGGAGCAACCTATCTGCACACAGTAGATTCGTAAACACAGCACTATGAAGATGACCAGATAATTTGTTTTAGCCATGTTCATTACAGGATAAATATTGACTTAGGCACTGGGGAGAATGCTGTGACCCTGCTGGGAAGTACTGTGATTGGATTGTCTGAGAGCATCATGAGATTACCTGAAAGGGCAGGCTCCAGAATGAAAACTAAATCAATGCTTTTTTTTCAAAAATATACTTAACTTTGAAAAGGACATTACATGACAATTCAAATTTGACATTAGATAAGGTGAAAACCAAATTAGCTTCTTTCAATGTTTTATGTTACTGACTACATTTACAAATATACTCAATATTTACAAGATTTGTTACATGTTCAAATAGTGAGCCCTAGAGGTTTTGCAGTTTCCAGTCTCTGCACGTGCTATGATTAAAAAGGTCTTAGCTGATGGCCTCTTTTTTACAAAAATATATTTCTTAAAATTTGTTCAAGTGTATTACAAACCATTTTAAATTGAAAATTAGAAATGCAACGCAGTTCAAATTTTCTCCATACAGAATGTTCATTCTAAATACCTCAACACAGTTGCAATATCCTTAGTATCCATAATATGAATTCCAAATTGGGTATACAACCTGAGAGTAAATTGGGTATTACAGAAAGTGTAAAAGAATTCAACTTTTGTGGCCTTAGATGGTGGTCATTCCCAGTTAGTGCATCTCCCATGGCAATACCTCTTGGGGTCAGTTAGCTCCATTGACTGGTTTGCATTGCAGAGTAACACCAACAGCACAGGCTCAATTCCAGCACTGGCTGAGGTTGCCATGGACGTCCCAGCTTCTCAACTTTGCCCTGTGCCTGAGGCGCGCTGACCTTCAAGTTAAGCTAGTTGTCTTTCTACTCAGAGAGCAGCCTTCTGGGACTACAGTGACTCTTGGGTTGTTTGGAGCTTAACATTGCCTCTCCCTTTAGACCATCATTCATGAGCAGCCTTTGAGAACGTCATCTAACTAGGCTCTCACTCAGGTCAATTCAGGCTAATTAAGTGTTGGAAGTTTCTCTAGTTTTGTATTGTTGGGCAGATGACCCCAGCTTTGATGGAGAGGTTCTTACCAAAGTCATAATCAAACTATTAGGAAAAGATGGCTGTTATTCCCTTTTTATTAACTCTTACTGTTCTTTCCACACTTAGCAATGTGACTTCTGTAGGACAACAGATATACATAAAAGATTCATTGAGAGAAAAGTTAAACTAAAGGAACAAATGCTGAAGGAACAAATGTTATTTTAATTCTAAGTAAAAAGTGAGCAGATTACAACAGAATAAGACAGTGCAAGGTATATTTGCTAAACTCACTGAATGTAAAACTGAGATGGGAGGGATGGCAGAGAAAGAAATACTTCGTTACCATGCCTTCTATTAGAGTGTGAATTTATTTTTGTCTCTACATGTACTTTTCTACTTCTCTTTGCCCTTACTGTCTCACTTGTTTTCTCTCTTTTCACTTGTACCAGCTCACCCTCACACTTGCAAGTGCTCTAAATTATACACTTCATAGGCCTTATGAAGATTTTGCTCACTACTGAAGGATCACCTCATATTTCAGCTTAGAATGTTCGATTTCATGAAAAACCCTTTGATGAAATCTATGAACATCTGCACTTCAAACTTCAACAGTGTTGAATACAGTGCTACCATTCAGTTGGTCCAATCTTGCAACTCATGGTGCCCAATATAACATGCACATTAACTGTGCCTATGCAAAGTTAGTTCAGAATCAGGATCTCAGGAACTGGTCCCTTCATATCCATGTGTTGGCATCAAGCAACTGACATTAATAACTTGCATTTGCTCTTAAAAGAGTAAAAAATATCCTGAGATGTGTCATAGGATTGTTATCAAACAAAAAAAAAGCCAAGTCACTTCATTGGGATTGGTGAAAAGAAGGCGAATCAAGAGGGTTATTTTAAGTTGTGAGTTAAAGATAGTCAATGTTTTACAAGGAAACCCAGAGTTTAGGATCTAAGCAGCTGAAGGCATGATGGCCAATGGTGAGTGATTAAAATCGAGGCTGCTCATGTGGCCTGATGTGGAGGAAATATGAGAGGAAGGAGCTTTCGCAAGGAAAAATCAGAATCAAGTGATGGTGAGGTCACAATACCATTCCTTCATTATTATGTATTTTAAACATTTCTCTGACATGATATAGCAGAGCCTGAACTGTAGGTGGGGTATCAATAACATTGAACCTTCCGTCTCCAGACCATTTATATATGTTACCTCCAATATGTTGGTGCACAGTACAATGTGGGTTGATGTCCTCGAACATTTTCCTCAAGTGTGAGCATGAGCAGTGAGTTGGCAGACTATTCAACTCTAGTGGGCTTCAGAATTAAGTCTAATTATGTTCTTAAACAATGTCTGCATACATATACTGAGGCTCGCAGCTGGACACTGCTCTGGATGCTTGCAGCCCACGCGCATATGTGCTGGATGTGAATTTGGAACAGGGAGACAGCAGAAATAGGTCAGTGAGAACTGGCTGGGTGGGAACACTGCATAGGACAGATAATAAACTAGGATAACACTGATTACTCATCAGAATCACTACTTTTTCAGTCAAAATTCCTCTGACCAAAGGAATGGTGAGTTTGGGGGCAGTAACCAGTCACACCTGGGAGCTAGGTCTGAATAAAGTCTAAAGTACAAACGCTGTTCAGTGAACGCAATTGACCTAATTGGACAAGTTTTGTGTAACTCCATCCTGGATCCCCATGAGCATGTCCATACATGTACAAAACTTTCTCGGTCAATTTCATCCGAATAATTTCAATGAGAGATGTAGAATGGTGTTGAGGTGCATTGACAAAGCAGCTATCTTAATGCAGGCACTGACAGCTGGAATGGAAATTGTTTTGTTAAGAGCAAACTTCAATCAGAGAAGTGGAGAGAAAAAAGACTTTTTAAAATACATAAATTTTATATAAAATGCAAGCAACTTTCAATTGTGCTCTTGTGGAAAAATAACTGCATTTCTACTGCTGTAGATCGCGAAAGAATTATTGGTTATTTCTGCAAGTGACCTTTCCACTTTTCCTATTGCGGCCCATCTGTTGATAGACCTCTTCACCTATAACAGGATCCAGACCCTGCAGAGACCCTAAGACAAAGCTGATTGATATGATCTATACTTCAGTCCAAGCCTCAAGACATTTCCTGTGTCAAGGGGGTCTCTGTCTAATTGATAGGGGAGACCTGTTGAGGGTCAACAGATAGGAACGATTTACGACCTGTCTTGAGGATAAGGGTTAAATATAGCCATATACTGAGAGGAACTGACCTGTTTTCAATGAGTGGGACAGATCATTTATTAACTTAGTCCTGATCCATTGGCTTCAGTCCATTTTGCAAATGTGTATTTATAGCTCTTCCACGAATCATTCTATAATGAAAAAATTCTTCTATAAAAATATTAATTTTCTCTTTGCCTTGAATCAGAAGTTTTTGGTTTAAGTCAAACTCCAGAGAGTTAACCACTGTAAAATCAGGAGAAATTGGAACAGGACCAGGACATTCAGCCCATTGAACTTATCCCAGTCGTCAATAAACCCACAGCTGATGTGATGATGACCTGGTACAAGGTCAGTCTGAGCAGTGACAGCAGCAGCCACAGAGCAAAGGAGAAAGAATCTCAGTGAACAACAGCAGCAAGACAAATACCTGAGGAGTGGGGTCAGTCAGAGTGAGACTGGGGGGATGAACAGCAGCAGCAGGATAAATACCTGAGGGGCAGGGGTCAGTCAGAGTGAGCCTGGGGGGGTGAACAGCAGTAGCAGGATAAATACCTGAAGAGTGGGGTCAGTAAGTGTGAATCTGGGGGTGAACAGCAGGATACATACCTGAGAAGTGGGGTCAGACATAGAGTCATAGAGATGTACAGCATGGAAACAGACCCTTCAGTCCAACCCGTCCATGCCGACCAGATATCCCAACCCAATCTAGTCCCACCTGCCAGCACCTTGCCAATATCCCTCCAAACCCTTCCTATTCATATACCCATCCAAATGCCTTTTAAATGTTGCAATTGTACCAGCCTCCACCACTTCCTCTGGTAGCTCATTCCATACACATACCACCCTCTGCGTGAAAATGTTGTCCCTTAGGTTCCTTTTATATCTTTCCCCTCTTACCCTAAACCTATGCCCTCTAGTTCTGGTTTCCCCCACCCCAGAGAGAAGACTATTTGTCCAATCCATGCCCCTCATAATTTTGTAAACCTCTATAAGGTCACCTCTCAGCCTCTGATGCTCTAGGGAAAACAGCCCCAGCTTGTTCAGCCTCTCCCTATACCTCAAATCCTCCAACCTTGGCAACATCCTTGTAAATCCTTTATGAACCCATCATGTTTCACAACATCTTTCCAATAGGAACGAGACCAGAACTGCATGCAATATTCCAACAGTGGCCTAACAATGACCTGTACAGCTGCAACATGACCTTCCAACTCCTGTACTCAATACTCTGACCAATAAAGGAAAGCATGCCAAATACCTTCTTCCTTATGGCACTCCACTGGTCACAGGCCTCTGGTCTAACAAACAATCCTCCACCACCATGCTCTGTCCTCTACCTTTGAGCCAGTTCTGTATCCAAATGGCTTGTTCTCCTTGTATTCCATGAGATCTAACCTTGCTAATCAGTCTCCCATGGGGAACCTTGCCGAACCCCTTACTGAGGTCCATATACATCACATCTACAGCTCTGCCCTCATCAATCCTCTTTATTACTTCTTCAAAAAACTCAATCAAGTTTGTGAGACACGATTTCCCAAGCACAAAGCCATGTTGACTGTCCCTAATCAGTCCTTGCCTTTCCAAATACATGTACATCCTTTCCCTCAGGATTTCCTCCAACAACTTTCCCACCACCGAGGTCAGGCTCACTGGTCTATTGTTCCCTGGCTTGTCCTTACCACCTTTCTTAAACAGTGGCACCACATTAGCCAACCTCCAGTCTTCCGACACCTTACCTGTGACTATCAATGATACAAATATCTCAGCAAGAGGACCAGCAATCACTTCTCTAGTTTCCTACAGAGTGCTAGGGTACACCTGATCAGGTCCTGGGGACTTATCCACTTTTATGCGTTTCAAGACATCCAGCACTTTCTCCTCTGTAATATGGACATTTTTCAAGGTGTCACCATCTATTTTGCTACTTTCTATATCTTCCAAATCCTTTTCCACAGTAAATACTGATGCAAAATACTCATTTAGTATCTCCCCCATTTTCTACGACTCCACACAAAGACCGCCTTGCTGATCTTTGAGGAGCCCTATTCTCTCCCTAGTTACCCTTTTGTCCTTAATGTATTTGTAAAAACTCTTTGGATTCTCCTTAATTCTATTTGCCAAAGGTATCTCATGTCCCCTTTTTGGCCTCCTCATTTCCCTCTTCAGTATACTCCTACTGCCTTTAAACTCTTCTAAGGATTCACTCAATCTATCCTGTCTATACTTGACATATGCTTCCTTCTTTTTCTTAACCAAACCCTCAATTTCTTTAGTCATCCAGCATTCGCTATACCTACCAGCCTTTCCTTTCACCCTAATAGGAATATACTTTCTCTGGATTCTCATTATCTCATTTCTGAAGGCCTCCCATTTCCTGCAAACATCTGCCCCCAATCAGCTTTTGAAAGTTCTTGCCTAACACCGTCAAATTGGCCTTTCTCCAATTTTTAAGTCTAGTCTATCTTTTCCATCACTATTTTAAATCTAATAAAATTATAGTCGCTGGCCCCAAAGTGCTCCCCCACTGACACCTCAGTCACCTGCCCTGCCTTATTTCCCAAGAGTAGGTCTATGTTTGGAAAGTTAAAATCCCCTACCATAACCACCCTATTATTCTTACGGATAGCTGAGATCTCCTTACAAATTTGTTTCTCAATTTCCCTCTGACTATTAGGGGGTCTATAATACAATCCCAATAATCCATCCCTTTCTTATTTCTCAGTTCCACCCAAATAACTTCCCTGGATGTATTTCCAGGAATACCTTCCCTCAGTACAGCTGTAATGCTATCCCTTATCAAACACGCCACTCCCCCTCCTCTCTTGCCTCCCTTTCTATCCTTCCTGTAGCATTTGTATCCTGGAACATTAAGCTGCCAGTCCTGCCCATCCCTGAGACATGTGTCTGTAATTGCTATGATATCCCAGTCTCATGTTCCTACCCATGCCCTGAGCTCATCTGCCTTCCCCGTTAGGCCCCTCCCTTCAGAATCTCAACCTTTTCCTTTCCTATGTCATTGGTTCCAATGTGGACAATGATCTCTTGCTGGCCCCTCTCCCCCTTGAGAACATTCTGCACCCTCTCTAAGACATCCTTGATCCTGGCACCAGGGAAGCAACACACCATTCTGATTTTTCACTGCTGGTCACAGAAACGTCTGTCTGTACCTCGGACTAGAGAGTTCCCTAACACAATTGATCTCTTGGAAACTGACGTACCCCTCGTTGCATTAGAGCTAGTCTCAATACCAGAAACTTGGCTGTTCGTGCTACATTCCCCTGTGAATCGATCACCCCCTACATTTTCCAAAACAGCATGCTTGCTTGAAATGGGGATAGCCACAGAAGACTCCCGCACTAGCTGCCTACCTCTCTTACCTTTCCTGGAGTTAACCCATCTATGTGACTGTATCTGAGACTTTCACCTCTTCCTTTAACTGCCATCCATCCCATACTGTTGCTGTTGCAAATTCCTCATTGCCTCTAACTGTCACTCCAACCGATCCATTCGATCTGATAGCATTTGCAACCAACATCTTTTATTGCAGATATAATCTGCAGTAACCCTTATTAAACTCCCACATCTGACAAGAAGCGCATCTCATTCTACTGAAGGCCATTTTTGCTCTTTCATAATCTACAGATCCAGAAAATAGCACCATCTTATTCCTCTACAAAACACTGCCCCAGGTTAAATTAATAGTTACGGTTTATATTTAAGTTTAATCAAGAGACATATCTCAAAAAACATATAATCAAGGAAGAACCCACTCTACTCACTACTGCAGACTTTCTGTAGGCAACACTTACACAATTCACTTATCTGTTTCTGCTCTGTGACTTCGCCCAAACAGTTCCTCCAAGACCAGTTGTTAATTTCATTGTTTGTTAATTTTCCCTGATGCGCTCCGATGTCCAGTGAATTCAAACAGCAAAGGCAGTAACTGTGCAGGTACACTGTGGTGTCAGTTTCTTTCTCTCTCTCTCTCTCTCTCCCCTGCACTGTCCTCACCATGTGCTTCCTTTGTCTGTTCTCCTTTCTAAAACTGCTGTTGTTTTGACTTTTTTTCCCAAAAGTTCCAAGACAATGCAACAGCATATAAAACAGTAATTGTTGTTTCTGGAATTTGAGGAAATCACCTCCAACACTTAAAATACCTCAAAAAAGGAGCAGCTGTTACAGCCAGAAATTTTTCCCGTCCTCCAGAGTGACTCTGGGGGTGGACAGCAGGATAAATACCTGAGGAGTGGGGTTAGTCAGAGTGAATCTGGGGGTGAACAGCAGGATAAATGCCTGAGACGCAGGGTCAATCAGTGTGAATCTGGGGGTGAACAGCAGGATAAATACCTGAGACGCAGGGTCAGTCAGAGCCAACATGGAGTTGTATCTAAGGGTGGAGCTCCAGAGGTGATGTCATGATTAAAGAGTGACCTCGGCTTAGCTGTTGAGGAACCAGGTTTGCAGACTGATTGAGTTGTACCTGGAAAGAGATAAAGAACTTAACGTTTGCAGTTGTAATCTGCTAGGAAAAGGGAGCAGGAGCAAAAGGGACCTTAAATTTGATGATGAGTGGGTAAGGTTGTGTAATCAGTTTCTGGATTATTGTATGTTCTTAATAAGGTTGATTTCCTCAATAAGGTTTAAAATGACAGGAATAGCCCCATGGAATGCTCCTTCACTGGGAAATCTGAGACACTTCCAGTCTCCATGGTGACTGCGTATGCAGGAGTGTGTTCAGCTGCAGCTCCTGATTTGCCACATGGAACAACTGGAGCTGTGGATGGCCTCACTGCGGAGCATCCATGAGGCTGAGAATGTCGTGAATAGCACATTTACTGAGCTGGTCACACCACCAGGAAGGGCTACACAGACAGACAAGAGTTGGGAAGGTGAGTATATATGGGCAGGCAGTGCTGGGTTCCCCTGTTGCCATTCCTCTCTCAAACAGTTCCACCATTTTGAATATTGATGGGGGATGGTGGGATGGGATCCACTCAGAGGAAAGCAGCAGTAGCATCCAGCTCAGTGGCACCTTGACTGGCTCTGTCGAAGTGTAGGCGAGCAGCAGCGATGGGGGTCTCTATACTCAGGGGCACAGATAGACATTTTTGTGGCCATGACCAAGACTCCAAAATGGTGCGTTGCTTCCCCAGTGCCAGGGTCAAGGGTGTATCTGAGCAGGCACAGGATATTCTGAAGGGGGAGGTTGAGCAGCCTGACGTTGTGGTCCATATTGGTACTAACAACATAGACAGAAAGAGAGGTGAGGTCCTGCAAAGGGAGTTCAGGGAGTTGGGTAGGAAGTTGAAAAGCAGAATCTCTAGGGTTGTAACCTCAGGATTATTTCCTGTGCCACATGCCAGTGAGGCTAGGAATAGGATGGTAGTTCAGTGAAATACCTGGCCAAAGACCTGGTGTAGGACGGAGCACTTCAGGTGTGTGGATCACTGATGTGATCTGGGGCAGGTGGGACCTGTACAAGAAGGACAGGTTGCACCTAAACTAGAGGGGCCTGAAATGTCAATTCTCCTGCTCCTCGGATGCTGCCTGACCTGCTGTGCTTTTCCAGCACCACACTCTCGAACAGAACCCCCCCAGTCCTCACCTTCCACCCCACTAACCTCTGCATAAATTGCATCATCTGCCGACATTACTGCCACCTACAAATGGATCCCACCACCAGGGATACATTTCCCTCCCTACCCCCATCTGCTTTCGTACCCTCCACGACTACCTGGTCAGGTCCACGCCTCCTAACAAGCCACCCTCCTAGCACCTTCCCCTGCCACTGCAGAAATTGTAAAACCTGCGCCCATACCTCCCCCTAACCTCTGTCCAAGGCCCCAAAGGAGCCTTCTATATCCATCAAAGTTTCACCTGCACTTCCACACGTCATTTATTGTATCTGTTGCTCCCGATGCGGTTTCCTTTACACTGGGGAGACTGGACGCCTTTTCGCAGAGCGCTTTAGAGAATATCTCTGGGACACCCACACCAATCAACCCACCGCCCACAGCCCAACATTTCAACTCCCCCTCCCACTCTGCAGGTCCTAGGCCTCCTCCATCTCCACTCCCTTACCACCCAATGCCTGGAGGAAGAACTTCTTCTCTTCTGCCTCGTGACCCTTCAACCCCATGGCATCAATGTGGACTTCACCATTTCCTCATTTTCCCTCCCCCCACCTTACCCCAGTTCCAACCTTCCAACTCAGCACCTTCCTCATGACCTGTCTCACCTGTCAATCTTTCTTCCCACCTATCCACACCAACCTCCTCTCTGACCTTTCACCTTTACCCCCACCTCCATCCACCTATTGCACTCTTAGCTACCTTCTGCCCAGCCCCACCCCCCTCCCATTTATCTATCCACCACCTCCTCCTCCCCCCCACCCCCCACCCCCCGATGCTCCCAGCCTCATTCCTGATGAAGAGATCTGGCCTGAAACGTCAAGTCTCCTGCTCCTCAGATATTGCCTGACCTGTTGTGCTTTTCCAACAACACACTCTCGACCCCAGGCACCAGTCTCCTGGCAGGGAGGTTAGCTAATGCCACTTGGAGGGTGGAGTGGGGTTGGTGGAGATTTAAACTAGTGTTATGGTGAAGGGGGAAATGGTGGGAACCAGAACAGGAGGTCAGTAAGTAAATGACCTAGAAGGAGATACAGACCAAAGCCAGTGAGACTAAGAGGAGGAACAGACAGGGAGAGGTTACAAAACATGGTGGGACTGGCAGTCTGAGGTATATTTGTTTTATTGTGAGGAGTATAACAGGTAAGGCAGATGAACTTAAAGCTTGAATGAATGCATATAACTTTGATATAGCTACTACAGAGACTTGGCTGTAAGACTAGCAGCTTAATATTCTGGGATTTAGATGTTTTAGGTGAGATAGAAAGGGGTATAAAAGACGTGGGAGAGTTCTGTTACTGATTAGGGAGAATCTCAGATGCACTGAGGAAGGGCACTTGGAGGGCTCATCCTGTGAGGCAGTAGGGGTGGATCCCAGCCCTCGGAAGCGTGCACTCACTTTGATGGGACTGCACTACAGGCCTCCCAACCACCAGTAGATGATAGAGAAACAGATCTGTGGGCAGATAATGGAAAATGTAAAAGTAACAGTGTTGTTATGGGGGTAGTGTCAAGGGTTTGGGTGCAGGGGAATTTGTTAGGTATGTCCAGAACTGTTTTTTGAAACATTTGTAAAGTGTCCATCTCAGAAAGCGCCATACCGAACCTAGTTTTGGAGAATGAGCTCAACCAGGTGATCCAAGTTTCAGTGGGAGCATTTCAGGAAAAGTGACCAAACTTCTACAAGCTTTAAGCTTCTTATGGATAAGGTAAGAGTAGTCTTTGGGTGAGAGTACTAAACTGGGGAAAGCTAGCTACCACAATATTAGGCAGATTGGGGGAGGCTGTTTGAAGGTAAATCACAACTGACGTGTGGGAAGCTTTCAAAGGTCAGTTGATTAGAGTTCAAGTCCAGCATGTTCCTGTGAAAATGAAGGATAAGGATAGCAAGATTCAGGAACCTTGCATGACAAGAGAAATTGAGAGTTTAGTCAAAAAGAAGGCATATAGAGTCATAGAGATGTACAGCATGGAAACAGACCCTTCAGTCTTACTCGTTCATGCCGACCAGATATCTGAACCCAATCTAGTCCCACCTGCCAGTCAGAAAAAAGGCATATGCGAAGTTTAGGAAAATGAATGCAGACAGAGCCCTTGAAGAATATAAAAAAAGCAAGAAGGACCTCAAATATGGAGGAATAAAAGTGGTTATGAGAAGTGTTTGGCAAACAGGATTAAACAAAATCCCAAGGTGTTGTATACATATATAAAGAGCAAGAGGATAACTAGGAAAAGGTGGTCCACTCAAGGACAAAGGAGGAAACTTATTTGGTGAGTTGGAGGAAATGGATGAGGTCCTTAACTGTGGGGATGTTTGCCAATGATTGCACAATATGCAGCACCATTCACGACTCCTTTGATACTGAAGCAACATGACTGGACAATATCCGGACTTGGGCTAACAAGTGGCAAGTAACATTCATGCCACACAAATGCCAGGCAATGACCATCTCTAATAAGAGATAATTTAACCACCACCCCTTGACATTCAATGATATTTACTGAATCCTCCACTATCAACATCTTTGGGGTTACCACTGACTAGAAACTCAACTGGATTGGCCACATAAACACAGTGGGTACAGGAGTAGGTCAGGTATTAGGAATCCTGTACCAAGTAACTCACATCCTGAATTCCCAAAGCCTGCTCAAGGCACAAGTCAGGAGTGTGATGGAATACTTCCCACTTGCCTATATGGGTACAGATCCAACAACACTCAATAAGCTTGACACCATCCAGGACAAAACAGCCCACTTGATTGGCATCATATCCACAAACATCTGCTCTCTCCACCACTGACGCTCAGTGGCAGCAATGTGCACTATCTACAAAATTAATTGCAGAAATATCCTTAGCCAGCACCTTCCAAACCTGCAACGACTTCCATCTAGAAGGACAAGGGCAGCAGATGCATGGGCACACCACCATCAGCAAGTTCCACTCCAAGTCACTCACCATCCTGATTTGGAAATTTATCATCATTCCTCTACTATCACTGGGTCAAAATCCTGGAATTCCCTTCCTAATAGAATTGTGGGTTTACCTACAGCACGTGGACTGCAGCAGTCCAAGAACACAGCACCCGACCACCTTCTCGAGGGCAGCAAGGGACAGGCAATAAATGCTGGCCAGCCAGTGATACCCACATCACATAAGTGAAGGGAAAAAAGACAGCATCTCCAACAGTGCAACACCTCCCTCAGCATTGCTCTGAGAGTGTCAGTCTAGGTTTTGGGCCCAAAATCTGTAGAGTAGAATAAATAATTTTCCTGTTTTATGTTTTCAGACTGATGAAAGATGTGAACCTTGGACAGTGACCTCTGCTTTGACTTTTGCAGATGCCGAGAGGCCAACTGCAAGTTTCCTACAGTCATCCTTTCTCAGTTTCAGCATTCTTCACTTATTTTTCTTTTTATCAACAGTTTTTTTTTGCACACAGCTGAAGCTATGGTCTAGATGAACAGCATTAACAGAAGCAGATTAGAGAAATGTATGACCCAGCGTGGACAGGATTGTACCTGGCTCTGGTTACAGTTCAACAATCATTCTAATGGATCTGCCAGAGGGTATCCATTACTCTCAGGATGATGCCTGAATACGCTACACAGCTGTAGAATTTCTGTTTCCTGCTTTATGTGGAAACGTGAAAGAAATCACCATAAATCTTGCTGTGAGCACTGAGGCAGTTCCTGACTCCAATTTTAACAGACAAATTTGGGATTAGAGCTTCACTTTGCTGCCATTGTTTAGACATCTGCAATGTAAAGTTCAGAATTCTAAAGTTTCTGCTGCTGTATTTTTGCACCCGCAGACATCTCAAACGTCAACACGACTCATTTACTTTGCTGCCAATCTTAAAGCAATTTTGTCTCTCAGTCTTGTTCAATGGTGATGTGACTCCTGACTCCAGTTAGGGAACATGCTACATGTTAAGATTAAAGTCTGTTAACTAGGCTGACAATCTCATGGCCTGTCAAGAGAATGTTGTATTGCTGGAACAGCTGTCCTTGATGAGATGGATTTTGAAGATTGACTGGAACAGACAGATGGCACCTTGGGTTACTGTTTTGGCATCACTAGTGGGTCATTGGGACCTGCCTCTGAGCCAAAAGATCATGGGTTACTGGCAGCCCACCAATAGGACTGAATTTTCGTTGTGGGTTTCCGAACCTCATCATCCACCTCAAATGGGGTTTAGAAGCCTGTACAATGCAGGAAGCACAAGGTGGTGGCAGAGTGTAATACAATCCCCTACTTACAATCCAGAAGCCCAGTCTGAAGCTTTCAGAACATGGGTTCAAATCATACCATAGCAGATAGTGGAATTTCAATGCAGTTTAAAAAAAAAGTCTCAGCAATGGCTAATTATCATAAAAATCCACCTGGTTCACAAATGCCCTTTCAGGACAGAAACCTGCCATCTTTTCCTAGGCTGGCTCACTGGCCTTGCAGGTCATTCAGTTGCAACAAATTACTACAAAGCCAAAAAGAAAAGAAAGCAAGTAGACCACCCAGGATTGACCCAAGCACCTGAAACTGTGACAACAAACCCAGCCCTGTCAATACCGCAACATTCTCCTGACCAACATCCAGGGGCTTGTGCTAAATTTAGGAGAGCTATCCCACAAGCATGTCAAGCAAAAGCCTGACGTGGTCAAATTCACAAAATCATATCTTAAAGATTAATGTCCCAGACATTTCCATCCCTGGACATGGATAAGATAGACCCAACAGGAATGGTAGTGCAGTTGCTGCTATACAATTGGAGCAGAGCTGCCCATGGAATCTGCAATATTGCCATTAGGCCAAATATAAACAAAGACATATCCACATGGTTAACCACCTATCACCACTTCTCCCAGCTCCTTTACCTTGAACACTAATTACAAGAGGTTGAGGATGGTAAGAGTACAGGTGTACTCTGTGTTGGAAACTTCAATGCCCATGACCAAGAGTGCTTTGGTAACATTAATGGCTACTGACCAAATTGGCCCAGTCCTACAGGATGTAACTGAGAGACTGGGTTTTCGGTACATTGTTGAGGGAAAGATCTCCTGACATCACCCTCAACAATCTATTAGTTGTAGATGTTTCTGTCCATGATAGTATTGGTAGGAGCAATCACCGTGTAGTCCCATTTCACATTGAAGTACCATCCATCATACATATGGCACTATTGCAATGCTAAAAGGAACAGACTTCAAACAGATTTGAAAATTTAAAATTGCGCATCCATGAAGTGCTGTGGGCCATTAGCAGCAGCAGAATTATATTCAACCACAATCTCTACTCTCATGTCCTTGCATATTTCCTGTTTGATCATTATCATGAAACAAAGAGATTATCCCTGGCTCAATGAAAAGTACAGAAGGACATATCAGAAGCAGCAACCTAAAAATTAATTGTCAACCCAGTGAAGCTACAATACAGGGTTATTGACATGCCAAATAGTGAAGCAGCATGCAACTGAAAGAGCCACATGATCCCACAACCAAAAGATCAGATCTGAGCTCTGCAATCCTCCAACATTCAGTTGTGAATGGTTGTAGACAATTAAACTGTCCAGGGAAGCTGACAGCAACAGCTAAACCCATCCTGAATATCAGGATACCCAGCACATCAAGTCTGAAGCATTTGCAAGTACTTTCAGATAGAAGCCCCAAATGCTTCATCTCACCCTCTTCCCAAGGTCCTCACCATCATAAATGAAAGTCTTCAGCCAATGCAAGTCACTCCATGTGACACTAAGAAATGGCTGAAGGCACTGGATACTGTAAAGACTATGAACCCTGACAACACTGTGACAAGAATATCAAAGACTTGTGCTCTAGAACTAGCCATGACCATAGCCAAGCTGATCCATGGCAGCTACAACACTGTTATCTTCCCAACAATTTGGAAAATTGCTCAAACACATATGTCCAGAAAAGTGAGGACAAATCCAACCTGGCCAAATGCTGCCAGTCTATTCTCAACCATCAGCAATGTGAGGGCAAAGGTCGATAGTACAATGAAGGTTCATACACCTCCTCACCTTATTACAGCCTTGGTCCAAACATGACAAAGGAGCTGAACTTGATGAAATTAGAATGATTAGATTTTTTAGATTAGATTACTTACAGTATGGAAACAGGCCCTTCGGCCCAACAAGTTCACACCGACCCGCCAAAGGGTAACCCACCCATACCCATTTCCCTACACTTACCCCTTCACCTAACACTACGGGCAATTTAGCATGGCCAATTCACCTGACCTGCACATTTTTTGGATTGTGGGAGGAAACCGGAGCACCCGGAGGAAACCCACGCAGACACAGGGAGAATGTGCAAACTCCACACAGTCAGTCGCCTGAGGCGGGAATTGAACCCGGGTCTCTGGCGCTGTGAGGCAACAGTGCTAACCACTGTGCCACCGTGCCGCCCACAATGATTACCCTTGTCATCAAGCCTACATTTAACTAAATATGGTGTCAAACAGCCTCGGTAAAACAAAACTCAATGGGAATCAGCGAAAAGTTCTCCACTAGTTGGAGTCATACCTAACATGTAATGAAAATGGTTGTGGTTACTGGAGATCAGTCTTCTCAGTCACAGGGCATTACTGCAGCAGTTTCTCAAGGTAGTGTCAGCCATCTTCAATTGCTCCAACAATGATCTTCCCTCAATCATAAAGTCAGAAGATTATTTAAAGTTCAGCAATATTCATTACTTCTCAGTTTCTGAAGCTGTCCATGTTTGTTTGCAGCAAGACTTGGTCAATATTCAGGCTTTGGTTGATTAAGTCACAAATAACATTCAAGTGCCAGGCAATAAGCATCAAGAGTGAATCTAACCAGCTTTCCCTGACATTCAATGGCATTATTATTGCTGAATTCCATACTGTTAGTGTCTTTGAGTTAATCACTGAATTTGACTTGCCAAATCCAAGAGGAGGTCAGAGGTTGGGGATTCTGCATCAGGCAACTCACCCCCAACACCTCAAAGCCTGTACACTACTTACAGGGCAGAACTCAGAAGTGTGAAGGAACACCCACCTGTCCAGTTGAATATCACTCTAATGACACTCAGAAAGCTTGATACCACCTAGGAGAAGCAGCCTACTTGATTGGCAACCCATCAATCATCTTCAACATCCATTCCCTCGACCACTGATGTACAGTAGCAGCAGTGTGTACCATCTACAAGATGCACTGCAGCAATTTGGGGCAACATGGTGGCTCAGTGGTTAGCACTGCAGCCTCACAGCACCAGGGACTCGGGTTCAATTCCCGCCTCGGGCGACTGTCTGTGTGGAGTTTGCACATTCTCCCTGTGTCTGCGTGGGTTTTCTCCGGGTGCTCCGGTTTCCTCCCATAATCTAAGGATGTGCAGGACAGGTGAATTGGCTACGCTAAATTGCCCATAGTGTTAGGTGCATTAGTCAAGGGTAAATATAGGGTAGGGGAGTGGGTCTGTGTGCGTTACTCTTCAGAGGGTCGATGTGGACTTGTTGGGCCGAGGGGCCTGTTTCCATACTGTAGAGAAACTAATCTAATCTAGACTCACAAAAGCTCCTTGGCAGAACCTTCCAAACATATGATATGCACCCTCTAGGATAAAGATGTTATGATGTGGAGGTGGTATTGGACTGGGGTGGACAAAGTTAAAAATCAGACAACATCAGGTTATAGTCCAACAAGTTTATTTGGAAGTGCTAGCTTTCAGAGCACTGTTCCTTCATCAGGTAACCAGTGGGGCAGGATCATAAGACACAGAATTTATTGCAAAAGATCAAAGTGTCATGCAATTAAAACAATATATTGAACAAACATAGATTGCTGTTAAATCTTTCATCTTTTAGAATGGGTTGCAGGTTTCAGTTTATTAATATGTAAATCCCAGAACTTCTTGTAGTCACATTCTCGAGATAACTTAAGGTTTTATTTTAAAAAAAGGTGAGGTTAGAGACTGTCTGTATCCTCATATCCAGTCAGACTGGTTCCACTTCCAAAGTGGGAATTTATAAAATGTTATGCAGATTGACTGTCTTTTTCAGTAAAAATAGAACGTATTTGCAAATGCAATTCTGCAAATGCAAATTCACCGCATAGACTTATATGTGTCTGCGTGGATGTGAGGGAGAGAGAGAGTGTGAGTGCGTGCATGTGTGTGAGTGCATGTGAGAGTGTGCATTTATATGTGTGCATGCTTGGTAGAGTGTGTGCATGAGTGTATTGGAATATAAGTCTGTGCAGGGTGTGTGCATGGGTGTGAGTGTGGAGTGTGTGTGTGTGTCTGAGAGAGTGTGTGTATATGAGAGACAGCCTGCCTGAGTTTGAGTATATAAGAGTGTGTGTGTCTGCACTTGTGTGTGTGTGTATGTGTGTGTGTGTGTGTGTGTGTGTGTGCATGTGTGAAGAGTGTAGTGAAGTCACCTGTGACATCCACCCTCTAGGATAAGGACGTCATGATGTGGAGGTGTGGAGATCCTGGTTGAGGCCATTCCCGTGGGTACTGAACTTGGCTAAAGTCCACCTTGGAAGATAGTCACCCAAAGATCCGAGGCCAAATGTCCCTGACTGCTGAAGTGTTCCCCCCGGGAGGGGACATCCCTGTCTGGCAATTGTTGCGCGGTGTCCATTCATCCATTGTAGTCATGTCTGTTTGGTCTCGCGAATGTACCATGCCTTGGGGCATGGATAAGGACAGCATGGGAACACCACCATCTGCAAGATCTTCTCCATGCCACCTACCAACCTAACTCGGAACTATATCATTGTTTCTTCACTGTTGATGGGGCTTAATCATAGAGCACCCTTTATAACAGAACTACAGATGCACACACATGCCATGGACTGCAGCAGTTTGAGAATGCATCTCACCACCACCCTCGCAAGATCAATTTAGGGATGAGCAACAAATATTGGCCCAGTGAATAAAGAAGGAAATATTACTCAATATGATTTTCTCTATAGAGCCTAATTAATAGCCAGAGGATAGCTCACCATTTAATCAAGGGCAGCAATGTGTTCTCAAAACTCGAGGGCTACTCAGAGTCTAGCTTGAAAGCTGTGGCAGCTTCAAAACATAAGCATCCTCACTTTAAACCTTTTCAAGATTGAAAGAAAGGATGTTTTTGCAGCTAACTCACTGTTGGGTGGAAGTGAGAGGGGTTGAAACCTTTCCATAGGGTGGTCTGTGGCTACAGCTGGAGCAAGGCCAGATGGGTGACCGAGGGTGAATATGTTTGTCAGGAGTCTTGCCAACTCCCTCCCCAATTATGCCACTGAGAGACTATTTCCAGGCAGCTGAACCTACTGCTGACAGGAAGCTGGACACTGAGCATTCTCAGTCAGCCTTTAGTATCTCTGAATGAATATGGTTAGCTATCCTTTGTGTCTCCTTCCTGGGAAAGGAAGGGAGCTGAAGAACTGACACACTGATGGCACTATTTTCAGAACATGACCAGCTTAGATTTCAGTTCCACCAGAGGTTAAAATCCATGCCCATGAACTTGTAATTAAGGTTGACACTCTAGTGTAATTCTGCGAGTGTGCTACAGTGTTGGAGCTACTGTCTTTTGGATGAGATATTATATTAGGCACATACCTGCATTCTGAAGTGGATATGAACAATCCCTAGGCACCACTCTGAGAACCAGGAGAGTTTAGTCCAGTTGGCCAGTATTTTTTCTTCAGTCAACATCATTAATAAAACAGATGATCCAGTCATCATTACATTGCTGCTTGTGAACTCTTGCTCTGTGAAAAATGGCTGCTGTGTTCATACTTTCAAAATTACTTCATTACCTGTAAAACACATTGGGGCATCTTGAAGACCTGAAAAGTGCAATATAAATATAAGTTAGCGAGTTTTAAAAAGACTTGTAGCTCAGGTTGAGGTTCTGGATGTAGGTTTGCTCTGGATGAGCTGGAAACGAACCTTACAACTTAGCGAGCAAACTTACATCCATAAATGCAAGTTCTTTCTTTTTTTACATCAGTCAGAATGAGGTTTGATGCTCATCTTGCACCAACCAGAAACTTGAGTTCTTCCAAGTTTTGCTGCCAGTATCTTTATTTAACTATGTCCTTTGCAGCCATGACTCTTGTATTCACAATTTTATTATGTTCCAAGTTCCTCCATTGGCTGGCTGTTTCCATATCTCGAACCTCCTCCAGTCCTGCTTCCAATGCTGTCTCCTTGACCATCCATGATCCACCTTGGCCAACATTGATGATTGAGCCTCCAGTTGCCTAAAAATGACCTCAATAAACATTTCCTCCCCTCTACCTGCCTCTCCCTAAAATTAGCTCTTTAACTAAACATTTGGTCACTTGCAGATATATACCATACGTGGCTCAAATTCAGTGACAAATTCATCATTCCTCTGAAGTACGTTGATAGGTTTCACTATCTCATTAGGTTTCACTTCAAAGGGGTAGCATAATGGCACAGTGGTTAGCACTTCCCCCTCATAACACCAGGGACCCAGGTTTGATTCTACCCTCCAGCGACTATGTATGTGGAGTTTGCATGTTCTCCCTATATAATTAGCATCTAATCATAAGACCAGACTCTGTACATCCTGCACTTAACAGCACAGTAACAGTAACCTTCAAACTGTGTCATGAGCTAGCTTTCCTGTACAGCACTCTCAACCTCTCTTCCCTGCTTTAAGATGTTCCTTAAAATCTAAGTCTTCAGCAAGCTTTTGATCACCTGTTTGGATACCCATTTATGGAGCTCAATGTGAAATATTATTTGGAAACACTTCTGTGAAATATTTTATGGTAATTTACTGTGTTGAAGACTCTATACAAATTAGACTAAACAAACAGCCCTCCTCATTCTACTTAATATTTTACACAAGACCCGTAAATGAGATAAGTTTGATTCACACTTGGTTTACATTCATCGTGTGCTCTGGTTTCCTCACACGGTCCAAAGATGTGCAGGTTACACGATTGGCCATGTTAAATTATCCTATAGTCTCAGGAATGTACATGCTAGACGTATTAGTTGTGATAATTGCAGAGTTACAGGATGGAGGGGGTTCTGGGAGGGACACTGTTCAGAGATCAGTGCAGACTCAATGGGCCAAATGGCTTCTATCTTCACTGTAGGAATTCTACGATTTTAAATTTAGAACGGCAAGTTGATGTTGAAACTTAAGTTTACTTAACATCATATATCAGGGACAATGGTGTTTATAATGTCGCATTGTTGGGGCTCACTAACACTGTTTGAAAACAGGTCATCTCGAGAGCTTTTCCTAAAAGGTCATGATGACTGCCAGTCAGTCACATACAGCAAGTTTGGGAACTTGCTGTCACAGCTCCATACTTCACACAATGAGGAGGCAAATGGAGAGTTCATTCTGCGTGAACGGGCAGCTTAAAGGAAATAAACTATCAAAATGACAGAGAAAGAAAATGGTCCTGACAACTCTTTAAATAAAATTGTTTCATTGTTAAAATTCCCAGAAGAAAGTTACAATGAATTGAATCTTTATGGAGAAACTTTGTCATCCCACAGCTAATAAACAGTGTGAAAGAAATTCAAGAGAAGGTGTTTTGTAAATACCGTCTTATTATTCTTTGGACACTATTTGAAGAGTCTTGATGAAGGTTTGTGAAGTAAATATGAGATTCCCTGTTCCCTGGGAATGTAAACCCAGTGTGAATCAAACTTTTCTCATTTAAAAGTCATGTGTAAAATACTAAGTAGAATGAGGAGGGCTGTTTGTTTTGTCTAATTTGTATAGAGTCTTCAACACAGTAAATTATCCTAAAGTATTTTACAGAAATGTTTCCAAATAATATTTCACACTAAGCTCCATAAAGAGATCTCAAAGCAGGTGATCAAAAGCTTGCTGAAGACTTAGATTTTAAGGAACATCTTAAAGCAGGGAAGAGAGGTTGAGAGTGCTGTACAGGAAAGTTAGCTCATAACACAGTTTGAAGGTTACTGTCACTGTGCTGTTAAGTGTAGGATGTACAGAGTCTGGTCTTATGATTAGATGGCTAATTATAAGAGTCTCTTGTGGTTAACAAGATATAGTTTATTGCATGTTAGCAACTAGTTACGTGTTACATTGATCTGTTGGACACTCGTACAGACTTTGAGGAAGATTGGATGTTAGGTGTCACTCTTTCGAGATTCAAATCCATTCTGCCCACAAATTTATGTAGTATTATCATAATTGATGATTTTGAAGTCAACTTCTTTGGTAGGATAGGGAGCTGGGACTTCAGATTTCTGTCCATCAGCAATTCTAATGGTGCTAGACCACACTAGGATGGAAAAGAAGATGATATTCTTCAAGAGTGACTTGGCCTGATTCTATGCTCGACTTCCCCCTTTGATTGTTGGTAACATCACTGTGAACTTATTATGTATTCAAATCCGGAAGTGGTTGCAAATTGACAGAATCACCCATTAGAAAACTATTGACTTGTCTGAAGCAATCATATCCTGGATACCATATGTTTGAAATATCATCCATGACTCAGATGATCACATCCATAGTTGTGGCATGCAGCTTCGAAAGATCTACCCTTTTGGAGAAATAATTAATGACAATGAGGTAAGAAATCCTATCAAAACCAATCATATCTATGCCCCCTTCTTCCCAAGATCTGATGGGGAATATATTGGGAATCAATGACTTTCTTTGCTCTGGTTTGTGAATGGCACGGGTCTCTCCATCACCACTAAGATCTTCAATATCCTTTGAGATCCCAGGCTATTGCATCACTGAGCAAGCTCTGGCTCTTGGTGATTCACAAGTTCGAACCTTACTGAAATGAAGCCGGAATGACCAGCTTGGGTGGATTTATCATACACCCAATATCTTATTTACAGTTGTGAAATGCTCTCAGAGCTCAAAATATGTTTTCATGGTCAACACATGGGTCTTTGATCTGGCTAACCTTCGACTCAATACTGCTAGATGTTGAGACATTTCTGTTCCCTCAATTGCTCCAGTCGGGTCTTATTAAGCAGATTGTAGCTTTCTGGCCATTATGCAGTTGCGGAATGATTGTATGTCTTGAGTTTGTAAATAAATGCAATACCATCTTCTGGAGAGCATATCTGCAGCTCCCTGCATGCATGATATATTGTTTCATTGGAAAGTCTCATGAGATAGAGTTGAAATCCTTGTGGTCTTGGAGACATCCTGGCTAATTCTGTCTCATCCGGTTGAGAAACTAGAGATTTGTGATTGAGTACCATGACTAGTTTTGGACTAAGGATGAAGTTTGAAAAGTTCTCACAAGTCCACGTAACTAAGAGAATCTCTTTCTCAATTACAGCATATTATTTTTTTGTAACTAATAACTCATGCTATGGAACTGAGGGGTTTGTGATGCCCACCCAGTTGGTTCCGGTAGAGCACTGCTTTTAAGCCATTAGCTATGATGTTTAGAGAAGATAATTATATTGTATCAGGACACATATGGACATCAACACATCCTTGATACTCTGCACAGCATTCTATTTATGTAGATTTGTGGCTTCTTGAGGAATTGTCTTGAGTTCTTTCAAACTTGCCAAATAAGGCAACACTTTTGCCAAATACCTGACCATTCCTAAGAATCTTTAAAGATCCTGCAGTAACTTCAGAGTGGGTAACTCCATAATGGCATTAATTTTCTAAGGATCTTTCATTATACCTTTACTGTTGACAATGTATCTTAAGAACCAAATAGATCCTTTGAAGAATTCACATGTTTTGTGAAGGGTGAGCCCTTCTGCTTATAAGTACTTTAAGACTGCATGGCCCTGTGATCATGCTCTTTAACTGTTTCCCCACATTCCAATATGTCATCCATGTGGCATATTGCTCCATGAAGACCTTGCAAATCTAGGGCTGAAGCGATCCCAAATTGTAATTTGTTGAAACAAAATATCCCAAACAGGGCTGTGAATGTAGTAAGCAATCTTGGTTGCTCACCCAAAGGTGCCTGTCAGAATCCACTATTTGCATTAGGTTTCACAAAACTATGAGCAAAGGATACTTTTTTTTCTTACCACTGCCTTGATGAGTTGTGTAAGATCAATGAGAAAGTGAGGACTGCAGATGCTGGAGATCAGAGCTGAAAATGTGTTGCTGGAAAAGCACTGCAGGTCAGGCAGCATCCAAGGAGCAGGAGAATCGACGTTTCGGGCATGAGCCCTTCTTCAGGAATGAAGAAAGTGTGTCCAGCAGGCTAAGATAAAAGGTAGGGAGGAGGGACTTGGGGGAGGGGCGTTGGAAATGCGATAGGTGGAAGGAGGTTAAGGTGAGGGTGATAGGCCGGAGTCGGGGTGAGGGCGAGAGGTCAGGAAGAGGATTGCAGGTTAGGAAGGTGGTGCTGAGTTCGAGGGATTTGACTGAGACAAGGTGGGGGGAGGGGAAATGAGGAAACTGGAGAAATCTTTTACCCAGAGTTGGGGACTCAATTACTAGGGGTCACGAATTCAAAGTGAGAAACGTTTAAGGAAGATATACAGGGAAAGTTCTTTACACAGACGGTAGTGGATGCCTGGAACGCGTTGCCAACGGAGGTGGTAGAGGTGGGCACAATAAAGTCATTTAAGATGTATCTAGACAGATACATGAATGGCAGGGAGCAAAGGGTACAGACCCTTAGAAAATAGGCAGTAGGTTTAGATAGAGGATCTGGATCGAGGCAGGCTTGGAGGGACAAAGGACCTGTTCCTGTGCTGTAAGGATCTTTGTTGTTAAATCTTGCTCTTTCAAGAATGTTATTAATTCTGAAGTGGAAGTGATTGTAAGAGACTTTCAGTACTTCTTCAAACTTATCTTCAAAGATATCAAACTATCTGGAAGATCTTCATGTCTTGGGGATAAATTGGAGAATTTCTACTTTTCCACAGTTTCACTGTATGACGCCCCCATTCACACTTAGTAAATGTTTCCAATTCTTTAATGGGTTTGCTGAATGACACTTGGTGTCTGCAGTTTCAATAACTGATTCCCACTTTAATCATGATTTTACAGAAAGATTCCTGCTCCTCACAACTTAAATAAATGATTCCCACCTTTTTCAGTATTTTAAAGGATTCCCTGCTTTTGTGCAGTCTGAATAAAATTGGAAATTTCTTTACCCCCTTTAGATTAAATCGGCTTAGTCTTTCATTCTGGCTGCTTTTATTAATTCCTGGCTTTGTAATGTTTCCAGGTACTTGATCTTAGATTAATATTTCTAGTGTGCCCCTTTATTTTGTCATCTGTCTGTGTCTGTGAAGCTTAGTGGGAATGCTCAATGTGAGGTCTAAGTACTTTAAATTCTCACTTTTCAAGTCTAGGTCACTGCTGTTTTAATATTTCCTCTTTTGTAAATCTTTACTGAAGGTGCCTCTGATGTCTATTTGTTCATTGCTGAACATTGGCTCAGGATCATGCTCATAGACATGATGCAATCTGTACCTGCTTTGGAGTTAGTACTTCTCTTTCTCCAGTGACTTGCCATTTTTCCTGTTACAAAGAACCTCTTACCAGGTCTGAAATGCTTTTACCATTCACTAGAGTATCTTCCTTGTTGAAGCTTGACACAAGATTCTGTTCTACTGGATTAGTGGTGCTGGAAGAGCACAGCAGTTCAGGCAGCATCGAACGAGCAGCGAAATCGACGTTTTGGGCAAAAGCCCTTCATCAGGAATAAAGGCAGAAGTCCTGAAGCGTGGAGAGATAAGCGAGAGGAGGGTGGGGATGGGGAGAAAGTAGCATAGAGTACAATAGGTGAGTGGGGGAGGGGATGAAGGTGATAGGTCAAGGAGGAGAGGGTGGAGTGAAAAGGAGATAGGCAGGTAGGACAAGTCCGGACAAGTCATGGGGACAGTGCTGAGCTGGAAGTTTGGAATGAGGGTGAGGTGGGGGAAGGGGAAATGAGGAAACTGTTGAAGTCCACATTGATGCCCTGGGGGTGAAGTGTTCCGAGGCAGAAGATGAGGCATTCTTCCTCCAGGCGTCTGGTGGTGAGGGAGCGGCGGTGAAGGAGGCCCAGGACCTCCATGTCCTCGGCAAGTGGGAGGGGGAGTTGAAATGTTGGGCCACGGGGCAGTGTGGTTGATTGGTGCGGGTGTCCCGGAGATGTTCTCTAAAGCGCTCTGCGAGGAGGCGCCCAGTCTCCCTAATGTAGAGGAGACCGCATCGGGACCAACGGATACAATAAATGATATTGGGGGATGTGCAAGTAAAACTTTGATGGATGTGGAAGGCTCCTTTAGGGCCTTGGATAGAGGTGAGGGAGGAGGTGTGGGCGCAGGTTTTACAGTTCCTGCGGTGGCAGGAGAAAGTGCCAGGATGGGAGGGTGGGTTGTAGGGGGGCGTGGACCTGACCAGGTAGTCGTGGAGGGAACGGTCTTTGCGGAAGGCGGAAAGGGGTCCGGAGGGAAATATATCCCTGGTGGTGGGGTCTGTTTGGAGGTGGCGGAAATGTTGGCGGATTATTTGGTTTATGCATTCCATGCCCCTACTACTCTGAGTAAAGAAACTGCCTTTGACATCTGTCTTAGATCCATGCTTCAGGCTCACTGCCTTTATTCCTGATGAAGGACTTTTGCCCGAAACGTCGATTTCGCTGCTCGTTGGATGCTGCCTGAACTGCTGTGCTCTTCCAGCACCACTAATCCAGTATTTGCTTTCCAGCATCTGCAGTCATTGTTTTTACCTCATTGATTTTAACCCGACTGCAAATCCTCTTGCAAGGATGCCTGCCTTGAAGAAGTTTTCCTCCTCTCTCTACAAGAATCTCAGGGAGTCCCTCTCCCACTGCAACTCCCAGGTCATTTCCTCTGCTCTGAAGCTCTTCAACCATGTCGTGAAACAAACTCGCTACCACAGCCACATTTGCTTCCTCAGTGCCTGCCTCCGTAACCAACTCATCCCACACGGACTCCGGACCACCTTTAAACCAGCAGAGTTCGGACCCGAACAGAACAAACAGTACAGACTACAGATTCAAAAACACCAGCAACAGTTCTCCTTCAAGATCCTCCGCTCTACGCTTGCAGCAATGCGCCGGTACCTAACCTCTCTACAGTCAGCCCTGCCCCAGCTGAGGGCCACACTCTCTCAGAATTGCAAAGGACCACTCTGTACTACATCCTCAGGAGAATTCATACTCTCAACAAACAGTATTTCAACTCCATCTCAAACATCAAAAACTGTAAGTACAACAAACTTTTATCCACCCACCTCCATAACCAGTGCTCCTCAAACATTCCAGAAGCATCCCCTGGCCTCAGAAACGCCATTAGCCATGCTGCTGATGCAGCTACCACCCCCACGCTGAGTGATGATGTCACTTTCGCCCCCATCATGGCCACTCCCACAGCCACTTCCGGCCCTCACATCATCGCTGATGCCACATGCTCAGTGACTTCCGCCACCCCTACTGCCATGATCACTACCACTTCCGCCCCCACCAGTGCCACTCATCTGCATTCTGCTGACATGCCCCCCACAGACCCCACTGTCACTATCCCCACCCCCCAGAACCCCGAGGGGAACATTACCCCTGCTCATGCCTCCACCCCCATTCCCCCCACCATCACACCCACTCCAGGTACTGGCTCCAACCCCACTCCCAGCTCCACACCCACACCAGATCCCAGCTCCCGGCCCTGCCGTGTTTTCACCATCCCCCCAGACCTCCCACTCACTGAGGATGAATGATCAGTCCTCAGCAAAGGACTCACCTTCATCCCCCTCCGTCCACGCATCAATGAATTTAATACACACCGTGACATCGAACAATTCTTCCGTCGCCTCCGCCTCCGAGCTTACTTTCACAATCAGGACTCCCGCCCACCTTCCGAGGACCCCTTCGCCCACCTCCAACACACTGCATCCACCTGGACACCCCGCGCTGGCCAATTACCTGCCCTCGACCTCTTCATTTCCAACTGCCACCGGGACATTAACCGCCCCAACCTGTCAACCAACCCCCCACTCCAACCTCTCACCCTTACAACGTGCAGCCCTCCAATCCCTCTGCTCTAATCCCAACCTCACCATCAAGCCAGCGGATAAAGGGGGCGCAGTGGTAGTCTGGCGCACTGAACTCTACACCGCTGAAGCCAAACGCCAACTCGAGGACACCTCTTCCTACTGCCCCCTCGACCATGACCCCACCCCCATCACCAAACCATCATCTCCCAGACCATACAGAACCTCATCACCTCAGGAGATCTCCCACCCACAGCTTCCAACCTCATAGTCTGGGAACCCCGCACTGCCCGGTTCTACCTCCTTCCCAAGATCCACAAGCCTGACCACCCTGGCCGACCCATTGTCTCAGCATGCTCCTGCCTCACTACCCCCTCATCTCTACCTACCTCGACACTGTCCTATCCCCCCTAGTCCAGAAACTCCCCACATACGTTCGAGACACCACCCATGCCCTCCACCTCCTCCAAGACTTCCATTTCCCCGGCCCCCAACGCCTCATCTTCACCATGGATATCCAATCCCTCTACACCTCCATTCGCCATGACCAGGGCCTCCAAGCCCTCCGTTTTTTTCCTCTCCAGACGTCCCCAACAGTATCCTTCCATTGACACTCTCATTCGTTTGGCCGAACTGGTCCTCACCCTTAACAATTTCACCTTTGAATCCTCCCACTTCCTCCAGACCAAAGGCGTAGCCATGGGCACACGTATGGGCCCCAGCTATGCCTGTCTCTTTGTTGGCTATGTAGAACAGTTGATCTTCCGTAATTACACCGGCACCACTCCCCACCTCTTCCTCTGCTACATTGATGACTGCATTGGCGCCACCTCGTGCTCCCGCGAGGAGGTTGAGCAATTCATCAACTTCACCAACACATTCCACCCTGACCTTAAATTTACCTGGACCATCTCTGACACGTCGCTCCCCTTCCTGGACCTCTCCATCTCCATTAGTGACGACCGACTTGACACTGACATTTTTTACAAACCCACCGACTCCCACAGCTACCTGGATTACACCTCTTCCCACCCTATCTCTTGCAAAAAATGCCATTCCGTATTCCCAATTTCTCCGCCTCCGTCGTATCTGCTCCCAGGAGGACCAGTTCCACCATAGAACACACCAGATGGCCTCCTTCTTTAGAGACCACAATTTCCCTTCCCACGTGGTTAAAGATGCTCTCCAACGCATCTCGTCCACATCCCGCACCTCTGCCCTCAAACCCCATCCCTCCAACCGTAACAAGTACAGAACGCCCCTTCCACCCTACAAACCTTCGCATAAACCAAATAATCCGCCGACATTTCCGCCACCTCCAAAAAGACCCCACCACCAGGGATATATTTCCCTCCCCACCCCTTTCCGCCTTCCGCAAAGACCGTTCCCTCCACGACTACCTGGTCAGGTCCACACCCCCCTACGACCCACCCTCCCATTCTGGCACTTTCCCCTGCCACCGCAGGAACTGTAAAACCTGTGCCCACACCTCCTCCCTCACCTCTATCCAAGGCCCTAAAGGAGCCTTCCACATCCATCAAAGTTTTACCTGCACATCCACTAATATCATTTATTGTATCCGTTGCTCCCCTTGTGGTCTCCTCTACATTGGGGAGACTGGGCGCCTCCTAGCAGAGCGCTTTAGGGAACATCTCCAAGACACCCGCACCAATCAACCAAACTGCCCCGTGGCCCAACATTTCAACTCCCCCTCCCACTCTGCCGAGGACATGGAGGTCCTGGGCCTCCTTCACCGCCGCTCCCTCACCACCAGACGCCTGGAGGAAGAAAGCCTCATCTTCCGCCTCGGAACACTTCAACCCCAGGGCATCAATGTAGACTTCAACAGTTTCCTCATTTCCCCTTCCCCCACCTCATCCTAGTTTCAAACTTCCAGCTCAGCACTGTCTCCCTGACTTGTCCGGACTTGTCCGACCTGCCTATCTCCTTTTCCACCTATCCACTCCACCCTCTCCTCCTTGACCTATCACCTTCATCTCCTCCCCCACTCACCCATTGTACTCTATGCTACTCTCTCCCCACCCCCACCCTCCTCTAGCTTACCTCTCCATGCTTCAGGCTCACTGCCTTTATTCCTGATGAAGGGCTTATGCCCGAAACGTCAATTTCGCTGCTCGTTGGATGCTGCCTGAACTGCTGTGCTCTTCCAGCACCACTAATCCAGTGTTTGCTTTCCAGCATCTGCAGTCATTGTTTTTACCTACAAGATTCTGTTCTGCAGAGTTCTTATATCTACAGCACTTCCCTCTGCTGATTGTGATTTGTGTGAGATTCTTATTAAGATTGAATACTGGCACAGACTAGTTGGGATGAATAGCCTGTATCTATGTTGCACATTCTATTCTATTTGTTCTATATTCTATTTAATAGATGGTTTCATTTGGCTTGATTATTTCTAACGAACAGTTGAGGAAAAACCATTCAAATCCCTGTCCCTGTGTTTGATCTGTTATTTCATGATAAACGTCATGAGCTGTACTCCAGTAAAAGATGATGTTTGCTTTCTAATACAATGTCTGAGGCTTTAGTGACAGATGGTCCTGTAGACAATTGATTCATTACGCTATGTTATTTTTGTTTACCCTGTATAACTGTTTCAGCAGTTGTGCTTGGAGAAAGTAGCAGCTTGCAGTTCTTTAGCAACTACTGCAACCATCTGTGGTCCTGGAACATTTTACAACATCAAGAGCTTTTGATATTTAGTCTCTCATGTAGTGGTGAAAACGCAGCTGCCAATTTATGGACAGTACAGTCTGACTAATGGTAATGGAGGACGTTAAGGTCATCAGTTTCACCGTGATAACTGAAGGATAAAAATTGGACTGATCATTGGTGAAATCTCATCTGCTCGTCTTTTAATAAGCCAGGGATTCACCTGAGAGGATGGATGGGGCCTCAGTTTAATTTCTCACCTTAAGGACAGCAACTCCAATCATATAGTGCTTTCTCAGTTCGACATTGGAATGTCAGCATGAACATACACCCAAGGCTCTGGAATGGGATTTACTTGCAATCTTCTGATTCGGAGGTGATATTGAAACCCATTACCCTCTCCAAATATAATTAACTGTGTTAAGTTACAGAGTTGTGGCAAATCACTCCTGAAGGTCTGTCTCATTGACTAAGCTTTTGGTCATGTCTTCCAATATCTCTTTACCTGGCAGCGTGTCAAGGTTTGACTGATTAGTCTTCTGTAGATAGCTTTGGTTGAGGGATTTTCTGTATGAAATGTGCTTTGTAACTGCAAGTTTTGTCATTATTCATAAAGTTGGATTCTATTTGTGCCATTCATTTGCATCATTGCTGATAAGAATTATTAACTAAATGGGAGTTACCTCCTAGTACCCCTGCCTAAACATTAGCTGTGAAATTTTCAGTTGACTCATAGTGTCAACAAGTTTTCAGGGGAGAGAGAATTCCAAATTTCCATTACTCTTTGTGCAAATAATTATTTTCTAATGCCGTCCCTGAATGGTATAGCTCTCATTTTATGGTTGTGCCACCACTGTTTCATTCTTCCTCCAAAGAAATAAGTTTCTTTCTAGCTACCCAATCAATTCCTTTAATCATCATAAACAACCCAATTAAATCATTCTTTTATCTTTCATGTACAACTGATTAGATTCCTACTCTTTACAACTTGTGGTTTAACCCTTTCAGCGCTCGAATCACTGACAAAATCACATTAAACTTGTCCCAGCCCTTCCTGAGGTGTGTTATCCAGAACTGAGGTCTGACCAGGACCTTAAACAGGCAATTAATCATTGACCAGATCTGGAAACCAGAGAGATGTAAGTAACCACATCACTGTAAAATCAATCCAGCTGAATCAGCTTTTTATTACCAACAAAAGCATATAGTTTTCTAGGAGTCCTCACTTTAGTACCAGAGGAGTTTGGGGGAATATTCAAAATCATTATTGCAATATTTTATTGACTGTGAAGCATTTTCATGTGTCCAAAGGTTGCAAAAGGTGCTATTTAAGTGTTTATTTCCTTATTCTGTATGAAGATATCCTGAGAGTAAAGGCAGATGAAGGGCTTTAACAAAGATCATGGGATAGCACAGAGGCTGGAATCTTTTAGTAGTTGGCAGGTCAGAGTCTGAGAATTCTGAAACGCATAAATCATCCCGACCCCCTAACATTTTCCACCATCTATAATGAACATGATACAAATGTGATGAAATACTATCCGTTTGCCTGGAAAAATGCAACTGCAGCAAAACTCAAAAAGCTTGAAAGCAGCCTGGACAAAGGAGCCTATTACCTCACCACCCTATCCACAATGGGGGCAAAATAGCAGCAATGTGAGAAATAACTTCACAGAGGCCAGTGTCCCCTTCCTGGGTCACCCTTTATTTACACGTGAAAAGGCCTTGACACTTGTCCAGTTCCCTCAGAGCCAGCTCTCAGAGTGTCAGAATATCTGACACTCCTCTCTAACTGTCAACCAGGGCTCCCTGATTTGACTAGATTAATAACCCCAATCAGGGAATTCATATTCTATGCAGTCCAGCTGGCTGCCCTTGATACATTCACTGTATTTACAAGATGCACTGCAGCATCTCATCAACACCTTCCAAACCCCCACACTATCTATGTTTGGATGTCTGAGAGTAGTTCAAGGAACGGACAATTCAGACACACCTAAGCTGGTTATTCTGATAGGCTACTTCCAGATGGCTCTACCTCTTTCTGATAGTTTTGTAATTGGCAAGATGAAGGTTATTTGAATATTTGGCCAATTTGAGAACTGCTTAAAAATACTATTAGCTTTTTAAAAACTTATCCTGTGGCTCAGTCCACACAACAAATCTAGTCCATTTCCATAACAACGACATTAGATGTAATTATTATAAACTTAGTTTTGAACATTTGATTTAGTTATATAGTCAGGTGGACAATCACCTGATGAAGGAGCGGCGCACAGAAAGCTAGTGCTTCCAATTAAACCTGTTGGACTATAACCTGGTGTTGTGTGATTTTTAACTTTGTACACCTCAGTCCAATACCGGCATCTTCAAATCATGACTTACGTTAGATTAGATTACTTACAGTGTGGAAACAGGCCCTTCGGCCCAACAAGTCCACACCGACCCTCCGAAGAGCAACCCACACAGACCCATTCCCCTACATTTACCCCTTCACCTAACACTACGGGCAATTTAGCATGACCAATTCACCTAACATGCACATTTTTGGACTGTAGGAGGAAACTGGAGCACCCGGAGGAAACTCACGCAGACACGGGGAACATGTGCAAACTCCACACAGACAGTTGCCTGAGTCATAGAGTCATAGAGATGTACAGCATGGAAACAGACCCTTTGGTCCAACCCATCCATGCCGACCAGATATCCCAACCCAATCTAGTCCCATCTGCCAGCACCCGGCCCATATCCCTTCAAACCCTTCCTATTCATATACCCATCCAAATGCCTCTTAAATGTTGCAATTGTACCAGCCTCTACCACATCCTCTGGCAGCTCATTCCATACACGTACCACCCTCTGTGTGAAAAAGTTGCCCCTTAGGTCTCTTTTATATCTGTCCCCTCTCACCCTAAACCTATGCCCTCCAGTTCTGGACTCCCCGATCCCAGGGATAAGGCTTTGCTTATTTACCCTATCGATGCCCCTCATAATTTTGTAAACCTCTATAAGGTCACCCCTCAGCCTCCCACGCTCCAGGGAAAACAGCCCCAGCCTGTTCAGCCTCTCGGGCGGGAATTGAACCCCGGTCTCTAGCGCTGAGACATAAGTACTAACCACTGTGTCACCCCGTTATAACTTTAATCAAGAATCATTTAATCAAATAACAATTCATATTTTCATATTCGAATTGTATTAGGAGATCAGATTGCTTTGAAAATGGACATTAATTAGAGGCAAAAAAAACTTCAGAAGCCAGAATCCAAAGTAGACAGGCAGGAGGCTGGAAGAACACAGCAAGCCAAGCAGCAGGCGGAGGAGGGGTATAGCCCTTATTCTTAAAGAAGTGTTATATCCAAAACATTGACTTCTCCTCCTCCTGATGCTGCCAGGCTTGTTGTGAAAATTGACATTGACAACCCAATGGTAGAGGGGTTGGGCTGTGGTAATTTGAGGCAGGATGTCAGATGATGAAATCTCCACAGTAGTGTACCACCAGCATCAACAACCATACATTGTAGTATCAATAATGGAGATACAGCAGAAGCATTGTGGCGGAGATGGAAGTGGGGATTTTTCAACATCTCAGTGATGGATATACGCTGATTCTGCATTGGCTTCTTCTTTACCCTCCACTGAAAATGCATGCCCTTGAATTAAAACAAAAATTGGATTTTAAATAGATATTTGTTGTATTGTATCTCATGGTCAGTATGCTTTTGAGATACATGCTCATAATATCATCAATGCATTACAGCTGGTAACCCCGAGGGTATAATGATCTTCTCTTCCATCTTACCTCTGACCACATGAAGCATCACACTCTACTGGAACCATGCTTGTCTGTTGTAACGTAACAGCTTAATACAAGGCTTCACAAACTGCAGGTGTCTTCACCCAGTAGGGGGTCAGCTGCCAAGGTTTTGATGTTGCAAGTTCCCATGCAGCAATAGTTGCCACGGAGCTCTGACCAATTGCCATCACTGAGGCCTCTTTAAAGTTTTTTTTAAAGTAGTGGGTGTGGCCTAACTGACTAACCTTTTGGGTGTCCATACCATTCTAAAAACTAATGGGAAGGCAGATGCTCTTTACTTAAAACACTGTGGATTAAAAGAGGATTCTCAACCCCTCCCCAATATGGAATTTCTTCCCACCACACACACACCCCTCCCTGACATAGGCATTAAACACGGCCTTTCCTTCACAACTCACCAATCTGGGTTTCTGTAACATTTCAGCACCGATAATGGAGTGTCAATGGAGAAAATTCAGAAGCACAGGCTTAATGCTAGCTCAATATAATGTTTGTACACAATGGTTACAATTAATATCTTTTGGATTCTTCAATATCATGATATCTACATCCAATTTCTTACATTAAAGGAAATAACTTAAGCATTGTGCAAAACACTTTGCTGGAGGCAGACTTACACTCGGCTTGACTTGGAAGTGTAGGTTGAGTGGACTAAGATGACTCAAATGTCAATGACCTGACTTAACTCTGTTTCTCTGTGCAAAGTTATTGCCTGAGGTGTACAGCATTTCTAATATATCCTGTATCTACGGGTTTGACTTATAGTTTATATAAACAGCACTGGATTGCAATTTTGAAAGTTGCTATGGTCACTTGGCTGTAAATTCACAGACATTTGGAACAATTACATTGTTTTTCCCAAAATGGAAACTTGGATTTTCTTCCCTCGTGTGTTCTAGGTTTACTTATACTTTTGAGAGGAAGGGGAATTGAGTAGCAAATGTTTGACAGTCATTCTCTGATCAAGTTAGAGCTGGAACGAAAGACCCAAGAATATCACGATCAAGACTGGAGGCCTGTGACCAATGGAGTGCCACAAGGATCGGTGCTGTGTCCACTACTTTCCATCATTTAGATAAATGATTTGGATGTGAGCATAAGAGATATAGATAGTAAGTTTGCAGATGACACCAAAATTGGAGGTGTATTGGACAGCGATGAAGGTTACCTCAGATGACAACGGGATCTTGATCAGATGGGCCAGTGGGTTAAGGAGTGGCAGATGGAGTTTAATTTAGATAAATGCGAGATGCTGCATTTTGGGAAAGCAAATCTTAGCAGGACTTATACACTTAATGACAAGGTCCTAGAGAGTGTTGCTGAACCAAGAGACCTTGGAGTACAGATTCATAGCTCCTTGAAAGTGGAGTTGCAGGTAGATAGGATAGTGAAAAAGGCGTTTGGTATGCTTTCCTTTATTGGTCAGAGTATTGAGTACAGGAGTTGGAAGGTCATGTTGCGGCTGTACAGGACATTGGTTAGGCCACTGTTGGAATATTGCATGCAATTCTGTTCTCCTTCCTATCGGAAGGATGTTGTGAAACTGGAAAGGGTTGAGAAAAGACTTACAAGGATGTTGCCAGGGTTGGAGGATTTGAGATATAGGGAGAGGTTGAATAGGCTTGGGCTGTTTTCCCTGGAACGTTGGAGGTTGAGGGGTGACCTTATAGAGGTTTATAAAATCATGAGGGGCATGGATAGGATAAATAGACAAAGTCTTTTCCCTGGGGTCGGGGAATCCAGAACTAGAGGTCATAGGTTTAAGGTGAGAGGGGAAAGATATAAAAGAGACCTAAGGGGCAACATTTTCACGCAGAGGGTGGAATGTGTATGAAATGAGCTGCCAGAGGAACTGGTGGAGGCTGGTACAATTGCAAAATTTAAAAGACATCTGGATGGGTTTATGAATAGGAAGGGTTTGGAGGGACATGGTCCAGGTGCTGACAGATGGGACTAGATTGGGTTGGGATATTTGGTCGGTATGGACGAGTTGGACCAAAGGATCTGTTCCCGTGCTATACATCTCTATGACTCTAAAAGGATTTTTAACTCTGCAAGAACATGCATTATAACAATATGCTTTTATATAGCCCCTTTTAATGTAGGAAAAGTTCCACGGCTCTGCATGGAACCTTAATGGAACAAAGAAGGGGATTTTAGGATGGTTAGTGAAGGACGCAGTTTTAAAGCTGCATCTTGAAATAGGATAAAGAGGTAGATATTTCTGGAGGTTATTCTATTTCAATATTGGTCTGAATTGTGTAAACGCAAGGCTACTAATAGTAAAACAAGACTTCCAGAAGTAAACAAGAGAACAAAACTGGGGGATTGCAAACATCTCAGAGCATTGTAGAATTTGAGGGAGTTACATTTGGACGGGTGAGGCCACAGAACACAAGATGAGAATTTTGAAATTAGGACTTCTCTGGATGGAGAATATAGGTTGATCAGCAAGTGCAGGGATGACAGGTGAATGGGAGTTGGTACAAGTTAGGATACGTGCAGCAGAACTTTGAATAAAGCTTCATTCATAATGTTTTCTGGATACACAAATGTGGACGGCAAGGTGGAGGGGGAATGAACCCAGATTTAATGATGTATCCTTAGATGGAGAGGGAAGAGACCTCAATCATTCCTTACCAATGGTCCCTCATTTAAACAAGGGACTGCATAACTAAGAGAGTAAAGAAACTGGATTGTTTTCCTTAGACCAGAGAATTTCAGGGGAGATTTAATGAATGCAAAATTATAACAAGCTTGGATAAAGTTGATATGAGAGTCTGTTTCCGATAGCAGGTGAGTCAGTGACCAAAGGAGACATATTTAAAATAATTAACAAAGGAACCACAAATAAGATGAAGATAACCATTTTAATGAAAAATGTTTCTGTGATTTGGAATACATTGCTTGTAACAAGGGCAGTAGAAATTGATTCAGTAATAGGTTTCAAAAGAAATGGTTGAGTACTTGAAGGAAAGAGCTAGCACAGGTACAGTGAATGAATGGCATCCTTCTGTAATGCAAGACTCTGTTATTCGAGAATAAATCACATATAAATAAGAGGTGATTACAAAAACATCTTTTTTATGTGGTAGGATTTAGCACATGGTCTTCATATTTCTAATAAGGTGCTTCAAACACCCTATCTGGAGTTGGTGCCATTTAACAGATTTTAATTCATTCCAACAGCAATCCTAAAAATCTCTGATGTACTATAGGCATTAATGTCCTATAAGCTGGGAAGAGCGTCCCATGAACACAACAGATCTCAATTTGAGCTCCATTCCACCTGGAACCCCTTAATTATTGAAGGCTTTGTCGCTTTGTGAATAAACTGCAAGGCTAGCCAGCTGTTTAATTTTGTTTTTTTTTCTTTTTTTATTCCTTATTTTTTTTTCCCCCACACTACCGCCTAACTGTGGTAGTGCTTATTTTTCCCCAGCACCCATGGTGTGTGTGTGCAGTGTGAGACACAGTGAAAGACACAAAGTGCACGAATCTTTATTCAATTTCCACCACCAGGAAGATATGAAAAACACCCGAGTGGCCAGTGACAAGCACTGCCCTACACATCAAAGGGCAATGCTGTGTGATCAAAACAGTGAAGGGGAGGGTAGGGACTAAATCAAAATAGAGTTGGAAGCCAGCTGTTTAATTTTTTTTTCTTTTTTTTTTCTTTTTTTTCATGGTGTGTGTGTGTGTAGATGTGAGACACAGTGAAAGACACAAAGTGCACAAATCTTTATTCAATTTCCACCACCAGGAAGATAGGAAAAACACCCGAGTGGCCAGTGACAAGCACTGCCCTTCAAACCACAGGGCAATGCTGTGTGATCAAAAACAGTGAAGGGGAGGGTAGGGACTAAATCAAAATAGAGTTGGAAGCCAGCTGTTTAATAGTGGAGAGCCACCTTGTAGTAACATCTGTTTATAGTTACTCTGATCTCAATCCATATCCTGTAGGCCACAATTAACTTGGAGAATGGATCTAGGTAAATCTTGTACCCAATTATTCTCTCAGGCTGTTTAAGTCCTCTCCTCCCACTCCCTCAATGCCATTTATAGTTCTGTAAGGCAAAGACTTGTCAGCTGATCAGGCCAGGCTCTGTTCTTCACCCAATCAGGCTGCAAGGGGAGGAGAGGTGATGAGGCGGATCCACGGAGTGACATAGCAAGCTGCATTTCTAACATAGTAGCTGATCCATAAATTTTAAAAAGCTCACCTCACTCCATCATAAGGTGAAGAACTCAGTGAGAGTCATTGCTAGTTATACAAGAACATATTTTGGGTGACTGGGAAACTTCAAGATAAAGTTGGGCTCCATAAATCTTATTAATAGAAAAATAGGAGTCTGATTAGTTTTCCAAGTCTTTGTTCTGTTGCATTGAGCTACCACTAACCCCAGTGACATCCTCAGAATGATAACAGTACTGAATGGGTAGTTGTGATCCTCTGCCTGCTTCTTTCCTGCCACCAACCTCTTTAACCTTTCCCCACCAGGCCTCCTTTGCCTGTTCCACATACTTTCCCTATTTTGGTGCCTCTTTAAACTCTCTCCTTTCCCTTCCAAACCTCTCCCATCCCTCTCCTGACTTTAATCTGTCCATCTGCATCTAGTTTTGGACTTGGTGTAAGATGACTAAGTATTTGATGTTGGGCAAAAAACAGACAATGTTGAAAATGCTCACCATTTCCACTTTTACTGATGCTACCCAGCTGGCTGAGAGTTTGCTGCATGTGTTTCAAATTCAGATTTCCAGCACTTACAGTTTTTGCTTTTGCTAGACAAATGTACTGTGGTCCCTGGAACTGGCTGTGAGCATACTTAAGCAGAAAAATCCTAGGGGCATTTAAGAAATATTTTACTATTTTTTTCCTTGACATATTGGTGACATAAAAATCGAAGGTGACGGAAAATAAAGGCCTTTTGCTGGATCAGTCAGAAGATGCAAGTCATATAATGAGACCTCAGGAATATAATCAGGATTGACAGCCGTAAGGAGCAGAAGTAGGCCATTTAGCCCATCACATCTGCTCCACCATTCAATTATGGCTGATTGTTTCTCCACCTCATTCTCCTGACTTTCCCTGCAACCTCTGAACCCCTTACTAAGCATGAACCTGTCTATTTCTGTCTTAAATACACTCAATAGCTTGCCATTCACATCCTTCAGTGGCAAGGAGTTTTTTTTAGGCTAGATTACTTAGTGTGGAAACAGGCCCTTCGCCCAACAAGTCCACACTGACCCACCGAATCGCAACCCACCCAGACCCATTCCCCTACATTTACCCCTTCACCTAACACTACGGGCAATTTAGCACGGCCAATTCACTTGACCTGCACATTTTTGGACTGTGGGAGGAAACCGGAACACCCGGAGAAAACCCACACAGACACAGGGAGAATGTGGTTGGCACGGTGGCACAGTGGTTAGTACTGCTGCCTCACAGCGCCAGGGACCTGGGTTCAATTCCTACCTCAGGCGTCTCTTTTTGTGCATTGGACTTCAGTGTGGACTTGTTGGGCTGAAGGGCCTGTTTCCACACTAAGTAATCTAATGTGCAAACTCCACACAGACAGTCGCCTGAGGCAGGAATTGAACCCAGGTCTCAGACACTGTGAGCCAGCAGTGCTAACCACTGTGCCACCATGCACTGTGCCACAGCTTCATCACCCTCTAACTGAAGAAATTTCTCATCTCAGTTCTAAAGGGTCTTCCTTTATTCTGAAACTATATCCTTAGGTCCTAGTCTCTCCTGTTTATGGAAACATCTTCTGACATCCATTTCTTCCATGTCTTTGAGTACTCTGTGAGATTCCCCCTCGACTTTCTAAACTTTAATAAGTCAATGTACTGTAGGTATCAGGTTTTGTGTGCGTGTCTGTGTGTCTGCGTGTGTCTGTGTCTGTGTTACCCAGACGGCTCAGGTGTGTTTTGTCATGGAAAGACCTGGTCTCATTGAGGTTACCAAAACAGAACTCTTTGCGTTATTAGGCTGGGGATCGTAAACAAGCACAATTGAACAAAGGAAGCATAAAGCGAAAGATAGTCACCGGAGACTGCTGCAGTTTGGTGCAGAATGAGGTAAACAAAGTCCCTAATTTTCCTGTTTGTTCAGTCCTATCCATCAGAGTTGTGGGGGGAGGGGAGGTCTGGAAACAGTCTTTATTGTTAGTTTGGTGGAGGTGTGTTATATTTCCTCTTGGTGCTGTCTATTTAAATTATCTGTCTGTGAGCTAGATCATACTTATTGCTTGGACATAAAGTCACAAAACAGAAAAAGCCACTCGCTCTAAGGCTGGGTGTACCTCAAGTCTTCAAACTCTTCTAGATAGTATCAGACAAAACTTTGTGGCGCTGTTAAACTGTACGGATGGTTTTGAGACAACAGTGTCAGCATAATTCTTTAATACTATTGCAGGACACACATCAGTAAGCTGGGATAAAATCTTAGGGGCTTCAACAAACTTCAATAAACAATATGTTCAAAAATATTTTTAGATGTAAAACTATTGATAACATGTTATTTGATGGAAATTAAAAACAAACAATCTCTATATTCTCTGAAATCTCAATTCTGGCCTCTTTGCACATCCCTGACTTATATCTCCATGCAGACACCATGCCTTTAGCTTCTTTGGCCCAAAGAACTCTGCCTCTCTCTTTCTTTAAGAGATTCCTTAAAAGCTACATCTACCTTTTATCTCCAGTATAGCTTATTGTCTAAGTTTGTCTGATGATGTTCTTGTGAAGCACCTCGGAATATTCAATACCTGCATGTTAAATTTGTTTTGTAACGGTCACTAAAAAGAACTTGTATTTATGTAGCTCTTTTAAATATAATAAAAATAACCCCCAAGGTGCTTCGTAGGGTGTTATAAGGTTGCTATGCACTCAGTTAAATGTTGGCAAGTTTGTTGGCTTTAGTCCAAAGTAACCCTCTCAGGTTTTAACATTGAAACAACATCATAGGACCTGTTCTTTATTCTGAGATGAGGTAAATAAGTATGTAGGTAGCAAATACCTCTGGAATGAGCTTTACATTCTCAACCTCCTCAGTGCCATTTTAGCAACTTGCTCCCCACCTTTCTTTCATATGGTGGACCAGGTGTATTAAAATCTATCCCTCTCTCTTTAAATACATCTGCCCAATTTCTATATCTGCAGTATCTGAGAATCCGATTTCTCCCAAGTGCGGAGTTCCCGTGTGTTCTTTCATAATACTACTTGAGACTTCCATCCTGCCCTTCCATGAATTTAATTTGTTGCCTTCCAAACTGTGGATAGCCCAATTTCCCAATCCACATTCACTCCAACCCCTCCCTCATTACCCTACTCCCCCAATCATCAGGGGGAACTCTCAAATCATGAGGAATACTGTATCTTGCTGGATTGTGTTTCCAATTTACAATGCCAATGCTGACTGGGACAGAATGTATTCAAGCAATGATGGAAAACAGTCAAGGCTTTCCTGAGATTCCCATCAGTTACAGTTCAGTATTGGCAGCGAGTCAATGATAGTGTGCAGTCCTCTCCACTTGAGTGAATTCCTAAGTGAAAAGGACACAAATTAAGTTCCATCCAATTTTCCGTAAACACTACAAATGAGTTGCCTTGCTGATAAGTAACCACTTAAAACCTTCACTTCATTTTCTACAGAACAGAGCCCCAAGGCCACTTAATCATCTTTCCCTGTAGGGGTTCAAAACTCCTTCATTAGCGATTATTGAGATCCCAATCTAAACACATACAGTTTAAACCGAATCAACTGAACAGCCATCTCTTGGATCAAAAACTCACTAGTCTAATTACCCCTAATTACCACAATCCCACTACCATGATACCTGTTTGCCTTTACATCAGGCATCATCTGGTCGACCAAAGTGAACATAGGCTTCATTTTTCTTGTTCTGTGTATGTCCTTTCAGAAACAGCTAACAAAGCTTATACAAAATGTAAAAACTCAAAATAGAGCAAATATTACAAAACACTTCCTTCCCAGAGTCAACTGTAACTTGGTGGGTAGCAGTTTTGTCTCTGAATCAGAAGGCTGGATGCTCAATACAGAATTCAGAAAGAAATAAGCGCCTACTATAGGCTGAGGTGAATCTAGGCAGGCCTGTACAGACAGACGAGCCTTCCTTCTGATGTGACACTCTACTTAGGAGGCTCTGTTCATCTTCCTGAGTGGATGTAAAATGTCCTGCAACATCTTATTTATGTCTACTGTTCTTCCCAGTGTCCCCTCTCAACCAGTGTCCCTAAAATAACAGGTACCTTTTAAAAGATTTGTTCACATGGGCATCACTGACCAAGTCATTATTTATTGCCCATCTGTAATTGCCCTTAAAAAGTGATGGTGAACAAGGGGAGAAGAGGAGAGGAAAGTACACTCCCAGCACTATTATGTAAGGGAGCTCCAGGACTATGACCCAGCAACAGTTTCAGTAATAGTTATGTAATTCCATACTCACTGGCAGAAAGCAGGTAGTGGAGATCAAAGGGTCTTTTTCAGGATAGAACTGCAGAGCCTAGTGTTGGGACCACAATTATTCACTTTGTACATTAACAATCTGGAAGAAGGAACTGAGGGCAGTGTTGCCAAGTTTGCAGATGACAGAAAGGTAGGTGGAAGGTGAGGTAGTGTTGAGGACACTGAGAGGCAGAGAAAGACTTGGACAGGCTAGGAGTGTGGACAAAGAAGTGGCAGATGGAATATAATGTGGGAAAGTGTGAGGATGTGCAGTAACAAAGAAGGCTAGAATACAACAGCAGAAATGTACTGCTGAAGCTATGAGACTCTGGTGAGACTGCATTTGGAATATCGTGAACAATTTTGGGCCCCAAATCCAAGAATGGATGTGCTGACATTGGAGAGGGCTCAGAGGTGATTTACAAGAATAATCCCAGAGGTGAAGGACTTGTCATCAGTCGAGGACTCTGTGGCTACTCAGTGGAGTTTAGAAGGACGAAGGGAGTTCTCACTGAAACCTACAGAATACTGAGAGGCCTGGATAGAGTGGATGTGGAGAAGATGTTTCCACTAGTAGGAGAGACTAGGACCTGAGGGCACAGCCTCAGAGTGAAGGGACAATCCTTTACAACAACTGAGATGAGGAGGAATTTATTCAGCTGGAGGGTGGTTAATCTGTGGAACTCATTGTTGCAGAATGCCGTGTGGGCCACATCACTGCCTGTATTTAAGACATGGATAGATATTACCTTGATTAATAAGGGCATCAGGGGTTAAAGGGAGAAAGCAGCATAATAGGGTTGAGAAACATATCAGCCATGATCGAATGGCAGAGTAGACTTGATGGCTGAATGGCCTAATCCTGCTCCATTATCTTATGGGCAAGGTGCTGTGTTGCTTGAAAAGGAGCCTGATCATGTTACTGTTTGTGGGAGCTTGTTGAGCATATATTAATTGCCATTTATCCAACAATATAAATATAGGTATATTTAGAAAATACTATATTAATTGTCAAACACTTAAAATATTCTGACATCCAACTATCTTTGTTCCATACGAAAGGTGCTATTTAAATACAAGATCTATATTGCCTATATACAACAGAAGTTTTTGTTGCGTTGTGAAACAATTGTTCTAAAATTTAAACTGAGGGTTAAAAATTTGTTAGAGAAGTGCCTCAAGCAAAAGCAGACCCCTCGAAGAGAGGGGTCAGAAGCAGCAAAAGGATTTAGAAAGAGGCAGGAAATTTTTGGAGACACCTGGTCAAATTGTCAGCAGCAAAGCTTCCTGTCACAGTGGCTCTCAAGTCCTGTGAGCTGCTGATAGAAGACCCATCTCATAAGATTACCTCATGGCAACTGGACACAAATAATCACTTCTTTCACACCAATTCTTTCAACATTATTTGGAAGACAATGTCCTATTTGAAAGGGGGATCTTTAGGAGCATCTCTACGTTTTGGGTGTGTCTGTGGGAGTGGTCCATTATTTGGAAGTGGCCTGTATTTGGTAACATTAATGACAGTTTGCCATTACTTTGAACAATAGTCTTACAGAGAATGGTTTGAATTAGTTAGAGCTCCATCTTGCTGCAAATATTGCCACTATTAAACCTCTCCTTGTGAACCTCAATCCCATCTAGTCTAGTAACTAAGTCAAAATCCTGGATCTCACATCCATAATGTTATTACTTGGGGAAATAATTAGCAATGTCTTGAAAAATGTCCATATTACATTAGAGGAACACTGGATGTTTTAAAACATACAGAAGATGAATCCCCAGGCCCTGATCAGGTGTTTCCCAGATGTTTGTAGGAAGCTAGGGAAGATGTTGCTGGGTCCCTTGCTGAGATATTTGTACCAATGACAGTCACAGGTAAGGTTTCAGAAGACTAAAGGGTGGCTAACATGGTGCTGTTATTGAAGACAGGGTAGCAAGGGAAAGTCAGGGAACTCTGGACCAGTGAGCCTGCCAACTGTGGTGAGGAATTTGTTGGAGGAGATTCTGAAGAACAGGATTTGGAAAGGCAAGGACTGATTAGGGATAGTCAACTTTGTACATGGGAAATCATATCTCAATAACTTGGTTGAGTATTTTGAAGAGCTGACAAAGAAGCTTGTTGAAGACAGAGCAGTAGATTGACTGTATAGACATCAGCAAGGCATTTGACAAGGTTCCACATGGTAGACTGGTTAGCAAGATTAGATCACATATAATCCAGGGGAGCTAGCCAAATGGATACAAAATTGGCTTGAAGGTAGGAGACAGAGGGTGGAATGTTGTTTGTCAGACTGGAGGCCTGTGACAATCAGTGTGCCACACTGCTTTTCATCAGTGAATATTGGAGATATGTTTAGTAAGTTTGCAGATGACACCAAAATTGTTGGTGTGGTGTACTGAAGAAGGTTATCTCAGAGTAATTTGGGATCTTGATCAGATGGGCCATGGGCTGAGGATTGACAGATGGATTCTAATTTAGAAAAATGTGAGGTGTTGCATTTTGGTAAGGCAAATCAGGGCAGAATGTATTATGTTAATGATAGGACTCTGGCGAGTTTTACCTAACAAAGAGACCAAGGGATGCAGATCTCTAATTCCTTGTAAGTAGACAAGGTGGCAAAGAATTCTGGATTAGTGGTGCTGGAAGCATTTGGCACGTTTGTCTTCATTGATCAGTGTATTGAGTAAAGGAGTTGGGATGTCCTATTGCTGCTGTACATAACATTGGTAAGGCTATTATTGGAATAGCGTGCACAATTTTTACCTCCCTGCTACAGGAAAGATGTTGTTAAACTTTAAAGAGTTCAGAAAATAAGTACAAGAATGTTGCTGGGTTGGAGCGTTTGAGCTATAGGGAAAGGCTAAATAGGCTGAGACATTTTTCTTTGGAGCAGCAGAGGCTAAAGAGTAAACTTTTAGAATCTTATATAAAATCATGAGGGACACGGTTAGGGTAAATAGCCATGGTCTTTATCCCAGGGTAGGGGAGTCTAAAACTAGAAGGCATAGGTTTAAGGTCAGTGGGGAAAGATTTAAGAGAGACCTGAGGGGCAACATTTTCATGCAGAGGGTGGTGCCTGTATCGAACAAGCTGCCAGAGGAGGCTGGTACAATTACAACATTTAAAAGGCATCTGGATGGGTACATGAATGGGAAGAGTTTACAGGGGTCTAGGCCACATGCTGGCACATAGTACTAGATCAGTTTAGGATAGCTGATCAGTGAAGATGTGTTCGATCGAAGGGTCTGTTTCTGTGCTGTATAACTCTATGATTAGGGTGAATCTACACCAAATGGTTGCAACTGTTCAAGAAGACAGCTCACCATCACCTTCCCAGAGTCACCTAAATAGGGCAATAAATTTTGACCTGGCTAGTGATGCCTATGAATGAATAAACAAAAACTTAAATTTGTAGACAGGACTCTCCTTAGTAATGTGCAACTCAAGTGCTTAAAATGTTCATACAGAAGCCCCAGTGATGTAGTTTGGCTGTACGCAGCACCTGACTTATTTTGAACTTGTTTTGGAAATGCTGTCTTCATTTAGTTCAAAGCCCACTATTCAACATGTAAAACTCATCACAAGAAACTTGGTAGGGAACTCCTGTGTTTCCCACTCCTTGATCCAAAACATTGTCAGCACGTGGATTGAACAGGCCATCATGGACTGAACAGGTAATGAAGAGTTGCCAAAATGGTACCAAGATGAGGGACTTCAGTTACATGGAGAGATCAAAGGAAGCTGAGATTATTCTTCTTGAGGCAAATAAAGATGATGATTTAGTAGAGATAAAAACAGAAATTGCTGGAAAAGCTCAGCAGATCTGGCAGCACCTGTGCAAAGAAATCAGGGTTAACATTTCAGTTCCAGTGATGCTACCTCAGAACTGCATTCTGTGTTTGTTTCTGATTTCCAGCATCTGCAGTTCTTCCTTTTTTAAGATTTATTAGAGGTGCTGAAAGTAATTTAGGGGTTTGATAGTATTAAACTATTTCCTCTAACAAAAGTGTCAGTGACAGGAGAACACAGATTTACAGTGATTAACAAAACAACTAGGAGCTGCTGGCAGAATTGTTATTTTATGGAAGTTATTCTCTCCGGAATGCATTGCCTGAAAGAGTAATTCAATTGTCACTTTAAAAGTGTCACTATAAACACTTGTTAGGACAAAATTGAAAGAGATATTTGAGTAATGGAGATAGGGGATTAGTTAGATTGCTATTTCAAAATAGATGGCACAATCACAATGATAATCTTTGCTCCAAGTGTCTGCCTCAGACACAACCTCAGTTATCACAACTAATCATATATCTCCACCTAGTGGTCATATATTTCTGACTCATTCTGAATTGACAAAAACTTAAAATTTGACTCATGCAACACAACAGAAGGACGCCATTCAGCCCCCCAAGAATGCAATGCGACATAGTTGGATCTTGCTTGATCATCTTCTCATCCCCATTTATTTGCCTCTGGTCTATATACCTTGATAACCTTATTGAACAAAAAAGTATCAGTCCCAGTCTTGAAAGACTCAATTAACCCAGAATTTGTGTGACTAACACAGAAACAGCTGGTAATGAACCTTATCACTGTGTAGTGTTTTTATAAAAATTGTTTAATACTTTTGACAAACCCAAAGGAAAATTTCAGAGCTTTAGGTTCCAGAGTCATACAGGACGAAAACAGACCTTTTGGTCCAACCAGTCCATGCCGAACTGATCTCCAGCATCTGCAGTCCTCACTTCCGTATAATTCCAAACTAAACTAGTCTCACCTGCCTACTCCTACCCAAATGGCTCCAAACCTTTCCTATTCCTATATCTATCCAAATGTCTTTTGAACATTGTAATTGTATGCACATCCGCTACTGACTGAGGAAGCTCATTTCACACAAGAACTACCCTGTGTAAACAACATTGCCCCATGTCTTTTTTCAAGCTCTCTCCTGTCACCTTAAAAATGTGCCCCCTTGTCTGGAAAGTCCCCCATCGTAGGGAAAAGACAACTACCTTTAATTCTATCTATACCTCTCATTATTACTTCTATCAAATCGCCTCTCCACGCTCTAGTGAAAGACGTCCCAACCTATCCAGCCTTTCTTTATAACTCAAACCTTCCATACCCAGCAACATCCTAGTAAATCATTTCTGAAACTTCTCCAATTTAATAATATCCTTCCTACAGCAGGCAGAGCAGAACTGCACACAGTATTCCAGAAGTGGCCTCACCAATGTCCTGTACAACCTCAACAATGACATCCCAATTCTTATACTCAAACAGCTGATCAATGAAGGCAAATGTGCTAAACGCCTTTTTAAATACTTGTCCATGTGTAACGCAAACTTCAACAAATTATGACCTCTATGTATCTGTTCTACAATACTACCCAAGGCCCTATTTTAAATTATATAAATCCTTCCCTTGTTTGTTTTACCAAATGCAATACCTCACATTTATCCAAATTAAACTCCATCTGTCACTTCTCAGCCCATTGACCTAATTGATCAAGGTCTCTTTGTAATCTGAGAATTTTCTTCACTGTCCACGATAACACCAATTTTGTTGTCAACCTCAGACTTACTAACCACACCTATATTCTTATCTCCTGTCTTTGTTATCTTAGGCCACACGTTGGAAGGTGCTGTCGTAGGAGCCTCAGTGAGCAATGCAATGCATCCTGTAGGATTGTACAGACTATAGCTAACATGCACAAATGGTGGGGAATGTGACTGTTTCAGGCAGTGGATTAGGTAACAAACAAGGGCTCTGCTTTTCCCTGAATGTTGGTGGAGATACAGTCATTCAGATAAATGAAGATATTCCACCACACTCCTTACTTGTGCATTTTAGGTACTAGACAGGCTTTGAAGAGGAAGTAGAGAAGTTGTTCACTACAGAATTTCCAAACTCTGCCCTCCTCTTTTGACTATAGTATTTAATGGCTAGTCCAGTCAAATTTCTCGTATTTAATTTGCACCATATCCCAATCAGAATAAATATATCTTACATTTCAATGTTACTGTTTATCAACTGAAGTGCTATAACATTAAATGAGAATTTTCCTTTGATTGGACATACATTGTAACATATGTTTCTGTGGTGATAGAGGCTGTGACCTCACAATCCAGCTCTGCCAATCATATTGTCAGGAGCAAGGCTTCTGGGGAAGGATTAATTGTCTTATTCAAGGCTCTTAAAAAGACTGAAATTTGTGAAAGTGAAGGGTGCTAGAAACTTGGAAAAGGTGAACTGAAGGCAAGATCCACAGTTCAGCTTCTGGGAGAAAACAAAACTGATTAAGAGACAGTGAAGACATTAGGCAGAAAATCAGGAGTATTTAACATCAAGGTTATGAGGAAAGCAAAGTACTCAGAGCTATTGCTTACTGTATGGGCAGTCAGAAGGTTCAGGGTTCAAGCAATATTTCTAAAAATATTGAGGGCATAATCTAGGCATAAAGAAATAAGAAAAAGTTCAGCAGAACAGTCTTTCCAGCTCAGTCCACGCCAGGCATCGCCTTGAGTTTTGACATACCAGGAGATGTCGCTGTAATCATCTAAAGACCAGAGCTCGATTCTGAGGCATGTAGGATTGCCAAGAGACAGTGACACCGGGCTGAGGGATCACCACCATTGTCACCAATCTCTCTTTAGCAGTAGCAAGTCTTGCACTAATTGGTGAAGGACAATCACACAGTCTCGACAGAAGAACCTCATGAGAAAGATTTATTACATAATATTAAGGTACATAGTAGGCCACAGTGGAATATATCCGAAGAGATACCAGGCTAACTACATGGTTAACAGTAGAGGTAAGCCTAACAGATTAGAACAGACTGCAACTGAATGGAATTCCCTTGATCCTAGCAGAGTGTCATTTTTAGCTCAGTGGCTGGTGCTATACAAAGGTTTCACTTATCCCTTTTAGGTCAATTATTTTATATAACATATTATAGTGGCAGAGTCATACAGCTGTACAGCATAGAAACAGACTATTTAGTCCATCTCGTCCATGCCGACCAGATATCTTAATCTAGTCTCATTTGCCAACACTCGGCCCATATCCCTCTAAACCCTTCCTATTTATATACCTATCCAGATGCCTTTTAAATGTTATAATTGTACCAGCCTCCACCACTTCCTCTAGAAACTCATTTCATACACACACAACCCACTGCATGAAAAAGATGTCCTTTAGGTCCCCAATCTTTCCCTTCTCACCTTAGATCTATGCCTTCTAGTTTTGGACTCACCCACCTTGGGGAAATGACCATGGCTGTTCACCCTATCCATGTTCCTCATGATTTTATAAACACTCAGCCTCCGACACTCCAGAGAAAATAGCCCCAGCCCCTTTAGCCTCTCCCAATAGTTCAAACCCTACAACATCCTCTTCATAAAACAATTTTGATAGCCCCAGCCTTGTTCCTATTTGTTTAGCATTATTCATAACTAAGAATTATCAGCCTCTGAAAGGTTAATGGGACATAGATGAGAGGCAAGCATTTCACTGTTAGTGTAAATAAAATTTTGTTATAAAGTAAAGGGCATACTACTTACATCTAAGGTTATGGAGTTGAACCCAGGAAAAAAAAATTACAGTACAATAATTTTTCTCCTATTCGCCTCTCATTTATACCATGTACCTACAGTTTTAACTCTTATTACTTGATTGAATACTTTTTAAAAGATCCTGGTTTTCCATTCCCACAATGGCCTACCCTCGCCCAAATCCAGAACCTCCCTCAGCCTAACAACCACTTATTGTATTGAATGCATTCTCTTTTATTGCTATTGGCAGCTGTGTCTGAAGCTTTGAAAATTGAGATTTTATCAGATGGAAGGTAATGTCGATGATGGGACTGCAGAACTTGGTGCCACCTGGGATACAGGCAGCAAGTATCTAGATGAGCTTATGCTCACCAAAGTTGCACAATTGGAGTTTGTAATAAGCATTGACAAGTTATGGCTTTGCAATAGCTAAGTGCAATTGTCAGTTTTGTAGCATGCATCAGACATTTTGAAAACCAGAACTAGTTGTCCTTCAGATCTTTGCCTCCAGACAGTACCTCAGGTTGAACTAGTTTTCCGTTCACACATTTTGGTGCCACCTGCTGTTTGAAACATATTGCAGCATTACAGCCCAGCTCTTGATTTTAATGCCCTTCCCATGATCTGAATACCTTGGACAATCATGGTAAGCACCCGTTATCTACCTGATGAGCTGGCACAGTAACTGACCAGATCCTCATCAGGTCTGGGAAAATAAATAACCAGAGGCTGCTTTATTTATCTGGGGTTTATCAGAATCTGACAAATCAAAGACTTCACAAATATCAAAGAATTGAGAAAAAGTCAACCTCTTTACCACAAAGTATCCAAACCAAAAACTTGGAATGACAAGGATCAGTAATGGAGCTACACACTATGAATAAGAATCACATCAGTTAGCTGCAAGATTAAGGCGTTCAATTCTGGACATGACATCTTTTCTCAAGTGCAAAAGGTCTTGAAAAGAGAGAGAGAGAGAGAGAATTTTAAGCGGATCATACAGAGATTAAAGTTATTTATTTGGAAAGATGGGTAAAGCCAGGATCATTTTCCTTAGAGCAGAAGCTGTAAGAATTTTTAACAATTTACTCATGAGATGTAAGCATTTATTATCCATCCATAGTTGCCCATGATGCGGTGGTGGCGAGTGACCTTCTTGAACCAGTATATGTGCTATAGATAGTCTCGGTGCACAAAATAGGGAAGGAATTCCAGGGTTTTGATTTGGTGACAAAGGAACAGCAAGATATTTCAAAGTCAGGATAGCTTAATTTTTGGAGGAGAACTTGAAGATGGTGGTGTCTCCATGCATCCTGTGCCTTTGTTCCTTTATCAAGGTGACAGATTTTGAAGCTGCTGCAGAATGAGCTTTGGTGAGTTGTTGTAATGCACTTTGCAGGTGGCACACCATTGTGACACAGTCTGTTGTTGGTGAAAATAGTGAATGGCAAAGGGGGTGGACAGGTGTGCCGATTAATCCAGTCACTTTGTTGAATGAAAGATGTTAGAGCCACATTCATCCAAAGAACTGTAAAGTATTCCTGACTTATATATAGTGGATAAGTTTTGGAAGTCATGAAGCAAATTACTTACTGTAAATACTAGCTGCAGAATTTATATGATTGAACCAATTATATTTAATGGGAATCCAGGATGGTATTGGTGGAAAGTTTCAGTGATAATGACATCAAC